>NC_135746.1:19307500-19907500 GCF_041903045.1 Epinephelus lanceolatus
CTCTCTCCCCATTTGACACTTTATACTATCCTATTGCTTAAAGGCAAAATAAAAAACCTTGGTATTTTGAGAACATGAGGTACATGTGATTTGTTCGCTGCTCTATCCCTGCAGGTCCCATCTCCCGTTAGCATCCAGCGCTTTCGTACACACTGCAACAGTGTTTTTATCAACACCTTCACCAGTGAGTCATCAGCACAATTTATTCAACTTGTTTTTCAACAGCTCAAGATTAAAATGATCTGAACTGAGACGTCCGCTCACATGCATGCATCTAGTTTCCTGTTTCCATTTTTGCCCTTGCAGATCACTGTCACAGAAGAGCCTGACGCACTGTTTCAGAAGGTGTCAGTGTTGGTCAAAGGTCATGACAGCGCCGTGTTGGACAGCTATGAGTTTTTTGCCACCATGGCAGCTAAAGAGCTGGGAATCACCATCAGCAAAGTGTGAGTACTAACAGAGTTAAGCTGTCGCACAAGACAGACATCAGTCATATATTATGGTATATCCTTCTCACTGACATTATTTTGATGATCTTTCCCTCCTCTGTCACAGTTCTGAACTTCCAAAGGACATGGAGAGGTTTACACTCCTGAAGTCAGTCCATATCTTCAAAAAACACAGGGTCCAGTATGAGATGAGAACACACTACCGCTGCATTGAGGTGACATGTCTGAACATGGCTTTTTATGTTTGCTTAATTCAATTAGTCTATAAGAATACCTAAGTTTCTCTTTAAGCCTCACAGTGGTTCTGATGATGTGGTCATGAGTCTTCTCTTCTTCTGCAGCTGTCTCATATAACAGGCTCCACAGTGCAGGTGTACCTTGAATACATCCAGAGGAACCTCCCTGAAGGCGTTGCCATGGAAGTGGCAAAGGTAAGTTACTGCAGAGTCAGTCGCGCACCAGCAACACTCTCACCTGCTCAATCTAAATGTGCGTTAAAACAGCCTGAATGAATGGATCCTTTTATTGATGTTATCAGACCTCCATGGAGAAGATTCCAGATCACATCAGTGAACCCATGTGGGACGACCAACCAACTGGTGACAAGCCCAGCGAGTCGAGTCAGTCATGAGCATCAGATGCAGATTTTGGATGTGTTGTCTCAGACCTCAGTGAATATGTTGGGTAAATGTGAAGATGTGGAAGACCTGCAGTATGAACATGATTGTCATGCACTGGTGAACTGCTCGTCATATAGATTTCAACATTATTGTCTATAGAGACTTGAACACCACAGAAAGAGGACCAGCTACACAACTTGCATTCATTACGTCCACATGTAAAGTTTCATTTAATGGAAGTTGTGGTTTCACCGTCTTTTCTGTGGCAAAATTGTGTGAAATCAATTGTATTTTTTTTTTCACTAAATAAATTATGCATTTATTGACTTTAACTCATCTTTTTGAGCAGTCATTTATTTAAATTGTTACTAATAATACTTCATACATTAATATTACCATGTTTTGTTTAACTGTAGGCTCTGCAGTAATATTGGATTGGGTTGTTATTCTGTATGATGAGCACATGAATTCTGTAGGACACAAGACCAGCACACAAGACTTTTCTTTTTTGCATTTATTTTATTATTAGTAAACCAACATAACCAAGGCTAAACATAGAAAAAGAAGAAACTGAATTTAACATTCATCCTCTGCTTAACAAGTGAAAACACCATGGCGCACTCATTCTGTGGTTGAAGGCGAATACTTCCTGTCATTTTAAGGTTTTCTGGTAAAAGGCCTCGCATTTATCATCATAGTAAAGTCTGTGACCTCTGTAAAAGAAACTGGTCAGAAGCTTTGATTTTTTTGCAGCAGAGAAATTACAGCTATACAACATAAATCACATTAGTAGAATCATTTTTTCATTTTTTGGACAGATCTGACGTAGGTCATGGCTGCAGGGACCCTAATTATAGATGTTGGTTGGGTCACA
This sequence comes from Epinephelus lanceolatus, assembly GCF_041903045.1. Classification (NCBI taxonomy): domain Eukaryota; kingdom Metazoa; phylum Chordata; class Actinopteri; order Perciformes; family Serranidae; genus Epinephelus; species Epinephelus lanceolatus. The sequence continues at coordinate 19,309,444 of NC_135746.1, forward strand.
CCTGGCCTCACATCAATTAAATAGTCTCTTCAGTAATGATCTGTGCCTATTGACCATGCAGCTATGATGGGTCCATATTAGATATTTATACCACCTTACTTTGACTGAAATTACTTTACCAAAATTCTTCACATGAGTACACTTCCTCCTGATTGTTTGGATACTGCAGGTTTGAAAACCTTACCACAGAAATTCATCTTTTCTTTGTGGTCCTCTTTTATGCAAATAAATCCCCCCAAATGTTTTTTTCCAATTGACAAAATTATTACAAGGCTTTCTGGGGTAAAATAGGTTCTGTGGACAATTTTAAACTGAAATGTTTATGGCATCTGTTACTTGAGAATGACAGTGCTTCCTTAAATACTGACTTCACTATCTTCAAAAGTACATTTCAGGTCCTGCTCACATTGGTCCTAGTGTTTAGGGGTTTACTCTCTGCAAAGGCCAAAATTCTGATATATATAAAGGACAGAATTAGCCTGGTAATACCATCCTAGTGACATGAGTTCAACGTTCTGTTTCACCCTCTGTATCAGTCCGGACTTGGTGTCGCCCTTAACCCTTTCCAGAAATTCAAATCCAACTGGGGGCAATTAACCCTTTCCAGAAATTCAAATCCAACTGGGGGCAATTGGATATCCTATAGAGTAGACAACCAGCCAATCAGAGACTGCATTGCAGTTGATGGTGTAAAATGCAGGCCACAACTTGCAGACAGTAAAGAAGAAACAGTCAATAACAACAATTATACAAGAGCAAAAGTATTCACCCTCAGAGTTTCTTGAAGGAAAAGATGTTTTTGCCGTTCTTCTGACTAGACTTGGCAAAAGCTTGATTTATCAGCTGACTCTCTTGGTGATGAAGATGTTCTCCAGTGTTTTGTTAGGCTAATTGGCTGAAGGAGTTTATCTGTCAAGGTGAGTGAAAGTGTTTGGGGCAGCAGAAAGTCCAGACTGATACAGAGAGCAAAACAGAATGTTGAGCTCATGTCATCAGGATGTTCTTACCAGGCCAGGACAAGATGCCTCTGGAGTGTTTAATATCTTTTAGAATTTTATCAGCTGGGAGGGACTTTAGGAGAGGTGGAGTTTCCTCCTGGCTCCGTTCTACTTAAGGGAGACCATCTAAGTAAGCCATGAGCATAACAGTGTGCCAGCATGCACAACAGACCTTTGTCACGACAGACATTCTGACATGTCATAATAGCAGGAAAAGCACAGGTATATTCAATAACATTAATGATAGCTGGGTTCCGCTAAGGGGAGGCCCCGGCTCACTGGAACAGCTCATTGGGACACCTAATGGAACTGAGCCATCATTAATGAGTTTTACCTGTGCTTTTCCTACTATGACAAGTCAAAATGTCTGCTGTGAAAAAGGTCCATACCAGGACTCGGACACATATGCAGCTAATTCTATTAATTACACCTGTGCTTTCCCTGCCTGGACATGTCAAAACTGGTTCATGCCAATTGTTAGTGCAATACAACTGATTTATAGATCAGTCTTTTCCTACGTATTCCTGCAGGATCATTGTACAACAAGGTGTACTTACTGTCTGTTCTTGTCAAAACTTCAGTGTAGACTTAGTTCCATGTAAATCAAGCAAAATAAATTCTGTTTGGGTTTGCAAATCACATTTTCCTAATATTGTGCAGCCCCACTTCTATATTACTACAACTATTAATATTCCTCTGTGTCTCACCGAGTTTGGTACGACCCCGTCGTAGTTTCAGCTTCCATCCTGAAAGAGAGAATCTCCAGGCATCAGAGAAGGAGGGGTTTAGGTGTTAAGACACAAGAGGAGGCTCACCTTTTCAAGTGAAGTGCCGGACCTCAGGTGTCACGCCGCTGGTGAAGGAGGGGAGAGATGTGAGGGAGGGCCTGGGTTCCTGGGGCCCGGGAGGTTAACTGTACTGTGTGCCCCCCTTCAGGAGACAACAACAGTCAGGCTGTTATACTCAAACCAAAGGGAGAAACAAGAAGGGACTGCAGAGACTGAAGAGGCAGCAAAATGTACTGAAAGTGCTGAAGAGATGGGGAAAGGGCAGACAGAGGAGGAGGAGGAGGAGAAGGAGGAGGAGAGTGCAACACCTGTCGGGGCTAATTTATGAAACAGGCTAGCTATGATGAATACCTCTTGAGGTACTCTGCAGTGCCTGAGTGGCTCAGACAATAAAATGCTCTTTCATCCAGAAATAATGCAGAAATCCTCGTTTGTGCCAGCAGTAAATACAACATACAGTATTAATGATAAATGCCTCTTCATATGAAGGTGCTCTGGCATTACAGCAGAGCTTTGTTACATCTTTATGATGTCAGTACCTAAATTAACACCACATTATGGAAAAAGGGCTTCTATAGGAAGAAAATAAGAAACTCAAGTATTTGAATTTCAGCTTCCACTTAAAACTTAATTGAGAATTTTTAACACCACTGATATCATATCCTCCTGAGACCCTGTGTCCTCATATGAGGACATCACATTTTGGGTTTACTTGACCTTATACTTCGTTCTACTTGACTTAGACCTGCTGTCCTCATTCGTGGACACTTATTTGTGCCATCTAGTGTTAGTAAGACCACAATACACTAATCCATGTAAAAACAAGATGGCAGCCATCTCTGCCAAGTCAGTCTGCAGCTGATCCTGACACAAAAGAGGACAAGGTCCAAAACCTGATCACATCTTATGGTTGAAACTTATTTATTTATGATTAATAATGTTTGTAGTTTGATATGGCAACACATTTTACCAATTTTAGCAACAGTAACAAGCTAAGACACTGCTGATAATTAGGAAGTACTCATTTGAGGACATTGGGACTTTAAAATGTTAATTTTAAAATGTTCATTTTTTTTATACTTTTCAGGTCCTACTGATCCCAATTGGCTAGAAGAAATTAAAAATGTATACCAAACAAAAGTTTAGGTCTCATAAGGATTTTCTTGAAATATTTTACCATGAAAACCATGTGTCTAAACATTTTTGTTCTGAATTCTCCTCTTTAGTGATTTTCCATCTCAAAAAATAATGCACATATTAACATCCTGGCTACTCAGAATAGGATAGGCAGTCGAGCCTGAATGTTTTGACCAGTCAAATTTTAATGTTGTTTTATTTGCATTTCTTCAACCTGAATGTTTAGATCTGAATTTGACCAGTTGAAATTTTAAATACTGAAACTTACATGTTTGGCTCTTAATTTGTGAACACTGAAAAAAAAATCCAATTCAGCTTCTGATAATGCAAACAAAGACATTTTAATTTCAGAGGTGAATTCAGAACAAATAAATTCAGAAACATGGTTTTTAAGGTAAAATATTTCAATGCTATGAAATCAATGGTGTTTAAATTTCAAAATAAACTATTCATTGGAGGTTAATATTCAAATATTTATGTCAGTTATTTGATTCCATAAACTACATGCATACACAGAGCTTGCGAAACCTGAGGTGCTAAAATGCTTGCTTCTAAAATTGGTTTCAACTTTATTGAATGTTCCATGAGATGGTGTCTGTGTACCATTGATTCTGGAATAAATCATTCATTAAATAATCTTACTATTCTTTTCTGTAAAGGGTACAGCAACTTCATATGCACATACATACATGCATGGCAACTTTTATTTTTTTATCGATTAAAAATTTACAGGAGTATAGGAGAAATTATATAAGAATATTAAATTATAAGAATTATAAACACAGAAAAACACATACATAAACATAATTGTAGATTCTCCAAATCCCTTTGTCACCTTTGATGTCAAATTGAAATTACTGAGCAGCATGAAAATATGAAAGTCCTTGGTCATATCAGAGTGTGTATCCTTTGCAGATGATGTCCTCCTTTTAGACATGCTACCACTGAATTTGAATTGTGGCTTGATGTTTAGTTTCAACGCTTTTCAAGTGGAGCGGTTCTGAATCCTCCAGTCAAATTTACATGGTAACATAAAATGCACTTGAGTGAGTGAAGTTCATCTTTCAAGTTACAAAAAGTGCAATTCATGATTACTTTTCCAAGCATTTTCTTATCTGTAGAAAGTTTCAGCCCTCAGCACGCTGAATATTACATTCAATAAGGGCTCTTGGTCCTCCAAAAAAAAAAAAAAAAATATATATATATATATATATAAAGATGTGCATTAGTACAGTGGTCTTTACATGTATCAAATATTCACTTACAAATATATAACACTGTTACTGTGCCACTGTGAACAATATTAAACTGACATTACAATCCATTTTTCCATATATTACAGATATGATGTAAATTATAATGACAACTCTCAGACTTGTTTGTGAATAAACAAAAAAAGAGAAGTTGAGTTTATTTTTAGTTTTATTTTTTTTTCTCCACGGCTATGTCATAAGTCTTGACTGTTTTCATCAAACACATCACAAGTTCACAAAAGTTATGTTAATTACAGTGAATAGAGCTTTATAACACTTCAGAAATCTAAACACAGTAAAGAACTTATCCTTAACTGAAGCAAATACTACTGAAATTTGCTTTCATTTATAAAATCTACTAGATATATATTTCCATATACTATCATTTATAATGCCTTTTCCATTACAATAGATTGCTGAAGACAAACATGAATGTTCCAAACAGCAATAGCTGCACATTAACGATATAAAATATAAAATTAAATACTCATGAATACTTGACAATTAGAGCATTGTCTTTTCACTTGAAAAAATGTGTGTTAAACAATATTTACTGCACTGCGTGGTGAAGTTATAATACATAACTATTTCCATGTAACAAAAGGAAAGGTTAGAGAGGTCCAAGGTGTACTAAGCTAGTTAACAGTGGTGCTCGAGGGCTGCTGTGCACTCTTTCATTAATTTGTCACCCATCTTTCCCCACCTTCAAATATACACTGTCACCCATTTTTTATTTTTTTTTTTATTACGGATCAGGAAAAGACTCTTAAGGCTCACAGGGTGACTGTAACAAGAACCACAGAACATTTAATAAACTTTGACAAGAATTTTCCTCCATTTGAAAACAGCGCTTTCAAACTTGTTATTAAACATCTTTTTCTCAACAATGTCAAATAGTTCCTACAGTACCAACAGTATTTCTGTAACATAGATGACAGAATGCCTTTACATTGTTAAAGTTGTGAGGCATCTTATGTTCTCATTAGTCATTTTCACATTATCTCTTTGCCAGTAGACAATATCAATAACCACACATTTGGCCACAGAGTATGTCATAAAGATACTCAGAGACTTTGTGTAACACATATTTGAGGGGCGTTTCATTTACTGCACCACTTTAGGCCCCTTCTACATTAACAAAGTGTTTGGTTATTGGTTTTAGGGCAGGCTGTGTTAAAAGCGTCGGCCACCAGGGGGCCCTGGCCACCTCTGGCCTCTGCCAGGTGGGGGGTGAGGCGGAGGAGAGACCGGTCCATTGTGGTAGCTGTGTAAAAGGATAAAATCACACATTGGATTCTTGGCTTTGGCCAATAGGGGGCGCACTCTGATAAGAGCAGCCATCTGAACTAACCCAGTCAGGGATGTCATCCCCTCTCAGTTACTGTCTAACTTTGAAAGGCACAATACATTATAATGTCTTATTCAGTTGTATTATTCCATGCACTATTTAAGAGTCTGGCTTCAAGTCATTGAGCAGTGAGAATACTTTTTATGCACAAGCTAAGTTAACATTCTTTGGCTCAGCATTTGTTGTAATAAGACTAATAATTGTGGCAAAAGTTATACTATTTATTATATTTGATAAACAAACTAAGAAAGAAATGTGGTAATTCGAGGACAAGTTAAAAGTAAAAGAAATTAAGCTACAGTGAGGCTTAAGAGCAAAGGGACAGAAAGGACTGTGCATTGTGTCACAACTCTCAGTTTACTGCATGTTTGCATCAGAATTTAAGGAATATAGCTGGTGTAAGCACATCTCAAATACTCAGATGTATTTCAAAAGTCGGGTGTGTAGGATTTGGTGGCATCGAACAGTGAAGCTACAGACTGCAACCAACTGAAACTTCTACCTTGTGCCAAGTGAGTAGGAGGCCATGGTAACCAACGTGAAAGCACAAATGGCCCTTTCTAGTGCCAGTGTTGGGTTTATTCGTTTTGGGCTACTGTAGAAACAACATGGTGGACTCCTTGGAAGAGGAGCCGCCTCATAAGATGCACACAGCTCACTTTAAGGTAACAAAAACCCAACGGTTCTAATTTTCAGGTGATTACACACTAAAGAAAACATATTTATGAATATCATATTCAATTTCTGCCAATAGATGCCCCTAAATCCTACATACTGGACCTTTAAATCTATTTAGAAATCTTAAAAGCGTGCAAGGAAAGTGCTGAGAATTGTGACTTGCAAAGCTCAGGCGTGATATTAGTATTCAAACAGCTCTTACCCTCTTGGGCCGCGGGGGTGGAAGTGGCGTGGAGGTCCAGGGGGCAACATGCCACGGCCTCGAGGGTGTGGTGGACGCCCTCTGAAACCAGGATGACCTGGAGGAGGGGGTGGCGGGGGTCCATGCCTGCACAAAAAGACAAGCGTAACAACGATACAACACACACTTCTACGTGCACTTTCAGGAGAGGAAACCTTTTGCAGTGAAACACGGGAGCCAGTGTTGATGCAAAGCAGTTGAATGACAACACACATCTACCAAGTGGAAGCTAGTGACGTCTTTTTGGGACAAACGAAAGCTTTAAACTCAGGAAGGATCATTCTTAAATCTCAGACAAACTGTATCCAGGCTGCCATGGTTGTCTGTGCATATGATTGTGTGTGAGATCATTACCTTGGCATGGGTGGGTAGGGGCCTCTGAGGTGCATGGGAGGTGGTGGGGGAGGAGGGGGAGGAGGAGGGCCCATGCCCATGCCCATGCCCATTGGTCCACCTCTACCTCGATGACCTCGTAGGTCTGGGTAAGGTCGCATCCTCCTCATTCCTCTGCAAGGGAAGCACAATAAGTGAAATTTAACCCCCCAAAATTAATATTAAATACAGCACATGTCAAAGATGGTTTAAAGAAACACACTATACTACTACACTTTTTAAAAACACCACTTGTTTGCATACTACCCAATTAATAAAAGCAAAACTTTTTACATTTTTTCATTTGTATTTAAATATCCGTACCTCATGGGTGCAAATCCATTAATGGCTCCATCTTTCCCTCGACCCCTCCCATATCCAGGTGGACCAAACCCTTTTATCATGCCCCGCCCACCACGCATGCTGCCTCGACTCATCCGACCCCCTCGACCACGGCTTTTAAATCCACGACCCCTGAGGAGAGAACAAAAATATGAGGGAACTGCCACCAAGCAACGAGTCCAAGCTTCATATAAAAAAAATAACATAAGGATGAAACAGGAAAAACACCTGACACTGGCACCACCTGTTTAGAAGTCACTCAAGGGATAAGTAGCCCTCGCCTTTCCTTTGCATGTGGTTTAAAATCATTATATATCCATAAATACATTATCAGGCTGTAAAACTGACCTAAATTTGTTGTCCGTTAAGGGTTTCTGAGATTCATCCTTGGAAATTTTTGAAGTTTCTGTCACCTTTTCTTCTGTGTCTGCATCCATCTGAAATGATGCAGGTCAATATTAATATGCAGTACACTGTTACTTGTCTAACAGTAGCATTTAATAAATACAAACAACGCATACAAAACATATACAACACCTGCCTTAACATGAAAAGGACTTCTATATACTTAAATGTCATTTGAAGAGTCAGTTGCCAAGTATGATATCCCACATGAAAATTTCTTTAAATAGATTATTAGATTATCTCAAAATCAGTGTTTGTCTGTTCCCCCACTGTTTATTTTGGAAACAGAAATGCAAAATGATTCATTTGGAAAGGATTTTATCTCCAGATTATATAAGCTTTTATTTGAAGGATCTTCTAAATCCTCTATATTAAAATTAAATGCCTGGAGATCTCCACTCAGAGGACTGGGAAGCAGCATGTGCTGAAGCACAAACACAAACTATTAATACTCGGATTGCTGCAAAATAACTGGCTGATGAGGATTGTGTGACACAAGTATAATAACGCTATCCCAGACCTGTGTGTTCAGTGCAGACAGGAGAAAGGGACCTATTTTCACTGTGTTTGCGAATGCGACAAAGCAGAAGAGTTCTGGCGGGAGATTAAACAAGCTCTGGAGAATACATTGGGCATACAATTAACGTTTGACCCAAAGTTTACATCCTGACAAACATCTTATGTCCAAGAAAGATACTGCTGCTTTAATTCTCTGTCTGCTGCTCACAAAAACAGTCATCTCACTCTCTCAAAGTTCATTAATTGGATTAAAAAGTTAATTGTAACTCTACCTCTGGAAAAGATTACAAACATTTTTAGAGGGAAATAATCGTTCTTTGACATTATTGGGGGTCCTTTTCTACAATACAAGGAGAATATTGATGTAAGTAAGGTCATGAATGTGGCGGGTGAGACATGAATGTAGTGGTCCTCTGCAGTTGTTTGCATTTTGTTATCTGTAACATGTCTAACATGTAAGGGAAGACATCGTTTTGTTGTTGGACAATAATCTCTGTGCTACTGAAATTCTTCTGGATGGAAACACAGTTGCTTCTGTGTTTTGAGAAGGTATTTAAAAATTTGATAAAAATATTGCAGGGGGAAAAAAGTTTTCCATATGGAAAAATGCATTTTGCTTTCACATGCAAAATAAATTATTCAGTCTCTGCAGAAAGGAAAAATAGGGCATTTTACTATTTTAAAAATAAATTGAAGCAGAAATAATTTGTAAGTTCCCTGCAGCTATGAGGTTATCAAGCATGATGTAAAAAAATGGGAGCATTGTTCCCATTTAAAAGGTATATCTCTTATTTATTCATGTTTAAGGTTTTATGAGACAATTATAGTAAATGATTAATTATGGCATAATTGATAATAATACTGACATATAGGTATGTGCTTCCACAATGTGACACAAGGCTGTTAAAATGTCACTCAGCAGATCTCGGAAACATGAAACCTCAGTGATGCATTCATTGCATAGCTCCATCACTGGGTGTGCATGCCTCACACTAAAGCAGGTGACAAGTTTGAATGTTAGGCAGGGACAACTGAAGTCAAAGCTGATAGCGGGAAAATTATTAATAGTCCCAAAGCCTGGATCACTACTGTAAAATGAAACATCTGTGACACTGCTAGACAAGGGGACTGTGGAGAGTAGACTTTTGTGATACAGGGGAAAGGTAAGGTAAGGGGGGGGGGGTTTGGTTGAGGGACCAGCCAATGGAATATAATGCATGTTTCTTTACTGTATTATCACCTGAATATAAGAAATGTGGTGGGGGTTATTTTGATTATCTTAAAATTGGCCCTTTTATATCTAGATGGGGAGCAGGTCCTCGTCCACAGAGATCGCCATGTTGCATGTTTTCTACAGTAGGTCTCTGCCACGAGCACATTGGAAAATCTCTGCCTTTTCAATGTTAAACAGTTTTATTCAGTGTTTGTACTGGTTTTATTCACCTAGTCCATTTGTTTTTAAGGAAGAGACCTCTGCATATATTTTGGCTCCCAGTAAAAATCTCCTGAACAAGGAACACTGAAGGAATCCTAACCATGAGTTCACATTTGGCACATGGGAGACGTTTCACCTAGCTACAATCTGCTAGATGCCACTAAATCCTATACCTTTAAGAGGTCAACACATTAGCCAAATACAGTTTTCAACAGAACCACATTGTAAGATAAGCCATCTAAAGATGCAGTAACCATTAGCACAACTGTTTAGTCATAGTAGGAATAATATTTTTATAAACAATATTGCAGATGGTTTCAGGTATGATGAGGTCACCATGAGAATACTATTTCATACTCCCCCTACAGGAACAATTGTCCTTCATCGTGGTCTTTTCGGCAAAAAGTCTAAAAAACACTGAGGACTTTTTATCATTTGTTATCCATGTGTACATATATATATATATATATATATATATATATATATATATATATATATATATATATATATATATATATAGACACTTTAGAAAGATAAGACCTAGCTGTAAGTAATGCCGTCTAAATCAGGAGCTCTTTAATTAATCCTGCAATGAGGTTAAACTGATCAGTTTTTCTGATGGTCACTTCGGAGGTGGTGTTTCAGATATTTTGTGCATGACATTTAGATGAATGAGAGTAGACTCTCCCTTCATATTCATCCTTAATTATATGTATATATCTTTTACACAGATATCTAGACAGACAGATAAATACTTGTGGGACAGTTTTATTGCTTGGGATGCACTATCTCTAATGCCTATAACAATGAAACTTCAAAGAAAAAGGAGATCTGTCACAAACACACATTATCGTAGTGTTATTTTAAAGTAAATAAGCCTGCAGAGCCATAGGCACGTCGAGCGTCATGGAAACATTTCTATCCTGATCCACAGAGGCGGTTGGAGCTGTGTGACCTCTTAAATATTAAGCTAGGACCATCAAAGAGGCCCTATGCAACAAATACACGTAAAGCCTCTAATAACACCTCTTAACTCTGTTTAGCACACAGGAGCTAATGTGGGGCACAGCCGGCTAAATTGTAATACAAAGGGCTGGGAAGGCCTCGTCTAATTCCTGGAATAAACATCGCAGAGCCGACCTGACAAACAGCACATTGAACCAAAAACAGTTGCTTTTTAAAAATAGTCTTCGGGTAGGAATTTAACGTTTGGACAGCCATTTTCCTAACTAAAAAAAATAAATAAACAAGCCTAACATAAGTGTATTTAAATGTTAACTAGTCATATATAAAAGGGGCGTTCCTGTGGTTTTCAAACGCTTTGCCGAAAGAGAGAAGCCACTTACTTCAGCTGGTGATGCAGGCGAGGTAGTAATGCAATTTTCCTACGTGCTAGTAAAAATAAAAATATATTACAAAAATAAAAAATATACAAAATCTCCTACAGCCTCTGTCGCTCCTTTGCGTTTTGAAATGGCGGCTTCGTCAGACTAGACTACATCCAGGTTTGGATTTCTTTGTGAGGAACACATTATGAGGAGTAACGCCCACCGGGAGGAATGCTGGTATCTGATTGGCTACTTGTTGCTGTCATTCAGTTTACCCTTATATAGTTCTGCATTCTGATTGGAGGAGTGGGCTGACGCGCGTTCTAATTGTCCTGCTCATCCTGAAGACGGTAATTAACTGGGCCACAAGTTCAATACACATCAATTTATTGTAGATGTTTTAGTGTGTTTGTGTATATAACCCATTTGTTTACTGTGTAAACATGTAAACCAACATACATACATTTGGGATAAATCAGACGAAGAATTAGGCACTTAAAAAACAACAGAACAAATTATTTAATGGCTTTCACACACAACCAAACTTTACAATTGCATGCAGCTATTTAAACTCTAAAATACACCAGAAACATAATGCAACCAACATGAAGTTTCTCTAATTTCTCTATTAACACACACAGGAATATAGGAGAGATTTTTTCATCAGTAAAGCTGTATCGAGATAGCAAATATCAACAGCAAACATTAAATTCATAACTCCATCAAAGGCAGCCTCATATACAAAGTAATTGCCAAGTGCCCGCTAATCAATATATACACCAAGAGTAGGGCAAACAGGAGAAATATTAAATGAGATGATTAAGTTATGTTAAAAGATGTTCCTCATCAAATATTTAGAACCAGCTCCACTGAATGTCCAGATGTGAGGAACCCTGATGCGTAAAAGGTCCATCGGTGTCCGTTACGCACGGTTCAGGATGTCTGAAAGTTTGTTGATGTATTCAATAGTGTATTTGAGGGTTTGTATCTTGGTCAGGGGCTGGCTCCTCTTGCTGTAGTCCGGCGGCAGGTAGTCACGGAGCTGGTGCAGAGCCTCTGCAAGGCTCCTCATCCGCATCTTCTCCCTCTCGCTGGCCTTCATGCGTCTTTTCGTGGACATCTTGGGCTTGCTCAGCCTCTGCGCTGATGTTGGAGTCTCTCTGCGTCCTGTGAAGCCGAAAGTCAAGTCCTTCATCTCATGATGCCCGCTAGAGTAGCACATCTCCGGCGAGGAGCACATGGAGTCAATGGAGGAGGACTCCGGTGAGGTGGACTGAAGCGAGTCCAGGTCTTCTCCAAAACTGCTCTCATGGCTCTTCCACTCAGACAGTATTTTAGCCGTGACAACCTGCATGTCCATGTTGGAAATATCCCGACACTTCCAGACGGTCACGCAGCGAGGGATGACATCAGGGGTGGATGACAGGCTTTTATGTGGAGGCGATTTGGCCAAAGCGTTTTTATACAGAAGCAGATCTCCGGAGGTTTATGGGTTCACAGCTAAGGCGAAAAAAAGTTCAAAGAAATCCTCAAGTGCCAAAATGCGACCTTCCCGAAGGACGTCGTTCGTTATCACTGGGGTGAGAATAAGGCTAAATAGACGGATAATGTGATAGAAAGAAAAATAATTAGATTCCTTTTGTGGGAAATTACTCTTTAAAGTCTGCACGGCGACAATTATCAGTTTGATGTGATCTGTCTAATGAAGGAATGGGAGGATGCTGTGTCACCTGAGAGCTTCACACCTCTCTGGCAAGTCAGGCCTACGTGTGTCTTCAGTCTGGACTTTATATGGTTAAAAAAACAATACTATTTTTAACTTATTAAGAGTATAGTCTCACAGGCAGAAAGTGATTAAAAATCTATGACAGCAACTAAAGGTTCAGAATGAGCAACAATCATTGTGCTGTCTGGAAATGCCCCTATTAAACAATGAAAGGTTCTTTGTACTAAAATCAAGTTTCACCTTTAAATGCACACATTTTGCTACTTGCCACCTGGAGTGACGCTACTTGTTTCCAATGTAGTTTTTCCAGTTTCCATCAAGTGTAAATATCCTTAACAATTGACAAGAAAATTACACAGGACTCAGGCTACTTTAGAAGATAACTTAATTTGCACTGGAAAACAAGCTGAATTATCCTGACAACTAGTTGGATTTTCAGCACATCCTTCAGGAAAACTAAGGTTTAAGACCCAGTACTAGGATGAAGTTGTTATTTGGGCAGAGGATGCAGCTGTCACCAAGCTCCTGCCAGACCTTTCATGTCTGAAAAAGGTGTGTAAGGCCTCACTCGTGATCAAGGGCGCCAACACTGGCAGGTTGTAAAACCTCAGTGTCCTCTGTGTCCCTCAGCTGCAGTGCCTTCTCTCACCGGCTGTGTGAAGTGACATGTAGCTTGTCAAACAGCAGTGGGAGAAAATAAGCACATGTGGTGCTGTTAAATAGCATTACATGCTAAAAACTGTGCGAATCCGCATCCTCTACACCCTGATTTACATCAACAACTCCTTTCAGGATCAGAAGAACAGGTTAGGCAAACATTGGTGGAGCAAAACATTTGTGAAGAACTTATTTAATTATTTAAATCTCACAACATATACAGCAACAAACACACACAAATTAAGAGTAAAATTGCCAGATAAAAATGTTTGACTCAAGGTCCAATTAGTAGCTTTTTCTGGAGCTGTCAAACCACGTCACTCATAGTCCACGCTTACTACTCAAAGATTCAGTGTGTAGGATTTAGGGGGATATATTGGCAGAAATGGATGATAATGTACTGTTTTCTTTAGTGTTTAATTACAGAAAAATAAGAATCTTGAAAAATGAGCAGTTTATATCTACATAGGGAGCAGGTCCTCGCACCGCCATGTCTCTGTGTCTCACTGTCTGAAAAACACTGATTTCTTTTAACATGAAACAGCTTTATTCAGTGTTTTTACCAGTTTAAATTACCTGGTTCGTTTGTTTTGGAGAGGAAGAGACCCTTGTGGATAATTCAGCTCCCATAAATAACCTCCTGAACAATGGACACTGAAGAAATTCTAACCAGGAAAAGTTTCAGCTGGTTACAATCTGCAATCCTCACTGCTGGATGCCACTACATCCCCCTATATGTTACACACTGGACCTTTGAAACTGTGTTTATACACAACTTTTCCCACTGTTTTACAGAAACAGTTCCATTTCGGATTACAGTAACAGGTGGCAGCAAAGCTTAGACTAATTTTTACTTAATTGGTTAATTGTTTGGTACATGAAACTAAGAAAAACACTGATCAGTTTCCAAATCCCAAGCTGATGTCATCGAATGTCTTGTTTTGTCTGATCTACAGTCCAAACGTCAAATACATTCAAATTTTTATTAAAGTTAAGACAAGGAAAAACATCAAATTCTCATATTTGAAAGGCTAGAATCATCAAAAGTAAAAATCAAACCCCGGATTCACACTTGTTTGACATTTCTACTCGCTAAATTTAGGTATTTTTTCAGTGCTGTTTCTTGGATGCCTGCTGCTTATGGTTGGCACCTGGTCACTACCTTCGTATCAGGCCCCAACCTCACCTGAGCGCTGTGGAGGTACATGCACATAAACATCAGGAACACATAAAGTCTCTGCAGAAAAATACACCACTACACACCTCTGGTGGGTCATAAGTGATGATTGAGAGGGATTACTGTTTGTGTAGGAAAATCCTGCATAGTATACTTTTAAACGATTATTGAATTATCAAAAGAGTTGCCGATCAATTTTCTGTCAGTTTCTTCATCCACTAATTGCTGCAGCTCTTCTTTTAAAAGCTGGTAGGCCGACCTTGAGATAAGAGTTATTTGTTAAACTCTATGTCAACACTTCACATGATTTGACATAAAATAGCTTTCATGCTGTTGTCCATCATCCTGTTATCGTGCTGCTCACTTCTGGAACTTCAGTCTCAGTCTCTCTGCCAGTGGCAGGGGACTCTCACTACAAATAACTGAGTCATCGCTATCTAACACAATGACAGGTGATGCAGGAGTCTGAGGGAACACATCTACATCCACATGAGCTGGTGAGACATCCTGGCATTTGCTTTTAGTTGCTACAGGTAGGATGTTAATCTCGCTGTCTGCAATTAAGCTCTGAGATTTTGCTGGTAATAACTGAGTGGTAGGAGCTGTTTTTACAGCTGGTGTGGTTGATTTAGGTTTCAGGGGGAAATTTGAGATAATGATCTTGTTTGTGGGCTTGATTTTAGCTTTTCTCTGAGGTCCAGACTGCCGGTTCTCTGCATCACTTTCCTCGCTGGATGAACACAGGCTCATACACACACTCTTCTTGGTGCTCTGCGACGTGTTCCTGTCTATGTCAGTTTGACTTGGGTCAGTGTGGCACCTCTGCCGTGGGACAAGCGATGATGAAATGGCTTTTCTGACAAATTTGTATTTGTGAGGGGGCTTTTGGGAGATGTTACATTTGTCCTTTGTCTTACTTTGAGCTGCAGGCCTCAACTGCTGTTTTGAACTGCGAGTTTCTTCCTTGTTTGATGTACACTGTGTTTTGTCAGTGAATGGCTCTTTTTTGTACACAGCAGATTTCTCTCCTGACAATTTACTGTCACCTGTACCTTTACTGGAGATCTGGCCACTTGAGTTATGAGGAGAAATGTGATTGAGAGTGGATGACTCATGGTGTGGTTGTTTCGAGACCACGTCAGTGTGTATCTCCTTCTGGTGTATAGCTTTGGCTGTGTTCCTCATGAGCAGCCTGTCCCTTAGAGGACACTCTGTGTAGCACAACTCTAGAGCAGATCTGGATTCTGCTTCTCTGACGTCACTTGAGGTTTTCTGCTTGGTGTTTTCGCCCTCTGTTTCCCTGACACCACTGTCTGTGGTTTTGCTCAGCTTGGGCTCAGTGGTGTGGTTATTAGCTGATTGTGGGGTTGGAGAGGATGTGAAGGACAAAGCCTCCCAGTCAATATCACTCAGGTGGAGAGCGTCGATAACAGCAGAGACAGAGGGTGATGCAGCAGCAGCCTCTGATTCTCCATGAGACAGAGGAGTGCTGGGGCAATCACCCAGACTGCTGTGGTCTTCTTTTGACTTCCAATGCTGTTTATAGTTCACTGGAGTGTCCACAACCACCACTTCTGGTTTATCTGTGGTTGAAACAGTAGGGAGCAGCACATGTGGTTGAGTGTTAGAGGAACTCTGAAGGGTCATCTGTGCCAAGAGGTCAGAAATACCATCAGAGACATCAGATGGCTTCTCCTTTTTACTCTTTGGTTTTCTCTCTGCAAAGAAGATTGAAACCACAAGTCAGTGTTAAACAACTTCAAGCTGTAGTTGGTATTAAAAATAACATTTTTTCATATTTGCTGAAACTGTCTCTATATTTGCATAGCTGTAATCTGTGCAAAAGAAATCACATTTCTCTGCCTACACAGTTGCCTTGTAGAATTTCTAATGGCCTTACTGCATGTGCACAAATACAACCAATCAGAGCCGTGGAGTCTCTAACGCAGCTGTCAATCACTGCTTGAAAACTGCGGTGGAACTATCAAACTAGGCAGCGCTGATCAAATTTAAATCAAGATTATGTTAATGCATTGCCTATTCCTCACCTCACATGTTTACAGAAACACATTTTAATGAACTGTTTAGCTCTAAAATTAAAAGGTTTGTGAACCGGCTGCCATGTTGATACAGTTTAATAGGAGAACCAAGCTCCGTCCACCAGCTGGACCAACTTCTCATTTTACAGCTAAACAGTATACTAAAATATGTTTCTGAAAATATTTGAGTGAAGAAATAGCAAATGCAATTTGAGGCAGAAGGAAGAGGAGGAGGGACATGATTTTTTCCCCAACCAACTATCTGTATCATGTACTTCTTTCAGAATATAGCGAGAGTATTAGCATAATGTGACACAAAGTTATTTTCACTGAAATTACCAACTGTTTCTTTCAGGATTTCAAACGTATTTTGAAAGAGTTAAAGAGTAAATTCAGTGTTTTCTCACCTGCATGCTATTTCCTCATATTTTGTTGCTTAAATGACTAATGGGAACAACATTTTTTTGAAGCTGGCCCAGTATTGAACAAGCCTGCTTCAGCCAGCAGTGGCGAAACAGTCTGCAATGTAACCATTTGAGGCATGTTAGCAATGTCATTTATGTCCACTTAAAGTGTTTGTTTTTGCCACTGACCGGTTCAGATGGTTATTAGTGTCTGACAACATTATGGAAACTGTTCTTACAGACAGAGACCTTTTTGTTGAAGAGAAAGATCCTTTTTGTTTAACCAAAAACAGTCTTGAAATTGCGACTGCCAAACCCACAAACTCCTTTTAGCATGTAGCTAGAGCAGCATATTTTAACATCTGACTGGGTGGATTAAGAGTTTATTTCAACCAAACCAGAGTTGGTGATTGTTGGAAGAGTAGAAACGATGCTTTTGTGAGTTTCAATTCTTTTTTAGCGAGTTTTACAATGATAAAATTACTGCGTGTTTAAATGGAGTCTGGTGGGTTTGGCGATGGCGATTTCAGGGCTGTTTCTGGTTAAATAAAAAGGATCTTACTCTTTAACAAAAAAGGTCTATCTCTGTATGTACTGTTAGTGGATGTAAAATCACAGTGCGAACATGCGCTGAGTGGTTACTTTGCAGCCTGTTTTGCCGCTGCCGACTGCAGCAGTATCTCATTACTGGACCAATTTCAAACATTATTGTACCCATTAGTTACTTAGACACAAAAACTAAAAAATAAGTTCCATGTTTAAAAATACTAACAAAACAATCACTGTGTTATCTCTTGACTGTAAGCTCTTTCAGTCCCAGTGGCTAGTTTTCCTACACATTAGGAAGTGAAGCTTTACAGCAGTTATGACGGAGGGGGGAGCAGAGTACAACCTGCATAAAGTGACAGCGAGGCCTATGAGACAGACACCTCTCAGCTGCATCAAAGCCTTTGGTGTGAACTAGTCGAGCTGCCAAACTCAACATTTTCAGGTGTCAGAGCTGCTGCAATAGACAGCCTCGAAAAACAAGTCAAAGCGCCAGGTGCCTTTGATCAGGACACCCTTGTCAGTGCAGTGTGGGAAGTCTTGGAGCTTGTCAAGTCTGTGGGGGGGCTTTCAGTTTTGTTGTGAAAAACATGTCTAACTTTACTGGTTTATTTTAAATAAACTGTAAAATTCTTACAAAATATTATAAAGTATTGTCTTACTCTTGGTCTTGTTCTCTTCGGCCAGAGCTTTGTCTCTAAGGTAGTTCTCCACCACTTCTGGAAAGGCCACACGGAAGAGAGACTCTTCTTCCACCGTCCTCACCTCATGTTGATCGTCTGCAGGCCGATCCTCAGGAAACACATAATGATCTGCAGAAAAACACATCAAGGTCAGGTCCAAATTGCTCCCAATAAGGCTGTCATTTATGTTATATAGGGAAAAAATGGTTCTTTATGAAATGACAAAAAAGGCCAGAGACAAGAATTACTAATTGTTGTGCACCACTTTTCACTTTTCATAAGGGTTGCAACTTCTTATAGATTATTCTTCATATTATAGTTTTGATTAACTGTTTGGTCTGTAATCATAAAACTTGAAAAATTCTAACACAATATTCTAGCTGCCGAAATTATGTGTTCAAATGTCTTGTTTTCTTAAACCAGCAGAACAAAAACTCAATAATTTTTGATTAATTATGTTAGAAAAGGTAAATCAAAAAGCTCTCACATCTGAGGGGTGCATTCAGGTACAGGTACACTTAAATTCAATGCCTTTTTGGACAAGTCATCTTTTCTCATTCAAGCAGTGCAGGTAGGTATAAAGAGCCGTAACATATATGTATATGTGGTCCCATGCAGAGGTAGGTTATGCATAGGAGAATGGTTCTTATCAGTGTGAGCTAAATTAATCTACATTTTGCAGACAGGTAAGTGCAAATATAAAGTACCGTAAAAAGACAGCATTAGGTTCAGTGGTCGCTTTAAAGATTTAAAACACCAGAAATGTGTACTTTGATGCAGAAGGGCTTGACTGAGTCTGACAAAATAAATTAAAAGTTGAATAAATTAAATTAAATAAAATGTTTGTGGTAATTAAGATGTCACAAATTCCAATTTCAGACTATTTAATGACTTTTAAGGTCTAATATAATATTTAAGAAATTGAATTTAAGACATTTTAAGACTTGTTAAGGACCTGCAGACACTGGAAACCATCAAATAGTTGGCATTTCTGCCGGAAAATAACTTTAATCATTATTTTTTCATCAAAATAAAAACTAATTACCTTTTTGTCTATCAACTTATCTACTAAATTACATATTAAAGCAGCTTCATATAGTATGATTTGGAGATGCAGTGTTTTGAACACAAGCAGACAAGACTTTATCAACAGAACATACAAATACAGCACATCTTTATACAAAATGCATATACTTTAGCCCTTAATTTATAGCATTTATACATTTAAATCCATTATGTAATAATTTAGTTGTATTAAAATACTTTTTTCAAATGATTGTCGATTGAGACTTTCTCAGGCTGGTCGTATCAAGCAGGCTTGTTAGTGAAGTAGACTTTGATATGACAGATTTCTCAGCCTAGGGAGGAAGCCAGTTTAGCACCTAGTGGCTGTTGTGACTGATCTGTCACCTCTGAACCCCACCTCACAGCAAGTCACTAACAGACAACCCGGTGACGAGCACCCCGCACCCCAACTCCACCTAATGCAGCAGTCACGTCACTCAACCCAGGGGATGTTTTCTTAAACACTGCTTTTTCCCTCTGATCTGCTAATAAGAAAAAATGAAGACTGCAAGAAGTGTTGATGAGATTTAAACTGACCTGGTACGCTCCAGATGACTTCGAAGCAGGCGATAGCATTCCTCACCCTCGGTTTCAATATTCTTGTGAAGGAAAATAAAGGTGTTGCTTATTACGCATGTGCTGAAATAACCTTTTATTAGCCTACAACAAAGTCACTGAGGAGACCTTTTTGTTGTAGTTAAAGTTTAAAACAAGACTACCTGAGGGGTTTGACTTGGGAGGACATTTCTCTTCCATATTTTCTGTTCATCAGTTCTGCGTAAGTCATCAGGACTAAAACCTTTTCACTGGTGTAGTGCTTCAGCCACTCCATCTTGTCATGGGCAAATTTCTGGAAAACAAACATCTCAACATGCAACTCACTTGACAAAGACATACCGGACTGAACAAGTAATCTAAATAAACACATTACCTGCATCATCAGCATATTTGGCTGTCTCCTCTTGAAATGTGACACAGGTTTATCCTTGGAAATCAGGAACTCGTTAATGATCTGCGAAATACCATTTAAGTATTAAAAACCAAAGTTATTCTGAAGATTATTTTACGTAACAAATGTTGTCATGATACCAAAATTTTAAACTTCCATACTGTATAAAGAAATGATACTTGATACCGCTTTCAATTCCACGGCAAAAAGGAAGTCCTGGGCACACAAAATAATATATATATTTTTTAATTTTACTTATGATCTGCCTCCAGTCACATTGTGGGTTTACCACTGGAGAGAAAGCCCTGACAGCTACAGGTTGAGGACCAGTTAATTTTCTTCCCCTTTTGTTTAATCTTTGCAGCCTTGAGTTTAAACTCTGAATCCCAATCATTTTTTTATAAATATATAGCTTTGGTACTTTTGACACTATCGAATGTATAATTAAAGGAGACTGTATAGTTTTAAACATGTGGTATTGACAAAGTATCGAAGTATGGATGCTTTTGACAACCTTAATTATAACAGGAACACATTAACCATAGTAGATCAAACAGCTGTACCTCTGTAAAAGGGAACTGTTGACTCGCCAGTGTCTTCCTAAAAAAGAAATGAAACACAAAAAGAACAGATTACACATATCATGAGAGCAAACCATCCTTTAAATCATCACAAGTTTGCAAAGCCTCTGCTGACATCTTCAAGTCATATTTTGTCCGATCAATAGTCCAAAACCCAAAGACACCAAGTTTACTGTTGAGGAAGAAACCCAGAAGATTTTCACATTTGAGTAGCTGAAGCCAATTAATTATTTTGCCACTTAAAATGCCCTAATGAGTTAACAATTAAATTACCATCTGCAATCTCTAATTCTTTATGATTCTAGATAAATGGGAGACTAGCTAGTGTTACAGGCTTACCCAGACTGAATGCTTCAAACAGACAGAATCTAGATTGTTTCATACCCATTCTACCAGATACCTCAAATGAGAAGCTAGCTGATTTAGTTGAATATTGGGGACCACCGTTCCTCCTTGATCTAAACATAATTGCAACTTAGCAAATTTAAGTCACAGTCACTCAAGGTTCCAAATAAATGTCCTAAACCAACTGTTTACTGTCTTGATAGTATTATCATCTAACAGGATTGTAATCATTTGGCACTGGTAAAGTTGCCTGGGCAAAATAATCATCTTGATCAGAAAACCCAAATTGATATTTTTGATGAAAATTGGTCAAAATGGCTACTTATATGTCAACTAAAAGGCCTGATTTTGTAGAGTAGTACTATGTTATGGGCATGATTCTCAACCTTAAATATTTTCCTTTTCCTCTTAGTGCAGAATCAATACAGGTTGACTAGTATGTGTATGTGTATCGCTTAGCATGTGTATGTATGTGTGTATGCATACACGTGTGTGTATGCATATGCATATATACAGTTTTTGTTTTTTATTAAAGAAGGAATCCACTCCTACTTTTTGTTTTGTTCTAGCTCACTTTAAGTATGTTTTTGTGTCTAGTTGACACTTGTGTAAAACCTAATAAAAAGTAAATACATTGAGAAATGAGATCCTGTGTTGTTTTTCATTAACTGACATAACATGAATGGGCTCTAATATTTTCCACTAGCGGTTCAATCCCAAACTCAAATAACATCAGCAATCAGCCAAAATGACTTGAAAAATATCAGCATATTGGCAAAAATCCCTAGTTAACATGTTGCTTATGTTCTTTCTTTCTCATCTTATTCCACTTTTTCATTTTCTGCATTTATATTTATTATTTTTGTGATAAAATGCAACTACTGTTCATTTACAGAAAGTCACACACCTTCTGACATTTGCCTCGAAGGACACAGCCTGCCGAGTCTGTTCATAGCGATGCCAGTCACAGGGACACTGGTAGTCAAAGTCCTGAGGTTGACAGAAACGTTTACTGTCACAAAGCACACAGCCGCCACGTTCATGTGCCTTTGCTGACCCTTAAAAAGGATGAGGATGAATCAGTATTAATATGTGATAAAACAGGAATAGTAGGAGAAGACAAACAACTTTAAAATCTAACACACTAATACAACTGGGGTCTGACCCATCTCTCACATACGTGTATGTTTTGACATGTTAATGGCTCCAAAACAGCCATGTGTGAGGCATGTCCTCTTGGGGACAACCCCCCTTTTGCTTTCCACCTCTTATCAAAATCAAAAACAGGGGTCACACAGTTCAAAGCACTCACCAGGATGTCGACACAAGTTGCAGTGAGGAACCTTCTTCACAACTCCCTCAGACACCCCCACGTTCTCCTCCTTCCACTGGATGAACCTGAGGTGATTAGGGAAAGGTGACAAGAGCACAAACACGACACTACACACACTCTTTATGTGAGGAAAAGTTATACAGAAAGGAAAATCATGCTTATGTGCAAGAAAATAATCTACAGTGAGTGTGTCTCTTACCTCTGCAGGAGTGTTTGTCCTTTCAGCATCTGAATAAGCCTCAGAGCTTGCTCTTTACCAACACCTGGTATGCCCTTATAAAAGAATGACAATTAACATAAGTCATTCATCATAACAGTGATTTTGAAGATAAAGATTTCAGATTGAAATGTCCTCCTTACCTTAGGAATATAATCACAGCCAAGAAAGATGGCAAGACCAACTAGATTCTCTCTGGTGAGATGTAACTCTGTTTGTACCCTTGAGGTCTTGTAGCAGTCCACCTGAGGGTCCTGGAGGGAGAGGTGAGAAACAAGACTGTGAAGATTTGATGGTTTTAACATTTAAGACATTAGCAGAATAATAGAAAGAATCAAACATACAGATAGGGACGTAGTTAAAATTAAATGCGTAGGGCTAACAATATTTTTAATTACTGAATAATGTATGATTTTTGATCGTGTAATTGACTTAGGGCTGAGCAATATATTAACATTTTATAAATATCATGATATGAGACTCAATAGATAGAATACTGAACACAATACTGAAAAAGCACAGCTTGTAAAGTAACACCCAAGTGTTACTTTAGCAGTCTGGGAAAACTTTAAATCACTGGACTGAGTTTCGATTCATAGGCATAAATTCAGTTGTCTGGGAACCAGATGAATGTTAGAGCTTGTATTTTATTTGCTTTGGCAGATGTACGTATGTAATGCAAGTCTCTATGTAAAGATTCACATGGCTTTAAATTCAGTACTAGTCCCCAGAACAATCTAAAGTGAAGAAGCCTTTTGAATGAGCAGTGAAGCACATTCAATCCGGTTTCAGTCCAGTGATTTGGGTTCACGTCTCTCCAGATGTTGAAGAAGAAGATATAGCAGTTGGGGGTTTGGTGCCTTGCTCAAGGGCCCCTCGGCAGCACAGAGGAGGCAGGCTGGCACCTCTCCTGCTACCAGTTCACACTCCACATTTGTTTTGGCCGCGGACTTAAGCCGGTGGCCCTCTGGGTCCCAACCCAAGTCCCTATGGACTGAGTTACTGCCGCCCCCTGCACACTGTGAATCATTGAGATGAACTTTGACAAACATACTTTACTGTTCATATTGAAGTTCCTGTAGACAGTCCGGGCTCCATATAGGAAGGCGTCTCCATCATTAGTGATGCAGCCGTCCACCAGGCCTTGAGAGTCCAGGTAGGCACACATGGCCTCGGCCTCCCCAGCAGCTGTCACCCATGGCACACCCAGATAGTCCAACATCTCTGCACACTACAGAGGTAAGAGAAGGAAAACAGTGCCTCAATCCAATATGAAGTGACTATAATAAGAGATGCAGGTGAGTGGGGGAACAACCAACCTCTCTAAGTACAGCATTGAAGCGCCCTCTGCTGGTCTTTGTAGCAGCTTTAGGGGCAGAGGCCTTTTTGAATCCTCCATATCTTGTTTCTGCTCTCCTGCTCATGGTTTCTGCTTTAAGTTTAGGGGCTTCTCCCTCCATCACAAAGACAAGCTTCACCCCCATAAGCGTGAGGGTTGACACCCTGAAAAATAAATTCCTGAACACAAAAGGACAAGGCTTTCAATATTGAAATTGAAGCTAATATCTTACGGAATTAACTATAGAGCAATATGGGACACTTACCTCAGGTGGGGCTTGGTAACTCTCCCCATCATAGCCTGGACATGCTGGGCCTCGCACACCCACAGACTCAGATCAACTGCCAGTGTCTTTCCGCTCAAACTGTACAGCGGCACCGACTCACGAACCGGCTCGACGATGGACCACAGCTCTTGAACACCCATAACTTCCCCCAAACGGATTTTCACTTATCTAATAGATGGGAATGCGTAGAAAACAGTAACGCTTAACAACACAAAACGGAACAACGCCCCGTAGTTTTCAAACAGTGGCGCCGTTGGGCCGCGTCCCAATTCTTTCAACGTCTTTGTACTACGCTACCTTGTTGATGTATTGATTGTTACGTCGTTAAAATGAGCACAGTACAACATTTGAATTGTATATAAGTCACCTCTAGGCTTCCTATCTACTGAATATAGCACTTGCAGTCTCTTTTAGCATGTTTTTAAATAACAAGGTTGAAAGTAAGGGGACAGTCTCACAAAGTGGGTCGACGCCGGACAGTTTAACAGCAACGTCATATTAAAGCGCCTTCAAAAGCGTGTTGCCATGGAGACGAGGCTCCCGTTAACAAACTGAGGATATTTTTTACACCTTTTAAGCGTTTTTATTTTTCAGCCATGGACTCAAAAATACGCCTAGAAATTATCGGCTTAGTTAAAGACCGTAATTTTCATGTTGCCCGAAGTATTGCCGAAGTAAACCGCCATTTCCCTAGAGTTTTATATCGCATTATTGATTTGTTTTCACCTGTTTTCACCGTTAACAATACTTGATCTTTTTGTGTATGCGCCACAGGGACTAAAACAGAAGTTTCCCGATGCATTTCTGGAACCAAAAATTCGACCATTACTCGAATTTGACTGGCACTCATATCTGTGCAACAAGAAAAGGGTAAGTTTTCTGATTAGCCTATGTGTGTTTAAAATCCAGCTCGTCCAGGAGACTATTCAAATAGAGTTGTGAGGAGTGTTTGAAGTAAAAGTAGAGAAGTATTAGCAGTATATAAGACATAAAGTATCAAATACAAGTACTCATGAAGCAGTCACATCAGTTTTATATTACTAAATTATTATTAAATTGTTGTTATTAATGATGCATTACTGTGTAAACAACATTTAAATGTTCCACCTGGTCGAAGTGGAGCTCATTTTAATTAACTTTTAAATTGCTGGGCATTGTAGACTATTTTAGAATAATAAGAATAACAATAAAAGCAGGTTTTGATGAGCTATTATTTGAGCCATTATATGCATAATCTTAATCTGCAAAAAACGTATAATTAAAGACCTCAGATTAACACAGTGTGGTAAATAGTACAATATTTGCCTCTGAAATACAGTAGCTTATTGTAGAAGTGTAAAGTAAAA
This sequence comes from Epinephelus lanceolatus, assembly GCF_041903045.1. Taxonomy (NCBI): domain Eukaryota; kingdom Metazoa; phylum Chordata; class Actinopteri; order Perciformes; family Serranidae; genus Epinephelus; species Epinephelus lanceolatus. Next base: position 19,334,981 of record NC_135746.1, read on the forward strand.
TGAAATGTAAATACACGAGGAAAGACAAGTACATCAAAATTATACAGTACTTGAGTAAATATACTTATACTTTTTACTTTTTTTTTTTCCTTTATTGCTCTTGGTTGTACAAGCTGCAACAGCTTACTGAGGGTTGTACTCTACTATGCAGCTACACACGCTTACACAACACCATACAATACTGCTGTAGTTTTCTGTTATGGTCAGCCTATTCTGTAATCCCGAATCACAACACATCTGTTGTTCAACACTTGTGATTCAAGGAGCTGCGTGGTGAAGCGTGGCAGTACTCCAGCAGCCTGATGTGCTTTTTAAAAGGCCTTCTTCTCGGTAATGAGAAGGATCTCGCCAGCTGGGCCAAGAATCAGTGGAGTTTCACATTCACTCGGCCACAGGCTTTCTACATGGCTCTCACTGAGGACTGCTACACCAAACACCTCCAGAACACTGGGGCAAGTTAAAAAAAAAAAAAGAAATCTAAGTTAAAAAATATGGATTGAAAGTTCTTTTCTGTTTGTCATGGGAATCAGAAAGCAGGTCATTGACACCTGTACATGATAGGAAGCTAGCTTCAGTCATAAGAGACTCATCTAGATGAATATTACTCAGTTTTCTATTAAATCTGTAAGACCTTGAAAAGAATCAAACAAAAATACAATTCTTTGTCCTTTCATTACAGCATCCATTTGTCTTCATGGATATTGAGATAGCAGGAGAGCCAGCAGGGAGGTTACTGTTTGAGGTGAGGCACAAATTCACATAATTTCGCATTGCTTGCACAAACCACCTGTGTTATCTCAAACCTCTGACGTTTTCAGGCATTCTGTGTTATTGAATTTGACAGAGATATTGTATAAATCGCTGATATACAGAACAAAATGACCATTACAGAATAGCAGGATGTTAATAAGACACGTTGTCCTCCTGCTCCTCAGCTGTTCTCAGATGTTTGTCCAAAGACATCAAAGAACTTCGAGGCTCTGTGCACAGGAGAGCAAGGTCTGTCCCAGAGTGGCCTCCCACTCTGCTACAAGGGCTCGGTGTTTCATCGTGTGTTGCCCAACGGCTGGGTTCAGGGAGGAGGTATGGTCCACACTAGTCCTGAAACAATATGAATGACATGTAGTTGGTTTTCACATAGGAATTAAATACATAATCTCCCATTCAATGTTAGCATCAGTGCAGTTAATTTGATATACATGGGTTACATATATGCCACTTATAGAGATGTAAAATACATTGATAAACTGGGATTGTGGTCATGGCTATAATGGATTTAAACGCTATTTATTTCTGCTTGTAAAGGCTGCATTATATCTAAGTCTCATATTTTTTTAACTCAACTGACTCTTCTGTTTCCAGTAAATGAAATAAGCAGTGAACTACTAACATCCTGTCCACATTACTCATCTAAGCCCAACCGTTGTTTAGATTACGACAGCACCTAACGTTGTCAGCAAAATATCGTGGGATTTAGGAAGTGTGTTTTAACGGTGTCATTGTGGTACGGACGCAGACAGTAGCTTTACATTTCAATTTTGCAGATATATCACCAGAGAGAAAAGGTGATGGAGGGGAATCAATCTACGGACCGACTTTTGAAGGTTAAAAAAAATAAAAACAGTCAAAAACATCTACATGAGAACCCACTGTTAATGCATGTATCATAGTGGATTTATATGTACTGTCTGTAAGTTGTCCTTTCTCCTTTTAGATGAGAGCTTTGCTGTGTCCCACACTAAACGGGGCATCCTAGGACTGGCCAATAAGGGTCCACACAGCAATGGATCCCAGTTCTACATCACTCTGCAGCCGACACCGTGGATGGACAGGACCTACGTTGCCTTTGGGTTTGTGTCACTAATTTGACTTGAGAGATGTTTGATTAATTTCCCAATTCTGCATAATCTCAGGTCTCCTATACAGTTTTGTTTTTATTTTTCATTCTAGGCAAGTGGTTGAGGGTGTCGATGTCCTCAGGAGATTAGAAGAAACTCCGACCTGTAATGAAAGACCCAAATATGACTGTAAAGTTACAGATTGTGGAATGTTTCAGTTTTAGCACCGACACATTCATTTTGATGTTGTTTTAAATAATTGTCATTCATGTAGTAAAATAAAAATAATGCACATGTAATATATGACTTATATTTAAATACACACATGCAAAAAAAGTATTTTGATTTCTACAAAACTATATGTACTTTTAATTTGATATTTTATATGTGCATGTCTCAGATAAAATAAGGTTTGTGTCTTTGTGTCCCTGTCAACTAGGATTTTGTTAATCTGTATATGTGTGGTATTACTATACTTTTATAACAGTGTCTTGGTGTTTTGAGAGTTACATGTAGTATGTTTTTCCACAAAATACAAAGAGGTAGAACAAATGACATATATGACATTCAGTAATGTTATTTTGTATGTAGTATACAGCAGCCCAGAGTAAACCTGTGCAGGTACTGAAATGCAAAACCAAAGCTGAAAATAAGGTGAACTTTAACATACTGATTGGCAACTCAGACTTCTTCTCTATCTCTGCCAATAAGTACATTTTAATATGAGTTAATAAGAGAACTGTAGAGCATGGGTAGTTAACTAAAACTAAATTAAACCAAAAACTAAAAGTAGGTTTCAAAATAATAGTTCACTGAAATAAAAATAAAAACTTTATTCATCAGAAAATAACGAAAACTAACTGAAATAATATTGTGTACTCACAAAACTGACGAAAATTACGTAAAATACACAGGAAATGTCTCTAGTGTTAGTCTTTACCAGTTTGGTCAAATGTGTCAACACAAGACGCATTAGGAGGCATTGGTACTTAAGTTTATGGAGGCTGGAATGTCTACATGGAGCCTATCCCAGCTGACATTGGGCGAGAGGCAGGGTACACCCTAGACAGGTCACCAGACTATCACAGGGCTGACACATAGAGACAGACAACCATTCACACGCACATTCACACCTACGGGCAATATAGAGTCACCAATTAACCTGCATGTCTTCGGACTGTGGGAGGAAGCCAGGGTACCCAGAGAAAACCCACACTGACACAGGGAGAACATGCAGACTCTGACAGAAGGGCTCCCCCACCCAGGGTTTGAACCAGGAACCCTCTTATTGTGAAGTGACAATGCTAATTTGCTAATTGTAATGAAACGCGCTACAGTATACTCCCCTACTTATGTCCATCCACCCATTTTCATAACCACTTATCCTCTTGAGAGTCATGGGCTAAAATAACAATAAGTCATTCCTTGACATGGTCATTCTTCTGAGGTCATTTTGATGGAAGTAATGAAAAAGTAGTGTAATAAGACACACATTACAGACAGTACTGTTGTAAAGTAACATTCCTTTCAAATGGAAGTAACCACGAAATTAGATTTTGAGCCTAACATGCCCAGCACTGCTGCTTATAGGCCAGCAGTGATGGGGTTGGGGGCCACGGTGCATTTGTGCCCAGGGCCCTGTAGCGAGCCAATCAGGCCGTGGTTGTGAGAGGTTATTTTTAGTACATTAATATTACGTGTTTTGCGTCACAGCTGTACTTTCTGTCAGCTATTTGTTTCCAGAAACGTCTCCCTGAGGCCAACAGAAGTGACGCCTAGCAGTTTGGTTAATGATAATAAGGAGCTCCTCTCCCTCTTGCCTGTGACGTGGTGTCACTTCACGTACCCTCGTTTTTTCTCACTCCTCCCAGTAAAAAGTGCCACATGACCTGTCAAGTAGGAAGTAGCGAGCTAGCGAGCAGCAACAGCAGCAGCGACCAGTAAACGTAAGACGGGGAGGAAGCTGTGAAATCTCCGAAGTCTCATTCTCGACGTTTCTCGGCAGATACGTTTTCCCTGTTGGATCCGAAGGAGCAATAAGTCGGCCGCAGTCATGTACCTGAAGGTGCTGTTTTTCACCGTAGCTGTGGCTCTGATCGGCGCAGCAGCCGCGACAGACTCAGGTAAGTTTGCGACCTCTCAGTGCTGAGCTAGCGGCTAGCTACACACAGCCGTGTCCCTCCTTAGCTCGGTGAAGACATCCACCAGTAAACTGATTTTAATCTGTGACTGTGTGCCTCCATTTTTGGTCATTACAGTGGCCGTTGGTCGCCTCGCTTTGACAGTTGACACTTGTCACTCATCCTTTTTTAAAGCTTACAACAAATACATGTTAGAAAAATATCCTTTTGGCAACTTGTCGGTTTTATCTGCACGCTCAAGTTATCAGATCCAGCTAACGCTTTAGCCTGCTAGCAAGCTGTGGGACCTGAAATTAGATTTAACCTGTGTAACCACAATATCTCTCCCATAATTCGAATGATAAGAGGCCACAGGGCTGAGTTATTGACTCTGGTGTAACCCAGATTGCCAGATCCAGTTGATCAAGAACCAGATTAGCTTGTTATGTAACAGCCTACATGTTTTCTCTCAGTTGTGTCACATTTTAAGATTCATAACAACGTAATGCCTTGCTGTTTTTGTTCCCACTAAAAGGTTTGACTCTGTTATTATAAGTCACCCCCTCCACATTGTATGGCAACATCTGGAGAACCACAGTTTCATTTTCCACCACATGTGGGAAGTTAACGATATTGAAAAACTACCACAGCTAAATTTGATTCATGATTTCTTTGCAGATGGATGCACCTCTCTGTCCTGTGCTTTATGTGAAACCGTTAATGACTGCCAGTGGGCTAACTGCACATCATGTGAGTATCTGTCCTGTGTGTGTGTGGCAGGTTGCACAGGTTGGTCTTTGTGTGTCCTAAATTGTCCAGATAGCTGAGCTGATTGGACACATGATTCCTGGGTATGGGGAGAATGTATAGCAGAGTGGATGCTGACTTTTAGATGATGTCATCTCAATATCCCTAAAGCCTGAGCTGTATCGTAATTGTCTGGCAACGCCAGCCAAACACTGTGGATGTCTAGGTTGGGGCTAAATTCAGCAACTTATTGCATAGACTCACTATTTCTTATCATAACAGATTTATCGTATAGTACTGGCAAGGCAAGGGAGGCAAAGCCTGAATTCTTTTGGACATTTAAGTCTCACTTTTATTCTGGTTGTGGTGTTGCTGCCCTTTGCTTACATCTCCCTATCGCCGTCCCGTAACTTCATTATGCTAATGGGAATGTCTGTCTAAACATGAGTTTGAGAAATCTGTCTGACTTCTGCACCATAGCACGTAGGATGTGGAGAAATATGCTGCAGTGGTATTTTTCAACCCTAATTTGGAAGTCTCGCTGGTTGTGATTTAGAAATATGCATCATTCAGTAAAAAGAAGTTGCCATAACAAAAGTGTATGACCGATTGTTTCCTGAGTCGACCAATGGCTTTCCATTGGCTGCGTGCTCCTCTTACGGTTTGTGGTTTTCAGCAGGAGAGGAGAGTGTTCACGTTGTTATCAGTGTCAAGAGATGAAGTTGCACGTTTTATGAGTAAAGAGGAAATCAGGTGTCATAATCTTTTATCTTAAAATCATAGCTTTGACTCACAGATTCCTTTTGCAAATATGAAAAAATTGTGTAATAAACTCTTGTGATTATGGGCTTTAAATCAAACTTCTGGCTATCTGTTTTGCAGCCAAATGCCACAATAGACCTCTGGCCCAAACCTGAACCTTGTACGTGAAAAAGAAATCCTCTTAAGCATTGTGTTTATTGACCATATCGCCCCGGAGGGCTGTACTCCAGTGTTGGCCTGAGTTCAGTGTGTGTGTCAGATATACACAGGTCTCTGGTGATTGTGAATAAAATGAACAAGAGAGGAAGCGCAGGGGATGTGTGGCAGGAAGCCTTCAATATCCTCACGCTGGGGAACAGAAGGAAGGAGAGGATAACGGCACGAGTTAGAGGAAAGAGTGTGCAGATAGGATACAAGATTAGTTTCATGTGCCTTGTTCTCATAATTTATGTCTCGTGTGCAGTTCGGAGTGTACTGTGATCTCGTACATTCCAGTTTTCATTAGGCTCAGAGAATGAAAGATAACTCGTGTAGTCTCAACTGTATGACCTGTCGATCTAGCATATACAAACCCATTAAGCTTTGCTCCGACAACAGCGAACAGAAATAGGATAAGCAGCACAGGTATTTTACGTCTCATGGGAGTCAACCTGTTTGACAGCTTTCCCAATGAGAAGCTTTGATTCTCTCCAGGAGAGGGTGTTTACTGATTTGATGATCCCACACCCTCCTTTTGCTTTGTTTCTGAAAGTTGAATATACTTCTATTGATTCATTACATAAGGAATCATTAGGCAGTTGAACAGGACAGGTAACATGATGATTAAATACCTCTTCTCAGAGACAAGTGGGACAAGATAGTTTAGCTTGTTGTATTTCCCAAGGGTCCAAGGGAGGAACCTGTACAGGTTTACAATTACAGGAAATAACAAACTCTCTGAGAGAAAAAAAACAAAATCAAAAACAAATGTATCGAGATCTGTGCTAGTTATAAGTTTGTAGTCTGTTCACAAATGTTTTAGTTTATAGTGTGAGTTTATATTGTACGCAAGATTTGCTTAGCAGTTATTTTTTCCCTTGATCCTTCAATGTTAATGTACACAAGGACACATTGTTAAAAGTATTTGGGAGATTCATCTGTGTTTGTGTTGGAAAATGTGCCTCTACTACCCAAACACTCTCCTCGCTGTTACACACTCAAGCAAACAACTCTGACAAGCCTGCTACACAGGATACAAGCAGGTTTAACAGTGCTGAACAACACTGACTGCTTACGGCACAAACACACACACACACACACACACACCAAGTAAGCCTAGAGCTAAAGCCTTTCACAAACCCGAGAATGGATCACCTATTTCATATGAACTCAGCAAAAACCGGAAAGGTCAGCTCTGGCTGAAGCACAGCATAACCACACTGCTGCAACGCCTACCACATTGTCATTACCAGATTTATCTTCGGTTTAGGGAATTTGTGTACACAAGGCTCTGGCGTCAGAGGCACATTTCCCTGCAGCCCAGTGTTTAAACGCTCAAAAAACTTTACACGTGTACACGCAAGCTCTGCACTGCCTCTAAGTACAGCCCGTAGTCTGTGACAAAGCTGGTCGGGTGCTCTTAACCAACAGGCTGTTTTCTGTGGTTGAGCCGAGGCTTTCACTCACAGCTCCAGCTCCAGCAAGCTGTGGATGTGACTCGTGGTGGTGATGATGTCACCTTCTTGGAAAAGTGTGAGAGTCAGTCCTACCTTTCACAGCTGCCTGCGAGATAACAGCCCTCTGACCTACTGGAGGGTGAAAGAAACCCTCTTCCCACAAGCTTCGACATACATAGATGGCAGGATCAGATCACACAGAGAGTGGGAAGAATAATGCAGCCAACACTTTACTTGATCTTTGATGAAACTAAATCACAGTTTAAAAGATAGTGAGTCATTATTAGCTTTAAACAGTTTCACTCTTTGAGTTTTAAGATATATGAGGCTGATTATGTTTTGTGCTAATTTTCCTCCTTGATCAGTTGTAACAAAACTGCTAGATCCTGTAATGTAGCAGGATTAACAGTCTGGAAAATGGTGAAAATGCATATAGACAGTAGACACCTGAGAGAATAACTGGTGAAAACCACAAGGCTCAGTGATAACCATATAATGAAACCAACAGCCAAACGACACAATAAAACAGAAACTTTACGTCATGCTCCACAAACTAGCAATTGTGACAGGATGGTCATTTGGTAGTTGCTTGTCTCCAAGGACAGTGCACAGAGATGCATAACCTGATATAAGGGATGGGATGATGTACGTTTTTTATTGCAGACTTGCTATAAACACTCACAATAAGTTGATTGTGGCAAATTTCCATTATTGGGATAATTGTAAATATTGCATCCAGTATCAATGAAAGACACTGCTGGGCAGCCAACAATAACAGACACTGCTAGGCTTGGGTGGTATCAAGGTATTCAGTATACCATGTACGGAGATGCTGTAGTCGATGTATTGTGAAGCATAGCGCATGCCAACAGAGGTCAGTCTCTACTAGTGGAACAGGCAGATGAACTGAGAAAGATGGCGAGCAGTGGGAATAAAACAAGCCCCCAGTGACAGTGCCGGGCTTTTCAGCCAATTTGACATAGTGGCCAAAAGTGGAATTACACTCTTCGGGTCCGTCACACGATGCTATGGGGCTCCAAAAGACTTCTCCCATGAACTTACATTGTTAATCAGTGGATAGATTTTTTTTAGCGTCTATCTATCACCATCAGGATTTGATCCATTTGGTCCATAACATTTTGAAAGTCTAGTAGATCCACACAATTTATCATTTCATTCATCAAATCATTTTATCTCCATCAAGTTAGCAGAGCATTAAACCAGAAGTTAGCCATTTGGCTGTGTTAGTTAGTTAGTTTCTAATGCATTGGGTCTATGGGCCCCACAGTGCAGACGATCTGGGTAATTTTAGACCACGGAAATTTAGCTTTTTGGCTTGAACAGGGCCCTGCCTCTGCCCCTGTTTAGGAGCACTTTAGTCTTGATAATCAAGATGGGCCAGCCAACATGATCGAAGCTGTGTGTACTGTTTGCCTCAAGAATATTGTGGCTAAAGAGTGTTAACTCGTTAAACTTCCATTCACACCTCAATACATGCCGCAGCAGTAAGTGTCATCAACTCCTCCAGCAAGAGTTTGCAAAAGAAGGGCGCTTATTTTCCATCTATTCATTATTCTATTGGCCATAAGTATTTAAACCCTGCAAGACTTGTCAAAGTAGGCTAATTGCATATGAGACATAAATTACTGCAGGCCAGACGATGTCCTACATGCTACCAGTGACCTCTGTCACCAACAGCTCAGTTTCTGCTTTGTTTGCTTGTTTGTTTTCACACAAATACTGTCATATACCATATACCTTGGTGTAATATCGTCAGAAAGGTAGAAAAAATAGATTGGAAAGATAAACAATACTGCTCAAGCCTGAATTCTACAATTAAAAAAAAACAAAAAAAAAAATCAGGCTGCATACATACAACTTCAAAAAAAAAAAAAAATCTTAGTCAAGCAGTGGCATATTTCGTATCAAAAGATCTGATACCATTTCACATAGTCAAAAAGCATATCTGTGATACAACAAAAATATTTGTTTCTTTACAAAATGTAAGGTAAAAAGATTTCTGTATGTTTTAGTGCCATTTTAAGAGCATATTTCTATTATTAATGGGATAATATTGACAATTGCAGTTATTTTGGCCAGGATAATTGAACATGATATTTTCATATTTGATACGTAATACAGCCCTTTTAGCAGTGGAGAATGCAGCACATTTTTGGCCCTATTTGGAGTAAGCCTAAAGATGCTTTCAACAATGGCTGCAGCCTCCCTGTTAAAGTTGGTGAATCTGTAATTTATGGGCAGCCATCTGGTGGGAGTCGTTAAGTTTTGGTTGCTGTGGATTGTAGTATTAGAAGCAGGGAAGGTGCCGGAAGGCGTTTTACAGCAGCAGGTGCCCCACATTGAGTCGACACAGTTCCCTTTATGATGTTCCTGTATTCTGTCATGATAATACCCCCGTGTGCTCATATAAACAAATCCAACACAAAGACGAGGTCAACGGCCACTCCCATCACCACAATTAACTGTAAAGCTTTATGGGAAATATGTCTTCCTCTTCCCGTTACATGAGACGTTTAGTTTGGGAACCTGTAAGACAACAAAACAACAAGTGAGGGCAAGGTGTGGCCGTGCTGGGTGTTTGTATACTGTTGATGTTTTCTCATTACTGTATCCATGTCCAGTAAGTCTGATCCTGACCAGTCACAGTATTTAGTGTTATAGTTTGTCAGTAAATAAGTAAGGGTTTTACATGATAGTTAAATACAGAACAGATTTAGTTATTTGAAGATATTCAATTTACTATCATGTGTATAAAGAAAAGCATCAACTGATATTTGAGAAGCATAAATCAGCATTTTTGGGCATTTTTGCTTGAAAAAAGATTAACCAGTTATCAAAATAATCCCCAATTCATCTTCTGTCGATCAGTAATTTCAACTCTAATACATGATATATTTATATTGATTATCAAAACATCACACACCTTCAGAATTCCAACATTTGCTTTTTTGCATGAAGGAAGTTTGACACAGTTGTACCCTGTTTATCAAATAACTTCCTGTACATATCCAGGAAATATCGTTTTTGACATGTGGATATGTGTGCCAAAGCTTTAAAATCTGTTGACAGTTTAGCCCAAACAACAGCAGTAAAGTAAACACCATATAACTGGGTGTGGAAAAAATCTATAGTCACAAGGTGCTGTCTGACGTGACTCATGGTTTCCTCACTGTGACACAGGCCGAGTTGAAGATAGACATCTCTGTGTTCGGTTGTTTGATTTATGGAATTACATCTTGCTTTAGTTACTCATGTCTGTAAATTAATAAAATATTGTGTCTTAGGTAGGTGAATAAATACATAACTGAATCAATATTTAGTCTGTATCCTGACGTTTTGTAAGAAATTGGGACAGGCAAGACTTCACGGAGGAGCAAAGTCCCTCTCTGTCATGGTTAATTAGTAATCCAAATTTACAATGAAAGAGAAAACACCTACTGTAGATGATCAAACTATGACTCAGCAAACACAACAGAAAAATCAAATTAAAGTTTCTTCAGTCTTAGACAATTGTGACATGTAACTAAGTAAATGTAACAAACTGATTTGTGGCACTTTATACTTTTACATTTATTTGACATTTATTTTGCAGGTCAACATTTTATTTACAAAACATTTGATTAGTTTGTAAAATATAATGCATTGTGACTGTTATACACTACTTGACAGTGTATGAACTTGTTGAAATGAGCTCAACCTCAACTATCTACAACATTTAAATGCATCTTACATGTTTAAACATTAATGATACTAGTGTAGTGCAAAAAAAAAGGGTAGATGGCTTGGCATGCAGCTTTCTCCAGGGTGGTGCTCATCTGTACAACTTTACACTCAACACTGCTCCCTTGGGTCCTAAGCAATACGCCTGCCATGACATAGTCACATCCCCTAGCAGTGCTAGAGTATACATGTCTTTTGCGTACAGCAAGCTTTTTGGGGCCAGGCTATTTATTGGAACACAAGCATTCATTTTGAAAGTTAGATTGCTGATGTTTGAAATGTTTGAGTTAACTACAATGTAACCCCTCCAGTCTCTCCAGTCTCTTTCTTCATCTGTACTGTAGCGAGAGTTGAGGATCGAGCTGTACCCAGCATGCAATTTAGCGGTGTAAGAGTTAAAAGCGAGTAGGTATAACTGCAGCTGGAGCAGTTATGTCACCTGTCCCCATACCTATACGTCACACCTCATCAACCCCCCCCCCCCTTTGCTCCTTGGACAGTGGAAGTCCTGTCACAATTGCTAAATTAGCGATTAGCTAGCTATAAAGTATTACATTGAAAGGTTATGGTAAGGGTAATGGGAAGGCTACGTCTTGTTACTTATGCTAATGCTGAGTTAGCAGTTAGCTAGCTATTAAGTATTATGTTAAAAGTTTAGGGTAAGGGTAATGGAAAGACTACACCTCCTTACCCGTGCTAATGCTGAGTTAGCAATTGGCTAGCTATAAAGAATTAAATGAAAAGGTTAGGGTAAGGATAATGAGAAGGCTACATCTCGTTACTCATGCTAATGCTGAGTTAGTGATAAGCTAGCTATGGAGTACCACGTTAAAAGAGAAGTGGTTAAGGTAAGGATTAGAGTAATGTAAAGGGTTATATCTTGTTACTTATAAAGGTAATCATGTTTTCATATATTATGACTTCTAAAGTGGATTGCTACATTTGGTCCCATTTATTCACCACAGCCTAGCGTTGTAGCAAGGTTCAGATAGCTGTCACGTTGGTGGGTTTGTCTTGTTTGTATTGGCGTGTCGTGTACACTACAAACATAATGTGCCTGCAGCTGTACATGTCTCATTAATGGGTCCCCACTTAGTCAGGTCCCAGGAACACCTGTCAGCCATGGTTCCACTGTTTCCCAGTGGCCACTCGCAGAATTGCAGCAAAAATAAATAAAAATCCCCCACGGCCTAAAAAGCATTTTTCCTGTAGACCACCACTGTGAAAGAGAGGTCTGTAAAATTGTTAACAGGACACCTTGAACTGCAGACAAGATCAATTATGACTCTTTCTTTTATGAACTTTTGATCCATGCAGGTTTTGTATCTGTTAAACTTTCAACAAGCTGAGAAAAACAATTTAAAAACCTGTAATGTCATCACAGTGAAAAGTCTGTGGGCTGTGCAGGAAATCGCGGGCGGGGCCAGTGGCAGAAACACTATTGCACATACTGCATACTGCATACCGCAGAATTGAACCCGGAAGCTAGGAACTTTTTTTTGACATATGTGCCAGGCGAGCTATTCCATTGAACTGAATTGGTGCCATCTTTGGGTTTTGCATCCAGCTACTATAATACATCTAGCTCTCAATACACTACACAGTATGTACATAACACCCTACTAATAAATATGTCCCATAGTCTCAAAAGCTTGCACTCCACACTGTACTACCTTTGGTCCTCAGCAATACACCCACCGAGTGGGAAGTTGATCTGATGAACTGCTGTCGAGAAAACTGAAGGACATATACAGACAGAGAGAGACTCCTTCCATCTTAGATAATCCTGTAGAATTTTGACTCTGACAGGAGCTATACTGTTGCAAAACAAATACTTTTACAAGCCTTGACACCTTTATTATATTTCATACCCCTCTGTCTCTCTCCCCTTGTCCCAATCTACTGTCATCTATGAATGAAGGCAAAAAAATATGATGATAAAGGTGGAAAGGGGGAATTTTTTGGTGATACTAATTTACCTAAGTAACATTTTCAATGTAGACCAATACATGCATACAGAACAGGTTTCATGCCCACCTTCATATCATCGAGTGTTATGATGGGGGCAGCAGGATGCCATCCTCCCAACTGCAGGATGTGGGCCTGTGTGAGCAACTGCTCTGACCTTCCTGTGTAGGAGATAAGATAAGAGATTTGCCCCACCGCATCTCATGTTGCTTAATATTTGTATAATCGGAACAAGTGTGAGACAGATCATCAGATACAGCTGACTGTGTGCTCTACGAAAAAGAAAAAAAAACTTGAGATGGAGACTGTTGGCCTTTATGTCTTGAACACACGCAGTGATGCTGGTGGTTCCTCTTTTTTATGAGCTTTATAATGACACTTCAGTGAGATGACTAATTGTTGCTCAGTCATCAGCTCACAATAACAGGTTCAGGATTGAAGTGCTTTTAATCCTGCAAACACAAGATGCTGAAATCTACTTTGATGACTTTGTAGAATTCATATAAGGCATGAACTGCACATTTAAATCACGATACCTTTGTCTCTTTCAGCAACTCCTAGCTGTCACAACACGACTTATGTGGCAGATAACGATACCTGCACCCCTGCCAGCTGCTCAGGTAAGTCTAACAGCGTAGCAGTCCTAAATATCAGAGTGGAAATTAACACTTTATATTAACATGTTCCTATAGGCCCTACAAGAATCAACAGACTCCATATTTGTAATCAAAGACACTCATTTTTCCAAGTTAGGGGTATTGATAATCTGCAGATTCTGTTTGGGTGTAGCGAAGCTCTATCAAAGGTGTCAGTTAATGGTCAGTCTCAGCACTTTGGCTCCGTCTCTGTTGTCTTCGTGTGTGTCCCAAAACAGTTGGCTATGTGTAAAACATTAATTTCACCTTCCCTAAAGAAATGAGCCTTGTGTAGTCTCTGACCATCGTTGTTTGCTTGGTGTCTCTTGCTTTCACCCTTTCACCCTGTCTTGGTGTTGGTTCCCTGTCCAGCTGTTGAAAGCTCAACAATCGTGATTTCAACTGCCCCTGTGACTCCTCCCCATCCCACTTCAGCCGCCCCTACCCCTGTTGTCACCACCGCCTCCTCTAACGGCAGCAGCCCTCTGCCCACCACAGGTAACCGGTCCCAAAAAACCTCCGCTACTGCCTGCTTTAGTCTGTGTTGTCCAGCATATAAGGTTTGAAATGGTCTTTTTAAAAGTTTTATCGACATCTCTTTAAAGGGACAGTTCACTCCAAAAGCAAAAATACATATTTTATCTCTCGGCTGTAGTGCTGTTTATCAATCTAGACTGTTTGGTGTAAGTTGATGAGTGTTGGAGATGTCGGCCTCCTCTGGAATGTAATAGAACTAGATGGCACTCAAGTTGTGGTGCTCAAAGCAACAAAAAAAAAAAAAAAACATTTGGAAAAACTCAACAGCAATGTCTCTTCCCAGAAACCATTACCTGTTTACTCGAGATAATCTACAGACCTTCTTTAAGCAGTTTCCTGTAGGAGCTATTTTCTTTCTATAGAACTACACCCGCCAACCATATCACCATGCAGAAGGAAGCGTGCATCTACTACTAGCTCACCTAGCACCACTGAGCTAGCTAATGTCACAGCTCAGCTGAGGAGGACGCCATTAAAGTCCATGTGAAACCTAAATTAGAACATCTTTAGCTTCTGTACTATGACACATCCCAAGCAAAATTTAAATCAAATCCAAGTCCAAATCCGCTAAAAAGTGGGCGGGCTTCGAGTTTAGTATGATAAGCTAAAGTTGAGTCCGCTGCTGAGTGCACTGTTAGCTCCACTCACACCTCCCCAACCATTGGATCAGGAGGAGGACAAGGCAGAGATGAATGAATTGAACCTCCACCACATTGTTTTGAAAATGACAAAAAAGGTTTTGCCCACTGGTATCCAAACACACATCTCTTCTAGTATCTACTACAACGCACAAACAGTGATTGCAGTTTTATATGACTGGTATGGCAAGATAGTCACCCAAAGTCTCACTTGACTGGATTTTGTGATCGCCCCTGAGTGCACAATGAATCATCAGACATTTGAAACCATTGCACCTGGTCTCACAGAAAGAGGAAATACAGGGATTTTTTTGTAAAAAATACCCATACTGATGATTTGACATACATCTGGCATTAAAAAAAGAGATAAATGATCAAGTAACATGGGGACACAGAATTTAAACTGGGAACATTTATTTTTCATTTCATGGGAACTTGTATATTTACATCCTGCACTTGAACGAGCAAGCCGAGTCCCATTTTGTTCCATGATATTTGAGAGAAGGCAGACATCTCTGTGGCCGATATCTCTAACACTCATCAACTGACACCAAAACAATGACTGATAAATAGCTCTACAGATATGTGTTTTTAAATTTTTGGGTGAACTGTCCCTTTAAAGTTGTAATCCTTAAGAATTTTATGTGATCAAACACAGGTTTTTTTACACTGTTTATGGCCTCTATTTTTTTTAGCAGTAGCTAGTCAGTGTATTAATGATGACTCCAAATGCCATCACATGCACGAGGGATTCACAGGAAACAATGCTGCATGTAATCCACCATTAATGTTTTTGTTTAATTGCGAGTGTTCATCAAAAATGCATCTACGAAACAAGACTTTTTCATCAGTGTATCATTTTTACTTTTAATGAGGGACTAGGAAGGAGCAGTGGGCTGTTGATGAAGGGACAACAATGCACACCTCTAACTATTCAGCAGGGCAGCAAACTTAAATCTGCCTGGAAATACTACTTGCCTGTGTACAGCATAAAACCAGGTTGCGGTTAAAATTATATTGACAGATTTATTTAGACAACGTGTTTCTTTAGCTGCAGATACGCCAAAGCATCAAAGCAGCTGCTCACTGAGTGTTTGCTTTGGTATTAAAGTGTTCTTATTGATGTCACAAGTAACCACAGGTGTCTGCAAATTAACCAGGACTGCAATCTTAAGGATTACAACTTCAAACATCTTTAAAAGTCAAACGGTAGAAAAGCTAATGGATGTGTTTTTGCTGTGACCCTGCTACAGACAGTGCAAACCATACCACCATTGCTCCTACTCACGCTGGTAACAGCTCCAGCCCTACGTCTCCATCCCCTTCTGCAAGTAAGTTGCAGAGTCTGACATTGTGATGGTGCAAGAATATTTAACATCTGCCCTGTAACATACATACACAACAATCAACAACAATATCTAATCTCCATTTTCCTTTCCTCTGTCTCATATCACAGATGGAACCAGCACAACTACCACACCAGTTGCCCCCTCTCCCGCCCCTCACAAGAACACTTTCGACGCTGCAAGCTTCATCGGTGGAATAGTGCTGGTCCTGGGTCTGCAGGCCGTCATCTTCTTCCTCTACAAATTCTGCAAGTCCAAGGATCGCAACTACCACACCCTTTGAAGCAGCTGCACTTTATAGATCCACATCGCTCGATTTATCCCTGCCAACTAGAACCTTCCAGAGAAGACTCCCAACTCTGCACGCACTCATTGCGATGGACTCAAACAGTGTTTTCAAGCAGGTTTTTGTAGATCTTCAGTGTTTGTTCCTTGTGTGGTTTAGGCTTGCATTAGCCTGTATTAATGCACACACTCAGGCCTGTATTTGATAATTCAACTAAACAGATTTCCAGTGATATGGCATCTTAAGCCTTGAGCATATGGATTACATCACCTGGTAGATACTCCCACCTCCATTATGCCGTTAGTCATTCTGCGAAAAACCATTTTACAGCGAACTGAGGGGGTTCGTGTTATTTACAGCCCCTCCTCTTGTGGCTTCCTCAGTTAAACACACCACATGAGAGTTACAGAATTAGTCACGTACACAAAGTATCTTTCCTGTTGATGCTTTGGGAGTAGTACAGCAGCACGCTGGCAGCATTTTGATTTGGAAACACTGTTTGAGTTCACAGCTATTCTTGAACGTGACGACTGCGATGATTCAGTGTTGCTTTTAGCCTGTTGAATCGTGGGCTGGCTCCCTCTTCTTCCGTGCAGCTGTAACATGTATACGTGCTCATGGATGACGTAAAAGCGGTGGGGTTACTTAGGAGGGAATAAAAGCAACACCCAATCATCTGATGTCAAAGTAAAACTAAAAAGCCATCCCTCTGGTCTCATTTTGGGTGTCTCCCTTGGCATTTAGGAGTGCTGTGTGTCTTCTGCTGTTGACTTCCCTGGGAAAATCTTTCACCCAATACTAGTTGGAAAAAATGTCAAAACTGCCAGTAGAGCAGCTCAATGCAATAAATCCCCTATAAAGTTAATTCCCCTTATTTCAATCCCCCAACTGTCATATCTGATCATTGCCAACATTAAAACAGACCCACTCTGCTAACGTTGAGCTGGCCCTTCGCCCCCGTTTCTGTTGGGTGGTCAAAAAGGGCCTGTGGGTCATATTGAAAGATTGTAGAATATTTCAGAGATATTAATAATTAATTTGTTTTAATAATGTATAATATGGAGAATGGGGAGATAAAGAGAACAGCATGCACCTTCTTGATGTGGACAGTGATAGCAGTGAAGTGCCTTTAATGTCCAGTATGACTTAAAGAGAGAAACGGAAGAGTCTTTTCTCCCTGGTTGAGGCCCAAGTGTTGTCATTAGTTTGTTTGTGAGGAAGAAACGGTATCGCTGTGCAGATATTGGTGAGAACCGTAGTATCCCAGCTGGACTGAAGAGCCTTTTATTGTGAATAATATAGACACTCGAGGGCCTTGATCAGTCATGATTGAAGTTTTTTCCCTATAAGTAGAGGACTATATTCATCATTGATGGTCTTCTCACTGGTGACTTTGTGTAAATGAATCGTTTGAGGGTGCTCTCCTGTTTTGTAGCGCCCAGTACTTCTCCCAAATTTCCTCCCACGTCACTATTTATGTTTCAGAACTCAGCTGTAAATTGTATTAAATTTTAAAGCATGAACAATGAGCTGGAAGGAAATTTTGGGGTCGATAGGTGCTGTAAATCAGGGAACGCAGCTTTAAAGTAAAAGGCAAAAATATTGGGCTTAATTTAAAAACTTGAGTATTGGAGAGAGTGCATTGAGGTTAAAATGTTGGACTGTTTGAGTGCTAGTTTGGTCATATGAGCAGTGCACCTCTGATTTCTGACTTTGCGGTGTAAATGAGAGGATTGTGAATGAAGTGCAACAACTAAGCGGCCGTGCTAGAGCTCATGTCAAGTTCTCTAATTAGCTTGCTGCTAACTGTGTGATTTTATTTTTTTTTTTCTCCATTTTGTCCCTCCTGTACATAGCCATGTCCTGTTTTTATTCATCTTCTAGGTTTCAACTTGAGGAAAGGCTAAATGAAGGAGTACATTTTGCTTGTAGCGGCTTGTTGGTGTCAAGAATGTTTGGTTTAATGCCCTTTTTTTCATTATTGCATGCTGGATGCTTGGAGTTGTGATTTTTCCTCCCATTGCATATGCTCTTAAGGATTTAGACACTCTTAAAAACCACTTGGTAATTAGCCCATATGCTAGTTGAAAGAATGCCTTGAAACAGTGTGCATTGAGCCAAAGTCCTCAGTTTTTGGCATGGAAATTGAGCATTGCACTGACAAGCTTTGTTTTGTAACTTTGTCTTTGTAAATGTTTTCATGGTTCAGCCAAAAAAAAAAAAAAAAAAATCAAATGCTTGTATAAATACTCAGTCTTGAATATTTACTAGATAATGGATGAATAATCACCTTGTTTTCTATGACCATGAACAGTGCAGATGTTTTTCTTTTGGCTTTCATAATTTAAGATTACATGTCTCCTGCTGCTCACCATTAACACGCCTTTTAACCTAGTCACCTGGTGGCATTAGGCTACAGCCCAAAGACCCAACTACGGCGAGAAGGCTCCAGAGTTTTGCCTTAACTGCAACCATTTGGTCATTCTCTGCATGCGGAGAGCCTTCACCCAAATTTAGAGAAACATTTTATTCACAGCTGTTTAGTTGCATGCTGTGTAAACCACTGAATCCAGTCTCTGCTTTAGACATGGTAGCTGCATTCCTGTAGAACACAGCATCACATGTTGGCATCGTGGTGTGTCAAAACACCTCTGGTATCCGTGGATACCAATAGATGTCCATTGTGTTGCCTCTCCGCAGCTTCTCCTACAAGTTACTAACTCAGTCCGTGCACCTTTTAAGGAAAAGTGCCTTATTCAGTTAATATCCACATGTAGTTGTAGTTTGTAAAAATGATATGCCACACCTATTAAATATCAATGAGACTCAGCACTTTCAGACCCCTGTGAAGTGGTTTTCTGTGTCGTATTCTGCTTTAATGTCTGTTTTGTCATGCTCAGCCTTAACTTCTCGATCAAACCCACACAGCATTTGTTAGTGACAAGCTGTCCAGGCGATTACCAGGATGCTTTTGTTGAAAAGTTTGTTTGTTAGATGTATTTCGTACTGAATGGCTGACATTTCATTAGCATTTAAGTGCTTATACTTTGACCAAACATACAGCAGAATTACAGGTGTTTAAATGCTGCTGAAATGGCTATAACCAGCTAATGAATGGCATCGTTTACTACTAGATGAAACCTGGTTGAAGCCTGGACAACTTGTCACCAGCACATTGTAACTTACAGTTGTAACCACAGCCACAGAACTTTAGTGTTCTTCATAAAATCAGTCACATGATGACTTAAAGTCCACTTTGCTTGTAATTTTCAATTGGTGCATTGAATGATGTTTTCTCTCTGGTGGGATTTTCAATTCAAAATCCTGATTTGCTTGGTCATGGAGGGCTCTCCTATCAGTTTTCAGCCTTGCAGTGTTCAATTACAAAAGCAACGAGTAAAAAGCTTTTTGATTCCCTCCTCGTGGCTTTATTCCTGCCTGCACACTCTGTAGTGCTATATCTTTTACCCTTTGTGTTAAGAGGCCATCTGTCTTGTAGGTACGATTTGTTTTGTTTTTTTGGCTTTGCTCCCACCCCACTTTGACACACAGCCATATGTAGACACTTGCAGGTGCCACAATGCCTCCTGAAATGTTTTGTGCTCTTCTTTTTTTTTTCTTCTTCTCTCAAACCTTTTATTTTGTGCCTTGTTTTCTAGTGTTGCCTTTTAGTTTCACGATGTAAAGCCAATAAAGTTTGAATATTGTTAAACAAATCACAGTGTTTACCTTCTTCCTTTGGCAGCAGTGTCAAGTTTCTTGGAGCCAGTCATTTACATGACAAATCACAAGTGGGACGATGATACACAGCCCAGTCTCAGGTCTTTGGCTCCATCGCCATGGTTACAATTGAACAACTAGTTGCCCAGACAACCAAAGGTATCGAGTTCAGGCGTTGCTTTGTCTTGCCTGGTGTGTGCAGCTAATGCTAGGTCAACAGGTTCTCTTTTACAGAAGAAAATAGCAAACCGGTGCTGAGCAAAAATAAATAAAAAATAATTAAAATTAAATCATTTTCAGTATCTAGACAGTAGGTATCCCCAAAGTCAGCATTGTTTACCCATTAAACTGGATATGGCAATGAATATTTTTAGGCTTTGTTGTTACCTTAGTAACTAACTGCTGTTACCAGTAGCTAACTGCTACTGTTAGCTAGGTGTTAGCTAGAATCTAGACATTCCGCACTAATTAAATTGGATAAAGCAATAAATATATGGGGCAGCATGGTGGTGTGGTGGTTAGCACTCTCGCCTCACAGCAAGAGGGTTGCAGGTTCGATCCCGGGCGTGGGAGCCCTTCTGTGTGGAGTTTGCATGTTCTCCCCGTGTCAGCATGGGTTCTCTCCGGGCACTCCAGCTTCCTCCCACAGTCCAAAGACATGCAGATTGGGGACTAGGTTAATTGGTAACTCTAAATTGTCCATGGTTGTTTGTCTCTATGTGTCAGCCCTGCGATAGTCTGGTGACCTGTCCAGGGTCTCGCCCGATGTCAGCTGGGATAGGCTCCAGCCCCCCGCGACCCTCAAGAGGATGAAGCGGTTAGAAAATGAATTCATGAATGAATTCATGAATTCATGAATTCATGAATGAATGAATGAATGAATATATGTTTTGGCTATTTTGTTGCCTTTGGACAGAATCAGGCTAACTGTGTTAGCTAGGTGTTTCCAGACTTTATGCTAAGCTAACTGTCAGTTGCCATAACTTCATACTGGAACGTAAAAGGTGTTTGAATGGTATCTAATGTAACTCTGGGCAAGAAAGCAAAGAAGCCTGTTCACCAATATTCCAAACTATTTATAAAATAACTATTTTACCCCTGCTAAGGCTGCCCCTGGCGAAAATAATTGGCAGCTCACATTATTGTCTTTAAGAGGCTGTAGAGCTAGCATGAAGGTAGTGGTATCATGGGAAACTAGACAACCTAAGGTATCCATTGCTACCAACCATGTTGGCGTAGCTTGTCCAGAACGGGGCTAAATAACGCTCCAAAGTTAGGCTAAATTTTGGCAAGGAACAACTGGCACGGCCATTTTCAAAGGGGTCACTTGAACTCTCACCTCAAAATATCAGAATGAAAATGGCTTTGAGTTTTCCCTAAACTTGAGAAGGCTTGTTCCCAGTAAATGTTTTGTTCCTTATAATCAATGTACTTCTTCAAATTAAAGCTGTTTATTTGTCTTTTTAGGGGAAAAGACAACCAGCCCTTTTGAACAACGATGAATCACTTAACACAGGGGTAGGCATCCTGTGGCTCTTTAACCCCTCTCTAGTGGCTCCGTGTGACTTTGACATAAACTTATAGGGAAGTGACTAAGGGTTATGTTTTTAACATTTTAATTTTAATTTATCAATGTTGTAGGCCTAAAGAAATTCTAACATTCTCCTTTTATAAAAAAGGGACACCTTGGGGCGTCGGTGGCTTAGTGGTAGAGCAGGCACCCCATGTACAAGGCCGTTGCCGCAGCGGCCCGGGTTCAACCCCAGCCTGTGGCCCCCTGCTGCATGCCACTCCCCCCCCCCGCCCCCCCCCCCCCCCCCCACGCTTGTCTGTCCCATCAAATAAAGGCTAAAAATGCCCCCCCAAACAAATCTTTAAAAAAAAGGGACGCCTTTATACCAAATTAAAAAAGCCTCGATAGCAGTGGCTAGTCTTGAGTCTCTCTAGCTGGTTAGGTATTGATGACAAATCCAAAAAAGTCTTGGAATAAAAGAGAATTTAGCTGTGAGTGGACAGATTTGTTTGCTTTGACTGCCAGCTCTGCAAAGTTAAAGTACCAAATAATCATAAATAGTGCCCTGCACAGTAGCCACCTTGTGATAAAACATATTAATAAATGCTCATTTAGACTACTATTATAGATTAATTTAAACTTATTAGGCTACGTTACCTTCATTATGAGGCTCAAAGCAGCTCCACACAGATTTGTTTAATTTTATTTTTGTTTAAAAATGGCTCTTTTGATGGTAAAGGTTGCCAGTTCCTGGCTTAACATGTACCACATTAAAACAAGATTGTTATGGAATTCAAAATGTTTACTGTACTGGTATTAGTCGATGCACCTATCCACCCCTATAAAAATTTCTAGGGATACCACTGCCACCAAGGAGGGTATGTTTTCAGTTTGGTTTGTCTGTTTGTCAGCAAGATTACAGAAACACTACTGACACTATTTTAATGAAACTTCGTGGAAGGATGTAACATGGGCCAAGGAAGAACGCATTAAATTTTGGACTAGATAGGAACCACGGGGCGGATACACAAATTAGATATTGGTCTTCATTTTCGTTAACACTGTGAGATAGGACACTGGGCTTTGGCATAGGTCTGTGCTCTCCAAGTGCCCCTCTGATTTTAATACCTGTAACTGGCTGAGGGACTTTGTTTCACCCCACTGTCTGCTTCACCTGCTCCTCTGTCTGCATGTGTTGATCAATATATTTGGAGTCTATTGGAAAAAAACACCAACATTATTTGGAGGCGTAATCAGATTCTTATTGACATACATTACTGACATTGTACATGCTGGACTCATCCTTACCTCGTCAGTCACCTCCCATCTTCATTATCTACCTGATAATCTAATGTAGTGGTTCACATTCATGGGTTTGGGACCCTCAGTGGGCCACAAAGATAAATCAGAGCGCTCACTGATAACTAATGGGAAACTGTTAGATATGATTATGTATATATTTTTAAGATTGTTCTAGAAAAGTACTTCATATTGTCACATCTTTGGTCATCTAAAAATCCCTCAAATGTCATGCCCACAAGGCCATAACCTCTGATGAGGAGGTGACAAGGAGACATCAGCCCAACAAGGTTGTGAATAACTGCTGTACCTGTTAATTAATGTAAAGGGTTTTGGTGACACTAGTGCCCCCCTTTGGCCATACACAAACTAATAGCCCTACAATCATCCACAGTTTGTCCACAGCCTTTCCTGAAGTCTAGTTTAATGAGTGCAGTAACACTTGAAGTGATAGCCTAGTTCTGTGGTGATAATTACTGTACACATCATATGTAGTATTATCTAGATGTTTACTACTTTCTCTCTATGATAACAACATGTTTTTGAAAGTGAAACAGGTACAAAGTTTATTGCAGCCATGTGACATTATTTGTTGTCATGTACTATTAATGGCCAAACAGGTCAGTGAAAGCCAAAACCAAAGACACCGCACCGTTGTTCAAAACAACCTGTTTGTTTTTTCACACAGAGTTTTTGCTCTCCTGACAGGACGCATGGTCAGTTTCCAAGGTCACAGCAAGGTTCTGCTCATGTAGCAAAAACTGAAGGAAGTGTTAGTGAGCACACTCAAGAATCACTGTCCGTACATTCTTGAACGATGTGTGTGTGTACAATATGTTTGTGCTGAGTGGACTGTTGTTCTTTCAGTGGCCCAGAGTCCTCAGCTGGCACCGTTTCCTAGAACCAGAGAGAGTTTCAGGGGAGAATGTTTTTTCGGACAAGCACGCCATAATTCCTCTCTCGTGTATCCATTAAAGAAACAATCTGCAACCCTGCACTTAGTATCTGCTGTTAATGGAGGTAGAAAAGCTTGTGCTGCTCTATCAGAAAATCTCTTACGGGGCCCTTCACTAAGAAGTGGAAAATGCTTTGGTCGGCCAACTTTTTAATAACAAATAACTTTGTATTCACAAACTAGGGACACTTTTTTTCTCCATGTCACCTTGTAACACTTAAAGGTCCAGTGTGTAGGATTCAGGGGGGTATATTGGCAGAGATGGAATATAATGTGGTAAGTATGTTGTCTTTAGGGTATAATCACCTGAAAATAAGAATCGTTGTGTTTTTGTTACCTTAGAATGAGCTGTTAATATGGGAGAGGGGTCCTCATCCACAGAGTCCGCCATGTTGCACCGCAATGTCTCTACAGTAGCCCAGACTGTACAAACCAACATCTATATAGGGCCATTCATATTTTTGTATTTTAGCAGCCCCTCTGCAACGAGCATTGTAAAAAAAAAACACTGATTTCTTAATGTTAAACGACATTTTTCAGTGCTTTTACCGGTTTAAATCACTGGGTCCTTTTTTTTGAGAAGCAGAGACCTCTGTGGATTATTTGTCTCCTGGTAACAACCTCCTAAATGTCTGGATCTTAAGCTATCAGAGGTTAAGTTAAAAAATAAAAAGGGAACAGAGTAGCAGGTGCTGGGCAGGCAACCCATTTCTGACAAGCCAAACCATGTAGGAAAAACACTGATCTGTAATGTCAAACTGCTTTATTCTGTGTTTTTACTGGGTTAAATGCCCTGGCCCATATGTTTTGGAGAAGAGACCTCTGTGGACAATGTGGCTCCCATTAAAAAACCCCGGACAATGAACACTAAAGGAATTCTAACCATGAGAAGTTTCAGCTGATTGCAATCTGCAATCCTCACCGTTAGATGTCACTATCTCCCTAAATCTTAGACACTGAGCTCTTAAAGAAATAGACTGCAGGCAAATGTGCTCCTTGCTCATTTGATTTTCTTTTACACTGTACATATCTTTATCTCACATCTGCCCAGCCCTCCTACACACGTTTCTCCGAACACACCACTGCTATTCAACACCAGGCAAACAGAGGGGTGTGCAGTCACAAGGTCTCACAACTGCATGGTCAGGCAAGATGTTGTATGTGGGCATGGAGGGGTCTTGACTTGCCACAGCTAACCTGATTGCTGTGTCCAGTCATGCTCTGTAATCTAATATGGGAGCACAGAGAAACAATACAATGGCCAGCCCAGTCCATTTAACCATGCCGTGAACTCCCGAGTCATGCCAAGAATACTAGGACGAAGCAATGTTGGCTAGATAATGAACTGAAAAGGCTGAATGCAGAGAGCAACAATAACAACCAGCTGTTTTCTTCTCCTGTGACCCAGAGCCTTGGACAGGGCAGTTCGGGATGTTTTGATTTTAGTTTTTATTGCAACAATTTGTGACTTAACAACCACAACAGAGCTGCTGGTACAGGGAGTGGCTGAGATTAACTCCAAGGTCAAAAATGGTTCTTGTGCATCAAAAATGTGACCTGATGAGACAATAAAAATGCTTACCGAGGCCTGATAATGAGGAGATAATGCAGGAATGTTGAGGCAGCTTCACATGTCGTTATTCGTACCATAAAAGGTGAGTGACTCAACAGAGCAAATATAAAAGCCCCAGCCATGCCAGAAATGTGTCATGTCATCTGACCAGTCTACAATTAAGGAGAGTAATAGCTATCAGGGTGAATTTAAGAGAATGGAGCTGTTTTGGCAGTGTGAAATAGCAAAATCCTGTGGCGAAAAGCAGTTCCTCCCACCAGTGTACAGTGATAAAAGCCACATCCGTTTGTCCTGTGGTCAGGGCTGCATTTACTCAGCTGTCCGGCCAGCTGCTTCAACAGTTTTCACAAAGCATTTGGTCCATCTCTTCTACAGACTGTGCAAAACAGTAGGAGCTTCATGCTCCATGCATCATTATAAAGTTATGTCTTATTATTATACGTGGTCTGTGAGGTAAGCCATCACATTTGTAAACAGACATAAGCTTAGCGCTGCCACCTAGTGGTTCTCTGTGTGAAGTACAAACTGCAGTGCAGAAAAAAATATTGGTGCTAGCAAGTAAAACATAAACAAAAATGTGGTGACAATATGTAGAGAGAATACATTTTATTAAAATTTAAAAAAAAAATAGAAGAAAGATTTCCTCAGCTTCATTTGATATTAGACAGGTGAAGGTCATGATTAATAAACTAAACACCATCTACCTGTGAAGGACCCTGTATGTGCAAGATTTCATTTAACTCAATCTCTCATAGCTTAATAAGTTTTATGAATATTAACAATTTTCCTGTGTAAAAACACAAAAACACTTTATTCCCTCTTTTCATTTGTTATCTAAAATGTCCAAGAGGCCATCTGAAAAGAGAAAAACAGGCTGCCAGGAACCAAGGGGAGTCTTGTGGTTAGGCCAGCTGTAGCATCAAAGCCCGTACACAGAAAGGTCTTTCAGAGAACCTCATGCTTCCCAGGAAAGGTCATCTTGATTTAGACTGTTCCTGAACTTCTGGGTCTCTCTGAGAAGCTGCAGGTTGTTGTGAGTGGTCCCACTTTTTTTACGTGTCTTCTTGGCCTTAACAGGAGAGGGAACAGGTGGCTTGATCCCACACAACTTCTTGGCTGTGTGTTCCTTGTCACATGGTTGGCTCTGGGTCAATTTATGGACCTGTGCAGGAGCCAAAGACAGACATTAAGGACAGAGATCAGCTGATGCTACAAACAGGTACTCAACACAGTTAAAGGGTAGCTTTGGTATTTTTTCAACCTGGGCCCTATTCTCCCATATTTTTGTGTGTAGGTGACTAATGGAGACAACTATTTTTCAAACTGGTCCACTATTGAGGCAGCAAAACAGGCTGCAATGTCAGGTTAACGCACAATTGTGTGCTGTCAATTTACATCCACTTAAAGTGATTTTTGTTGCCACTGACAGGCTCAGATTGTCATTCTAAGTGTCTAAAATGAAGAGGAACCCCAGAGAGACAGAAGTTTCTGCTAAAGCAAATGCAGGGTTCACACTGGATGCAAAAATGCAAAATGATTTGTTGCACAGCAGTTGCCTGGCTGTTCACACCAGAAGCGCATTTCTCTGCGCTGGTCTCCTTCTGCTCTCTACTCTGTTTAAATCACATGTAGAGTTCTGTCTCCATCTGCTTGTTTGTGTATGAGTGTGTGTGTGAGTGTGGATGTGAGTGTGGATGTGTGTGGCTCTGCACGTCTCTCTCACTCTCTGTTTAGACACAACCAAATATGTGGAAGCATGGGACACATGGTTTATCATTTATCATAGTTAGATAATTTATAACATATTTAATATACACTTGATATCATTTACAAAACATTTTCAGTGTGCATTCTTGCCCGATTTGCTTGTGGAAAAAACAGACCAGACGCTGACACCGTCCTTGCAGATCATGAACCGGCATGGGTGCTTGGTGTCTCACCACGTCCTGTGTGAACAGTCCAATTGCTTAACATGGGCACCAAAAGCTAGCGGGCAGCACTCCATGGAAGCCTGCCGTGCTCTGAAACGCTTTCCCATTCAGTGTGAACCTGGTGTAAGATCGTTTTTGTTTAACCAGAAACAGCCCTGAAATCGCTATCACCAAACCCACCAGACTTCATTCACATAAACATTAATTTTATCATCGTAAAACACACTTTGTTCAAAGTTGACAGAAACAAAATAAAACACAAAAATCATTTTGCTTATCTTTCTACTGTTCCAACAATCAACAACTCTGGTTTGGTTGATATAAACCCCAAATTTTCATCCAGTTAAATCTGAAGATATGCTGGCTCTATATGCACTAAAATGACTGTTTATTTAAAAAGAGTCTGGTGTGTTTGCCGATGGCGGTTTGGGGCTGTTGCTGGTTGAACAAAAAAGCTTTTACTTAACAAAAAGGCCTGTCTCTGTAAGGATCCTTTCTGTAATGTTTTCAGACACTTAGAATAATAATCTGAGCCTGTCAGTGGCCAAAACAAGCACTTGTAGTGGACGTAAATTGATGGTGCATAAATGTTTTAAGTGGTTACACTGCAGCCTGTTTGGCCGCTGCCAGCTGGAGCGCTCTCGCTCAATACTGGAGATATTAAAAAAAAAAAAGATGTTTCCATCTGTCAGACACAAAAACATGGAAACAAAGGGTCCAGGATGAAAAATACTTAAGTTACGATTTAAATTACTGCCTGTAAATGAGGCAAGAAATTGTGACCATCTTTTCAAACGTATCTCTGGATTGTACTGATTCATGGTTCACATACCCTCTGCTGGTGTTTGCGGAGCTTAGTGATCTGAGCTCCCTTCTCCTCCATCCTGGCAACCAACCTCCCCAGTTCACTCTGCAGGTCCTGCTTCTGCTCGCGATCTTGGGTTGCATCTATCTGGTGCACCAACTCCTGATGCTCACTGTGGAAAATAAACACAGACACAGATTACTAAATGTGTAACAGAAAAAGTAATACAAAACAATTAATAAAACAATCTCACTCACAAGCTCATTTGTCCTAGCTCATCCTGCAGAGCCAAGAGCAGGTCGGACAGCGAGCCCAGTGACTGATCTGCTCCTTTGGGCTCTTTGTCAGGCTTGTGACAAGTGGTGGAAGATGGAGCCAAGCACTTTTGGAGGCTTTTCTTGGCTGCACAACCAGGCTTGTGCAGCGCACTCACTCTTTCACACAGCTGGGGCTGATGGTGCTTCATCATGTGGAGTATACTTTGTACGTTGGCGTGGACTGAATGGCTTGGGCTTGTCGACTGTGATAGGTAGGGAAAAACAATGTAAATCAAAAGGAATCAAAACAAGGGAAAGAGTTAATGATAGTACACGGTTTCTGGAGTTAGTGCTGACTTACTGTTCCTGCAACAAAGGGGAATTTTTTGTGTCTTAGGCCGCTTGGTGATGCCAGCTCATTCTGTGTGGAGGTTTTCTGAGGTAGAAGAAAGCTTTTATCACTGCTATGTGCGAACAAATATTTTTCTCGTCAACTCAATACAGGCAGTCATTTTACTTTATCAATAAGACGTCGTGCCCACCAATGAGTTTTTTCCTGAGGCCAGTGTGTTTTTTAAATTTTTGCAATGGCAGCACAGTGTATTTACACTACACTATTAACGCCAGAAGTGTGATGAGGAGCTGAGTATCTGTTGTGTGCTTTGCGCAGCCCGTTGGGTGCTTCTTTTCCGCTGAGAGTTGAGTTTAACTTTGGCTAAACTCTGCGCTAATCACTGTCATTTTTTACCCGGCTGATCAGTCACAGTGGAGGAGGGACAAATACCACAAAGACCAACAGCTGACATGTTCAAGTGCTGAACAAAAACACTGGAGAAGAAATATGTTAATACACTGTATACATAGTAATATATGTTCCCACTCATGAACCCACACAGACTGGCGGATCTGGCCTCTCTCCCTACATGCTTTAGTGTTCCTGTCATCCAGAGCAAGTTCTCCACCTTGTGCCTACGTGTTTACTTCCATAATTATTCCATATCATAGCAGCAACCAAAGCATCTCTGCTTAAAAAATGCTGTGCCTCCAAAGCACTCTCAAGTGCTCCCAGCTGGGTATTTTCTGAGGGGCATCTGGTGTTTTCAGCTGGTAAAAAACACCCTTTGGTGAACACAGGGTCTCAGAAAAATACCTTGGTGGTCTTTTTTGTTTTCTTCTTTGGCTTTATTTCTTCAGTAGTTGGCACAGACAATAGAAGGTTGATATCCAACTCCTTTTGCAGCTGTGGACATGGCAACAACAACAACAAGATTAAAGTCAGTCTTTTTTCCTTTTCAATATTCTTTGTTGCCATTATGCTATCATTAGAAAGTTAGTCTCATGTAAACCCTCTAGAGATCATTTAATAGAAAGTAAAAGTTATGGAATTTTGTCATTTAAAAAATACTGCTTATTTTTTCCGCATTTATTGCAAAATATTGGCATGTTGGGGTAAGGACATTAAATAACAAAGTGAAATTGTGGGTTCTTGTGTCATTGTTGAGCTTATCCAAAAAGCACAGTGCATGTGGACTGACCTTGTCGGCTTTCTCCTGCACAAGTTTACGTTCATGCTCTTCTTTCAGTAGTTTTTGCTCCAGAATGGCAAGCTTTGCCTGGAAGCAAAATTGCATTGAAATAATAATCTTACCATTAAGCTTGTGATGATTAGTGTTCAGACCAATAAAACTGTGACTTACCTCTGCTAGACTTTGGGTCCTACTCAATTTGAGACACTCTGATTCAAGTTTCTCCAGCTTCTCCCGCTGAGACTGGGTGTTTGAGCTACTTGGCTGTAGTGAAGCCTGGTGAGGAGGTAAACAGAGATTATATGGCAGTTAAGAAACATGCATTTATGACGCTTAAGTACATTCAGATATGCTAGAAAGTAACTGAATGATTTCAGACTATAATTTCTCTTTATAGTGTTATAGGATCTACTTTTACATAAAGTTTTTTTTTAATGACTTGTGTGTCTTTCAGTTTGCAGCCTTTTGGAGTACCTGATTCTCCATGAGGGCATTCCTCTCCTTTTTAGCATTTTCAACCATCTTCCTCATGTAGTCCAGCTGCTTCTCCAGAACCTTACAACGAGCCTCTGCAGACTGCAGCTTCGAGTCCAGCTCTGCTGTTGTAAACACAGTGACAACTATCAAAAAACACCTACAGGAAAGACCTCACATTTGCAATGGCTTCTGCCTTTGCAACCCACATCACTTACCTTTCTTGCCAGAGTTATCTGTCTCAGGCAGGCTGGCTGCTGGTTGACAGGGCACCGTGTAAGATGCTGTGACCTGCTGATGCCTCTGGGCATCGTGAGAGTACTGACTGTAACTCTTCTCGGCTTGCTTCCTTTCCAGCTCTAACCGCCTGATTTTCTCCTGGAGGGTCTTCAGTGCATCAACAACAGCTGAAGAGGAGTTAAAAGAACAGAAAGACATACCTGGTAACTGCAGCAGAAGGTAGCCATAACAACACTAACTGAGACAAGAAGCTTGACATAATGGATGTGCAATACCTATGCTGTCAATATTAGGTTTGGTTTGAGACACCCGAGGGCTGGTCATCTGTGGGTCCACACTGACGGATGACTGGGCAGGGAACTCCAGCTGTCTTGCTACTGGTAGTATCCTGTCTGGAGGCTGATAATAACTCCCAATGTAACTGTTTTTGGAGGGTGAATCTAAAGTCTAAAGACAAAAGGAGGTTGAAACTAGTTGATTAATTATTCAGTCTATAAAATTAAAGACAGTATAATAAAAAGCCCATTAAAAAGTTATGCCCAAAAAAGTTATACCTTTATGCTCCGACCAACTTTAAGAGTTACACCAGTGAAAACGAACCGTTTTGTTGACAAATAACGTTAAGATACCTAGTCATATTAGTATAAAGCAGTAATAACATTTGCAGCCGTTCTCTCGTAAGTTAAGATAAATCAACGTACGAAAACCTACAGAAAAGCTCGGTCAGATAACCTAGCAGCTAACAGTAAACAATGCTAATGCTAACGTGTTAGCCACATTCAAAGCTAACGGCTGATTTGCGAACGTTACCTGATCGTGATAAGCCTCCATCTTGTGTCGGTGAGGTAAATACTCGTTTCGAAACCAAGCATATGTTAATATGTAATGTTTTCAGACTGTTTATGTTTTTATGTAGCTAACTGACTTCTTGTGCGACTCAGTTGTTCTGTCGCCACCAGGAAGTCCGGACTTTTTAAATTTCCCTCCTCTTTGCTGCTGTCATCACAGTGGTTCCGCCTGCGCACTGTTTACTCCTCCACATCCCCAATCAGTGTCCAGATTCCAGACTTTACCACAGATACTTATATCTGATGTAGGATTTGTCAGAGGCAGCACCTGACACTTTGATATAATTTGAATAAAAGGAAAAAAAATAAATTGATCATAAAATGAGCTCACCTAAAAACAATTTGGGCCTACACACACCACTGAGGGACACATTTTAGAAAGATAAAATTACAATGCTGAAATATAGCCTACAAAATTAATTCAGATTACATGTTCAAAAGAATTTGATACAAACTTACATGCTGAAAAGTACACTTGGATACACTTACCCTTCAAGAAATACTAAAACCAATCCAAAATCAGCTTTTATGGATTAGAAGTATTTTTGTCTGGTTTGGTTTGAATAATGACTAACTAGTCAACATTAATATTAGGCCTATTTGATTTCCACACAATTTGCTGTAAAAGTAACTAAAGGTCTTATTTTTAGAATGTAAATGTTAGATAGATAGATAGATAGATAGATAGATAGATAGATGGGGGGGGGGGCTGTTTTCTCACACTGTTAATCTTGTTTCATCACTAACATGGAAAATGTGACCATTTTCCATTAACCACACACACTTCCCCCAAAACACACAGGATGTGACCTCAGCATCTGCAGTGGTAGCTATGGTTTTGATTAACATATGTGATTTAAATAGAACCCCTCTGGGTCTGTGAAATAGGAAGTTGGAATATGTCATATTATGTGGAGACATGACCAATTTCTACTAAAAAATATATTGTTTGAGCCATTTTTTCTGATCACCGATGAGTTATTTTTGGTTAGTAAAGTGTCTGTAACCAAATAAATCAATCATCACCCAGTAAACATTTGCACAGCAGTATGCAAATAGCCTGCTGCAGCTGAAGGCAACGTGTCTGCTGTGTGGCAGGTGTGCTGCATTAAGAGAAAGCACATATTTACTGCAGAATTTAAGATGGCATTTGCTTTGCCTGCAGATTTGTGCTTTTTTATGTAGTTTGGGGCTTTCTGTTTTCTCATTTCACAAAAATCGTTGATGTCCCAAACACAGACATGCATTACATGGCATACAAGAATCCAATGTTAACTTGTTTGAGACAATTTGACATATTGGTATTGATAGTTGTGTGCTCACATTCATTAACAGGCATTGGCCGTTTCAATGTGTAGTGTGGCAGTTTAATTAAATATAAATTAGGTTAAATACAACAAGAATTAAATGGACATGTACAGTATCCCCCCTTTTCCTACTCTTCCTAGAGTTCTCTGTTATTTCTGATAAACAAGAAAGGGGGGGGGGGGGGGGGGGCTGCTTCTCGCGAAATGTATGATGGGAGATGTAGGTCTGTAGTGCTACCCTTCAAAACAAAGAGCGAACGAGGGGAATGCAACTCCCATAAAGCCTTCCCCCGCGTGCTCGGCAGCTCCTCTCCAACTAATCATCTGCCAGAATCCACACGCCACCGCCCTAGAATGCCCACGGACCCCTCTCATTGGCCAGCCCGCGCTGCCAATCAAATGTTTACCCTGAAGTTGTTGCCTCCTCTTGTTTCTACCCAGGGACTAACGTTACTGGTCACTGCTGTGGCAAGACGTCCCGTAGCAGAAGACCTGCACCAAAGAATGTGGATAAAGTGAGTATTTGAGAATGACACTCGTTGTTTTTGGTCCACAGTGACAGGTTCGTGTGTGGGAATGTTTTTTTTGCCGCGGCTGTGTCAGACTTTACTGGTGTCTTTGTTAACGGGCAGCTTGAAAAGCCTTGACACGAAAGGAAGCCAGGGAGAGATTGAATGGACCCACTAACTGACAAGTTGCGTATTTGTTCATTTTCAGTCATGACGTGCCTAAAATGTATATTAAAAGTCATTAACCATCAACCAGCGTGGGTTTATTGTCGTTTGGAAACGCTATGTGGCAGTGACACTTAAACTGCCAGACTATGGGGGCTTGTAACATCAGTAAATACTCTGTACTTTAACCAGGCTCTTTTCTTGGAAGTTGGTAACAGACCAAATATTAGTATTACAGTTTTCAGCATGATGTGGGTTTAAATCTCTGCACTCCTGCCACGGGCTGACAGATACAGGCTTTGATATCAATATTTTAAGAGATCAGATAACTGATAGATGTATCGTCTGATATTTGGGTCGGGCTATGTGATGCAAGACACCATGTATATACCATGTATATATGGAGTTTGTCATTTTTTGCCATTTATACTGTTGTATCTGCCCTATCAGTATAGGGCTGGGCAACATATGATATTGTCAGGGGCGCAGGGGACAGTCCCCTTCAATGTTTAGCACGTGCATTTGTCCCCCACTCTCCTATAAAATCATGAAGTAGCAGACAAACATAAAGACATTTGCACCATAAATTAATACAGAAAATTCACAAATTGGTGCATAAAAATTCACCAGAATGCAAGATATCAAGTGTGTGTTTCTCCAAATTTTGTGCCAGAGTACCCTCAATTTCATGTGTGTCCCTGCAATGTTGAAACAAAACTTATGCCCTTGGATATTGTGATGTAAGACTAAATATCCTCTTAGATGTTGGTAAGTATAGGGCTGGGTGATATGTTCTGATATCTCAGTACCCAATGTATATCTCAATATTTTAAATCTCCTCAAAAGCTCTTCATCAGCGCTAGGACTGGGAAACCAAAATGAACATAACAATATTTTTGATAAAATACCCTCTCTGATGCGACTTAGTTGTAGGGATGAGTCTGACTATTGTTTTTCCCCCCAGAAAATATTAATACAGTGAGATTTTTTATCAATAACCATCAATAATGTGGATATATAACGACTAAGTGGGTTAAGTCAAGCATTTAAACAAACAGAAAAGTCTGGTAAATTGATGCATTTATATGGTTTTACTGTAATTCAGCCTTTAAAATGATGGGAAAACACCATTTATACCTTATCACGATACAATATCCAAAATCTAAGCTGATATATAGTCTCATATCTTGATAACGATAAAATATCTTTATATTGCCCAGCCCTAATTGTAAGTGTTCTGTCTTTTCCTGGTTTTAAAAGCTGCGTTATAGTAAAATAATATTTTTTTTTAACTTTGCCTTTAATGATTGTTATTTATCAAAAATCTCATTGTCTTTATATTTTGTGAAAGCAACTGTCAGCCCCACAGTACCGTTGAAATATCGATATCAAAATATTTGTTAAAAAATGTTGTGATATTTGACTTTCTCCGTATCATCCAGCCCGTTATGAATGTCATATTGGTGTTCAGTGTGATCAGTGTCACGCATCATTAAGTCTCTGAAGCAATATTGAATTTTTATATGATTTTTGCATCATTGTGATGAAACACCTTCATTAGTCAGGTATTTAACTTGCTGGATTATTTAAAAACTGACATTCCTGTCTCGTTATTTTATCTGTAAACTGTTTATCATGTGTTTTCAAGAAGATGGCCTTCATCACATTGTATATTGCTATTTAAAAATACACAATAGACAGAGGATTTATCTATATTGCTCATCTCTCTTACTGATCAAACATTTTATACAGTTTAAAAATAAACCTGCTCTCCAGTGGACAAAGATTGTAGTTGAAGTTGGCTTCACACCTTTGGCATTTTTGCACAGCAATTTCTTGTTACTTATCAGCTGATAATGCTCATAAGACAAGAGATAAGATAAGATAATCCTTTATTGGTCCCAGAGCAGGGAAATATGCACTGTTACAGCATCAAAGGGGATGGTGCAAAACGAGGAGCATCAGTAAAAAATATAAAGCATATAAAAGTAAAAAAGCCAAATATAATAAGTAGACAGACTGAATTAGACAGATTGAATTCACATCCGTGTATGTATGAAGGATAGATATAGTACATACCAGTATATTTGTGATGAGCTAATGTCAGGCAATAGTACTGGCTGACCAATTTGTCAGTTGCAGTGCTGTTTGACACTGAATGATATTATAGGTGCGTGCCCACCCAAGATTTTTCTTGGGATTATTATTGAAAACACTATTAAATATTGCTTTTTATGCTGTGATGTAAAAATACACTGTTTCATGTGTTATAGCCTGTTGTAAGACAGCACAAACGTTAGTCCTACATCAAAAGATGGACGTGCAGGACCAGGAGACTCTGGGAAGATGGGACGGGCTGGGCAGCCGGGATGCCATCTCCAGAACTGAAGCCATGGACAACATCTGCCAGAACGTCATGAGGAAGGTGGAAGTCATCAGGCCCATACCATCGCTGGCCCCGTCACCCCCGGCCTCGGGTAGCCCTCCTAACAGTGACCTGAATAACACCCTGGCTCACCTCCTCATGCTGTCCAAACGGTGTCCCTTTGATGACGTCAGGGAGCGGTGCGTTCGACTCCTGCAGGGCGTCCAGGTAGGAGATTCATACAGCTTATAATGGGAGTCTGGTGAGCTCCTTGTTGTAGGTTGTATTAAGCTGCAGCAGGCTGTCATGTCCTCCCATACTGGTGCTTATTGTTCTGCTGCCATCTGCTCCTCTCTTCACCTCTTCATAAGCATTGCAAACATTGTGGTTGAGTCAGAATGTCGTCGAGGCCCAGTGCATGTTTAGTCAAGTGGATTACATTCATTGACACAATGAGACACCATGAACTCATTAACACTTAACACACTACAAGAGCAAAGGATTTATCAAATCCAGCCCTTCAACCACATCCTCACAGAAGAGCAAGAATTTGTACAAATAATTGAACTCGTATGGGTGTAATATTACAAGGAATGGTGCTGCTGGCTGAAGGGAAGACATCACACCGACCAGTGGTCTGTCTCAACCAACTGCTGTCATAAACGTCATATCCTTCTATCAGCTAAAATCACAATGTCAGCACTATCAGTATGCCATGCAGTTTTGGGTGTTATTGCAGATGTGGTGAGGTGTAATTTGGATTCAGGTCACAGCATGTTGCTGATTCTGTATTCATGTTTTTGTCGAATCTTTCTGAACCAACCTGATTGTCTGATCACGACTAACACTCACTTAATGTTGGCACTAAAGCCTTTTGGATTTATTATATTTTTCCACCAAAAATTGTCCTTATTTAGTTGCAGAAAACAGAATATCAGATTTATCCCAGCTTTAGCGTGGTGTTAGCTGCGGCCTGTTCCACTTAATGAGTCCTCTAATGACAAACAAGACTAAGCCCAACAACTTTTGATGGCCTGACATGTTGTTATTCCGAGGAAATAGACTGTTTGGCAGTGGCATTAATTCCTGTTTGTGTGGAAGTGTTTTTTGGAAGATGGAGGAGAGGGGCAGAGAGAGATGAGAGAGGGAGAAAGCTGCTTTGCGGGTTTAGCAGTGCACCACAGTACACACACCGTCTGGTATTTTTGAATTATGCTAAGCTGCATTTGCTTTGGGCTCGCCAAAGGGTGCATTTATGAGCCCAATGTGGCAGCTCATGTCGCTCTGGTCCCACGATGGAAGACCTCCCCCCACTGAACAACACACACACACACCTTTCTCACATTGTCAGGAATGGAAGGGGGTAAGGAAGGGGGGTCTCGGACTCAGACAGACCTCTAATTCCAGCAGATCCACTGATTAAAGACAAAATCTTTGAAAGCACAGACAGTCCTTTCCTCATGGCAACCCCCCTCCTTCAGAAGAGGAAGGCCTGGTGAGAATAATGTCTCTTAATACCCCCATGGCTTGCAAAAATTTAGCCTGGAACAAATTTCTGCAAGTTTATTGCTCCAGTGTGCATCCCCACAGTTTATTTTGTCATCTGTGAAAGCAAATCCAATATATATATATATATATATATATATATATATATAGACCTATTATAGACCTATTATGCTAATTTTCAGGGTTTTACTTGTATCTTGGGTTTCTACTGGAACATGTTTACATGATTTAATGATCAAAAAAACACTTAATTTTTCTCATACTGTCTGTGCTGGAACACCTGTATTTACTGTCTTTCTGAAATGCTCTGTTTTAGCACCTGTCTCTTTAAGCCCCCCCTCCTTGAAAATGCCCAGTCTGCTCTGATTGGTCAGCGTTTACAGGTGTGTCTCATCTGCTCTCTCTCTGTCACCGTTGCCCACTGTAGCGAGTGAGATGAATCTGCTATCAGTCTGCTCACAGACAGACTGATAGCTGATCAAATGATAAAGATCAAAAAAGATAAACACACATACACAGTGGGATGATTGTGATTTAAACAGCTATCTGTGCAGATGACTTTGTACTAAACAGCGACAGAAATAGACTTGGACTGTAAAAAAAAAACAAAAAAAAACAGGGGTCTCTAGTTACCACGGTGATGACTGTAACCTTTTGCCGAAGTCTAAATTGAAAATGTGGCGTGACTGTTTAATTTCTGTTGAGCAACAGTTGTCAAAAGTGTGGAGTGTCAAGCATAAATCAGCTTTAATAGAGAAAAGCAGCACATTCTACCATAAAATATCACCAATAAAAGCTTCTTAACCAAAATCTTCATAACCAGTCAGGGAGAAATTAACAACATTGGCAACCACGATTACTTGTTTCTCCTACATTATCATGTAGCTACATGTACATTAGCTGTGTACTTGCAGCTAGAGAATGACTGTTACAGAGAATTGTTCTCTTTTTACCCTAAAATAAATCCCAATTAAAAGTTTTTAAACCAAAATTTTAAAAACTGGACATTTTCCTCCGGACTTAAGTTTCAAAATTGGGGAGAAAATAACAGCCTCAGCAACAAAGATTAGCTTTCCCGTTTCCTTGACGTTAGCATGTAGCTACATCTAGCATTGGAGGCTACCTAATATTAACACTTGCAGAAGTATACCTGGAGCAGATGACAATATATAAAGAAATCCGTCATGAAAATTAGTTTGTTTAATCCATAAACAAAGTTTAAAAAACGAGTGGTTTTATG
Source organism: Epinephelus lanceolatus (assembly GCF_041903045.1). Classification (NCBI taxonomy): domain Eukaryota; kingdom Metazoa; phylum Chordata; class Actinopteri; order Perciformes; family Serranidae; genus Epinephelus; species Epinephelus lanceolatus. The sequence goes on from NC_135746.1 coordinate 19,373,487, forward strand.
GGTGTTTTGTGTACTAGACTATTTCCTGGCCCGATGCAGTAACTTCCTGAAGTGTCTACTGGTTGCCATGAAATCTTGTGGTGAGAGCAAGGTATCAGGACTTCACCTTACACCTTACTTTTTTAAAAAATGTTTTAGTTTTCTTTGGATAGAGCAAGGCTAGCTGTTTCTTTGTTTTTAAGCCTTTGTGCTAAGCTAAGCTAACAGGCAGCTGGCTTTAGCCTTATATCAGTGGACAGTTATATGAGTGGATTTGATCTTCTCATCTAACGCTGGGCAAGACAGCAAGTAAGTGTATTTCCCAACATGTCAAACAGTTGTGACGAACTATTAAAACAAGTGTTCTAACACGTGCGCATGGACTTGGATATTTTATCCTTCGCTCTACACAGGAGCAAGGGCATATCATTCTTGTTCTAGATCCAGTTATAGTTGAGGACTCCTATATATATTATGATATGATAGAGATTCAGAAATGTCTCTCCCTCTCTGGTCCCAGCAGTTACCTCACTTGCCTTTCATACTATCTGAGTCATTGCTTTTTTTTTCAGGCACCCTGTGAATATGCAGTTCAAGCTGTGTTCACAGTTAAAGGAATGGGCCTCAGTGTTTGCTGTGTAATGTTGCCCCAATATTTCTGTGGTAAGGGTTACGGGGTCACAGCTCAAAATAGGGCTCTGTGTGCGCTTGCCAGGGAGGGGTCGGGTTCCCATAAGCTGTCCTTCTGTGAGGATCTGCTGGAGTGAATGCAAGAGGGTCAAAATCACTTACCTGGGCAATTCTGCATGTGGTCAACGTGCACGGACACAGTCAGAGGATCATCGCGGATCTGGTCAAGGTGGCTGACCTCGCTGAGCTTTATTGATCTAATGCATATAGGAGCACAGGATAACGATGGGTGAAGACAAATGCACACACATGCCAAGAGAGACAATAGTAAGTGTTTGTTCTGAGTCTATGAAAGGGGTGGGCAGAGTCCATCGTCCCTCTCTCTCTCCGGTCACCATGTTCCCTCGCTGGATGAAAGGCGCCCAGTCTTGGGCGGCTGGACAGACAGAGAGGGGTTTCTTTGTGTTATGTAATTACTCCATTGTGTTAGCCCTCTACCCTAACTTGAATTAAGAGCCACTCTCAAAAGATCAACCTGTTCTTGTGATGCGGGCAGATTCCAGAGACTTTGTCCACATCCACAGCTGACAGAGATGAAATTATGTACTAAGAATGTACGGTAAATACCAAATGGACTTAGTGTCTCTTTAAATTTGATTCAGTCCACCTCTGAGTACATATGGTGAACAGGCTGTCCAGTCCATTTTACGTCTTTTTTTCACTACTTAATCTCAGTTTCATCACAAGACTGCAGATTTTTTTTATTCATTTTCTAACCAGGAAAAGCCCCTTTGAGATTAAAAATCAGCAGCACATTAAACATAGTTGCAGACAAACAACATGTAACAGTTACAGACACTTTGCAAACAGACAGCAAGAGTAATTTCTTGTGAAAATGTCACAGATCCTAGACAGAAGCTTTCACCATTTCTCAGACAGATAAAATTACTTAAGAAGAAAGTTAAGAATAAAATGAGCATCTTATTTTGTTGGTATTGCAGCTTGTTCTACACCCAAGCCTTTTTTATTCTAAAATCCTAATGCACAGTTACCAGTAAGTATCGTACAGTGGTGCATACCCCCAGTTTGTGCCTCTCATATATTATCATAACATTCACAGAGCTAAGTGTTTGTTTTTCTGAAAGATAAATCCCTGGCAATCTTTCAATAATCCAGCAGATTGTTTAACAACATTAACTGCATTTTTGAAAGTATTTCCAAAATCCTCAAAGACTCCTTTGTCCATGAGGATAAAAGAAAATCTGTTCACTGTGCAGTAAAGACAATTTTTACTCCTTTTCCCAAGCTTTGACTTTAAGTTGTCTCTAATGTTTCTGAATGCAAACAAACATGGTAATTGATTTGTTTAATGTGTATGATTTGACAGACCATTTGCTGGTCCTTAAAACATCTTATTTTTTTATAAATATTAGGCCTTAAAACTCAATAAAAAGTCAAGATTTTAAAATAGTCAGGTCCTAATTGCCACAAACATTTTTATCTACTTTCATTCATCTATCTTTTTATTTCTTTCTTTTTTTTTCAAAATGAGTCCACATTTTGGATGTTACAGATCTTTAAACCTACCACTGAACCTAATACAGTCTTTTTACTTTATGCTTGCACTTACCTTTCGGCAAAATGGAGATTAACCTCATTCTAATAACCACATTCCTACATAAATTGTACCTCTGCAGGGGACCACATAATGCTTGCTTGTACAAGGTAACCTCATACAATGCTGCAAACGTAACATAAAGTTACACAGTTAATGTAAAGTGACAAAGGTTAGGTTTAGGAAAAGAAACATTAGCTGTGTCTCAATTCAGGGGCTGCAGCCTTCGAAGGCTGCATTTGAAGACCGATTATGTCACATCGGTGTGACCAAGGCTGTTCCATTTCAAAGGCTCCTTCAAATGTGACTGAGTAATGCAGCCTTCTTTCCCAGAATTTGGAGAATGCAACGGATGAATCCCTCATGGCCCAGCCTATCTCAAGATGCACTGCATGCCAGAGACGATTATATATTAAGTTAAGCTAACAGTTGTTAACTAGCTATGGTTAACTGTTGTAAACATTACTATTAGCTAAAAGCCCACAGCTTAAACAATCTTAATTTAATAAGTTTACCTGAAAACAGTCCTCCATCAGCCTGAAATATATCAAGCAGGAGGCAGTGAAACCTCTCCTCAAGTATTAAATTAGAAATATATACATATATAACAACAATTAATGGGTCCATGACTCAGGGCTAACTAACTTACTAGCTTACTCCTTCTTTTGTCAAGTGCAGCTGGTTGCAGGGTAACAGGAACGCTGGGTAAGGGGCCAGACCAACTGATGATGCAACCAGGAAATCCTCTGCAGACCAGACCGTCCCATTTCGGAGACTGTTTTGTTTGGCTGATGTGGTCTTAAAAGAAAGTGGCCGACATCGACCGTGTAGGCTGCGTCCTTCGAAGGCTGCAGCCCCTGAATTGAGACACCGCTATGGAGACAATGTACTATAAAATGACTCAGAGTTCACATGATTCTGAACATGTTCTCCTGGGGAAAGTCCTTTATTTTTACGTGTAATGCTTGAATAAAAAAAAAAAAGATCTATCCAAAAATCATTATTAAAGTTGGTAGAAAATATCTTGACAAGGTCCTAAAAAACATTAAATTTAAGAGCCTGATACCTGAAGATACTCTGTGTGATCCAAAGTTAAAAATCTTAATTATCAGATGTAGTTATGCTCATTTATTTTATTTCCCATGATTTCATAGTTTCATACGTAACACTGCATTTATATTTTTCTGGCTTCTCTTTCTACAAAATGAGCAACCATCTCATTTGGGTTTAGTAATGTGGATAGAAGATGCAACTTGGTAAACGGGTTAAAAATCTTTTCCACTGTGCAGCAGACAGAATATGTTTTGACCCAGATCTTGCAGCTTTCACTGCTTAAAAGAGGCGAGAGATTAATTTTTCAGAGACGACAGTCGTGGTATAGACTTTAGCTAACTTGCTTTTCTCTGATGAAAGCACAGGCTGTTGATGTTCCAAGCTTCTGCCGCTCCTAATTTTTTACACGTACTTATTTAGCTAATTATGGATATTTAGGATGACTCAGCAGCCTCTGTAATAAACACTTATGTGTGATTAATTAAGTGAAATGGCTTCCTGGATCTGGCCTCCTCCCAGAATAACCCAGAACACATTTCGGGCTCCATGTGGAAAGCTTGGGAGTGTCTCTCCAGGCTCGGAGATGACTTTAGATATTGATCACGGTGCCTTTTCAGGATCGATTCATTCATGGAAGGTACATAAGATCCCTGTGCACTGCCTTTAAATCTGTGTGTCAAGACTGAAATATGAATGCTCGGACAATTACTGTCATAAAACATGGTGCTCATGTGCAGTTTTAGCAGCAGCTGCACAGTCAGACATCCTGGTGAGAAATCCTCATTTGCATTGGCCCTTAAATGTTTCATCCATATTTATGCTGTCTTCCCTCCTCTCTCTGATGGTTTGAGGTTAGTGTTGTGTGGTAGTTTGTGCAGAGGTTTAATTCTTCGAGACATTGTGGCATGATTTGTGATTGGTTGCAGATTCTGTTTGGTTTTGGTGAGCTTGTTGTCTGTAAGCATGTCTCAAAGGTGGCGTGCGTGTGGTGAGGCTGTATAAACAAACTGGACGTGTCAACCTTGACAGACAGGAGTGTGGGAAAATACAACATTGTTTTTCAGAGCAGGCAGAGTCAGAGTCCAGTCAAAGCTTAAACATTGATTCAGAGTTGTTAAAATGCTTGCCCACCATCACAGTGACAAGAATCTCTCTCCTATTTCTATGCTTTTGTGCATTATGTGTGTGCATGTACCCGCCTGTGTCTTTGTGAGTGTACCGCATGTGTCAGCGTGTTTGTGTACATGCCTCCAGTCCCCTCTGGGTTTCCTCTGCTTACTCTGTAAACAGAGTGAGGACCCATGGAGAGAAAGCCTTGTGGTCTGGACAGATCTGTTGGATTATGGGCGATCTCAGCTCGAACCAGGTCAGACAAATTGCATGTTGGGGGGGGGGGGGGGAGAAAGCAGCAGCAGCAGCAGCAGCAGGCAGTGACCTTTGGCACAGTAACTTTACAGTGCTCTGTGGATATGGAGGATGTGATAGAGAAATAAAGCTGTGGATTTTCAGCTGCCAGCCAGCTGGGCATAGTGATGGGACATTGGTGATCTGAGCTGGGGTGGGTGTGTATGCAATGAGTGTGTGTCTTTATAAAGTCTGCGGGATGGTCAATCTAACCAAGCTACATGAAGCTTAATGTTGCAATCACACTGTGGCCACTTGAGTCTTCTCTACGCTCCTTCCAGCCTCTTGTAATATGATTGTTTTGCAGCCCTGGTGATGCTTATTTTGGCAGTGATAGCTATACAATGATGTGGCTCTTCTGTGATGCATTTAAGATTCTTTTTGTTGCTTTTCAATTTTTTTTGTGTGATTAGAAAAGAGCAGAGGAGCTGAATGGCGTTTTAGTCTGCTCCGTTGCTCCTGCAGCTTGTTCAAAAATGTAATTTTTGTCATTACAGCAATGAAAAAAGTTACCAGGGGCTACCAGTATGGGTTCAAATGTGATCAGCAACCCATCCTTGGCCTACAATAATTCACTGTGTCATCAAATTAAAATAGTAATTGCATGGTCTTTCGACTTGTGCCCCAAATGTTGAACAAATGAATAAAACCCAAAGTGAGTGGCATTCTCAGTGTAGAATATAAATTTAAAGCCATTAAAAATATATACAATCTATAAAAGATACACTTTTGGTTATTAAGTGTGTCTAGTTCACTGCACTTTGAAATAAACTCCAAGAATCTGAGGATTTATACAATATCTTGACTTTCCAGTTCCAAGTGCCTGTTTTGCCGAGATATTAGAGACCATTTCTAACATGCTAGGAGAGCATACTAACACACAAGCCCCCACTTTGATGCTACCACACAGACAGACCCCCACCTTCCAGTCAGTGTAGCTTGCTGCCGGCTGTAGACTCTCGAAGACTAGAGGGGGGGAGTGGGAAGTGTGCAACTAGGTCACTGTCAATCCTGTTGTAAGCCTGAATAAATGATTCAAAAAAGCACCATTTTCTGTTTAACTCATTGTGACAAATGCATTAAAAATCTTGGAAACATTTTTTCTGTAGAAAGAAAAAGAAGAATCTGTAATTTGTTCTGTACAGTAAGCGTTGTCAGTCTTTGCTGTTCTACTAAAACATGTAAAGGCTGTGTTATCCTGGCACTGAGAAAGGGATGGGCTAGTGCTGGGCATGGGCTTTTGCAGAGACTAAGCAGTCGTCATGGTACCAGTGGCATGAGGTGCAGTGATGGGGTGGGTTGGTTGACACTTGGGGGTGGGGGGTGCTGGCTTGTCTGCGATTATTTCTGGCAGTGCTATTCAGGAATTGAGAGGGAGGGAAATGGAAGAGTGGGTGAAGACAGTGGAAATGTGGCAAAACATGATGTCTTTGCACCAGAGGTTGAACAAGGGATGGGGAAAAGTAACAGCCGTTGAATAGATGTAGCTCTGAGAGAGGCAAAAGGGTGAAAACGAAGGAGGATTCAGTCTGTATTTGGTCAACAACCTCCAGTGGAAAACTACTAGCACCCCAGTCTATGAGCCCTGTGCTCCAGAGCCTGAAAGATTTCAGTAATAATGTCTATCCAGTCCAAACCAAAACCCACCTGTAGTAGCTTTACATGTCTATAAATCTAAAGAAAAGCTCAAATAGATACTAATTTTCCTAGAAATTAGTTGATTACCAAGTCACTGTCACTCGAGCCCACATCCTTGCAATCCTCCCTGGCTTGCAGTTGTCTCCCATCTTCTCAAGCATACATTGCAATGCTAAGCTTGTCTCAACCACACACCCCAAGACTGTGGAGGAGGAGGAGGAAGAAGAAGGAGGAAGGAAGAAGAAGAAGAAGAAGACGAAGAAGAAGAAGAAGAAGAAGAAGAAGAAGAAGAAGAAGAAGAAGAAGAAGAAGAAGAAGAAGAAGAAGAAGAAGAAGAAGAAGAAGAAGAAGAAGAAGAAGAAGAAGAAGAAGAAGAAGAAGAGGAGGAGGAGGAGGAAAGGCGGCGGACAACAGTAACAGTCCTGCAGCAGGAGGTGGGAAAGGAATAACAAACTCTTTGAAGGGGAGAAACACACACAGGAAAAGCACATAGATAAAAGAGTTACAGGCCCAGGCTATCAGTTCAGTGTGTGAAAATAATAATCGGCATCTTTCTGCTCTGAATTCATGTTTCAACTTCAGGTGGAGCAGGATTTACTGTGTTGCTCCTATCAGGAGATTCAGTAATAGAGATGGGATGCTCACATGGTGCTGTTCAATAAACAAGCCTCTCTCCCGCGCCCTCTCTCTTTCATTGCCATAATGTGATATTTATAACCTGCATATGGAATTAAAGTTCACAAATTATTTATAAAGTAAAGCCTTCTGTTGCTTCGTTAGCTCCTATTTTTATTTCTTCTCCCAGCACATCTCTCACAAGAACTCTTCTTTCTGTTGGTTTTATGTTGTCAGTAGAAACTGGAGCTCGTGAACCTGCAGCACACGTAAGTCACTCTGGGCAAGCGCCTAAATGTCAAAGAAATCATGTTGGTTTGGCAGTTTAACACCTGTCCTAAACAGGTTCATCCACAGGGGCAACTGTTTCAGCTCTGTTGGCTCCTCTTCACAGCGGACATGTAGATGTCTCATAGCATAAAAACCACAGGAGTAATGATAACAGAACTGATGGCTGAATTCTGTTCAGGTGCTCCACTTGTTTGACATGGTTTACTGGGACACTTTAATAGAACCAAGTCATTGTTAATGTCGGTAGTAATGTGTGCTTTTCCTGTTATGACAAGTCCAAGGCCCAGTCCCACTTCTTATTTTTACCCCTGCCCCATGTTTTAGAGTGAAATCTTTCACTATAAAATGGGACATCCCTTCAAGACCCTGATGTGTTATTAGTATCTTCATCGATGGCGTTTATGTAAACAGACCTGACAATGCAACATTAGCTCAATTAGCCATCAAAACATCAGCATACAACTAGCTTTATTTTATGTTATGCTTTAATAAAGAAAGGGTCCAAAACACACTGAAAGGACATTACACTGAGAGAATATCGCAATAACCATAATTTCTAAATCTTTATATGAAGAAAATACATTTGTGGGTTTTGTTTGGTGCTTGTTCAACCATCTTGCCTCACAAGACTCTGTTTGGGGTGTGCATCTACAAAAACCTCCACTTTAGAGGGCCATGGAGCCGTAACACTTCGCCCTACCCCTCTATCTGAAGAATCAAGACACCCTACCCTTAGATATGAATGCGAAAAAACAAAGGGGTAGGGCTAATTGATAGGGGCAAGGGGTGTTGAAAGATTGAGTCCAAATATCTGCTGTGAAAAAAGCCCATTATCTAATTGGAAATTGACATGAAGACTGGATCCAAATGTCATGTATATTTTAAAGGCACTAGCTTCTATTGAAGATGGACTGATAATTGATAACATTTTGCAGGTGCTTTCCTTATCTTTAAGGTATTATATAGGCTTGCACCTCCCAGACTTAGACAGTTCCTAGTGCAGAAGGATATTAGCAGCAGAGCACAAAGGGCAACCATCAGAGGGGGACTGTGCTGTACAGTACAGACGTAGCAAGTTTGGGTCAGAGCCACCCACTACTGGAATATTCTTCCTATTAAATTAAGAGTAAGTGTTAAATACCTACCATTTAAACTTAAACTAATGAGATGGCTTAATGCAAGACTTGCAGTCATGAGTAATTACACAACTTCATCTCTGGGATAACATGCTTTAATTGTTTTTGCATATATCTGCTGCTTTTGTAATATATTGTTTTAGTGTATTGTAATGTATTTTATCATAACTTGTTGCATTGTATCATGCTGTAGTGCTTGCTTAAGCATTATGTCGATTGTATGTCAAAGTAGACCAAATTTTAGTAACCTGCCCAGAGACTTCAGACGAAAATGAGCTCATTAGAAACTCTGGAACGTTTACATTGAAGTGGAAACTGAAAGGTTAATTATTGTGCTCTGTGGCAGACGGAATCCACACTGCAACTATAACAACAACGATCGTGGCAAACAATATAATTGACATAACTTTCAGAGCGATTTGATGGACGAGAGAAACACTGACAGCTAATCAAAATCCATGCAAATCTTTTGGCACCACTGTTAAGGAAACATTATCGTTCACCATCGTTAATAGTTATTGCTCTCGTTCTTGGTGTGGTTGGCTCTTTATTATCCAGCTTCCATAATCCAGATGAGTGAAGAGAGGAGGTGATCGCCTTCAGTTATTATTGTGCACTCAAAAATAAGCTTTAAGGCGTAAGTGTAGATTTTGGGGTGGATGCAGTTGAGACGTTCCCCTTAGTATTTAGCACATGTGCATTTGTCTCGCCCAATAAAAACATGAAAATAGCACAGGACTTTTATTTTCCAAAATGAAAGACATTTTAAAGACAAACTGGTGCATAAAAATCACTAGAATGCGGGAAATTAAGTGTCTCATGCTCAAAGTTTTCTGTCAGTAGACCCCCAAACCCCCATTTCATATGTCCCCTTTAGTGTTCAAATGCAACCTATGCCCTTGCTCAAAAGGCACCAGTATACTCCAACCGATATACCAGTGTCTGAAACCCCCCCCCTCCCCCACACACACACACCAAGAGTCAAATATAACATTAATTATTATGAAGTAAGTAAGTAAAACAAACATGATTGTTTGTTGGGTTTGTGCATTAAAAATACACACATAAATATCTTTGGTTTGACGTTATTGTGCCCCCTATGTCTGAAACAAAACCTACGCCTTTGTACGTTTCTGTAGGCTTTCTGATATCCTGAGGGAGTATACACACACACACACACACACACACACACACACACACACACAAAACCCAACAAAAATAAATCTTGCTGATATAGAAGTGGCTGCATATCGCCCCACTTGCCTCATACACTCTGGTCTCGGACACTTTCATCTATTGACTTGCATGCCATCTGTTCAGGATTAATTTGATCGAATTCATAAATGAATGATGAAGGTTATTGTCCAGTGGAGGCAGTATTTGGAAAAAAAATCAATACATGCCTTTTATCCTCCACCCTCTCACTCTTTAATGCTTGGCTTTTTACTTGATGAAAAAGAATCGCCCATTGAGTGGTTTCATCATTCACACAACGCACTGAGGTGCTGAAGCTGCTGCAGTTCAGTCTTGTGGACACAGGATGGCGCTCTGTACCAGCCAGTCGCCTGCTTGTGCACCCTCTTCTCAAGTTGCTGGATGGGAATTTTCCATGCACCGGGCTGAATGCATGCAATGCTGCGCATGATTTTAATTTTTTCCTTTTGCCCTGGTCACTGGGCGTTCATCCAGCATGTGTGTGTTTGTGTGTGTGTGACTTTTTCTATGTGCTAATGTCTGTCTATGTGTGTGCTGATCTGTCTGCCTTTGAGTGTGAGTGTGTGTGTTGTGTGTTTACAGGTCTTGAGAGATTTATAGCAGTGAGCATGCAGGATTTAGAGGCATCTGTGGATCAGGTCACAAAGCATGAATAGCCCTGTGGCTGCGGTCCAGGCCTCAGTCTGAGGGAGCCCCTATTAGGATACAAACCACACAGGCTCAACACCAGGCTTAACCAGCTGGAATACACAAACAAAATATTAGGGACACTCGCTCCTATGCTGATCAGGGAATATTGTGTAGCCACTGAAATTTAGTTAAATCAGAATCCAGGTGAAAAGCTGTAATTCTTTATTGATTTAGTTTTCTGTCTGCTTTTGACTTGAGCAGGAGATGCTGCTCAACAACAATAGCTACTTTTAGTCATTCATCATGCAAAAATGCCAAACATTTACTGATTTTAGCTAATTTTCTCTTGCTCTATTCATTTTTGGACCATTTATTGGACAAAATAATCAATTAGAAGGCCTCACTTCAAGGTCTGGGAAGTTTTGAGGGATATGTTTCATTGTTTTGACATTTTTTAGACCAAATTATTCATTAATTTAACCCAAGAAATGTTAAGAGATCTGAGTGTTGCACCCCTAAACATCTTAGATTTAAGGGGTTTTGAGACTAGGACTGTCGTAATGGGTGTTACACCAGAAATAATGGGGCATAATGCAAAAATCAAGATGTATTTACTTTTATTTTTCTCCTTATTTTCTGTGCCAGCCAGTATATTTGATTGTGTTGGCTTCTCTGTCAGTTTAAAAGCCCCTTACAGCTTTTGTGTGCGATTCGTTGACAGGACAATTAAACGTTGATACCCTCGCAAGTCGGTACCAGAATTACTAGTTGGTTTAACGTATTAAGATACCCAGAGGAAAACTGGAAGAGTTTGTGCGACTGGTACAAGTCTGCAGCTTTCCGCAGGGGTTCACCTCAAATGGTATGCCTGAGCCTCACGCACTCATACAGTCTGGATGTCTTTTTGCTAGGCTAAATGAGAGAGGTGTCTTTGGGCACATGGTAGATCCCAACAAGCCTGGACATATATATGTGTGTGTCAGTTTGCATGCACACTTATGCGTGAGAGAGCTACTGCGTGAGTTTGTGTTTTTGAATAGAGATGAGTCACAAAGTTAAATACACAGTAAATTGTTGTTTGTTAACTTTTATTTAGTGAGTTGCCGTCATGTTTTGTAGGATAATGTGTAATATTTATAATGTACGGTGTCACATTTCAGCAGCATTTAACTTCAGATTTGGTTATAGAACATGTGATTAAATGGCTCTTATATACACAGTATTGTATAGACAAATGTTTGACCTTGATTAAATTGTGCTGAATTTGGACTTTTTTTCCATTTGGCAAGTCTAAGTTCAAACTTTGTTTAAACGTCAGGTAAATTAGTCGTTAGATCATCCCTAGCACACACACAGTGCTCACAAGGGCTTGCTCACCTCTGTGCACCTCATCCACTTCTGCAAAGACCCCACATTTTGAGACATGAATTTAGCTGCGGTCAGCACCTGATGGATCGTTTCCCGTTACAGGCATTGTGTGGTGATGCTCGCCGAAATGGTGTTGCTTCAGTTTACCCAGTGCCATGTTGGCTTAGTCCTGGCTATGATGTTGTTTCAGCGTGTGTGGTATTGTTTCAGGCCCAGTGTGGAGTGTTGGAGTGGTATTGTGCTCTCTTCTCGGGGGTATTGTCCTGAGCTGATGTATGTGTGCTTGTTTATGTTACAGGCCAGTTTGTCAGGACGGTGACAGCTTCACGCTACGGGACCTCCGTGTTCCCACAGTCGTTCACCTCTGACCTCAGTTCTTTTGCTCTAAAACCAGGCTGAAGTGTGAGTGCATGTGTGTGTGTGTGTGTGTGTGTGTGTGTGGTAGAGTGCTGGAGGGAGAGAGCGTGTGTGATTGACATGCAGTGTTTGTTAAAAGTGCTTCACTGTGTTTGCTTAGGGCAGGAAAACACACTCCGTCACACTGACCAGTGTGTCTGCACTAAGTCTGGACATGCACCTTCATGTTGGAGGTTATCTGGTGTCACACACATACACATAATTACAAAAACATATATACAATATAGTCAGACAGGTTGAGAGGCAACTATGACTGAGAGGTTCAAGTGCCAACTCTCGTTTTTAAGTGTATGTCGATTATATCCAAAGTCAGTATCATGTTTTCAGGATGTCTGTCCAGCTGCATTGTCCCAACACTGGCTAGAACAGGTATAAGATATAATAGCATACACTTTATTACTACTACAAATATGCATTGTTCATTGTCATTATCAATCATTCAAAATGACATATCATGTTATGAGAAAGGTTAACCTTCAGGTTGATAGCCACCATAAATAAGCTATATTTGCCATGCTCACCTTAATGGTATTTATGATAGTAGGTTACAGCCAGCTGTCACGAAGCATCTTGTTTTGTAAGTGTAACCAGATACTGTGCCAAAATACTTCTGATGATATTGATCCACCACACCAGCCACTCAGACACTTAAAGGATAAGAGATTAATTGTCGGCTGACAGAAGAGTGTCTGGATGATACTGAAAGGACATTTTTGACCACATTTTATGATGAATTAAGGAAATATTAAAATTAAATGGCATTTCAGGAAAGTTATTATAAATGTGGACATAGTCACCAATTGGTTAGAAGCATTCATTGCTCATTTCATTTCAACAGTTGAAGAAGCAAAAAAGAAGTTGTAATAGAAATGTATCACTCGTATTGATAAACCCACAGAGAATCATCACCTGAATGAATCTGCAGCTCCCCTTGACTTGATGAAGCTTTTTTAGTGAGTTTGGCTCATAGTTTAAGCTGCTTGGCCCACAACTTTACTGGTTTGATTCACTCTCACCGCTCTCCCTAAAACCCCACCCACTCAGCACCAAACAGCAGACAAGTTAGCAACTAGCTGGAGACCAAAAACGGAGCTAAAAGAGAGTGACGCCACTTAGCGCTGAAATGTATGGGGCATGGATTTGGTGTGACATGTCTGCCTCAGCAGAGTGTATCTATTATAATCAACTAAAGTTGCTAATTAATTAATTCGTTCAGTACCAGTTAACGGCCCGTACATGTGCTGCGTTGTTGCAGCCTCAAATTCACTTGTCAGTGATGGGTGGAAAGTGCTCAAAAGCGAGACCGACGGCAGTGCAAGCATTCCCGAGCAACTATTTTTCAGGGTGCAACAGCTGCACCCTGAGATAAATAAAATTCATCTTTTGGAGTGTAGCAAGGCACACCGCAGGTCGTTTGATAAGGAGCAATCAATCACAGCCGGCAGATATCTTTCTTTTCTTTTCTTCTGTAATATTAGTAGATCATTGTAATGCAGGGATACCCTGAGCTTGACATCTGTCCCACGGACAACATTTTAGACCTAATACACTCTTATAAAACAATGCCTGGAAGAATGTCAGCTCCAAACTCTGTATTTCTGGTAAGTAGGCAATGGTACAGTGCTGGTTATGGTTTTTTACCAATGTCACGTGCAACCTACGTCCACGCCATTTAAAGCCAGCACCCACCACCGATGTTGCATTTTTGTGGCAGTAAAACATGCAGCATGTCTCGGAACTAATAAAGTCTAAACTTCCATACCCTACATAACCAACTGCATTATCACTTGGTAAAACTTTATGCGCACATAGTAAGCTGGCACCTAACCACATGCTACAAAGATGGAGTCTGTGAAGCAGGTAAAAAACCCTGCTCCACCCCACCTACGAATTGTTTTGCATCCCAACACCACGTTTTTTGGCTGTTAGATTCACCAGATGTCCAGAAGCACAGCTATAAAATGAGTGATAATGTTGAGTAAATAAGCAGCTATTTGCCAACAAGTTCACCATATCAGCATAAAAGGTAATAACATGTCAATGTTGTGTTCATAACTTCTTTCCGCTGCTCTCAAGTGACCCAAAAAATATCAGCTTTTGCAGGTTTAACTGTTAACTTGGATAAACACACATCTCAGCTACTTCATGATATGACAATAACCAGAATCCCTCATGATATGTCTTTAGCAGCATTATAGAATATTGCTGTTCTCTACAGTAGATGCAGCCAAATACTGTGAAAGTCAATACGAACAAAGTTATGGGCTGCCAGAAATGCAAACTGTATTAGTTCACAAATTATCTAAAGATAGGCCTGTGTGTTAAAGATGATAATCTATAATTGGGGGGTGATTGCAGCCTGTTAGCATGTTTTTTACACTCTGCCCCTCCTCTCTGTGAGCATTGAAACTCGAAGGTGTGTGTGTGTGTGTGTGTGTGTGTGTGTGGGTGTGTGTGTGTGTGTGTGTGTGTGCTCACTATGAGACCAGTGTGGTCGCTGTCTCTGTTGATTTGGTCACTTCAGATGCTTGTGTCTGGTGTCTAACTAAAAGAAGACTCACGTGTCAAAGAGGAAATGCTTTTGTTCCCCTTTTTTTGTTTTAACAGTTCAACGGCTTTAAAGTTCATGACTGAATAAAGAGCGGAAACTTCATCTGGAAGGTGCAAAGCATGTGCACACAACGGGTTGTTTACTGTCCTAACGCTCACACGCTTGTACTACGTGTCCCAACACAGTTATTGGAAGAGATACCGTTACATCATGTTGTCATCCATCACACCTTGTGGGTTTATTAGACCCCCGGGTGAGGCCAGCCACCCACCCTGATACACACACTCACATTCCCTCTACATAGCACTCCTGGAATGTTCTGATAGCACATTACCCAACAACTCCACACTTTAATAACATCTTCTGCCAATGTAGCATGTAAGCATCTTTGTCATACTTTACTGACTTGTTTTGCAGGAATCGGGTTGGCTATAAGCTGGAGGCTGGTCACTGAACACATCATGTAGTTGTGGCCTTTGTAAGCTGAGCCCCGCTGACTCACGGGCCCTGTAGGAAAATACTGGTGTTTTGTTGTTTGCACCACTAATTGAGGTTGTCCCCTCTGTTTGAATTATTCCAGATGTTGGCTTTAGCCACCTTGATGATATTACAAACATACAACACTGACATCAGTGAGGGGAAGTAGATGTCTCATGGGTTCTTCGAGCTGAAGTGAGATAAGTTACTTTTAGGTTTTAGCACCAAGAAGCTGACGCAACTTTGTTCTTTCTCAGTGGGGAAATGTTAATAGAGAATTTATCTTTGAGTCACACACATGAAAAGCAACATGAATACATTTTACCACCTGAAGAACATTGCAGAAGTCAGGTTGTCTCTCTCCCTCCGGATGACTCAGAAAATCTGGAAAATCAGTTGGCCGGACTAATGATGCTTTGTTCTGCAGACTCTTTTCTGCAGCCAGTTTCCTTAAAACAAGAACCATACGGTGCGGATAAGCTCCTTATAACTCCCAAGACTTTTAATCATGCCTTCGTCTTGTCTGAGAGATGTTAATACAATTTTCGTGCATTAGGAAAAATGTGGGTTTTCACCTTGTTTTTTCCTGTTGAATAGGTTTTTTTTTTTTTTTCATATGGTTAAATTTTTTTTGTCTGGCTTCTATTTTTTGTATTATCTCCGCCAAGCATAAGCCTGGATGAGATCATGCGTTTGGTAGTGTGTGTGCGTGTCTGTCTATGTTTTAAACAGTCATTGACTGACTACTCACTCCCCTTAACGACAGGTAGGAGCCATGAGTTTTCCAGAAATCAGCTTGGCTAAAAACAATAAGTACCATACCAGTCTGTTGCAGCACACACTTTGACCCTCGTCATGGCTCAAAAACTGGCATCCATTGAAAGGTTTGGTCCTAATTCCATACCCTATATGTTACTATCCACTAAAGTTAGTCATGATATGAGGGGGCTGCACAATCAGTGTATCTTTCACAAAGTCAACACTGAATGTGTTTATATTTATATGCATATAGGTCCCATGTTTACGTAATAGGTCATTTCATAACGTGTTTTCTTACCTGCTGAACATGTAGGATTCATCAAGGCAGATGGATAAATTATGCCAGGAAACAACTCAGTTTCTAAACTGAGTTTAGAAACTCCCAGGGGTCCTTGAGGGTACCACTTTACTGTAATTCAAGAGAAATTAGCCCAATTACAGGATGATTACAATTAACTGCTGCTGGACTCACCGGTCAGTGAAAAGGACCAGTGTGAAGTTCTCTTAGGATTAATATTTAACTTATGAGGGTCTGTTGAAGTCTAATTGGAGGCCCAGCAAATAAAATATAGACACAAACCAGGTCCTTAGTTTGGTCTTGCAGGTTCTAATGCATCAGATAATGCATAACAGTGCACAAAGCCTTCATCAGAGCATTTCATCCAGGGTGTGTAGGCTTACTGTGAGCATGCAGCATGTCTCTGCCAGTGCTGATTAGGACGTAAGAATGAGCCCCTCTTTGAAAATACCAAGTGTAATCTCTGGGGCCAAAGAGCGCATTAGACAGAGATCTTAACAAGTAGAAATATTTGGAAACAATGCAATCCATTGTTTTATTGAGCAAGAGAGAGAAAATGAGAGGTTGGAATGGAGGTAGGTGAATGAACGGGCACAATGAGGTATAGCAGAAAGAACGCTGAAAAGAAGCCGTAAACAGAGCAAAGGAATGAGGTGGAGCGAAACATGCGACAAGACGGCACAGAGGGTAGTAAAAAGAAGATAAATGTTGGGATGCGTAAAAGAATCTTACGGAAACAAAGTGATATCTTGGACATGAGCGGGAGGGTCTAATAGAGGGAAATGTAGGAAAGAAAAGCCCAGATTTTGAGTGACTTTTTGGGAGCTTAGAAGTACAAGAATAGAAGGGGCCAAGCTTGGCTAAACTCTTGAGAGAACAGACGTATCTAGGCCATAGGGAGATCGATGGTGAGAGACAAAAAAACAACTTCTCCATCTGGTTCCTGAATAGTCTTTGCTGGCACGTTGCCACACCTTGTCCGTTCCTCTGTAGATTTCTAGTCATGTTGCAGTAAACACACAGAGGCCCTTAGGAAACCAGGCATGTAAAGGTTGGCAACCAACCAACACAAAGTATACACAAACCCTTTCGTCACTCAGTCAGCTCATTTCTTTTTCTCTCATTCTTTCTTTTTTCGCCACTGGGGATAACGTCCTGGTAAATATCCCTAAGCCCTGAACTAATATCAGCTTTCCCTCAACATCGAACTTAATCTCAGAAATGGAGAGAAGGAGTCTGTATCTGCTGCAACAACAGATCCCCTCATGACCCACATGAGCTTAACTGGACAAGGGCCCCCCTCAGGATGTCCATCAGCAACACGCTCTCAGTCGTTTATTGGCTTGTTTTGAGGGAGTGTCAGCGGCTCACTTCTCGTCACTTGACGTCAGGGAAGGAAGGAACTCCATAAGGACTCCTTGTCATAAACCCAACATAGCACAGGGCATGATGTGATGTCAGGGGAGAAGGCAAACAAGTGGTGTCCAGTAACTTATGTAACACATTTCTCAATGTCCAGCTCATAAGTGAGCCAAGACATCGTCACATTAGTCAGATTTTTATCTTAAAATCAGTCTGACAAAGATTTATTGAGGTTAAAAGCTGAGGCTGCTCTTTGATGTCTCTCTAAAATGGCCTTCATAGATAGATGTAGATCATGATGCAGATAATAATGTATGTGTATAGATAACCCATTCATTCCCATTCTTCTTTATCATTTACTGCACTTTACAAGTAATCAGTCATGTCAACACAACAACAGTGTTCCTCTCTGAGTGGCTGCCTTGCCCATCTGTCATTTTCTTTGTCAGCTCTGTGAGTTTGCTTATCTTAGTCTGGACGCTTTGCTTATTTTTCTTTGCAGTGTTGCCTTGTGACGAAATCCACAGCACTGTGTTTGTTTGCCTGTTATAGCTTGTGTGCTGTGCTAGATATACCATGCCAATTTCTGTCTGGTGGTCATTCGTGTCACGTGTAGGCATCGACCTGCATGTATTTTTAATGTCTGCTTCTAAATTGATGGCGCAAGCCGTGTTGCAGATGTGTTGTTTTTAGTCAACTCATACACAGCCGTAGTGATGTTTATTCATAGGAACTGTTTTCACAAGAAAATAAATCACTCTCAAAACTCAAGTCTTAAAGCATGGCCAAACACTAAAATACTTTAATACTAAAAAGACTATTGAAAAGCTGTGCTTCCAAACAAGACAACCAGTGTAGCTGTCTGGTGAAGAAATGGACATTTTGGCTGTAATTTACTGTTGTCATATTAAAAAGTGGAAATACAGGGTTGAGTCTGGTAATGATTAGTTGAGTAATTATTAATTAATGGTTTAATATGTTTACCAAGTGATAAAGGTGAACATCCAGCTTCTTGAATGTAACAATCAGCTACTTTTCTTGCATTGTAATTTAAATACCTTTGGGTTTTGTAATGTTTATTAAAACAAATGAGTCATTCATAAAAGGTGACCTTGATTGCAGTTAGTTTAATCCAATGTCATTCTAAGTCCACACTACGTGCAGCCATGCCAACATACCTGTTTGACCAGGGTACAGAGCAAAGTAAAACAAACTTTGATGATGAGAAGACATGTTGATTTAGAGCGGCCTAAATAGCAGCGTTTGTCTCGTCTATAGCGCTTCCTTGTTATTGCTCCTCATTGGCTTCAGGGCACAGATTTGCAGTGTTTAACAATGGCGTTAGTCCTGCCAGTGGCACTGATTGCCTTATTGGTAGTCTCCCCGCAGCACTCGTTGGTCGCAGGTAGAATGGATGTCCCATTTATAAAGGCAGTGTCCTTGCCACAGCGGCTGTTGTTTTGATTCTAGCCTGTGACCCTTTGCTGCATGTCATCCCATCTCTCTCTCTCTTTGGCAAATAAGCCAAAAGAAAATCCCTCTCAATCATCACTTATGACCCACTACAGGTGTTTTGTGGTGTATTTATTTACAGAGACTCTGCCGTCTGCCTTTATTTTCTTATTTTAGTGTGTCTGGGACATTTTTGGGCTGCAGCCTTTGAGCAGTGGTGTGAAGCCCCTAGCCATTAGCAGCTCGCAAGTGAGGTTGTGACTTTATAAAAAGGTAATGTAAGCAACCAGGTAGTAGCAGCATACATCTAAGAGAAAGCTATGTATATATAAATAAAGGGAGGAGAAATGCCAAGCAGACAAAGCTTGTTCCAAAAAGAAATGAAATGTAAAGTTCCTACAATAGTACAGTAGCTTTGCTGTGTACAATCAGCGTTGGAAGGAGGGTCCATTCAAGCTTGACAATGTTTTGCAAAACGTAATTTGTAAAGTGAACCGTCACGTTGTAGTAGCGACTTAGCTTGTCTTTCCTCACATAGGAATATGGGTCAGCAGGGCTCGGTTATATATGGGTGAAGAAGGAAAATGATCAGTTGTTGAACCAAGGCACCTCTGTGAAATACCACGTGTCTCTGCTTGTTTCAGAACACAGGTGTGTGAAGGTGACCATCCAGCCGAGACGTTTATCCAAACATGCTGTCATCACTCCCCTGTCTTAGAAGTTTTCCCTCCTCATACATGTGAGAAGAGGAAAAAAAGATAGTGGAGAGTTCATGCCAAATCGAGCTCAGGAGCTTGTTTTCACGTCTGATTTGATGTGTTCACCACAATCTGATACCTTTAAAAACCAGTAGCACGTTTTATTGCCTGCCGATATCTCAGGAGGTCTGAGCGGTTACACTTGTCTTGATAAAAGCCGTGTTTGCTCAAGATTTTTCTTTTGAGACGTTACAGGAGTTGCAAACAACACTCATTGTGCAACACATCCCCATTGCAGAAATTTGACTATAAGAGGGAAGGGGAAGAGGGAGGAAAACAAGTCATGAATGTTTTTCTTCTACAGATTGTTTTTGACTCTCTGCATGAAGCCTGTAGTACATCAGTGCTGTTTGACATTGCAAAATGTTTCTACTTGTACTTTTTTATAAACTGAAGGTGTCAGCACATATTCTTATCAAAACAAGAACTAACTTTTACTCAGTTCAACTTCTGTTTTGTGCTGATGCAGTTAAGGCAAAATTATTTGTGTTTGTTGTTTACTGCTCTTTTTGTACTGGGCAGACAGTCGCCCATTGCCACCTCTCCACAACCTCTCACCAGATATAACCAGTAACTGTGGGCTGTGTGTGTGTGTGTGTGTGTGTGTGTGTGTGTGTGTGTGTATGGGAGGGAGCGAGAGGATGTGAATGATGTTTATGTGCAAGAAACAAAGTCTGGTCTGTGTGTGTTTGAGGGAGGGCTACAGATAGATAATGATAAAGAGCATGTAAATGCTGTTTAGGTTTTTGGTTAAAACAAAGTGTGTGTGTGTGTGTGTGTGTGTGTGTGTGCCCGTGCACTGTGTACACACACACACACACATACACTTGTGAATTTGGGATTAGCCCCCGCCTAATTGTAGGCAAGCACTCAAAGCCTATTAATGCCTGACCTGACCTCCTCTTTATTCCCTCCATCCATCACTCTGAACGCAGAAAACACGGGGAGCAGAAAAACAACAACTGCCGTTAACAGAAGGAGAGACGGCTGGTCCCACCGGCCACTGTGATTGGCCCAGATGCACAGCTTGAGAGGGCTGCCATTGGCTGAGAGGAGACACACCTCTAGAATCTGTTTATGTGCAGCCAGAAAACGAAGGGAGGGGAGGGGGGGTGGCTGGAGGAAGGGAGATATTGGGGCTGGGGTGTGATTGTGATGTGCAGAAACAGAAGGGAAGGGATTTGGGAGGAGGGGGAGTTAAATGTACTCTCTGGAAAACTTCCATTGGATCTTGCTCAGAAATTTCTAGGAAACTAGGATGTTTGTTTGCTTTTCTTTGTGTGTGTGTGTTTGTCCTGAGCCCCCCTGAAAATCACAACCAGGCTAACCTAATTTAGTCAGCACCATTTATGAGCCAACAAACCCCTCCCAGAAAGTTGACTAGCAACTGCATGTAAGCTTCGTCTTGATACAGGAAAATCGACATCTTTATCTCTGATAATCACATCAACATGTTTCTGTGGTCAGGCCTGCCTTTGCATGCTACAAAAGAGCCAGTTTATCATCAACAGCAGCCATGACACTTGTGTTTTTCATATTTCACATACATGAGCGCCGTCTCACGGGTGAAGCATACCCGTCATTCATCATGTGTGACATGCGACACAGAGACAGTATCGCTCTCTCAAGGTAAAGCAAACCAGACAGTTACAGGAGGCGGGTCTGTTCCTGGAGAGCTAATGTTTTCTAATAACAGAGTCAAGGATGTGGGTGGAGCTTAAGGTGTTTTTGTCTCAGTTTCAATGTACAGAAAGTTCTGTACACTTCTGGAGGTGAAAGGTTAACATTTTGTCATCAGGTGAGCCCACAGGTTTACTGATTTCTCCTCAAGACGCTGATATCAACCAATATAAGTTAACCTTGCATATGAGAACTTATAACATAAGGGCAGATGTCTGTTCAAAGGAGCTCTATACAACATTCAGAACATTAACATAGCAGCAAACCGCTATTTGAATGTAAAGATATAGTGGAGTAATGGTGTCCTGAGCAGAGGATAAAGTCATGCTCCCTCTGTGTGTGTTGCAATCCGAGCTTCTCTGTTTGTTGTTTTGGTAGATGGCCAGGCTGTGTGTGCATGTTTGTGCATGTGTGCCCCTTTGAATGTACCCCGCTGGCTAGCTAATTGAGCTGCTCTGCACTGCGCTCATATGATGGCTACTGCTGGTTAACACGGTTAGCTTTGTCAGCGCTGTTTACAGTGGTGGGTAGAGCACCTAAAATCTATACTAAAGTAGATGTGTAATTACTCCCATAAAAAATGACTTAAGTAAAAGTGAATATTACAGTTTGAAAAACCCACTAAAGTAAAAGTACAGGCGTGACACTTATCACAACAATGTCGGCCTCCAGTGTGACTTATAACATATACAGTATAACAATGACACAACATGGCAATAACAATCATTTATCATCTCTGTTTTATGCCGGCTTATCTCATCCTCTGCTCGGAGGGTAAGGAGTTCCTGGACCTCATTGTTTTCCCAATTTGCATTTGACATTTTCGGCTGCTGTTCTTTTTAAGTTAGCTGCTAACTGCTTCTAGCTGCTTTTTAAATCTCCTGGTGGTAGGTAGCAAACATAATATTTCATCACACTGCCACATCTGTACCATCCATCCTACCGACTGTCCCATATACACAGATGTCTTTTTGGCGCTGTTACTACCTCCACTGCTGGCTCATAGGCGAACCAAAGAGTGGCAAAATAGCAGTCATTAATTCCAACAAAAGTTACTCTCTCACTCATGTTTTGATTAATTATTAAATAGTTTTGTCCCAAAAGCACTTTATACCCAAAGATAGGTTTTCAAATTCTCTGTTCAGCAGTTCAAAACTCAAGAACTATTCGACTTATAAGATTTGAATCAGCAATCCCTGACATTTGAGAAGCTTAAACCAGGAATATTTGGCATTTTGTTTGATAAATTACTCAAATCAGTACTTTTCTGTGGATTGATGTCAATTTTTTATGCTGATTAATTAGCTTTAATTTAATGCATCAGCACTAGTGATTAGGGACCGGGTCAAAAATATTTATGATACACAGTATATTTACAAAGATTAGAAAATAATACCTTACAGGAATTTTGTATTTGTGAATGGCAGAATTTGTTATTAGCTTAGATGCGTGGTGTTTTCCATTCTTTGTACACACATGTAGTTTTAAACTCTAAACAAAAATGTGTCTCCTCATAAGCACAGCTGGGTCATGCACTGCAGGCTATGAAGATTATTGTCCTTTGACCACAGTTCCCAGGGCTGTCTGAGGTCAAAGCTACTGTAGATGTCATAGTTTCAATACAGGTTTGTTTGAACAGTGCTTGCTACAGTCTGCAATAAGTGTGTGTGTGTGTATGTGTATGTGTATGTGTATGGAGAGTGTTTATTAGCAGAGTTAAGGCCCGGGATTTGTTGTAGTTATGAAAGTTGAGACCAAGGCAGCGTCCATCCACTCCTTGTTTACCAACTGTCCATGCATGTGTGTGTGTTTGAGGAAGAGTGTCTGGGTGTTCTTAGAGGCATTAGTGACCCCTGGGCTAGCCTGAGGAAAAGGTTAGGGTTACTAATGCGTGGGTTACTTGCGTACATTCACTCCTCTGAGCATCATATGACAAAAGCGGGGTGGGGGGGGGGGCGTCCAGGAAGGAACCAGAGCTGATAAGCAGCACTGATGTTTATTGTTGCATCACCAGACCTCCCCTTTATCAAACCACACCCCTCTTCTTATGTCACAGTTGTTTGTCTTCACTTTTTGAATTGGTGCGTTTCTATCATCTGCTCTCATGTTGATGTGCAGGCTGCCTGAACAGAGCTCTCCTTGTTCACCTGCTCTCTGCACAAACAAAGTGACCATGTGTTTGTGTGCTCGCACCAGGGCTGGTTATAAAACTGATTACTTGTTATGCTGCTACATATTTGGAAGTGAAAAACTAAAACGGTGTGTCTGCTCTGATTCTTAGAAGGTAAGAATAAAGTTAGTAAATCTGTCTCTGCAACTGTGGGGCGCTTTGCTAAGACACTGTAGCAGAGCTAATTTTAAGACGTTAAGGAGATTGATCTTCTTACACCACATCACTCTATAAAAGCTATTTCCAATCACAGTGCGAGTGGGGCTGCGGGGCGGCCAAAGACATTAAAAACCCTTGCACAATAATAACCTCACCAGCAGTCTCTCTATGTATTTCCAGTGTTCATTCATGCCAACTGCCTGGCTGAATAAATGAGTTCCATCACGACACTGTAACATGTTTTTAATATCTGAAATGGGCTTATAATGTAGAAAAACATACATGGGCAAGCAACACAAATCTGAGATGTGTGCTTTATTGATTGTGTTGTCAAACAATATGTTTCACTTTAATAAGAGAGAAGGGGTTTTATGGGTAAAGTCCAACCAACGAGTTAAGAGGAGTTCAGCTGCAGAGCTCCTGGCCTGGGCCCACCTCCTCTGTCAGACTCCTTTCTGATCCCAAGCTTGGAGAAGGTAGCCTGAAACTGTTTATGTCTTCCAGAGATCATTAGGATATGATAGCATGCATTTATTAGTTTGAATAAGCCACATGCTATCCACCAATAACATCAAGCGAAACAATATAACGTAATATTTTGGTGTAATTGTAACTTGCAAAATTTGGTAAAGTAGCATCATAGCAGCAAATACCTAACCTTATGAGTGTGCTAATGTTAGCTAGCTATGCTAATGTTGTTCGCAAACTATCAATAATGTTTATGAAATGAAGTTAGGTTGCTAATGGCATTAGCATAGCTAGCTAACATTAGCAAATTCGGGAGGTTGGTGTTATTTGTGACAATATGTTACCTAACTAGGCTATAAAAGTTACAGTTCCACTGAAATATCAGGTTATATTGTTTACCTTGGTGTAATTGGCGGAGGGTTGTGGCCTATTCCTACTAGCAAATGCATACTATGGTATCCTGACAATTGTCTTCTAAACATACAGGATGTTTATTTATCAAAAAAGCACGACAAACAATGAATATGCAGTCTAAATGTGAAACCTAATGTGATCAGTCAGCCAACTTATACAGTGACATGGATGTGATACAGTTGCATACAAAAGTTGGGGCACCCCTGGTCAAAATTTAGTTTACTGTGAATAGTTATCAAGTAAAGAATTACCTGATTTCAAAAAATCAAAAACATAAAGATGACATATTCCTTCAATACTTTTGAGCAAGATTACTTGTTTTTATTTCAATCTTACACACCTTTGCTCATTGCATCTAAAAAGTCCTATTTTAATTTAATCAGTCCACAGGACTTGTTTCCAAAAAGGCATCAGGCTTGTTTCGATGTTCCTTTGCAAACTTTTATACTAAATTTTGTGGTGAGGATGCAGGAAAAGTTTTCTTCTGATGACTCTCCCATGAAGGTCATATTTGTGGAGATGTTGCTGCACCACTCCATAGACTGCTAAATCTTCCTGCAGGTCTTTTGCAGTCAAACTGGGGTTTTGATTTGCCTTTCTAGCAATCCTGAGCAGCTCTCTCGGAAGGTTTTCTTGGTCTTCCAGACCTCAACTTGACCTCCACAAATCCTGTTCACTGCCATTTTAACACGAGGAACTGAGGAAACAGCAGCCTAAGAACACATTGCTATCTTCTTATAGCCTTTAATTATTATAGTTTTCAGAGTGCTAGGCAGCTGTTTAGAGGAGCCCATGGCTGCTGATTGTTGGGACAAGGTCTCAGGAGTCAGACTATTCATAAAGCTTTTACATTTGCATCACCTGGCCTTTACTAACAATAGGCCTGTTTCCACTGAAGAAGTTCCTGGTACTGTTTGAGGGGCAGGAACTACTACAGGAACGTCCTCTCGCTCGGCCCTCTCAACCGCCGTGTCTCCACTGAGAGAGCGGAGTAGGAGGAGGGTTCCTGTAAAGTTACGGGCTCTGGATGTGACGTAATCGTTGCGCGACCATTTTGGCCGGGGGACGTAGGGACGCCGTTAGCCGATAGCGGTGTCTGTAATAACTCACTAAATGGCCCGTGAAGAAAATATTTTTTCCAGCGGATGTCTTAGTTACAACATGATTGAGCTAAATGGAGTAGTTTCATGTCGTATCCGACAACGGGAGGCTTTTAACAGATGATGTCCTGATGTTAGCTTTGATGCTGCTGTTAGCTGATGCTTTCTAGACATCGTGATTTCCCATTACTGAATAAATACCACACATATCAACACAAAACTGCTTTGCTAGCTCAATCATGTTGTAACTAAGATATCCGCTGGAAAGAATATTTTTTTCATGGGCCATTTAGTGAGGGTTTTTTTTACATGGCGGTGAAAGCTATATGAACGAGCTAACCCTCGTCTGCTATTTTGTTGCTTTCTGTTGACATCTCATCCCTCCTTGAGTATATCCAATCAGCACCAAGTAATCCCCAAGCCCCAGCCAGGAGTCTTTCGGGGCCGTTCTGAGTACCTACCCCGAGGCAGGGACTTGTTTAGCCCCCGTAAAAGTTCCGGAACTCTGTCCTTCGGGGGTGGTTTCTGTGGTGGAGACACGCACCAACGGCCCCAGCCCCGTAAAATTACCCCGAAGTTCCTGCGCTGGAAACGGGCCTAATGATTTTGAATGAGCCATACAAAACAAAAATAATACAATAATCTTGCTTAAAAATGTTGAAATGTTTAAACTTTTTGTTTTAACTTGATGCCTTCTGGAGATCAGTTTATCTTCTACTCACTTAATTATTCACAGTTAAAGAAATTTTGACCATGGGTGCTCAAACGTTTGCATGCTGCTCTATATATACCCTTAGTAGACAAGTGTATTTAATAAGTGCGACGCAACAGTACACTGTGCAGTATAATACATACTTTGTCAACATTATTCACTGACAACAAAGAGCAATAAATGTGATTTCCACCATAACACACGCAACAACAGACATAATTTTCCATCATGGGTCCTGGCAAGGAGAGGGGCCTGAGCCTGGAGCTCTTTAGCGGGGCTGCATTGAATGACTTTGGAAATTGTACAGTGGGTAGACTTAAAGAGCAAGACAGAGCCAACACCCTAAACTCTACATTGTTTTGTTGGGTTACAAGTAATTGCGGTTAGTTGAAGTTATGCTTCCTATTGGCTTTGAAGCAACTTTGGGTGACCACTATATCTTTCATTATAGCAGATGAACACTCTGTTTAATCAGCTTCTTGCACTTAAGGAAAAAACACCTTCCAAACTTGTTTACTGGGAATTGATCTCACTATTGCGCCATGCCCACTGTTTTGGCATGTTGAGACATCAATATGTCACCTCGTTCTCAGGTTTCATTTTGGTGTCCTCCTTCGGATCAATCACTAATTTTGACATGTCAGATCCGTTTTCCCCCCTGGTTTTGCCAAAGACATGTAGGTCAGATCTGACATATTACACATGCCACAGATGAGTAAACAACTGGTACAATGTGTGTGTGAGTGGCAGCGCACATGTGTTCCATATATTATATTTCATTTGACCACTTGTCACCCCCCACAGCAGACTGCTGATGGCTGTTTTGCTGAGTTACATGTTCAGGCATGTTGTGTCAAGATATCGTAAGCTCCATATGTCTGTCTGTTCCTGTCTGGACACATTCTCATGGCAACAAATTCAATATAAACAAATAATTGCAAGAGCGCATTGTTTCCTTGTGTGCAGGGGTATCGCCCTCAAATCAGGACTTTGGAGCTTATCTGTCCCCTCCATAAAGCTGGTTATACAGCCACCAGGTACCTGCAGATGCATTTTCATAAATCATCTGCTGAACACACATTGCACCTACACAGTCTTGGTTTTTATGTGGGTGCATAAAGTACATGGACATTCCTGCTCCCTGTACTAGATGTTCTTCCTGCCTCTGGGTCAGTTTACTCTGAGTTGAAAGGTTACAGCACTTAGCAGAAGGGTGCATACATAAGTCACAGATATACATACATAAAAGTGGGTATGCAAACAGACACGGAGCTGTACACTTGTATAAGCTAACTGGTAAGTCATTCATGACGCTGTCGTGCAGCAAACTTGTGTAAAATGTCTTCTGGTCAAATGGCTCCCATATGTGTGAGTCTGTGAACGTGTGACTGACTCTGCAGTGGAAAAAAGCTATTTAAATCACAGCAATCATGTCTGAGTGTGTACAACATGAGGTGCGTGATAGACAGCATGTTTGTGTGTTTGTGCATGTTTGTGTGCCTGTGTGAGGAGATTTGTGTGTACTGTATGAGGTCTGTGGTCTGTGTGTGAGTGGTGTCTATTGGCTGGAGCCCACAGTCCTCACTGGTTCAAACTAGTTCATCTGTCATTGTGGGGTATGTGGCTGTGGCCTCGCCGCACAAAGCCACTTGTAATAACAGAGGGGGTTTTTGCTCTGCATGAAGGGTGGTGGTTGATGAAGTGAGGTGCTGTGTTTAGGCAGATTTACACAAACCAGTTTGGTGCCAAACACACCACCGCCGCTCTTTCCAGTGTCAGTGCCTCACAGGAGGCGAGGCAGGAGGTGAAAACAGAGCTGTGAACAAGTGGTCAGACAATTACACAAATTAGCAGATATGAGAAGAAGAGAAAAAGAAGACACCTTGACCTAAAGAGGAAGACTGATGCAAAAAAAAGCTGCGAGGGAAATTTTGTGTGTCTTTCACAGGAAGTGAGGCTCGGCGTGCGCTGCCCCACACAGGAAGTACAAAGAGTGGGTTAGAGGTCGTCTGAGCCCACAGGGGAAGTTTATCCAAGGTTTCAACATCTGCTTGATATCAACTTGAGGCAACATTTACATGTTAGGTATTTAGCTGAATGCAAAAGAATATAGTTAGACCAAACCATGGAGCATCTACTCTGATTTATCAAAACAGTGTGTGTGCCAAAGTCAATTCATTAGCTGCAGAGAGTGCAGACTTTGCGATGCTTCAAACAAATAAGGTTGCATGATGTCCAAAACGAAGAACTTTTAATACCTGTTCTGAATGGCCACACTTGAATGGTGGGCAAAAAGTCTTCCAATCAAAGCCTCCTCTGGCTTCTTCACACAACCTCCCCGAACACTCTTCAAGAACTGGCTGGTTCCAGACCAAGGGACAACCTCTATGACTGAAAAACAGAGCCAATGCAGAAGTGCCCAAGACTGCAGCTCCTTGAGTAGCCACTTGAGGCTGGCTCCAGAAGTGAGTCAGATGACAGGCTGTCTGCGAGGCATCAGTCTATATGTCAGATCCACCGCTCCCTCCTCCACCACAGCTTCACTCTCTCATCCAAATATGCTTACCTCTGGCTCCTAAAAACCAAGATGGCAACGGCTAAACTGCCAAACTTCCACAACCCAATGGGTAACCTCACAATGACCACGTCCATTAATTTTATAGTCTATGTTTCAGACACTTTTAGATGATCATGACATGAGTTGATGCAGAATCATGATGAGGACATGTTTGGATCTTTTATTCTCTATGCAGGTTTCTCCTTGTGGTTAGCTGATATTCTCCCAAACTGTAGGGCACAGTAAATCGAAAACTCAGACAGGTGACACTCGCCGCTAAGGGGTATGTCTGATAATGTGATGGGACTTTGGCTGAGTGACACTTGCAACCCTTGTAGATGCATCAAGCGTTGCTCTTTAGCCTGTGATAACAGCTGTATAGTGTGTTCTGAGGATCTAAAAAGGAACTGAATTGACACCATTACTCAAGTGACATCTTTGAGTATCCTGGCTCGGACTTGGAGACTGCAAATTTGACATTAAAGCCTGCATTACAAACTGGGGGTCTCTGAGTTTAAAGTAAGAGGCTATTTATCAGGCAGGGATGATTCTGTTAAGTTGCATGGTACATTGATGTTACCACTCATATTTAAATATGTCTCTTGAAAGTCCCCACATTTAATGTCAGTGAACTGTTCAGTAGCTGGAATATTACTTTAAGTGGCACCCAATAATAGAACTGAGACACTTTTATATTTAGTAAGCCCTGTAACGTGATGTGCATTTTTATGCTTGGACAATCAAGCATGACACTTTTTTGGCTGACTTTCATATTGAGCTGTTTAATCACAGGTGTTTGTTATCCAAGAACACTAAAAATATAAAGGACAAAATCTGCCATGCTTATGTAAATCTACAGGGACTGGCCTTTCACTGGTTTTACTGCCAAAACATGTTTACTTGTAAGTGGGTATCTGCCTCTGGGACCCATATAAACCACAAACAATGTTCCAATTAAGTTTGCTTTTCTACTGTGGTGAGAAGTGGTGAAAAGTGACTGTAAGTGTGATTTCACTCTTAGTTGTCTGCCTGTGGTGGATGATATGGAGACATGTTGCTTTCCTGGTGCACACATCTTCCTCGAGATATTAGCTGTAACATTCTCCTCTGCCTGGTGTCCCATATGTACAATATCTGTCTGTATGTCTCAGTTTCTCCCTCTCACATCATGGATATTCTACACATCAAACTTATGTTCTTACTGTATTACTTTCACTCTTACTTCATCTTTTTCACACCCAGCTCTTCCTCTCCCCCACAGATACCATTTTTTCCCTTCACATATACACACTTTGAGACACACACACACACACACACACACACTGACAGTGACTAAGGTCGGCTTGTTGTTGCAGGCAGCTGGCGGAGGGCTTTCCTGTCCAAACAGCCCAAACACGCTGAGGTGGCAGAGCTGTGAGGGACAGGGAGAGAGACACAGAGGAGAGAGAGAATAGGCCGAGTGGGGTGACCACCAGCTAATCCTCGGGCCGTCCGGGGGGGGGGGGTGGAGCAGGAAACGGGGGGCATGGGAGATGGGCGAAGGCCAACAAGTTCTTCCTATCTGACCCCGAACGGCTGATATGGCTGGACCTTCACAGTCACACACACACATGAGTACGGATGGACACCCACGTGCAAAAACACATGCATGGACACATAAATAACGCACTTGCTGGAGTTGTTTTACAGCTTGAAAGCCCAAACCTGACCTTCTCCACCACCCGCTGAGTTTGTCAGGGGAGAGTTGTGACTCTGGTCACTCCCAAATATCCTCATCCTCTTACTTTCCCTCTGTTGTCGACAGGGGATGAAGACTCTATCCATTCTGAGGAATGTAGACTCACTTAAAGGAAATGTTAAGTAATTCTGTTTTGTGATTTGAGCTAGTTAAAAGCCACTCCACAAAGCCCTTAAGGCTTAATCCTGCTGACTCATCATAATTAAACAAACTGTACAGAAGCCAAGAGATGCAATCAGGCCCCAGGTAATATTAGATGATGAGTCACGTCACTCAGAGAATCCAACAGCCTGCTGTCAGGTACTGTACATGCTCGTCTGAGCGTACAGCTGTGGTGAAGTTTTCGACTCTGCTGGTCTGTTTGCAGTTTTGTGTTATTGTGGTAGGTCTTTAAATGTTGGGAGCGTGATTAATGAATGACACAAATAAGAAAATATTTCACATAGAAACTTTTTGTGCCAGCAGTGCTGATAATTTGCGACAGTTCTTCAATGAAAAGTTTTGATGCAAACAGATTTGTAACAACCTCCAGGTTCCTGTTGACCCTGAGCAGCGTCTGGCAGTCTGTCTCAGGTAGGTTACTGTGTAGCCAAAGCCACGGTAAACTATTTTATTGAGTTTCCTTTTAGCAAAATGCTCTTAGTGAATTTGAGTTCCCTCTGGTAAACAGTTATGCAGTGTAGCTATATGTTCAGGGCTTTTACTGTGAAAGATAAGAATGGAAGGAGTGGGTCTGGTACGCACTGCCTTTGTCAAGGTTGAAAGGAGTGCCTAAGTTTGCTGCCCTGGTTCAGACTATGGAGCATAAGTGTTGTTTTTTATTAATTCATTCATTTTTTGAACTGCTTATCCTGTTGGGGGTTGTGGAGGGGCTGGAGCCTATCCCAGCTGACACTGGGCGAAAGGCAGGGTACACCCTGGACAGGTCACCAGACTATCACAGGGCTGACATAGAGACAGACAACCATTCACACTCACATTCACACCTATGGGCAATTTAGAGTCATCAATTAATCTGCATGTCTTTGGACTGTGGGAGGAAGCTGGAGTACCTGGAGAAAACCCACACTGACATGGGCAGAACATGCAAACTCTGCACAGAAGGGCTCTCCCACTCTGGGTTTGAACCAGGAACCCTCTTGCTGTGAGGTGATAATGATAACCACTGACCCACCGTGCCATTCTAGTATTGTTTTTTAATCCCC
This sequence comes from Epinephelus lanceolatus, assembly GCF_041903045.1. Lineage (NCBI taxonomy): Eukaryota > Metazoa > Chordata > Actinopteri > Perciformes > Serranidae > Epinephelus > Epinephelus lanceolatus. Next base: position 19,405,338 of record NC_135746.1, read on the forward strand.
TTAAGTATAGGCTCAACATGATTAGTTGATGGGGTGCCCGGTAAGTGGTCAGTGGGTGAGGCAGGTGTCTCATATACAGGGGCAATTGTGAGGGTTTGCTACATGTCTTTGTCTTATGTCAAAGTAAACTGAATATCTTTGAGTTTTGGAGTGTTAGTCGGACATAAAAAGCAATAGAAAGATGTCACCTTGGGATAATTGTAGTTGACATTCTCACTGGTCCTGGTTATTTTGTAAACCAGTCGATTAATCAGGAAAGCGGTCTGCAGTTCAATCGATAATTAAAGTAATAGTTAGTTGTGGCTTAAGTTGCTTTAAAGCGCCTAATGGTGAATTAATGAAGTTGATTTACATTTAATCATTTTAGTTTTCATCATGTCCTAAACACACTTAAAGAGGCAGACAGCAGTTGGGTTTGAGCCATACTTTGGAGGAGATTGGCTTTTGCAAAATATGTCTTGTGGTTTTAACTGACATTTTGCAAAATCTTGGCAATGAAGCTGTGATTATGAAAATGATCGGCTACTTGTGTAATAGCTAGAGTTTGGAACATTTTCAGGTTGACCATTATATAGTCACAAAGTATTGGTGAAGACTTGGACCAGTCTGTGTTTTAGTTTCAGTGTAACAGTGAAAACCTCCAGCTCTTCCTTCTCCGATATGAAATATCAGTACCTCTCTGTCTTTATGTAAAACTGTTGTGACTTTTAGCTGTAAATACTGAGGAATAGGAAAATGTGTCCAACCCCAGCCAGTTCCAGAGACAAACTTTAATATGTAGCAGTGAAGCCAGAGCCAAAACTTTGTTAATGTTTGATGCAGATTACAGATAACAGGATGTTTTGAAAAATATAAACACTACCTCTGTGTTGTAGGTCCAGATGCCAGCAGACATTATAATCTCTTTTCCCAGGGTAAATGACCTGAGGTGCAACCTGCTGAGAGTCATGTGACCCCCCTCACCACCACCACCACCACCACCACCACCATCACCATCTCAACCCCTCAGTGTTATGTAACCCTGGGGTAAGAGTGACAGCTACAGGGGGTTTATTTCCGTACTCTGACGCTTCGGTGTGACATTCTGCACCAACCTAAACTGATATGTCCTCTAGTTTATGTTTTTGCATTTCCTCTTAACACAGATTTGGGTCAGGAAACGACACATGTCACGTACAGTTAAGAATCTAGAGTCATGAAAATACACTGGACATCGATACTGCAGTGGGAACTGCCAAAAAACATGGAGAAAGGAAAAGGGAAGGACCAGAAACCAAAACAAAGAGTGGAGCCACCCTGGAGAAGCACTGAGCAGTGGGAACTGTGTGCCATCTCGACTCCGTATTAGTCAGACGAGTCTGCTTTGTTGCAGGTTTTTTCCTTATCGGTGTCAGTGGCTCGTCTCTCTGTAGTCTCCATAAGGAAGAGAGGAGGCAGAGAGGAAGAGATTATCGGAGGGTTAGAAGGAGAATGGGCAGACAGGGAGTTTGGGAGATGACCGGGGTGAGATAATACTGGGAATCAGAGAAGAAAAGAAAACACTTTTGGAGATGCTGAATAGACAATGAAAAGAGAGGATAGAGTGGGAGTGGTTATTTTGGCAGATAGCCCGTGCAGCTGCTTTAGACAAGGGTGCTACGCAGCAAAGATCAGGAAAATGTCAGCCACATTGACACACACTTTCTCTCTCATACACACACATGAATGTCATTTTAAAGACCTTCACTTTTTGGCACTGATGGCTTGTTTTTGTCTTGTGGTCTCTCACGGTGGTTGCAGGACACTGATTTAAATCAACCTATTAGATTAGAAGCTGGGAGGCTCCTGCTGTCACTATTTGATGATGTCATTAAAGTTGCTGTGGAGTAAACAAACCTCAGTGGAAACATAAATAGTTGTATCACAACACAAGTGCCCTCATTATGATTCAGACTTCTTTTAGTTTTTGTTTTGTGTCTTGCAGCAGTCAGACATGAGACATTTAATGGGTTGAAATGACTTCACACTTCAGTATGTGTGTGTGCTAATAGATTATGAGATTGTTTAAAGTGCTAGTTTGCTTTAACTAGTAAACTAGTTTATATGAAGTGTAGTTTGACCACGTCCGCACTGAATAGCAGGATGAAAAGCCGGACATCACACAGACACATTTGGAGGTGGTCTGGGCCGTGTGCTGGGTCACGTTAAACAACTGCCTACTCAGCACAAGTCCTTGCTTATCTGATGCCCCGCTGGATAAGAAAACTTCCTGTTTCTGCTGTTACACAGGTTAGACATAGCTCTTAAGGAGCGTCTCTGGAGCTGCTTTCCTCCTGGTGATCGGCCAGTTTAATGTTTACCCTGCTAGCACGAGCTAACACAGCAGCAGCAGCTCTTAAACGGTCCCAACAAACTCACACCGACACTGAAATGGCTCAACTCTGTCGTTAAACCCATCAATAACTGATAGATAACATTAGCCATGTAATGCTAACGGCTCGCCCTGTCATTATGTGTGCTGGTGGACTCTCACCAACTGTCTCTGGCGGGAAGCTCACACTCCTGCAGCAGTAGTCTGCTATTGGCAGGGCCGTGGAGGGCTGCGGGGTGCACATGACGACTCTCCCACTAGCTAAAAACAGCACATTTGGTCTTTGCAAGTGGAAATGATGTAGCCTACATGTTCATTAAATTCGCAGAAACGTCAGTAAAACAGCCTGAACTTTACCTTCTCATGACATGATGCAATCTGACAGTTTATATTCAAGCTAAGATTTCTATCAGTCTAAGGTCCTGAAGTTTCAAAGCTGTTGCCTAAGTCCAAGAGTGCCTGATCATTCACGCTGCATCCATCAGACTGATACCTCCAGGTCTCTTTGCTAAGCAACTCGAGTACATCTGACATGAAGGTGTAAAACACGCCTGCTGCTATCTAGAATTAATGAGCCACACGTTTAGGTGTCTGTTTGTTTGTGTCTGATGGAACTGGCTCATTATTACCGACTTTGCAGCACAGCAGGGACTCCAGGTGACAGCTAGGTGATACACACACACACACACTCATACACACACAGGGCAAGCCTTGTCCTGAGGGGACACAATGTTCTGTTGACCCTGCAGTCAGAGGACAGTAGAAGAATACTGGAAGCAGTGATGGTGACATGTCCATTAACATGCCTGTGAGAAACAGCACCCCGCCTAGACCCCAGGCGATCCCTCTCTGACTCTGCTTATTTAACTGGTGTGTGTGTGTGTGTGTGTGTGTGTGTGTGTGTTCGCTGTTAACATGTATTGTATGCCTGCAGGCTATTGTTGAGGATCTCTATATAGTTGAGTGTGTGTTGTACATGTCCTCAGGCTTTGAGTTCTTCAGAAACACATACTGTGTGTCACATACTGTACTTATTGTAATAAAACTCACTCGTGAGCTTTTTATTGATTCTCAATTTGACATGTATTGCAGTTATTAATCATCCTACCCACTGGTACTGAACAGGTGCGTTGTATTTTTGTCAACCTGTGATGGTGTTAGTTATACAGACAAATATAAAATAGCCAGATATACTCTGTATGTCTGAACTTTGATACATTTAACTGTCGACAGACTATGGTAACAAGTAAGACGTTGGTTCCTATGCTAACGGATATAAATGGACTGCTTGTATAATTTTTCAACAAGAAAAAGCAAAATAAATCAGACATAGTCATTTTCTGCTCTTTATTGTGCACATGCAGTTTTTGAGAAGCGGTAATGCATTGGCCCAAGTATAAGATGACTCACTCTTTTTTTAACACCTGTCTTTGTAAAAATGCTTATTGAAAATACAAAACACTTGGAGAGTTTCCCGGTGGTACTATTAGTTCAAGGATAAGATGATTATCCTTGAAGCCATTTCTCTTGTAAGTCATTAAATCCTGTAAACATTAAACATTAACATTAAATCCTTCCATTAAAGCAGAATCTAAATCCCCTATTTGTGTAGCTGCGGTCACACACTTGTACACTCTTCTCTCAGACTGAGAAGGGATCAGAATGATTTCCTCTGGCTCTTAGCATCTTTCCAACTGTCGACTTTGACACTTTTGACTTGTTTTTATTTCTCAGGAATTTATTTTGTCCGTGGCAGCAGAACAAGTTACATGAGCCGTCGGGAACTGTAGGTCAAACTAAACTAACTAAACACTTAACTGAGGAACATGCTCTACACTAAGACACACTGAAAACAGACTCAAAGAGACTCGCCAGCCTAGCAACATTAAGGTTACAAATAACCCATTATGCAATGCTCTCCGCAGAGGCCTGTGTTAGGGCACAGTCATACAAGAGCGAAACTAACATTGTGGAATAATAATATATTGATATTGGCCTCCCGTTCAGTGCCAGCAAAGGGTTGAATAAACATTTGCTTCCAGTGGCAAAGCAAATTCGCATCTTTGCATTGCAAGGAGTTAAACTTTGGTGAACTTTGACTGGCAAACGTGCCGTCAGTTGCAAAGAAGTATGTGTTGTTGACTCCACTTGTACCAAGATGTAAGAGACACTGACTGTTGCCGTGTCTCACCAGTTGATATTGTATAATACTGGCCATGAAAATTACAAATCGCCCTGGCAGTGAGTTGGGAGGCAGTAACGTAAGAAAATGGAAAATGTACCCATACCTCATATTTCAAGGTATTTTTTTAAGCAAGCTAGTTAACATTCATTTTTTAGCTAGTAGGCTAGCTTTCCGTGTGTGTCACATCTAACACTGCCCACATTCAGCACAAATATGGCTTTGGCAGGTGATGGTCACTCGTCTGCATTCGCTCATGTGTGACTGTGACCCTTACACTGCTACTCTCATTCATTTTAAAGTGGAAGTTGGCGACAATTCAACTAGCAAGAGTGCTAGCTAGATAATGCACTCCTTGATCATAGCAGAATATAGTAATTTTCACCACTGCGCATTTTAAAGAGGCCACTGCAAGGAAATGGCCCACCAGTCTCCCAGGAAGTACACCGGAGCTTTGAAGCCAATTTTCTGCCTCAGAGTGAATTTACAAGTCCTGAGTCTGTCATGTGATGCTGTTGGTCCCAAAGAGACTTTCCTATAGACTAACATTGGGAAAGAGATGTGTATAAATCGGTGCCGTAGCATTGTTCCGACCTCTCATTGTTCTGCGTGCTCATTAGTCCGTCTTCCCGTTGTTCCGATATGTGATTATACTAGGCTATACTGTATTTGTGTACCATAGAGGATCAGCAATGCAACAAAAGTAGGCTACTGGTCGAGATACAAGTGTCGTAGAGAGGAGAGAGTGAAACACCATAACCTCCTGTTATTAACTCTGGGGTCCGGGTTGTGTGGGGAGCTCTCCACGGTGCTGAACGGCTCCCGGGGGGCGTATTTCTGCCTTGATGGTGCGCTGCAACCAGCTCTGGGTCAGCTGGGAAAGGCTTGAGGCGAAGCAGGCTCACGGCTTATGTGTTTGCCACTTTCTTTTTCATTTTAACCCACACCATGATCTTTTCCTGACCCTAACCAAGTGGTTTATGTGCCTAAACCTAACCAGACCTTAACCACAGGGCATCATGATGATTTCGGAACAACGGGACTTTGGAACAATGGGTTTAATATGGTCGGAACAATGGGCTGTCGGACCAATGGGCTGTCGGACCAATGGGCAGACCCCTATAAATCAGTGGGTACATTTTTTGGAGCGTCACAACCCCCGCAAAATGACTCGTTCCACTATCACAATTGAATCCATTCGATCTGATTACATTTGGAGATGCTAAAAGAGCTGCAAAATGTAATTATTTTATCCCTATCAAGTTAGCAGAGCGCTAAATCATAAATGGCCAACTTGGCCTCCGGAATTAGATTAGTTCACTTCAAGTTTCGCTTGCGTTATGCAATTTTGTCTGCCACCAGGCAAGATTCTGGAAAAATGGAGGCTCGTTAGCATGCTAGCTATGTTAGCTAACGCTGGCAGCCAGACACAAACATCCATGATCTATTGTCCCTTTGATAATTTAAACAAAGTACATGTTTTCTCGCAGTTGCCTTTTTGAAATGAGCAGTGATAAAAGTTAATGTATTCTGGTATGATCAAGGAGTTGATAACAATCAGTGTTACCTAGCAAGTTAGCTAGGTTTGTTAGCTACTTCACTTTAAGAGAATGTCTGATGTTGTTAGCAGATAATTTTCTGTTCCTTGAATATGATAACACGCTGTTGTTTGCATTTCAGACATAGTTTTTAGGAAAGGCTATTGTCTCATATTTGGGCCAAAATGTTCTTTTTGTTGGTGTCAGATCCTTTTTAGATCAACTCATATTTCAGACTTAGCTGAGATTATTTTTCTTATAGCCAATCATAACTGACAAACTAACAAGAATGATGAATTGGAAAGCTAATGTCGGATACAGCTGTAAGTTCACGTGCGGCCTTTCTATTAATGCACTTCATAAATTTATGTCGGTCAGTGTTCATCCTCATAATCACGGAGCTGCAACTCTCTCTAAATATGTGTGTGTGTGTGTGTGTGTGTATCCTGCCAGAGTCCTCTTTTCCTGGCTGCTTCCTGTTCAGATCCAGGGGTGTGTTCCACTTCCTTCCTGTGCTGCCACAATCTTGGTCAGGCTTCCTCCATGTCTTCCAACTTTATAAAATCTACTGTGTATGCCTGTGTATGTTGGTGTGTGTCTCTGTACACAAGAGTGCACGAAACACACACAGGTGCTGATGAGGGTGTGCACAGAAAATGGGACACAGGGCTTCTCTGCTGTGTTTTGACGTGACCCACGCTCTATGTGCACAAACAGTGCCTGACACCTCTGAGGTCAGAGGCCGATAAGAGAAGACATGAAGTAGTTTTCCCACAGTGATGTCACCGCTTGTGAAATTTCTGTCACAAACCAGCCTGTCTCCGATTTCTTTGAATTTGTATCTGTTTTGCTCTCCCACCAGTGTCATAGCTGCCACCTGACCAGATTTGGCCTGCGTCACCGATACCTGCAGATAGGTTAGGGGGTCAGGGCTGCTGGCTCAGACTCTTAGAGATATTGCAACACTAAAAGCAAACAAAAAGGAAATCTTGGCTCTTGTTTATGTGGTTAGCACTTCTCCATCATTGATGAAACGGCAATTTTCTTGCAACACGGGAATGTTTCTGCTTCCTGTCTGGCTGCTGTTGTTTTGACCCGTACAGACCTTATTGGCTGCTTGTTGTGCTTACACCAGTGAAAGCTTATTTTGCTGTTTTGTAAGCTGGATAAAGGTAGAAAGCCTGTTGTTGACCCAAAAATGCTGCAAACTCAATCTTTAAGAGTAGGGCCGGTTTCCAGTATCACCTTGATAAGTTAGGTATTTGAATAAACCAGAGCAAATAATTTTATTCATGAATAAAAGATAAAAAAAATAAAATAAAATGCTGTGCTATCATTTCAGTTGCATGAGTGTAGGAGTGTTGGGCAGCAGTACAACAGTACGATAAAGAAAAGTAGAAATGATTATAGTGTCAAGCAGCATTGTAAAACTGCTGCTCCTGCAAAAAATGACTCACAGTGAGATATCGGGGTGTTTTTGCATCTGCAGGCTCCAGATCGCTACCATTTAGTCACATTTTGTGACCATGGAGCACCAGTACGACTTTCAGATATCATTAATGTATGAATGGTCAGCTGAGATCGGCTCTAGCCCCCCCCCCATCCCTGTTCCAGGATAAGCAGTTACAGAAAGTAAATGAATATAGTAATATTATAAAGTGAACTTGAACTTGAACTTGAAGTAAATGAATTAATTAGTTTAACGCAGCTGTAACAGTTTAACTTTTCGCTAACTGCTAACATGTAACCGTTGACCAGCAAGTTCAAGTTCACTGCAAATATCAACACTTCAGCTGGGTACTTCAAAATAAAAGCACCAGGGGTTCCACTTTGATTTATTTAATTTTAACAATACTTAATTGAACTTTATTCCTCACAGTGCTTTTTTTAACCTTTATTATAGTTGTACTGTATAACAGTATTTTTTTAACTGTATTGTAGCAGTACTTCATTTAACTTTATTGTAACAGCACTTTTTTAAACTTAATTATAACAGTATTTTATTTACTGTATTGTAACAGTATTTAACTTTATTATAACAGTACTTTATTTAACATTATTAAAACAGCACTTTATTTAACTTAATTATAACAATATTTTATTTACTGTATTGTAACAGTATTTAACTTCATTATAACAGTACTTTATTTAACATTAAAACAGTACTTTATTTAACTTTATGAAAACAGTACTTTATTTAACTTTATTATATCAGTATTGTATTTGACTTTATTAAAATTGTATTTTAAAACAGTACTTTTTTAAAATTTAATTGTATCAGTAGTTTATTTAGCTTTTTACAATAATGCTTTATTTAACTTAATTATAACTGTACTTTATAACAGTACTTTATTTCACTTTCTAATAATGCGTTGTTTAACTTTATTGAAACTATACTTTATAAAAGTATTTTATTTAACTTTATTGTAATATTACTTTGTTTAACTTTATAACAATGCTTTGCTTAACTTTATTATACCCGTACATTAAATTATAATAACTGTACTTTAACTTTATTATAACAATACTTTATTAAATTCTATTGTAACAGTAGTTTAATTAGTAGTTTAGTATTTTAGCAGTCTGTAGTAGTTTAGATGAGATTTCAAAATATGGAAATAAATATATCACGTATCGCAATAAGCCTAAAATATTGTATTATTATTATCGGCCATGTTGCCCAGCCCTAGTTTATATGTAGTTTATGGGCAGACAGGATCAGCTCTGGTCATTGTCGCTGTATCTTGACCCTCTGGAAGCGTCTCTGGCCTGTCTGAGGTCATGAGACTGTTTCCATGTGTGTATGTAGCCACCATAGAAACCACTGTGGCATCTGATAGGAGGACGTGTCTTATATCTCGTCCTGCGGTAGAGTCCACTCCTAAGCTCTTGTAAAGTACTTTGGGAAATATGCACTTTAGCACACTCTCAGTGATACACACACTCACACTCGCACAGAGATAGCTGGTAAATTTATGGCACGACTGATGCCCTAAAAGCCAGAGCAATAGATCTGTTAAAGCTCATTATTTGTCTCACAATGGAAAATACAGTGCATAAAAACCAGACAGAGGCGAAGCAAGACAGGAAGACTTGAGAAGCATTTTTTTAAAAGCAGATCCCGTGAAAGCGAGCAGTAGACAAAAACAGAAACACAACTGTCATGTGCCCTGTAAGATGCAGACAAACCATAGCACCGTTGGCTGCTGCTGCAGATATTTTAATACATATGTGTGTTTTAAATAACACTCCTTCCATGACAGTGTCAGTCTGGTCCCACTGACAGTCTGACTTTTGGACAGATGATGAGACGACAGGCCCCTGCACCATCCCTACTTATCACACAAAAAAATGCTGATTGCATCAACACTCCTAATCAAACACCTTGCAAGCCAAACTTTGTCCCTAAATATCTCGCCCACTGCTTGTGTTGTTCATTTTCTCTCAAACAAAACAACTTGCACCCCCCCACTTCAGAGCAAACGTTCTCCTACACAGTCCACAAAACACCAAACAATCCCCTAAAGAAAGGCCTCTGTCTGGCTTTTTCAGAGAAAACACAATCTGTCTTGAAAGGGGAAAAGCACTTTTCAAGAAGCCAGTGTTTTTCAGAATTCACAGAAAACAGCTTGGAAAACATATTTGCTTGTCCCTCCACAGTTGTTTCCATGCTGTATAATCATTTCAGCTGTAGGAGTGAGATGCCTGGACGTCAGAGGGGGAATGTTTGTAACCAGGACGAGCCGATAAAGAATAATAGCAGTGATTGTGGTGTCAAACCACAGATACAAGGGTGAAAAAGTTGTGCAAAAAAAACTTGAAACTGACCAGAAAGCTGGGAGTGCAGCAGTCACTTTTTTGGAAGTGCCTCCCCTGTAAAGTCTGGGGACTTGAGGGCCTACTATGAATGAGTAGTCTTTGCAGAGGGGGGCTGCAGAGCAGTATAGAAGGGGCCCTGTTTTCCATGTGTGCTGTTCATACTTGCAGTGTTGCTCTTCAGGCAGGCTGTCAGTATGTGGAACAGCCGTGGAGGGCCTTGGCTCAGGGCTTTTTTTTTTCTTGCACAGAGCTGACGAATTTGCTGGAGTTTGAGCTGTAGCATCTGTTGCTTTGAGGGGGCCTGCTATTTATCAAACTGAAGCGGAGTCTGCTGGGAGCCCAAAAGGGAAAGAAACATGGCATACTATATAGGTTAACCCCCCTTCTCCCTTCCTACTCCCTCCCTCGTTCTCTCTGTCTCTCTCTGTTTTACCCGAAACCCTCTGTTGCCTCGCTCTCTCAATCCAAAGACATGTTATTCAGAGCCGTGTTTGTGCGAAGGGAATAGCAAGGAGGGGGTACGGGGGGTAGTGAAGAAGGGAGGGGGCTGAGGAGTGAAAATAAGAAAGATAGGATGTGGCTTGCAGTATTCCAACGACTCCCTATAGTGCTATAGTTAAATCTACTAAAAAAAACGACTTCTTTATACAGGCACTTGGCACCCGATGTTGTTTTTCAAAACTCTGTTGAAATAGTTGAGCAGTCAGATGCAGCTTGGCCCACGGCTTTTCAGGAATCCACCAGCAAGTTCTTAGAAAGACTTTATTGAGAGTTGGAAGGACTCGATGGTTTGGTTTCATCGCAGGCACCTTGGAGCAATAAAAACAGTTTAATAAACAGCGTTATTTGTTTTCCTGCACTGTAGCAGACTAACAGGTCACAGACGCTTACTTGCTAAATGTGTCATGTCATGTCATGCACCTACAACACTCGTTCCTTGTCTATTTTTTTTTTTAACAATCTGCTACGTGCACTCTCACACGAACACACACGGGCATGACCTGAGCTGCTAATGCTAATGAGTCAGCCGGCCCTCAGGCGTGCCATGAATCCTGTTCTTTGACCACATTGTTTTGAACTGTCCCATTGACAAAAACAACGATCAGGGAGGGATTGCTTCAAGGCGGCAGTGAAAGCCAGTGGGGAAACAAATTGAGAAAGGAGTGGAGGAAAAGGGGAATGTGAAAGGAGTATCGATTGACAGGAGACAGGTCAACAGTTTGACAGAAAACACCCGAGGGTGGTATTGTACTTGGTGAACTACTGTAAACAGAAAATGAAGTTACATATCTCCATACATGTAAACTTACACGTGCAGTATTTCCTCCGTGTCTATTGACCCACTTACACTACCCACCCTCACCTTTCTCTGCTTCTCTTTGCTGTTTTTCTCCCTTGTCCCACTTTCCCCGTTTCCGCCGTCACTTTCTTTGACCTCTCTCTCCTTCCCTCCGACTTGTCCCTCTCTCATGCCTCCACTGTGATGTAACCCTCTGACAAACATGTATTCTTAAAAGGAGGCACACCCTGACGGTCACACAGAGGCTCCATTCATACAACGTTGTTTTCTGCACTTTACATCTTTTTACACAAGAGCACAAATAGCTCACATGTCTCTCCCGCATTTGCTGGCGAGTCGCTGCCAATCAGTCCTTTATTTATGTAAGATGAGTCTTGTTATGGGTCCAGCCACCCCAAAACATGCCTCCTGACATGCTACAGAAAATATAAGAGGGAGAAAATGCAGGGCAGTTGTTTTTTCCTCCATTAACATAGGCTGAGACAAGCATAGAATATAAATAGTTTTTTACAGTGCGCACACAGTAGGCTGCAGGCTCTTCCTCCTCCCTCTCTCTCTCTCTCTACACACACACACACACACACACACACACACACACACACACACCAGCGCATTCTCTCCAATCAAAACTTTCACACTGAGAGGCAACAACTGGTCAACAGGATATGAAACCTCTGCTTTTTTCCCCCTTTTCTTCTACATGTCAGAATTGACCTTTCCCCTACTTCTGCCTTTTCTGCAACAAAGCTCGCCCTCGCTCTCCGCCTGTGTTTGTGGTTTACCAGAGTTTGTTCACTTGTCTTTTTCAGCCTGTGGCATTCATTTCAAACACCGCTGAAAGCGACGGCCTCTCATGGGCAAACTGCGCGATTCACTCAGCGCATCTGGGTCTAGTAAACTTTCCATTTCTGCGCTGTAACTCCGTGCAGACTTGCAGATAATCAGTGTCCAGCTCATTTGCTTTATGGGTTATGGCTGAGTCATTCCCATGTACTTGGTGAAAGGTGTTCGCTCGGAGACAGAGACCACTCTGCTGAGCCTCACCCGTCGCTTCCCCCCCTCCTCCTCCCTCCTGACTGGTGTTAGTGGAAGGGAAGATGACCATCTGCTGCCCCAGTTGCCCAGTGACTGGACAACAGCCTTCCCTTATGGCACAGTTCCACTGTCCATTGTCTGCTTGAGACTCTGAGTGTGTGTGTATATGTGTGGGCTAGTACATTTAACATATGTGAGAGGAACTGTGTACTTGCCTTTTATGTGTGAGTGTTGAAGTTTGTCTTAATCTGTCTGTGTGTGTGTGCCTCTGAGCACTTAATGTGTGTGTCTACCTCAAGGAGAGCCAAGTATTGTGTGAAGCCTTCCTGTGGGAGTCCCGTAAAGAACGCACCCTCACCCAGCAGGACGGTCCCCACTCTGCGAGCTGACTCGGCCTTACAGTCGGGTTAGTGGAGGGTCAGAGATTTATAAGACTATAGGCCAACGCTTTGCTCCGGTGCATCAAGAGAATAGATTTCCTCTCCAGACATGTGTGCATGATCACACACTTCACACAGACACTGACGACACACACACATCCATGCACACTATTGTTATCGAGTCAGAAAAACAAACACTTTCTTATCTGTTGTGTCTTACACGTAGATTCCATAACCATCTTAATGCGGTGATGTGTCATATTTTTAGGAACAGTTTACCCTCAAAACAAATACATGTATTTTTCCTCTAAACTGTAGTGCTATTAATCTATTGAGATTGTTAGAGTATTGGAGATATTGGCTGTAGAGATGTCTGCCTTCTCTCGAATATAATAAAACTAGATGGCCCTCGGTTTGTAGTACTTAAAGAGCCAAAAAATTACATTTGAAAAACTCAACAGAAGTGTCTCTTTCCAGAAGTCATGACTGGCTTACTCAAGATAATCCACAGACCTTGTTGTGAGCAGTTTTATGTAGGAACTATTTCTTTCTACTGAACCACACTCATCAACTGTAGGTTTTGATGGTTTACTAAATGGACCTACTGGGCACAGGCCTACAGGCCCAAAGTGTCAGGGGCCCTCCTTTGCCTTTACCCATATCGACCATGAAGAGACTCAAAAAGACCACAAAGAGATGAAAAATGACCAGAAAAAGACACAAAATTACCTCAAAGACACATAAATGTCTACAAAGACAAGGAAAACTACCACAAGGAGACACAAAATTACCATCAAGACACAAAACCACATGAAAAGATGCATAATGACTACCAAGAAATTCAAAACAACAACAAATGTGGCAAACCACCACAAAGTATGTGTGTTTTGCTTCTATCTAGGAGAGGGTCTGGGGCCTATTGCATGTCTGTGTTCAGGGGCACATTCTCTCATAGTCTGCCCATGATCGTATCACCATGCAGAAGGAAGCGTACATCTACTGCTAGCTCACCTAGCACCACTGAGCTAGCTAACACAACAGCTCAACCGAGGAGGACGCCATTAATGTTTACATCTCATGCTGTCACGAACACGAGCCTTTTGTCTATAAGTAGATGCGCTCTTCCTTCTGGTTGTCAGGTGTAGTTCGGTAGACAGAAAATAGTTATGGTTAACTGCTCTGTGGATAATCTTGAGTAACTTGGTCATGATTTCTGGAAAGAGACATTGCTGTTGAGTTTTTCAAATGTATTTTTTTGGCGCTTTGAGCACCACAAACTGAGTGACATCTAGTTCCACTATATTCAAGAGAGGGCAGACATCTCTATAGCTGATATCTCCAACACTCTGCAACTCACACCAAAACAATCTAGATCAATAAATAACACTACTGGTAAGTGTAAAAATATGTATGTTTGATTTTTGGGGTGAACTGTCCCTTTAAATTTCTTCATCATTCGTGTGACCAGTTAAAAAAGAACAGCAGCTCACATATGCCATATCTGTAAGATGTGATTAGTGACTGATAGGTGACCATCTTTACTTAGGAAACATCTTAGCCATGCTGGTATAACAAAGTGTTCTCTCTGTGGCATCTGGAGTCTCTGCAAGATGTGGACAGACAGACAGATGGCGTTCCAGGTGAGCACGCACTGTGAAGATCAGAAGAGGTTGTCATGTCAGCTCACACTTTTCACGTTTCATTTTACCTACCTGAAACCAGTACTGAAAGATCTGCCGTGGCTAACCCAACAAGACAAATAAAAAAATACACCCACTCAGTAAACGCATCTTTATCTTCGTCACCTCAGGAAGTTAACACGCTGTGCTTAGTATTTTCTTTTCTGTGTTTGAAATTGAGAGCAGGCGTCAGTTTTTAACTTGCCTGATCACACGTTTCTCTCAGGCTGTATTTAGTTTGTGTGATATGAAAGTGTTGTTTGATACTTCTCTCACCCTCTGTTTCCATTTCTATCTCTAATTCTCTTTCCTTCCTGTTGCACACTCTGTCTCTGTCCGTCTCTCACACACACACAGGTGATGTGGGACTCTACTGAGCTCAGTTACTCATTATCCCCCATCCAGTGCTGTCAGTTAGGTGCCTGCTCTTCCACTGCTCGCCTTGGCAGGAGAACAGCGGCAATCTGAGAGCCGTGCTCATGACGCTGAACTTTTCCTCCCAGACATTTAGCGAGGAAAACAAGCCTGGAGCCATGCTTTTTTTTTTTTTTTTCCTTGCTGCGCTGAAAGAATCTCGTGAGCACATCCAGCTACAGTTTTGTCAATGGTGCTTCAAGCTCATTCCACGTACTAGACACTTGTTTATGGGTGACAAAATTTACAAGGAGCTCTTTGAGAGATGCCAAATGCCTGCATGTGGTTCAAAATGTTGTTAGGCTCCACTTATTCATTTTTATTACCGTTTAACCCCAAGCTCAGCCTTTATTGTGAAATAATATCCTGTAGATTGAGTAAAAAAAACAGAGAATAGAGAAGAGGTTGACAAATGCTCTTGAGGAACCAGGCAGATCTGTGAGATTTGCCGTCTGTGGCTGAGCCATGCTGCTTTGATATTTAGGTGTGTGTATGTGTGTGGGAAACCTGACAGAAATCTGATTTGGCAGAGCCATTATCCCCTTTAGACTTCAACAGAAGGCCTACACCGCGCTGTGGCTGCCACTAATCCCATAATGGGCTGACTCTGCACTGGAGCTGCACAAATACGGTTCCCCTTGGTGAAAACTGTGACAGTGGGTGTGTTTCTGTTAATGCTCCCCATGTATGTGCTCTGGATTACAGTGTGTGCATTAGCTGTGTGTAATGTGTCTGTGTGTGTGTGTGTGTGCCTCCTCAGGTGAGTGGGCACACATAGGTAATCTAGTGTACAGAGTCATCGATTTTTCTGCCGCACAGGAAGTGGCTGGTTATTGATTCTCAGGGACAGTGATGTCACTCCAGACGGTGTGGGGTGTTTGCTTATCCATGATAAGGTACGAGGCGCTTTCTCTCCGCACACTGGTCAAATAATCCTCTCCCCCCTGTCCTCTTACCTTTCATCACTCCTCTCTCATCACTCTTTCCACCCTCCCTCTTTTCATTCACTATGAATGCCCTCTGTAACCCCCCACATCCATTATGTGTGACATAATCACCGATGAGGGACGTCACTTATTAAATTCATGCATGTTGCTAGATTGGGAGTCTATTAGGTTGTGGTTAGTGTCAAATATACAGCAAAAAAGTATGAAATCTTTTGAGACAAACTTTTATACCCATTGGATTGTTTTACTTTTCTTCACTCTTGGGTGCAATTTTCACTCCGTCATGATGCCCTTGCCCTTTTTGTTCCTCTTTTCAAAATAATGTGGATACACATAACTTCCCAATGCTTCTGACTCACTCAAGCCACAGAGCCAATTTAGCTGAGTTAGCTAAACCGCGTTTTATTTCCGCTTATCAGCGTACTCATGAATTTATTATTTTTTTTTATCAAACTTGACCCCAATAGAAACATCACCAGTTAATAGAATGATGTCTACCTTTTTGAGTTATGTAAGACCATTTATTGCACCTCAGCTCCCATCATGCACCAGATAATCTATGTGCTCGTTTACACTAAAAAAATTTGAAGAATTCAAATCAATAAACAATCATAAAATAATAACGTTCTGACTCCTAAACAGGCGTCTACTTGCTGCATGAACTGACAAACTGACTCATGTTATTTGTCACCGCAGTAATATAAGCAGTGAATTCTGCACTGGACAGAAGCCGTCTTATCTCCTAATTATATCTGACACTTCAAAGTTAGCGAGATATTTGAATCGGACTTGAGTCCACAACGGGAATGATACGGAAGAGTTTCTGCTGTTGGTTTGTTCTTTTCTCAGCCGCACAGGCCTGTTATTGATTAACCACAGAGCAAATATGTCCAACACTAGGCCTACCTGTGGCATGAGCCAGAGGACCACACACACACATGCACACACAAGTGCACAAATGCACACTCAGGGTTATGAGGTCCATGGAGAGTTTGTAAAAGTGAAGAACAAGCATACACACAAACCGTACGCATTAACCCAGCACTTTTTTAAGGGAGAGTTTAAAAAGTTTTAGATAGATTAATTGTTAGGACAAATACACGGTGAAAATATGTTTCTTTAAAGAATCCAAATTTCATGAGAAACATGTTTTTTTTTTTTCAAGCATCAGCCTCCAGGGCTGTAAAATGAAGCCAATGCAAAGTGCTCAAACCTGCAGTTCCTCTAACGGCCACTTGAGGCTGACTTCAGAAGTAAGTCAATCCCCATAGACCCCCATGTTAAAATGCCCAACTTTACAGCAGAAATAAACATGCGTACAGCCTGGTGCAAAAAAGGTGATCTCTGTAGCTAATTTTCCCCATCGTGACAACTGTCCTGGGTTGATTTTTAAAAAAATATATCTCACCTGTTTACGTTTTATTAAAGCTTAAAGGTATGCCTCTCAGTCAGATCCTCGCTCCTCCCCAGCTCCACCCTCTCGTCCAAATGTGGGTAATGATTTCTGGTATCAAAAAGCCAAAATGACAAACTCAACAGAGTTGCATGCGGGGCCCTGTTTATCCCTATGAAAGTCGCTCAGTGGTGTGTGAAGCCAAAAGAGTTTGACTTCCGGGTGTAAAATTACTCGGATCCTCCACCATTGGGCCCAAAGAGCAAGCCCACTACTTCTTGTTTAGCCCTTAGTGAACTTGAATGGGAATAACTTGACTTAATCGTGCTGCTCTTCTAGTTTTTCAAAATGTTATCAGACTCAAAAGATCACTTGCTGACAGTGAAATGAGTCATTTTGTGGGGTTGTGACGCTCAAAAAAATGTATCCACTAACTTAAAGATGTCTCTTCCATGATGCAAGTCTATGGGGAAAAGTCTTTTGGGCCCCACGGCATCACGTCACGGACCCAGAAGTTGTATTTACATGGTTTGACCAGTAGGTCAAATTGGTTTCAAAGTCCGGCGCACTTCCTGGGAGTCCACAAACAAAGGTGTGATGTCACGGTGGCTATGTCCATTATTCTTATACAGTCTGTGACTTTTTCTAACCCTGCTGATTTTGCTTACATCAAGCAAACACAGCATGTAAGCATTAAAAATGCAAACATGTACAATATTTGTAAATGTATACTGTATGGTATGCTAATATAAAATAGTAATTTTCTCCCTAAAAAAGTTAAGGCTTTACGCTTTAAGTGTTTTTCTGTGAGACACTTGAGTGACTCAGCATGCCCTGTTTGTGTAACCGATAGGGTGTATGGACATATTTTAAGCCCAGAGCATAATGTGCCTCTGTAAGCATTTCCAGTGTTGTGTTGGACAGTTCAAACTCATGATCTCATGTCATGTGCTTGTGTTTTCATGTTTAAGGAACTTACTGGGTACAGTCCAAAGAGGAAAACATGCATGTACATGTATGATGAGTTGTGTATGTTGGTACTTGTCGCTCTCGTGTTTGCACACATTGAGTCTGCTGGCTTTACTGTGTGTATTTTCTGTACGTCATTTTGGACCTCTGTTTGAAGTTGAACTTGTGGTGCAAGAGTCCACAGCTGTAATCTGTACACTTCAGTTTATTAGAAGGCACATATGCTGTTATTCAGACTTCTCCCATTGACCTTTCACTGGCCTTGTTGAATCGGAGTTCACTCAGGACAGTAAAAAAAGAAACAGGTCGTGCTTGTTGTTAAAGAGTTTGGAAAGTGGTGTATTTTTTTGTTAGCCTTTTTTAAAACCAAAAGAACTAAGAAGAACAGAAGTGTAATGTATTAAGCTGTGTGTTTATCTGCTCTTATGGCAGACAACGTTGTTAGCATGTGGCTATCTAACTTACCCCCATACACTTGTAACCCAAGATTACCTGCAAGCATTTTATACTATATTGATTTCTGGGGTTACATGTTGCGTTTGTGATAGCACATCCACTGTGTTGCATTTCCCCACCGTGTGGAAGCTGGTCCTTAATGCTGTTTCAGAGTGTAAGGTAGGGTCAGCAGGTTTGTCCTGCTCTTAATTGGATTTGGGGAAGTTTACACTCCAGCTACTCCAGCCAAACTTATTATCAGGATAGCAGTAGTTTGCCAAACACAGTGGCAGAGCCACTCAAACAATAAAGCAAAACTCCAAGTATCTATGTAAGTATGTAACCTTCACAGACAGACAGGGTTATATCAGAATGGAAAACCTTATATTTTTCTTATCACTACTATAATACTAGTTCTTACTGGCTCTACTCTGCAATACAAGAACAGTGCTGCTTCTTCATTTCCATGTCATCAACATAAACCATCAACTGGTAAGGATGTTGATTTTGTTTACCTGGGACATGCAGCTTTAGGGTGTGTGTCAATAGTGTTTTTTTGGTAGAAAAAGCAGTGGCAGGGTGCTTCATAAAAAAAAGCTCCCAGTCCTTTATTAAAATGACGAGCTAGGTGTGGGTTATGTGTCTTTGACAACAATATTTTGACATTAGTGCAACCTGATCTCACAGAAATACGTGAAATGACCACGACCTATTAACACCGCATTCCGTGGTGGCAGCACGTAATGGGTTGAAATTACGTGCTGCCACCACGAAAACAATGCCAATGTAAAGTCAATTAGGGTCCTCTCCCGTGGTGGACACACGGATTCCCTGATTCAATCACGTCACGTCAACCTCGTTTTCCTCAATGATATCTTTAACATTCCTGTATACACACAAAAACGCGGAAGTGTTCTTGATAACTCAACAATATGACAGGTTAATGTCAAGGCCATAAAATAAAATAAATGTATTTTGCCAGCTTTTGATAGCGTGGGGCTTTAAGAGCATTGTGCTGTGGGCGGATGGGGCGCGTTCCACTACTGTTTTGTAGCTGCTGTCCGCCGTCTGTGGGCTTCATTCCATTTCAGATTGCCATCTGTCTGCCGTAACTGAATCCAAACGCCAGTAATAAATAAATAAATAAGAAGATAAAAATAAGGCTGAGCACGGAAGAACCAGAGAGGAAACACCATCACATGGAGCCGTCTGCCCCTGGCAACCCGGCCACCCTCCACTCCACCAGGGGAGAGTGGACCCCAAGCCAGCGCCACAGAACGCCTGCCCCGCTGGTTATACGTCCGACCGTGGCAGCTGTCACACAAACCGCTGCTGAAAATTATACATTTTGACACAGGTAGGCTATATACATATTGCAAAACTCTGTAAAAGTACACCAAAGCATATTTTCGTTTCCAAATATTTATTTGAAAACAAAACCATTCATACGGTCAATATAAAACATTTTGTTAGTAATAAAAAACAAATGTAATCTCAGTGTGAGCCAGCCGGCGGGACTGCGGCTGAACCACTTCCAATGTTCATTCATTCATTCATTCATTCATTCATTCATTCAATCGCGTGTTCAATTTGTGTGTGTGTGTGTGTGTGTGTGTGTGTGTGTCAGAGAGGAGTATCAATAAAAAAAAAGTAATTATTTCGGTGTTTATTTCTTTTATTCTTCCATTTTTTTTTTTTAATTAAAATGCGTAATATAGCCAACAATATTATAGACCAAATGTTAATCTAATTATTATTGTAGAATGTATTAGCAAATCACCACTCTCAACTGGAGACAACAGCAGCAAAAAAAAAAAAAAAAAGGCATTATAAAAAGCCGACAAATCGTGTTAATTAATTGACGTGAGACATTGAAGAGGTTGTCTCCTATAGTCTGTAATTTTTTATTTTTTTTATCATAACTTCTCGGAAATTACTCAAAAGTAGAACATGCTAAAAGTAAATACAATAATAGGCTAAATAGTATCTAAGCAATAATAAAGTGTCTAAACAATAATAAATATTATCTAAGTTATCTATTAGGCTACCATTCCACTCTGTAAATAGATTTTAACATTTCAATATGATTTTAATATTATTTTTGATTATTTCATTATTGTTATTATTGGTTTTACTTTTTAGTAGTATTGTATTGTCTGAGGATGACTCATTTTAGTAACTATCTACAGTAAAAAAGATAAAAAAACAAGCAAAGAAACAAACAAAACTCATTTTATACACGGGGCCTTCAAAGTGCTCTCTGAAACTACACCTGGCATGGCTTGTGTCCAAAAAATGAAAAAATCTAAACTTCGTCATAGAGCTAAACCAAATACATCATTGAAAAGGTCTCAACCTGGAGAGTAACATATGTCAGTATGAAGATTCTACGTGGCTTCTGCTTTCAGCCATTGACCTTTGAACCTTGACCTCAGTGCATGTTTGAGGGCTTATAACTCAGCAACGAAAGGGGGTACAGACATGGGACCAACTGTTATAGAGAGCTCTTGACCACAGCTATCATGTGAGTGTAGTCAACAACTGTGGGTGCTGTCAGATATGGATAAAATATGGATAAAATTAATTTTCACCCATTTAGAAATTAGATATTTAAAATCTGATTTCACAAATGTGTTTACCATCCCCTTAAAGTCCACAATGTACTCTCAATTCAATATTTACAACTTCCAAATCTGGGAAAAACACTTAGATTTTTAAAAAACTACAATTCCCTGGGACCGCACCATGCAGTTTGATACATATCAGCAACATAGTTGTAGTTCTTCTGATTTGCAAAGTAGGGCTCTAAATAGGGTTGTAAAAAGATATATCTACTGAATATATCTAATATCAAGTAAAGCCGAACTAGTTATTACACTCCACCTAGATGAACTATGGTAAGAAAAAGTAAAGATGTCCGCTAATTTTTTAGCTAATACACTAGAAACGGCGTTTTTGGGACAGTAGGTTCGTTTGCGGCATGTAAAATAGGGTTGTAAAAAGCTAGATCTACTGAATAAATCTAATATCTAGTAAAGCCGAAGTAGTTATTACACTGCACCTAGATGGACTATGTTAAGAAAAAAAATAAGGATATTGGCTAATCGTAGTTATTTTAGATAGTACTCTAAAAACGGCGTTTTTGGGACGGTAGGTTTTTTGCGGCTTGTTGTAAAACAGGGTCGTAAAAAGATACATCTACCGAGTATATCAAATGTCTAGTAAAGCTGAACTAGTAATGACACTGCACCTAGATGAAATATGTTAAGAAAAAGTAGGCATGATGGTTCATTTCAGATAATTTAGCAAGTTCTCTAGAAACGGCGTTTTTGTGATTGAATATTTGAATAGGCTATAACAAATATCTAGAACAGCCGAACTATCACGTTATTATCATTATTATTATTATTGGTGGGAAATTGTAACAGGGGAATGTATTTGCCGTTTTAATATCAAGAACACTTCCGCGTTTTTGTGTGTATACAGGAATGTTAAAGATATCATTGAGGAAAACGAGGTTGACGTGACGTGATTGAATCAGGGAATCTGTGTGTCCACCACGGGAGAGGACCCTAATTGACTTTACATTGGCATTGTTTTCGTGGTGGCAGCACGTAATTTCAACCCATTACGTGCTGCCACCATGGAATGCGGTGTTAATAGGTCGTGGTCATTTCACGTATTTCTGTGAGATCAGGTTGCATTAGTGTTAGCTAGGTGGCTAACATAGCGCTATCTAAACAGTGGGTTGACTACACAGTAAACAACAAGCCTGCAATGTGTACAGTGATAAAAGCACAACATTCACCAGCAACATACAGCGTCCGACCGATCTTCTCCCATAAATGCACTCTTCTGTTTTTCATTCAGTTTTGGGATAGAGAGCAGCGAAAGAAGCGGCAGTGACGACACCAGACCCTCTCTGAGATGTTAAGATTTTCAATAAGAACTACTCCGAGCGGCTGCACGAAAAAGACTAAGTGTTCTGAGAAAAGAGGCTGGGTGTGGTGATTTTTCTCTAGGCGTCTGCATGTGGACACATACACTCTCACTCCTAATTGGGAACAATTGAAAAAAAGATGATGGCGCTCAGAAGCGTTAGCCTTTAGCCTTTCATTAAGTATGTAGCCATCAAGTGCATATTTAAGATCTGGATTCATGTTGTAAATTGAGTTGGCTTGAAACACTAAAAAGATGACCAGAGACTGAGTTTTCAACTAACTCATGGAGCTAATGTTAGCTTGTTTAGCTAACTAGCTACAGCTGATTGAATGGGGCCAGCAGTAGTTGTCAGCTAGAAACGAGAAGCTTGCTTTTGTCTGTTGTTATCTGAAATGGAGCCAATGTTTAAAAAAAATCACCAAGAATTTCAGGTGTTAAATCCAACACCATTATCACTGTTAACTGCATTAGTGCGAGTTAACCACAGACATTATTTCAGGCATCTTAGCAAAACCCAGGGACCAGGAAGTGTATAAATGGAAGTGTATAAATAAATTTCCACCCCCTCTACCATACGTCTTCTGTCTCCACTTTTCAATGTCATACAAACCATCAATGTAATATTCACATGTAATAATGTAATCAATGTAATCTTTAAAATTACTGGAAATATTGAGTTGGTGACGACGGGTGAAGAGGACAGCATCCAAGGTGATCGAGTTTCCACCTAATCAAACAGACATTTCATAAACGATTAAACATTAATGGGGCAGTCGCCGTGACGTCGCACTCAAATTAGGCCCTGCCAGCTATTTTGTTCTGCCATTCAGTGCCGGGGCTCATTGCCTATTAATGAAGTAATAGGACACGGCCAAAATGGTTCTGAGGGCAGCGATTAGGCCATATCACTTCCTCCCTCCCCAAAGTACAGCAGCAGTATCACATCCACTCTCAACTTCGCAATCAAAATACATCCTGGTGAAGGTTACAGATTGAGAGGAGAGATAGTGGAAGAAGAGAAGGGCAGAAGTGAAACTGGCGTTTGCAGCGGATATAAATTCAGATTAATGCAGTTTATAATCTTTGCAGCAGCCTCCAACGTGTATTCTATCAGGCTTTATTGTCTCTCAGAGCTGTCAGCACTTCTTCTGTTATATAAAGAGTTCATTGACTCACTTGTTTGAATTGATAAAACTCTGTTTGGCTCAATGGTTCGTGCTGGTTTTTATTGCCTTTGATTCAGTGTCTGATGAGACAAACCAGCCACAGTGATTACCGGCTGGAGCGCTGTCTGCTGTAAGCTGCTGTTGTGAACTTGTTGTTTATTGGTATTTTGGGGGATGAATCAACATGGTTCTGTATTCCCACACAGACAGGTGAAGGGTCGGCTCCTTTGTGCTGGGTTTACAGTGCCCATTAAGAATTACAGGGTGATGATCAACAACTTTTTGGTCATGTTCCCAGTAAGATGAGTCATTTTTTTGCTCAGTCAGCAGAGCCAAGGTCTTGTCAGAGAAAGAGCGAGAGAGGGAAAAAAAAAACAGCTGTGCATGCCAGGAGGCACACAGCAGCGTCAGATCAGGGGGGCTGTTTTCTTTAGAAGCCCGGTGCTGGTGTAAGGTCAGCTTTGTTTGCCCCATGTTTTTGGATAAAAGCAGAGATAAGTTTTCCCTAGACTCCACCGTGCATGTCTTCAGTATCTGAAACATTTGCTCAGATACTTTGCAAGAGTTTTGAACTTTTGGCAGCACCTCTGGACTCGCCCCTCACTGTTATCTCCTGTGTTTCCCATCAGTAAACTTTATGAAGAGGGGGAGTCAAAGGACAGCTGGGGTTGTTATTAGAGAAACAGAGTGAATATAGAGAGAAAAGAGGACTGGGTTTTTCATTGATTTGCAGTGGCTGTGTCATATCAAGCTAAAGATAGCAGGGGAGGGTTTGGTATTTTCTGTTTTTCTATGGGATCTTTTCTCCTGGAGCCTGTTGTATTGTGACAGCTGCCCTATGCCTGTTAGAATAACATCCCCGGGAACTCACTCTTCCTCACGTGCACACAGGGGTTGCAGGCCAACGCCTTTCCCCCTGTATTGTAGCCCACTGTATGTATAGATTATTTAGGGAATCGCGTATATACATGTTTACCCCTGGCATTATAAATTCATGAAAGAGATTATCTTTTGTCCCAGATACCTCTTTCCCCCTCAGTCTGTAGGTTTTTTTTTTCTCTTTTCCGTGTGCTCCCTGAGGTCTCCTCAGTTCCTCTGCGTTTCATGGAATCCAGGGAACGCTGCTTCCTCCCAGTGTTGGTGTGCGCTGGTCCAGGACCCGCTGGTCTGGGGGGCACGCCTCTCCTCTCAGGAAAGCCGGCGCTTGGCGAGACCGCTCCACTCTGATAGCCTGCCAGAAAACACACAGATCAGAGAAGAGGCGACTGGGAAAAAAGAAGAAGAAAAGGGACCAAGAGTCACTCAAAGAGGGCCAAGAGGCAACTCTGGTCCACTCAATTCCCACATTGATTCAACTTTGGCTCCTAAGTCTTGACATCAAATGAAAATTAAAGGAACAGTTCACCTCAAAATCTTTTTCATCATCTTTACTCTTACCTGATTAATCTAGATTGTTTCTGTGTGAGTTTCTGAGTGTTGGAAATTTCAGCCATAGAGATGATGATAGAGTCTGCCTTCTCTCAAATGTAATGGAACCAAAATGGCACTCACCTTGTGTGGCTACTTACCTGGTTATGCAAGATAATCCGCAGACCTTGATGTGAGCAGTTTCATGTAGGAACTATTTTCTTTCTACTGAACTACACTCTCTAAATGTATCACTGCACAGGAGGATGTATGCATCTACTGTATGGATCTATAAGGAGAACTAGATACAGCGTTGGAGGCAGATTAAAGTTGCTCATCAAGCTAAAAACATTCAACTCCCATATATAAGATTACCCATTGTTTGGCCAACAGGGCAAGCGCACTACAGGCTATTGTGAGCCGAGTGGCAAACTTTCAGTTTAGCCCAACATTTTCTCATAAGTTGGGATAAAATGATTAAATCTGCGGCTCTTCAAGACTTATGAAATGTTATCGAACCAAATAGATCACATCCTGATAGTGATACGAGTCATTCAGCAGGAATTGTGACACTCAGAAAAATGTATCCAATCATTTACAGACATCTCTTTTATGATAAAGGTCTATGGGAAAAAGTTTTTTTAACCCCATGCATCACGAGGCAGACCCAGAATTTGTAATTTCACTGTTTTACCACTACGAAAAAAAATTCTAGGGCCTGAACTACTGCTAGCTCACCTAGCACCACTGTTAGCTAAGGTTACAGCTCAGCTAAGGGGGAAGCCAGTAATATTTACATCTCACATTGTCACGAGCATGAGCCTCTTGTCCATGAGTAGATGCAGACTTCCTGCTGCGAGGTGATTCGGTTTGCGGGTTTATTTCAGTTGAAAGAAAATAGTTCCAACACGAAACTGCTCATAACAAGGTCTGTCTGTATCTTGAGTAACCCAGTCATGATTTCTGGAGAGGCATTGCTGTTGGCACTTTGAGCACCACAAGCTGAGTGCCATCTTGTTCCATTATATTGGAGAGAAGGCAGACATCTCTACGGCTGATATCTCCAACACTTGGCAACTCACACCAAAACAATGTAGACTGATAAACAGCACTATAGATAAGAGGACAATTATGTATTTTTGATTTTTGGGGTGAAGTGTCACTTTCAGGTGAAACTTACACCAAATGAAACCTTCAGTTTTCACTTTGAAGCTTATGATCAACAGGTTTTGATAACTTAGCACCAGCTTTAGAGGGTGATTACTGCTCTGTAAGATGAGAGAAAAGGCTGCAGGTTGGGCTGGCTGGTGGACAGTTAAGGGTTAACCCTCCAGTCAGCTCAGTTAAATGCTCAGTGATAGGTGAACAGACTCATAGAGCTGTGTTTGAAGAGTGGGGTGGGGGATACCCTCTTAGTGTGCAGTTTTCACTCTCTGTGCACAAGTTTTAAAAAAGTATTCTCATATCTGTGGGTCTGTCGTATTTATTAGTCACAGTATTGATTTACTCCTTTACAGCTAAAAAGGGTCACTGAAGGTTCGAGAGTGAACCTGTTTACACAGAGAAGAAAGTCTCTGGTTGTTTTTCTCAGATGAGAGTTGGTGTTGTGAGCCTCTGGGCTAAGTTGAACCATGTGGTTTTGTGTTTGCTGTGAAGTTAGGAGACATTTGTTTTGCCACTCTTTGTCAGAGAAACTCAGACAAATACATGGGTAAACTGAATTACTTTCTATGAAACAAACCAGATAAGTTTGTTCAGTGAACTTCATACCTCAGCAAAACTTTTTCTTCTGTTTTCCTTTTCTGTTTTTTTTTTTTCTCAACAGAGGCAGAGAGAGAGAGAGAGAGAGAGAGAGAGAGAGAGCAGAGAAGATTGGTTCCTGTAACTGTTGTTCTGCCCTGTGATTGGTGGAAGCCTGTTGCTAGGCTTATGTCAGTGTTGGAGAGTTTTCTGCTTCCTCTCCTCTGTGCACTGATAGGTTAGGTTTGAACTGGTCTGGTGGACTTCTGCCACTTGTTGAACATCCCCACAGTTTCTGCGGTTCCCCTCTCGTCTTACTGCATGAGAAAACACAGCAGCCGCAGCACTGAGACACACATGTGTGCCGAGTTTGCGTCTGGCATGGCTTCCTCTCTCTGTTTTTTAATCTTATTAACTTTTATCATCCTCTTTATTGGTTTAAGCCTGTTGTTAATTCTGCCCCACACTCATAAAGGAAAAAAACAACTGCTTTTGTGAGCATTTGAGAAAGTAGCTGCCATACTTTGTTACTTATAAAAAGTTTAGTGAACTTGACAGTAGACAGTTGGATCTTAATGAAACAGCTACTTTACTTTAAAACTACTAATTGATTGTTCCAGATTTAGTATCCACTTTTATACCTCTCTCTACAGTAATCCTCATAACTTGGTTGTAAAATGTTATAGCAACATGCCAACTGTTGCATGTCTGTTTACTGGAGTACTTCACTAAACCTTAAATTCCTCAGTGGCACAGTCACTTATTGAACTTTCTACACATTTCTGTGGTACATATTTCACACTTTGTTGACTGATACTATGTTTTGTACATAAAACATTCACTCGCTCTAGACTCATAAGTTGTTGGCTGTAAATTATTAGTAGTTTGAACCATAGGGACAGTGGTCAGCTTGGATTTAAAGGAATAGTTCTGATTTTTTGAAGTGGGGGTTGTATGGGGTACTTACTCATAATCACCAGCCCATTTTACATAGAGATCCTGTGATACTGCTGCAACAAAGACCCTTGATTATTCTGCTTGTTTACACAGAACCAAACAACGCTGGCATAATGCTGCCCCAGTGTGTGATTTTAGATAGCATGGCGTCCTTCCACAAGTAGAAGGCTTTGACGTATAACATAACAACGTTGGTCTCTAGTGTGACATACAGCATACAAGTTGGTCAGCACTATCTAAACAATAAGAATTGCATAACATGGCAATAACACTCATTTACAGTCCATGTTACATGATCTCGTCCTCTGCTCGGAGGATAAGGAGCACCTGAACCTCACTGTTTAACCAATTTGCAGACATTTTTATGTGCTGATCTTGTTTGAGTTAGCTGCTAACTGCTGCTAGCTGTTTTTTAGATCTCCTGGCAGTGGGTCACAAATATAATATGTCATCAAAACCTCTCTCCTGTCCCGCCCATGTTCTTGTCCTGTTGCCTGTCCCTTTTAAACAGATGTTGATTTGGTGCTGTTACTACTTCCGATGATGGCTTAAAGATGAGAAAACTCTTTCCCCCATTTCCACATTTGTGCCTTTTATACAAAACGTTGAGGCTAAATAACGGCACAACATTCCCTCCTTGAACAGGCAGTGTAGAAAGGGTCTACTGTAATTAGCTACAGCTGATTTCTATTGACACACTCCCAGTTTAGAGAAGTAGGCAGAAGTACCCCAACGGGAGTTAAGCAGCATACTGCTGCAAAATGTGTTTTAACCGCCTAAAACAAATCTTACCTAAAAAAAAGATCAGTAACAGTTTAAGTTTATGCTTTATGTAGAATATTTTCACTGCCTTAGTTTGCCATTAGACAGCCCATTCAGATGGAGAACTGAAGCCAGACACCATTAACAAAAGCAGTCATTTTACCTTGCTGAACACAAGAGTTGCTGGTCTACCCCTGCCTCGATCAGTTAGTTTGTTTGTGTTATTGTGTGACTTTGGTGTTTTTAAAGGGTTAGTTTAGATTCACCAAAGTCACACAATATCACAAACAAACTACCTGATCGAGGCAGACCAGCACCTCCTGTGTTCAGTGAGGTAAAATTACTGTTTTTGTCAATGGAGTCTGGCTTTAAAGAGAGCATGGATAAGTTAAACTTTTAGTGCAGTTCCCCGTCGGAAAGAGCTGTCTAACAACAAGTCAAAGTGGTGAAAATATTCTAAATATGGTGTACACTTAAAGCAATATTGATCTTTTTAAGCAGTATGTTGCATGGCTCCTGTGGTGGTACTCCTGCCTGCTTCTTAAAACTTGGAGTGAGCTGACCTCGACCATATCTCATACAACCCTACTTAAAAAAATCCATCCAAATGTGCCTTTAAGGTTGACAAAATGGATTCCTAAATTCTAATAAGTGGGGGGAAAAAAGGTCACTCCTGGAGCACAATATGCAATCATATTTTGTTTTCCACCAAAATGTGGCAGAATACACAGTTTCTAAATTGTCAGCATCTGCTTCTTCCTCCATGAAATGTGTACAAGCTGGTGCTCTCATGTGCATTAAGTTTCTGTGTCCACTGGTTCATGCATTAAAGCAAGCCGATGTAACTCTTTCTGAACTCCAGCGTCTGTGGAGCACATGGGATAATGGTTAAAGTTAAAATGTAGTGTAAGAATAGCACTAGCTGTCACAAAGTCAGGAAACTGTGGGTTATTTCTCATTAATTTAGCTTTAAATTTGTGCTATTTCTTGTGTAAAGATGCTTCAGTTGTGTTAAATTGGTGTTAAAGTAGTCATAACTGAGCAGACAACAGCTTCTTATAATTGACATTAAAGTGTTTATATAAATAACCTTTGATCTAAATAATATTCCTGGCTATTACTCTTAATGGGAATGTTTTTTATGATTAGTATTTGTTTAAGACAAGTGGAAATGTATCCATTGTTCAGGCCTTTCCTCCAACAGATCACTATCTGATGATAGACACACTGTTAAAACAAATCTGAGGTGATTCCTGTTGTTTCCAGGAACCTTCAGTATAACTAATCTTTCCGATGTTGTCCTAACCCCTGTGCTGCAAACACCCATCATACACACACACTCACACACACATATGCTCACACTGTTACAGATCCAGGGTGTCACGGTGACTTAGTGGCCAATCCTGTAGCTAAAAGGTCACTGGTTTATCCCTCACAGCAGCTAATGAGTCTTTCAGCCACTGTGTTATCTTGTAAACAACAAACAAGTAACAAAGTGTTTACAAGCTCATTCATGGAAACATGATCATAAAAAGCATGTCTGGAGTGGTTCAGATAATTTCCTTACTGTGTTTATAGTGATCAGGCGTTTAAGAACATCACTGTAGGAGACATCAAATAACTGAGACATCTAAAGATGTAGGTCTCCAGACTCCAGTGAGACACCTGCAGTGTGGTTTTCACATGTCACACCGTGTTCTCAACCAGCCTCAGAGGACACCACAAAGTGTTACAGGTGACAAGTCAGGCACAATATACTAAAGTGTGAAGTCATGTTTTCTTAGATTGTGTACGCCATAGACAATATTCAAGTGAGGAGACGAATTCAACCACAGAAATAAAATGACAGTAGAATGGACATTCCCATTCAAATCAGCGTAGCAGGACAGTTTGAGTGGCCTCCATTTTTTGCATTCATTCATTCATTCATTCATTCATTTATTTTCCATAATAGCTTATCCTGTTAGACCTCAGCTCCCTGCAACCCCTATCCCAGCTGACACTGGGCGAGAGGCAGGGTACACCCTGGACAGGTCACCAGACTATCACAGGGCTGACACATAGAGACAGACAACCATTCACACTCACATTCACACCTACGGACAATTTAGAGTCACCAATTAACCTGCATGTCTTTGGACTGTGGGAGGAAGCCGGAGTACCTGGAGAACATGCAGACTCCGCACAAAAGGGCTCCCCACCCCAGGTTTGAACCAGGAACCCTCTTGCTGTGAGGTGACAATGCTAACCAAGAAAGAGTGAGAACCAGCCAGCAACTTAAAGTTATTTTACATATCGTTAGAAAGACTGTGAGTATAACGGCATGTAGAGGCAGCATATTTTTTACATCTAACTTGATATAAAAAAGGGTTGATGAGCTGATAGTTGTTGGACTAACTAATTAGATGGCAAACAAGACTTTTTTTTAGATCTATTTTGTTTCTGTGGAGTTTGTGTTTTACAATGAGTGAACAAGGCAATTAAGATAAGGTTAGTCTTTGTTCTGTGAAAGACAGAAACTTGGATTAGTGCACAGTTGTATTTTTAGATGTAATAAGAAAGATCTGTGTAAAAATAGGCCAAAACGGAATTATCAGACTAGTGAGTGTGACACTCCTCACGGCCCGACTGACGTGTGATGTCACCATAACAACTAACAATCACTATTTTCTTTTGCACTAGTCAAATAACCATGGAAAACAGTTCAAAGTCCTGTCCTGGGTAGGACAAAAACACCTGAACTCAAGTCACTTATGAGCCTTGTCTGGAGCTTTCCAAATCATTCCAAAACATATATAATATTGTACGGATGTTAAGTGTTTTGAGTCTGTCATTACACATGCTTCTTATAATTCTGTGTAACTTGTTTACACGCTCTGGTTTGCATAATTCATCTGGGAGTACCAACTGCAAACATGCAGCGTTTTATCATTTGGACCAAAGACGGTGAACAGGAGGAGTAATAACGGCCTTGATGTTTGAAGGAGCAGATATGCCTGGATCACTGCACACACACAGATACTCCTGATGTTAGTACAGTAAAGCCTACAGAGGAGTCAGTGCGTGCACTCTGACAATAGTGTTTGGCCCCGTCCGCGAGGCTGGACCCCCCGAGCCTAAGCGCTTTTATGTGAAAAGGTTTGGTGTGTCGTAAGCCCTAACGCTGACCAGCCTCTTCTGCAGCTTTGCTGAGCCATGGGGCTCCCAGCAGCCCTGGGAGTGCTGACTCCAGCCCTGGGAACATGTTTACCACTGCCCCGCACCCCACTCTGTGGCATCAGGAGAGGAACCAGGGAGGGGGGGGGGGGGCTGGGGGCAGTTGGCTCGATCCACACAATGAACCTGCTGAATACTGTGCTATCTAACTGTCACTGCTGGGGACTTGCAGCCGGTTGCCAAACTGGCCTGGCAGGCTCTTGATCAGAGTACACAGGGCAGACGTGCCTTTTCTTGTCTTTCACTCACCATCTCCTCACAGTTTCCAAATTTAACTTGTTTGTTTTATTGTGTATCTCTTCACCGTTATCCCAAACACTTATGTAGCCAGGGTCGTTGCCCAAAGGATGAACTGAAACATAGTATCTCACAAAATGTATGACTTCTTCCAAACAAGCCAAACCATTGTGTCGTTTTCTTCCAATGAAACGAGTCTTTGTGAAACCTCTGAAAAGTGTATTTTGTTATGCTTGGGAAACATGTTATTTAGAAATCTCACACAGAAACATGACGCACAGATGTGCACACTGCCCAATATGTGGATGCTTTTGTAATGTGGTCGCTGGCAATCCGCAGTGGAAACAACACTTGACTCGCATGTGCTTTGAGATGAAATTTATCTGTTGTTTACCAGGAATTTTCAAAGACAAGTGTGCCAGTCGTTTCCACATTCAGACCTGTTTGTGTGAAGCAAGGTGCATCTTACACTGTAATATAAAATGTGTGGTTCACAGTGTTGTTTTCGACAGATCCCATCTGATATCACTCTGAGTAATTATTGACTTTCTAACCACTCCGATGTGATAAACCAGTTATACGCTGTTTCTAGTGAACGTGTTATTGTCAGGCTGGGATAAACAAAGCCATAAGAGCTGCCTTTCCTTGTCTCTGCTTCCTCCTAGCTTTTAAAGGAGTCCTTCAGCTGGGGGCTGATAGGTGGATCGCATTATCTGTGGTCTGATAGGCTGCGGTGCGAAACCACTAACTGAAGGGCTGTTGTTGTTGCAGCAGCAGCAGGTCCTGCAGCCATCCATCTCGCTGCGTGCTGATGCTGATCTTTGCAAGGCAGAACTCTCTACCTTCTTCTGCTGCTCACCAAGGACAGGTGGGGGCTTGGTTTACCCCCCTGGTGCAGCAAGAAGCCAATAGGGGGACTTGCTGCTGCATGCTGGAGCTGGCTAGTTGTTTTCATTGAATGCACATAACACAGATCAACACACAGAGATACCACAAACATGATATCTGTGTTTGGCAGAAAACTGTTTCTAGCAGTCCTGCAGGGTGTTTTCTCCATACCTTGATTATTTATTGATTGATTGATCAGAGAGGAAAAATCAAGCATGCAATCACCTTGAATTGATTGCCTCCATTATTTAGCACACAGAGTGTAACTGCATCACAGTGAATTCAATCATGATCAATTGCAGCAGGGAACAAAAGAAGGAGAGAGAAGTGATGATGTTTTCTTAGAGAAGGGGGGATTGTTCTCTCTCTGCTCACGTTTAGGACCCCCCCTCTTTCTCCTCAACGCTTCGCTCCGCCCTCTTTTTCTCCTCCCCGCTGCCATTGGCCGCGCCGAGGCTGTTTTCGCCACCCGATTGGCCGCCGCGCACGTCAATCGCACGAGCCTCGACTTATTTACCGAATGTATGAGCAGCGGAGG
The DNA here is from genome assembly GCF_041903045.1 of Epinephelus lanceolatus. NCBI lineage: Eukaryota > Metazoa > Chordata > Actinopteri > Perciformes > Serranidae > Epinephelus > Epinephelus lanceolatus. The sequence goes on from NC_135746.1 coordinate 19,438,632, forward strand.
ACGGTATTCTGCTGTAGGGCTGCAACAGCTGACTGCTGAGCACTTTGCCCAGTGCCTCAAGGAACAAAGAGAGGAGGAAACAGCCATCCGGAATACGGTGTTTAAAACCGTATTCTCTTCAAATAATCAAAGTGCAGCGAGGACACGCGATGAGGCACGCGGTCACACCGGCAGAAACCGTGGAAAATAATTCTTTTGCAGTGACAGACCTGTTAAAGATATGTACCCATTGTGAACGGCTCAGCAAAAAGGTAAGGAGAAAGGCTTCAGGAGCGAATAACACCATTTAAAAACGCTCTGTTCCTTTAGTTGCATCATTCTAACATCTGGATTATTTAAAATATTGTATCACATTATAATTTCAAGCGACGTTGTTTTTTCCTTCCTCTGAACAAACAAGCTGCAGTGCAGTCTTTGTGCAGCCTGTTTACGAAGAGTTTGTGGTCCTCGGTCAATAAATCCTCTCTGGGTTTATTTTCTTTGCTGATTTCAGTTCAGATGAAGAAGTCGCGTGCATGTCAGGTTTCAAGGGTTGTTTTTCAGCCAGTGTCATTTCTGAATTAAACGCATTTGGCTGGTCATTCATTCATCCCGTTCATATTCATCTGCCTCATTGTGCGCTGCGGGACGGTGTCCGCTAGGAGACATGTCTCGACAAGCAGCGGAAAGTTACAGGACATAATAGAAGCAATGAAGAGGGGTTTTATTGGGTTATAATTTTGTGTTCGGACTTTTCATCTATTATAAAGAGTTTAATCATGTTTTTCAGCTCATTGTGACAGCTGTGAGTTACATGTCGCCTCTACCATTAAACATTAAATCCCATTTATTTAAATAATTGATTCAATTTTTCCATTTAAACCAGTAAGGATCCGACATGTTTACTAGTATTAAACTAACAGCTCTGATTTCTCACTTTGAGTGAAGCAATACAGTGACTGTAAAAATGAGAAGTGATGATCGCAGGCAAACTCCTCTGCTTTCCTGTGGTATTCAAAGCATGTTTTTCTCCTTTTTCTTGTCTTGCAGGACTTGGGAGTAAGGATCCCAAGACCCTTAGGAAACGGACCAAGCAGATTTATCCCAGAAAAAGAGGTACAGACAGTCATTCTCACCAGAAGCTTTTAACTTTGGTACAAATCTAAATGCAAGAAGCTTAAGTATTGCTGTTTTTTCTGTTAGATTCTTCAAGTCAGTAAAGTGGACGCCAGGACACAGTCGATACTTGAGGATGCGTTTGCAGCCCTCGGTCGTCTCGACAACATTTCTCTGGTGATGGGCTTCCACCCGCAGTACCTGGAGAGCTTTCTCCGGACGCAGCACTACCTGCTGCAGATGGATGGACCCCTGTCTTTGCACTACCGACACTACATCGGCATCATGGTACAGTCATGTTTGTCCTCTGATGTCAAATCAACGCCTCAGTTAACTGTTTGTGTCAGGTGGTTAAACATCTTGTGGTCAATCCTGATCCTGCAGGCGGCAGCTAGACACCAGTGTTCCTACTTGGTCAACCTCCACGTGAATGACTTCCTCCAGGTCGGGGGCGATCCCAAGTGGCTGAACGGCCTGGACGAAGCCCCGCAGAAGTTGCAGCAGCTCGGAGAGCTCAACAAAATCCTGGCCCACCGACCTTGGCTTCTCACCAAGGAACACATCGAGGTGAGAGGACGGGCACGGTCTGGAGGGTGGATGTGGACATGAGGAGTGTTGCGTAACGGGCTGAGATCATGGGTGGAGGCTAGAGTATAGCTGCAGCTGTATAACTTGGAAGTGTTTGGGCGTTGTAGCAGCGGAGGTATAGTGACAGAGGGATCAGAGGGATGGAGGGGGTGAGGCTGGAAAATGAAGAGACAATAAATTGGTTTGGAAGGGTGAAGACATATTTTCCCACTTCCTCAAAGGTCAGTGATATTGAAGTCATTATTTGGCTCCAGTTGCCAGCGCTCACTTTATTTTTCCTTTTATTTTTTCCAGCGCCTTCTGAAGGCAGAGGAGCACAGCTGGTCCCTTGCGGAGCTGATCCATGCCGTGGTCCTCCTCACACACTACCACTCCCTCGCCTCCTTCACCTTTGGCTGCGGCATCACGCCCGAGATCCACTGCGACGGTGGGCACACTTTCAGACCCCCCTCCCTCAGCCAGTACTGCGTCTGTGACATTGCCAACGGCAACGGTCATGCTATTCACCACGACGATCCACTCGGCAACCAGGTGAGTGGTGACGGATGGTGTGTGTGTAGTAAGAAAGAGCATGTAAGGGTCTTCTCACTAGTGTGTGAAACTTAAATCCAGGCAGCGGGTGTGTTGTGTTTGTAGATACTAAGACGTTTGCAGCAGCTGTGTGAGATACTTCTTGTAGGACTCTTTCCTAACCACAGGTGTGCTCTCTTGCCCTTCATAGGAGATGTGTGGCGAGGTGGAGGTTCTGATGGAGCGCATGAAGCAGCTGCAGGAGTGCCGCGACGATGAGGAGGCTAGCCAGGAGGAGATGGCGACTCGCTTTGAGAGGGAGAAGACAGAGAGCATGCTGGTGGTCACAGCAGAGGACGAGGAAGGCGTCCCCTCCAGGGACATCTCCCGACATTTCGAGGACCCCAGCTATGGCTACAAGGACTTCTCCAGGAGGGGGGAACATGTGCCCACATTCAGAGTGCAGGTAGAGATCCACTACAGTCTGAACTTCGAGGACACTAATCTGAAAAGATGTTCCTGTTACTTACCTCTCATCTCTCTGTTCTCCAGGACTACAGCTGGGAGGACCACGGCTTCTCCCTGGTCAACAGACTGTACCCTGATGTTGGTCAGATGCTGGACGAGAAGTTCCAGATGGCCTACAATCTGACCTACAACACCATGGCAACACACAAGGATGTGGACACCAGCATGCTGCGCAGGGCCATCTGGAACTACATCCACTGCATGTTCGGCATCAGGTCAGTCACTGGATACACTGAGGAAACTTTGTTGTATGATGTAACCTTTACTTTTTTGAATGTGTGCTGTTAAGCTCTGTCGCCTCACACTGTGTTTCTCTGTGCTCTTTAGGTATGATGACTACGATTACGGAGAGATAAACCAGCTTCTGGACCGCAGCTTTAAGATCTATATTAAGACTATGGTGTGTAGTCCTGAGAAGACCACCAAACGAATGTATGAGAGTTTCTGGAGGCAGTTTCAGCACTCCGAGAAGGTGAGATCCTGATTACTCATGGCCTGATATGTACCAGCTGTTTTATCAGGAAATGAGTCAGCATTTGTCCCGGTTCCCTTTTCTCAAAATCAATGAGATTTTTTGAATGGATTTTTGGTCAGATTCCTGAAATAAGGTCTGTAGGTAACAGTGTTAAGATATTTTCATGTTTTGTTCTTTGACATAAAATTTGTCACTGAATAATCCCACTTGTAAATGTTGAAGCCTTTACATGTCATGTGGCTAAATGAGACTACACAACAGAGTTAATTTCCAAAATCCATTGGAAAAATCTCATTGGCTTTTTGACAAGGGAACCAGGGCGATGCTAACTTCCTCGTCAGCCTACAGTCACATCATTCCTGCAGCACTCTATTGGTGGATGAATGTACAGTCTCTAACAGCTGTCTCTTCTTTCTGTTTTCTCCCGCAGGTCCACGTTAATCTGCTTCTTATGGAAGCGCGAATGCAGGCAGAACTGTTATACGCTCTGAGAGCGATCACCCGCTACATGACATGAAGTGCTTTTGGCGTTTTTATCGTTGTCTTTTTACTGTCATTGTTGTTGCTCGTTATGGGACACTTCAAGAAAAAAAAATCAAAGGGGGGGGGGGGTTCAACAAAAATGTGGAAAAGACTTGAGAAGCCCTGGGTTGTGACAGTGCTTGTTGGATGGATGTTGGGAAGAGGATCAGAACAAAATGAAAGCAAGAAAAAAAAAACTGTTGAAGAAAGTCATCTCAAACTCAAAGTGGATACACACAGACTCAGCTTGTGTTGCCTGCGGTGCCATACCTGACCAAGAGAGGGCAGCCTGGAGCAAACTCCTGCTCTGCTGGGGGGGAGTTTGTGCCAGGCCTGAGTGCTGACACTGGGCGCATCCAGGACGACGCTTCAGTATTCCAGCATGCAGCACCTGCCTGTTGCCAATCTCTTGTGTCTCCTGGTAGATTGAAGCCCCACAGAAAATCCCCAGAAAGCTGTGCAGCCAGAAACTTTGATTCTGTCGTCACTGTTATATTTGTTTAGTTTCTTTAATATCTTTTTATTTCATTTTGTATCAAGGGATGTTGTCGATGTGGTTGCTGTTAGTGGTAACTGGAGATGGAAGCATTAACTTTGGGCAATTTTCTTTTTGTAACGTGTGCCTGAACTATCCAGCACAGTGTGCATACGTGCTGATGCTGCTGCTCCCATGTTGTATTCAGCGGGGTCATATTGATCCCCAAATCACCCCCAACCCCATTATATCCCCTAATCCCCCTATCCATTAGAAATCCACTGCATTACCCCCAACCCCTTCCTCCTGTCCTTCCTCCCCCCAAATCTCAAATGTCAATGTAAGCTAATCCAAGGAGTGTGTGAAAACCAGAGAGGAGTGAAAAGTAACTCAAAGAACACTGTCTGAGCCCTTTTTGAGTTTGACTGTACACGTGTGGGTGAGTTCTGTATTCATAATGACTGAGGTGTGAATGTGTGTATGTGTGTGTTTCACAGAAATGATGGGGAGAGAGAGAGAGAAAAAGTTCGTCTTTGAATTTCATGTGTCAAAAAAAAAAAAGCGAGGCACTTTGAAGGAAAGACTTCTTGCTTCTGCTGTAGCTCTGTTATTGTGAGATAACTGTTTATCATTTGTTGTTGATGATGTCTTTATTTTTCTGGTAATGGGGAGAAAAAAATAAGATAAAAAAAAAAGCTAATCAAAAAGAAAGTTAGAAACCAGGTTTTCCAGGAGGGATTTGCTTCCGGTTGCCCTAACCACACCTTATCTTGTCTTCCGCTTATCCCAGCTGCCTGGTCATCCTAACACTTTCGAAGCTTTGGATTGTGAATTTACCAGTAAATGAATACCTCTTCTGTTTTCTCTATAAGAAGTGCTCTTTGGTGAGCAGAGACTCTTTCCGGGCCGCCGCGTTCCCACTGTGGGGGACCCGGCGGGCTCACACAGGCCGACTGCGGTCGATCAGCTGTCGAACGCAAAAGGTTGTAGCTGTGCTTATTTCCCTGCTGGGGAAGTCTAACCAGTGCAAAAGCAGCTTTTTTTTATTTTGAACAGAGGTATGAACCCTCTGCTGTTTTGTTTTTTTGTTTACTAAAAACCAGTAAAGTACTGCATTCTTCTGAGGGTGGATTGAGAGAATCAGACAGACGAATGAGTGAGGAGGAGGAGGAGGAAGGTGATGATAAAGGAATGGTACATTTGGAAGTGGTTTGAGAGGAAGTGGAGGTTTTTTTTCAAACTTCTGACTGATGTCAGTTACTGACACTTTTTTTTATATGAAACTATAAGAAAAAGATGGAAAAAAAATAAACTATGATAATAAATTGTCGTGTATCATTCGTAGTTTTCTCCTAAACAATTTGATTTCACTGCGTCATCATTTGAGATTGTACTAGATGTGGAGAGGCCGACACAATTCAGGAATCAAACAGCACAATCAGTGTCACCATCAGCTCACTTCCACTGTTCAGTTGCACAAGTACAGGAAGTGTACTGACCTGCTGTGAGATGACTCATGAAAAAACATCACCTTATATTCCAAAGTACACTCTAAGCTGACTTCATCAACAGTATGCTGAGCTCAGGGGAACAGTTCAGTTTGTCATCAGTACGGTCCGGCGACTTTCACGTGAATTTCATTTTTACCGTAGCTTGAGAACTGAATGACTCAGTGGGAACTTAACGGTCCCTGCTCCTGTGGTGCGGTCAAGGTCAAAGTTTCTCTTTGTTCCTGACCAACATTTCAATCAAGATAAAGGGGGTTCCTATAGGAGACTTTACCTCTCTTTCCCGTTTGCCTCCATGTCACACCTCACTGGGAAAACTCTTTGACTTCCCAGATGAGGCTTGTAATATGCCAGAAGTTCAGGTGTTTCCCATCTGTCTGTCAAATCACCAGGAGAGTGTTATCTCAGTGTTATTCCCCACTAACCAAACTGCCTTCACATTTCGGTGGCTTTCCCAGACGATATATGGAACAGGAAACATTAACTAAGCAACCTTGATATCAGCCAGCTGTCTTTCATATCAACTTGAGAAACTTCACGTAGAGAACAATGTTTGTTATTAGCTCCGGCTAATGAGTTGTTTAGGTTTGAAACATCGGCTTGTCTTGTGGTTGTTTTAAGGTCACTGTGGTGTGAAAACTTGGGGGGACTGACACCTGGGGGGGTTTTACATTAAGTGCCGTTTCTGATTTGTCTCGATGTAATAACGATGTGATTTTGAAATGCTGTACTTTAGGCTATTTGGTGTAACTTGTAAGCACTGCCTGGCCCCATATCTGTGTAATAATAAAGGCTTTAAAAAGATGTTTTTCCACTTTCTTTTATTGTGTACAACACCACACTGACTACAGGCAATAAAAGTTTTACTTATGAGGTAAATTCCAGGTCAGTCATCAGTTTTCAAGACATTATCATAGAAGAGTCTTTACAACACGGTGAGCTTACAAAACACAACACGTCTGTAATATAAATGTGCAAAGAGCTTAAATTATCCCTGTACATGTGAAGGTACCCAGAACTTAAGGCTTTTGTGAGCTTTAAGGGAAGTAAAGTGCATACAAAATGCTACATGTATAAAAAAAAAAAAAATAATAATAATAATAATCAAAACATATAGCTGTTGGTACTGATGAGATACAGAATGACCAAAGGCTTAGAAATAAATAAATGAAGACCTTGTTTGTGAAGCATACAGAATTAAGAAAGAAATCTGGTAGTTTTCACATCCATACACGCGTACATATATTTTACCATTTAAAGCAGATTCACTTTGCTTCTTACACTTTGCATAATCACCTTTATCAACCACCTAAAATCTGTTGTTTTGAATATGACACACTGACCACCTGCAGGCCTTAAAACTGGCTATAAAAAGTTCATAGGTACATGAAAAATAACATCAACAGTCAACTTCAATTGAGTATTTAGCGGAGGTGGGACCAAGTCACTGTTTTGCAAGTCAGAACAAAGTTTCAAGTCTTAGCACTTAAGTCCCAAGCCCTTAAGTTTCGAGTCCTAAACGAGTCATCATGCACTCTTTACCAAATGTAATGCCATTTTATAGAGAGTAATAAGTAATTAGATAATACACTTACAAAAATCTTGAATGCTTTTTAAAATTTGTAATTATTTGTTATAACATTTTTGTTAAAACAAGTGAATTCATGTTGGAAAAATGTCTTAAAAGTTCTCTTCACAAATTTGTAAGACATTTTCAGTCAGACTAACCTCCATTTAAAGTGAGAAGTTAAAGTTATATGTTGTTGCATGTTTTATGTTTTATGCCCAAATTAAATAAAGACATTAACATTAGTTGATTCAGAAAAAGGGAAATGAGCTGATTCATGGCACACACTTTTTCAATTACATACCTTTTAATCTTTGGGCTTGGGGAAAAGTATCAAGTGTTTTCAAGTCAAAAGGCTCAAGTCTGAGAGAAGTCATGAGTCATAGGTGTTAAAGTCCAGGTCCAGTTGCTAGTTGAGTCTAAAGTCATGAAATTTGTGACTCCAGACTGACTTGAATCTCAGTCATGTGACTTGAGTCTCTGGTAAATAATAAAACTTGAGCATATGGATGGATACTGGATAAGTTAATTATGCTGCAGCAGCGATTGAGATGTTTTTAACAGTGTTTTGACTTTTTTTCCCCAGCATTGACATGAACTCAAGCTGACCTCACATGCTTTCTCCATGAAAAAGGAAACTACAAACCTTAACAGCCACCTTTAAACCCTACAGGAGGTAAGCGTTTATTAGTTATAATGTAGACTCTGGGTTAAGTGTTCAAAAGTTTTTAAAAAATGCTACGTTTTCTATGACAACATGAAACTCTTAACTCAAAGTGCCAGTTTGTCAGGATGTCCAGTCTGCAGGCTGGAGCATTTTCATCAGTTTTTGAGCTACGGGTAGGAACTCTAACTCCCAGCATGCCTTGTGGTAGTCCCTCATATCTTCATTTTCTACCCACTTCAGAGCCTCCTCTCCATCTGAGGAAGGGTCAAAGAGAGTGGACAGAGGATGAGAGAGAGCAGTAAGAGGTTTCAGGTTTGTTTTGAATACTTTTCAGTGACAGGTTGTGGGCAACTCCCAGATGTGACCATGGAGGTATCATGTTCGTGACAGTGGGAATACATGTGTGCACCACCCACTGAGGACCACTGATGTGAACAAGAGCATGTTCTCTCCAGCATGTCTCCGTCTTCTGTTATGTAAGGATTAGTAATAACACTGTGCACTGACCTAAGTATGTGGTGAGGATCTCCAGCAGTGACTCTCTCTCCTGTGTGTCCAGCAGCCTCTCTGAGCCGCCGCCGATCATGTTCCACAGCGCCTGACAAATCTGGCCCGCCAGCTGCCAATCACCTGGTCCGAAGTCTTTCAGACAGTCCACAAGCCTGGTCACACACGGACGCACACACACACACGGACACGTACATCGTGTGACTTGAGGGAGAGGGATCCACGTGACCGGCAGGTTTGTGGGCATTAGCTCCACTTCACTGGACCTACATCAGAAAGATGACTGTGTGTGTGTGTGTGTGTGTGTGTGTGTGTGTGTGTGTGTGTAAAGGGGAAGTAAAAACTCAAATGTTCAAACAAAGCTTGAACAAAGCTTGCACTAGAAGATCGAGTTGCCATGTGTTAAAAATCTAAGTGGATAAATCAGTAATTATAACTTTAGCTGTAGATAAACTTACTTGTGTAACTACTGTAAACAAATAACATCAAATCTGAGACGATTAGAAGCATCTTGTTCGTGTCAGTGGAGTTGTTGTGCTCAAGTTTTTCAAAATGAAGACCATATTTCTCCCTCAAAAAACAAAAAACAAAAAACTGTTTACTCAGCTTTGCCAGAAAATCAGAAACCATGAGCTCAGTTTGCTGTTATTAAAGGAACAGTTCAATATTCTGGGAATTCAAGAAACAAAAAACTCTTTGTTTTCTAGCAGACTGTGATGAGAAGATTGACCAATTTCATATCCATCTGCTAAACGTGAAACTAAGGCTGGCGGCCGGTTAGCTTAGCTTAGCACACAGACTGGAAACAGGAAGAAACGGCTAACGTGGTTCTGACCGAAGGTAATCATCCTGCAATTAATCGACAAACCACCAAACCACATGTTGTTACTGCTGCATTTTGTGCTGGGTTTTGTAACCTTCGGACAGAGCGAGGCTCAGCGAGGCTAAGCTAACTGTATCCTGGCTCTAGCTTCATATTTGGTGGACAGGCGAGTGGTCAATCTTCTCATCTAACGCTCAGCAAGAAAGAGAATAATCACTTCCCAAAATGTTGAACTATTCCTTCAACAAACAGACTGCTCTCGCTCTTTTTAGTTACAAAGATACTTTTCAAGGCCTGTAGCAAACAAAATGGGACAAAATATTCAGTACAGGAATTATGGTGATATCTCAAAATAATGTATAAGTTATTTATTGATGTTTTATTGTTATCAATAATCTTACTGTGTAAAAATATTGTGAAACCACCAAAAGTCAACCTACAATACTGTCACAATACAGATATTGAGATTATATATTTAATATATTAAAAAATATTGTGATATTTTATTTTCTGTGTATCGCCAGGCTCTAACCTTAACTATATTTCATGGGAAGTTTGTGAATTGTCTGTCTCACCGACACACACACACACACACACACACACACACACACACACGCAGACACACATGAACAAACTCTCTAAGTGCATCAGTCCTTACTTGGTGGCAGCCCCCTCTGCTGAGAGACTGACCCTGCTGGGGGCGTCCAGAGCCAGGTTGGTGAGGACCCCGCAGGCTGAAAAGCACATCTCAGTGCTTTTTGAGTCGAGCAGCGTCACTACAAACTGGTGCACTGAAGGAGAGGGAGAAAGATGATGATGCGGGGGAGCGGACGAAGACAAAGCAGGGCAAAGATAAGAGGGCAGCTATCACCAGAGTCAGCAGGCATGTTTATACTGACTGTAGCTGGCCTTGCAGATAAGTCCAGCCTAAACATGATACAACAGCGTGGAGAGAGGCATTCTGTACCAGGCGTTCTGTGTCGAGGTACTCGGTATTAAAGTTCTGTACTTGGGTGATACAATTTATGTGTCTTTGCATAAGCCTTTTTATTTCTGTGTCTTATTAGGGTTTAAAGAGAGATCACTTTTTAACTCAAGCATGGCATTTCTTTACCACCTTTCCTGCAAGAATCAGTAAATACTTTATGCAGAGTTGCATGACTCTCTCGCTCTTACAATGCAGCTTTATGAACTTATTTTAAACAATAGCTAAATCAACGTATATGCAAAGCTTTGTCAAAACTCTCTGTTAATTCAAAACCATTTCCAGGCCTTAAAAACAGTTTTTCTATTTTCATAACTTCTCCAGGAATTTCATGACCGTGGGAACCTTGTGTATGGCTTAAACAAAATAGGAAATGAGTACAGGCTCATGTTGGGGTGTTTTGTTTGTGTCTGTTTTGCATCTATCACATATATACCTTTGTTTTGCATAATGAAGTCTCGTACATCCTTGGACTGTGTCAAATTTCCATACACACGCGTGGCCTCGAGCACGGCGTCCATACTGGAGCTGAGCACCAACTTTAACACCACTTCAGTAGAAAGAAAGAGAGATATAGGGGGGTTAAATCGAGGGAACAAAAGCAGGAAAATGGCAAATTAAAAGTAAAATGAATCTGTCTTTGAGTCTTACACTTTGCCATGGTGAGTTGACTGCGTCTGAGTACAGAGCTTTGCTCCTGGTAGAAGGACAGGTTGTTGATGGTGGCAGCCACATTGACTAACAGCTCCTCGCTTTCTTGCACAGACCTCAGCTCTATGTCACACACACACAAGGAGAAAGAAACTAATCACCACTAAGAGTAACACTGAATTATGATCATTTATGATAGAAATCTTGAAGTAGATGTTTCTGATTTTTCCTTAATAACCTTCCTGTATAAACTACAGCCAACAGAGGGAGCATCCGCACTGCACGGCCAACAGGAACTTTCACTCTCCAGAAATATTTCTGCCTACTATCCCTTCATTCTGCTGACACATCTCAACATAATGTGAGGAATTATAATTACAACTTTTCATTGCCTTGTAGAGAACACGTGCATTCATCAACAACTCAACATGAAGTGCTCCTTCCCTTTTAATAACTAACCAGGTGAAGCCAGGTGAAAGCCGTGCTTCCTGTTATGTTGATGAAGGGGTGAAGATAAAGTTAGGGTAGATTATTAATCCATAAAACAGCTGCAACATGGATTGTGTACACTTGGTTGCAGTCAGTATTAAAGGAATACTTCACCCACAAGATAACTATTTGTACATCAGTTAGTGTTGCCGTGTTACTTTGAATTCTTGAGGAAGTTGTCTGTCTCTATGTGTCAGCCCTGTGATCGTCTGGTGACCTGCCCAGGGTGTACCCTGCCTCTCACCCAATGTCAGCTGGGATAGGCTCCAGCCCCCCCGTCACCCCAACAGGATAAGCTGTTACAGAAAATGAATGAATGTTGGTTTTCCATATTTCAAAGTGCAATGCAAATGTAACTAGATTAATAGTTAATAATTTACAGATAAGCAGAGCAATTATAGAAGAATTTAAATGTGATATATATGTGCAGAAATACAGTTAACACTGTGGGTTTTCAGCCTTTTTTGCATATTACAGCTCAGCCACACTAATGTGACACAGCGACATTATCATAAAAGAGACTGTTTTCTGTGGTTTCGGCTTGATATAGTCGGTTTGATCATGAGCTGGCATACAAAGGTCAGTGTGACCCAGTCCAACCAGCCATGACACCGAGAACGGCATGGAAACTGAGTCTGTTCCTGATATAGCAGCAGATGTCGTGTGCTTGGTCATAAATCGCAGATATTGCGGTTGGTGTCAACCAGCGGCTGTGTCACACTAAATTTTGTTTCTGTTTCTGACTGGAAATGCTGCTTTGTTGTGCAGTGCTGCCTGTCATGATCAAAACAGGACATGGATCAGCTAACCTCACTCTTTCATCCTCTACTGAGATTTTTGTTTCTGTTTCCAGCTGTCACGCCAACTCCATATTCTCCGTCATTCGTTCATTTTTATGTTTCTGTCTTCGGTTACCTAATTTACTTCCCCTCTTACTCTCTGGCATCTATCACACACCCCTCTAAACTTTGAGTTTTGACATTTTTTTTCACCAGTTCAACCTCTGCCGTGTTTATTTAATTTGCTCTCCCAACTGCCGTGAAGCTGTGTGTGTAGGAGGCAGGCAGCAGTAAAATCGAGTTTCACACCCATCTGTGTATCAGTTCAACCTGTCCTGAAACCATCTAACCACATGGGAGAATTTCACACACACAAACCAAGTCGGCTGTGAGATGTGACAGAACATCCTGCTCATGCACAGAAGCGCTTCGCTCTGTCAGACTTTGAAATAAAAAAAGAAAACAACAAAAAACCCCAGGTAAACCAAAAGAGGATGTGCTGCGTATCGAACAGAGAGCGCTGAAAGGAAAGCGAGCGATGGAATGAACAGACAAATGAGGAGTGTGTTTTTGACCAAAGTCATGTCTTGTTCCCAGCACAAGGGAAGTGGTTGGGTGCTTAGCAAATACTGTACGTACAATGTACTAAACAGCTATTTTTAAACTTAATCAGAACTCCATTTTTTCACACACTGCTCCCTTTGTATGACACAAATATAACATGGGTCTAAAGGACAAATCTAAAAATGTTACAACTGTCTATCTGCTACTGACTGTATCCTCTATTTTTTAACCTAAAGGGACAGTTCAGCCCAAAAAAAAAAAAAACATTTACCAAAACAATCTAGACTGATAAAAAGCATTACAGGTAAGAGAAAAATATGTATTGTTGAAATAAGGTTGAACCTTCCCTTTAAGTCCCCCTTGCTTTCTGCTCACCGAGTGTCTCCATCAGCAGCTGAATGCAGGTTGTGTTGGCTGCCAAAGCTGGACCCACAGAAGGGTGGATGCACATGTTCGCCAACACCCTAACCAACTTCACCAGCACATCCTCACCCTCCTGCACACTCAGTGGAGGAACCTGAGGCTCACTGAGGGAAGAGGGATCTTTCTGTGGGTGTGCGTGTGGTGAGTCGTCGTCTCTGCACTGGTAGGTGTTGTACAGCTGCAGGAGTGTGTCCATGCAGCCGTTGCACTGAAAGAGCTGCAGCCGAGCCTCGTCGCTTTTGGCTGTGAGGTTCCCTAGGGTGAAAAGGAGCCGCACAACAAGGTCCTGTGGGAGAGCGGTGGAGAGTATTCTAGTGGTCAATAAACGCATCTTTATGCAATTACTTTCTGAATTAAAGCGAATCAACAAAAAATGTGTGTTGATGTTTCTTTCCGTTGCAAATGGGGCTGAAAGGCCAGACTGTGTTGGGAAAACTTACTCAGTGGCTTCAAACATATACACAATTTCTTGTACAGCATTTCAAGTTATTCTGTGTTAGAGATTAACAGACTGCAGATAATAGAGAACATATATTTTGAGTGTGATTGTACTAGTCCCTTGGTTCAAATATATTATGTGAATGTGTATTTTAGGGATGCAACTAAACATTAACTTCATTATCTATCAGGGAGCCCACAGGTATAAAATATTTAAAGACTTTTTAAGACCTTTTTAGTACCATTTCAAATCTAACTTAAACCAAACTTGCAATGGAAATACACACCAAACTTTAATCTTTCAAAGTAAACACATTGATGTTAGTTCAAAATGAACAGTATAGTAAAATGACACTGATGATACTCTAACTAACGCGCAGGCTGGCTAGCAAGGCCTCAGTTTCATGAGGTGATGTATTTAAATGTCTTGTTTTGTCTGATCAACAGTCCAAAACCAAAAGATATTCAATTTACTCCCATACACACCAGAATAAAGGCTGGACCCTGCAGCTGCTTGGCATTTTTTGCTTGATACAGTAAATATAGTACCTAAAAAATAGCGTATTACACATCACTGCTCTGAATAAATAAGATCTCCCAGGAGAAAGAGATTGTTTCTCAGGAGAAAATGAAACACAGTCGACACCAGCACCTACGAAATTTTCTCTACAATATGAAGATTAGAAGCCACTTCACCTGCAGCTCAAGTAGCACTATTGTCAGTGTCACTCAGTTCCCCCAGAGAGTTCATAGCTGTGCAGACAAGTTGGAGAGTAACAACGCCCTGTCTTTTTCAAGAGTTATCACATACTTTCCAAGAAAAAAGAAGACAGCTGACACCCTCTGCGTCACCCTTGTATCCCGACTCTCATAAGTAAATAACACGAAGAGCAGGTGAGCTGAGAACACACTATTTTCTCCCATAAATGTGCAGTGACATGGTATAAGGACAGGACGGGTTGTTCTTGAATAAGGTACTAGTTGCACGAACTGTATTAATGTCCTGCGTGTGCGTGTATTTGTAGGCATGAGTGTGTGTTTATTCCCAATGAGATTAAGAACATATGTCAGTGATGTCTGATTGCCAAAGTCCCACCCTGTCCTCCCACTCCTCTTGTCTATCACTCCTCCCCTCCACATCTGTATCACCTCTACTGTAGTACCAACTCAAGCTCACCTCATTTTTTTTTGTCTTTTTCTCCTCCTTTCCTCCGCCCCTTTCTTTGACATACTCAGCCCCTCCTGGGATGATTAAATGTCAAAACACACACAAAACAGAGAGACGAGCGCTGCGTGCGGATGGACACAATGTCCCGTAAATGTGCTTGGACTTGAGGTACATAAACATCTTGCTCTGGGGGTAAACATGCTTAGCGGATTGCATCATGAGCACCTCGCTTCTCTCTAATACACACAGACTCTCACACACACACACACACACACACACACACACACACACACACACACACACACACACACACACACTCACACAAGACGAGGCTGGTGGACTCACCTGTTTTTGGTGATGTTTGCTCAGCAGTTCTAAAAATAGTTGGTAGCAGTCGGGGGTCTGGGCCAAAGCAAGGCGGCACTCTGAGTAAGAGGAGAGTTTGCTGAGGGAGAGAGGGGACAACAAATACCAGTGACTGTTCCACTCACTGACTGCTCTGCTATGCTGACTAAATATGGAGATATTAAATCAACACTGCTGATGGATGAGTAGGTCTTGGCTGGGATCAACCTTTTAGACTTTTATCATCTTTGGCTGTGTTGTAAAAACACCTCTAAAGCGCTACATGTTTTGTTTTTTGTTTCACACATTGATGAGGTACTTATGAGACCTGAGGATGGGAACTCAGAGCATCACTGCAGTCACTGCACACTGTTTGGTGGAGGTAGTGAGATCAGATGCTGTTGCGTCTGGCCTGCTATCAGAGCGGGGTCACAGAGAAGATAAGGCCTCCAGTGACTTTGGTGCTCCGATCCCTGTGTCTGGGTTTACATTGAACCATCCTCCAAAAAACTACAGAGTGTAGCTGGCACCTGTTGCACAGCATTTATTCCAAAGTAAGACGTTCCTCAGTGGACTAAGTCGTGTGAAGACGATGGTTTCGGCTGAGCTAAAGTTAGGTGTCTGACTGGTTCAGTAAAAGTGCAGAACACGTCCACCTCAATGTTTGATTCCATTTCTAATTATGGTATGTTATATTTTGCCTTTGAATGCTTAAAGAGAGAAATATCACATTCTTTCAATTAAAAATTAAGTGTTGAAATTATTCAGAAGATATAACATGTATTATTGATACTTCAGTGTACTCAAAGGTTTTGCTGCTACAACATTACTTGATCTGGTATGACCAGTAGCTTATGTTGGCTAAGGCTAGCTAATTGGGAGTGTGTCTATGTTCCCTTCGCCCAATGTTCCCTCAACCCTATGTTTCACTCAGCCCTGTTCCCTCAACCCAATGTTTCATCCAGCTCTATGTTTCCTCAACTGTATGTTCCCTCATCCCTATGTTCCAATGACCCTATCCTTCTTCAGCCCAATGTTCCCTAAACACTATGTTTCCTGAGCCCTATTATTTCCTCAACCTTATATTCCTTCAACCCCGTTTCTTTCAGGCCTTTATTCCCTCAACTCTATGTTCCCTCAGCCCTGTGCTCCCTCAACCCTCTGTTTCAATCAGCCCCACGTTTCCTCAACTCTATGTTCCCCCAGCTCTATATTCCCTAAACTCGGTGTTTCATCCCAAAGTTCCCCCAACCCTATGTTCTCTCAATCCCATGTTCCGTCAGCCCTAATTTACCCCAGCCCTATGTTCCCTGCACCCCATGTTCCCTCAGCCCTCTCATCCCTCATCCTTATATTCCCTGAACCCTATGTTCTCTCAGCCCCACTTTCCCTCAGCCCTATGTTCCCTCAATCTCATGTTCCCTCAGCCCTATGCTCCCTCAACCTTCTGTTTCACTCAGCCCCATGTTTCCTTGATCCTGTGTTACCTCAGCCCTATGTTCCTTCAACCCTAAGTTCCCTAAGCCCTATGTTCCTGCAACCCTGTATTTCCTCAACCCTATGTTCCTCCAACGCTATGTTCCCTCAGTCCTATATTCCCTCAACCGTATGTTCCCTCAGCTCTGTGATCCCCTAAACCTTATATTCCCGAAACCCTATGTTCCCTCAGCCCTATGTTCCCTCAGCTCTATGTTCCCTAGGACCACCTCCACCAATATCTCAGAAAGTTGCACACAGATTTTAACATGGTCAACCCGAACCCTGCAGCAGTTATGGAAGGGTTGGCTCTGATGCTGAGGGGACACAGGGCTGAGGGAACACGGGGCTGATGCCACCTAATGTTAGCAAACTTAAGAGAGATCTCACGGTTTAACTGACATTACTGAATCAGTTTGATTACCTGAGTCATCGCTACTTCCTTACTGTTACGTTGTCTCACTTTAACTATTATATGTATTTTCTTTTGTGTTAGTGAGCTGGGGAGAGGAGGATGAAGAAATGAGGAAGCAATTATCCACATGGAAGTGCAAGAGTGATACCTGTATATTCTGGAAATGTTGGTGCAGATGTCTGGGTCTTTGCGGTGCTGACGCAGCACCACACAGAGCTCTGATAGTAGAGAGTGAGAGACGAAGAGTGGACGGGAATCAGGGTGATCTGCAAGGTTCCTCAAGGACGCTGTCAGCTACAGGGGTCAGAGGTCAGACAGGGAGAAAGACGAGTGAGAGTGAAAAAGGAATGTTCACAAATGTACCAGCTTTATCTAGACATTTATATTTAGACCCGTATTGCGTGTCAGCGTCGTCCTACTGTGGCTTGGACCCAATGTTGGTCATTTGCTGATTAAGGCTGGCTGCTGGCCTGCACAGGACGCCATACAGCAGAGCGACCGGAAACTATTCAGTATGGACATAAATCATTCTATCACAAGAGGGAAACAGTAATTTCCAACACACGGCAGCACTGAATGTTCTGGAGAGCCATAGTCTGCTCATTTCCCTCTTATAACAGCATAATGAGTTGTGTTTGATATCAAATGAAGCGCTGGCTCAAGATGTTTGCTTGGGCCAACTTCTGCGGTCTGCAGCAATCATTTTCGGAAGAGTGGAGCAGGGTGTTTCAGACTCAAGTAGCCAGACCAGCAGAGAACATTATGCTCTTGGAGCAGCTTATATACCAGACATAAACAAAAACATTTGTGTCTAATAGTGGGAAAATCTACATCGGCCAACAAACACATAAAGAAGAATATTTAACACTGTGTTCCTTTTTTCTGACTTCACACAACTCTGTGCTTTTTACTCATTTAACTAAACTGTTGAGAAAGTATGTGTATTGCTTAGAGAGCAGGAGGACATGCTTTTCCCCGTTGTAATAAAAATATTGGTGCACATCAGATATCTAATGACTTATTCAAAGCATTTTAAAATATTCTTTAAAACTTTCTCAGCATGTCAAAGAATTATCTATGTAGTAGAAAGATGTAAATTCGTCTGACATTTGTGCTGTATGACCGGAGAGAAAAAAAAGGGGGGGCTGTGCCATTTGCTTTTGCTGAAGCAGTAGAAAACTACCAGAATGCACTGCGCCGCACTGTACCAATAAATACTCCCACTGGTGGCTGACATGATGCGAACTTGCCTGTTTTGACACAGGAAACAATATAGCGTTCGGCTGGTGACAAACTATCTCAAAATACAGCTAAACAGAAAGTTAAAATATGTTTTTAAAACCATTTTATGTGAAAAATAGGCAACGCAGTAACAGAATTTTGGTTCATGTTTGATCTGCACTACTTAGTTTTATCGTTCACAAAACAGGAAACAGCATAGCACCGACTTCCTGTTCACAAATTCTCATATTACAGTCAAACAGTGCACTAAAATATGTTTCTGAGGACATTTCAGGCAAGAAATAGGCCTGATTTAATGCTGAATTTTTCAGTTTGATCTGAGTTTGGTCTGAGTTTGAGAGAGAAAGAACAGGGTGGGTCTTTCTCTCAATCTGCTTCTGTACTGTTTGTGGCCATAGCGGCCGGGCAAAAGAACCAGCAAAAATCTGCATGATGACAGGAACCTAGCTGAGAGATGAGCGCTGGTAAGATGAAGGGAAGTTTAACATAATCTATTAACATACACTACCCACACTGTTATGATACAAAGCTGGTTGAAAATCGCTGTAATCGCTTGACACACCTGTACAAGGATGTGCCCTGCTATAGTGAAGTTGGTGTCTCCTGCTGTGCAGAGCATCTGGATGAGTTTCTGAGCCACACCGATGCAGTTCTTGTCCAGCAGGAGTCTGAGGATTGCGCTGTTTCCTGAGAGAAATTTCAGAGTCCCGACACAGTACAGCAGAGCTTCTCCAGATGAGGACACATCCTCGTTGCTTAAAATGCTCAGAAGTGTGTCTAGATACAAGGAAAACTGAATGTTAACATCCATATTGTGCACAGTGAGTGGAACTTTGGCAATCTGTAATGATGTGGTGAAGAGGTTCCAAAAATGGCACCAAATAGAACCAGACAGATGAAAACCAGAGAGATAAAAATCACTCCAGGCCAGCAGAGAACATTATGCTCTGGAGCAGCACAGATACCTCAGACATAAACAAAACATGTTTATCCAACAGTGGGAACATCAGCCAACAAACACATAAAGAAGACTAGTTAACAGTGTGTTCATTTATAGTAATGTAATGTACCTTTATGTTCTTCTCTCACTTATATTTTAAAACATATAACTTGGTACAGAATAGGAAACCTAAGCTAGGTCACTGTGACCTAGAACAGTGTTCACCTATGATAGAGTTGTTCTGGAAGAGGATGTCGTTGCTTTCACTGCGGCTGATCTGGAAGATGAGCTTACAGATGTTGAGCAGGTTGTTTCCACTGACACACAGCTGTAAAGGGAAATGCAAAAAAAACACTTCACACTTCTGTATTAAGTACCACAGATGCCCTTGTGATAGTGACTTTGCTGCAGACATGCTGACACCCACACACAGACACAGACGACTCACAGCGAGGCAGAGCTTGGCGATGTGCAGGTTGAGCCGGGCAGAGTTAAGGTCGATGAGGCGGAACAGTGTTCGAAGTATCCCTGACCTCCTCTTACAACGTCGGCCGAGCATGTCCGCTTCTGCCAAGGCGCCATGGAGACCGTTGCACAAATCACACAGACGGTCCAAGGAGCCCTCGGAGCTGCCTGGCATCGCAGGACGACACATATTACAAAAGAAATCATGTCAAGTTCAGGGCAGCGTGTCAAACATTCACAGAGAAAGCAAACATCCCAAAATGGAAACACCCGCTTGTGTGTGTTGGCAAGTGTGTTTCACATAAATACAGATGAGTGATGCTTTGTGTATGTTGTGGAATGTACGTGCAGTATGCCTTGGGCTCTGCTGCATGGTGTACATTCATCATTTGCATGAGGAACTTGAGGTTAAATCGTCAACATCGATTATGCACAGCTCAGCAGTAAAATAACATTCTCCTCCCTCTTCTAAGAAGCAGCTTTGAGTTTCAATGGTCAACTCCAGGGGAACAATCCTGCAACAGGCGGCTACAATCTTGACGCAGAGGAAGAGAAAGGGTGGAGTCTTTTCCTTGTTTTTGAGGTAAAATAAATGTTTTCCCTGCATAAATAACAGGGTTTGGCCATTTCTAAAAAAGGTCGGCTGCAGTCTCACACTCAACACTTCCCTGCAATTTCCCACTGAATCTGAAAGGTGTTTTATGCATGAGCCAGAAGGCACTTGGTACAATAAATATTTAATATTTATCTTTCAAATGAATTTTCCATTAAATTTGTAGAGTGTTAAAATATTCACGGCCATAGATTTCATTTCATGGCTGCCAGACTGCAGTTTCAGACTAAGACAATTCTGCATGGATGCCAGACATAACACTATTTTGTTTGCCTTTCTTCGGTGGTTGAAATGACAGTGCTTTTTTCATTTTGTGAAACTTGGTGCATGACTATCTGCCAATGCTGAAAACCTGCAGGTTGAAAATGAAATGTAGTAAGGCAACAGAGAATCTTACCTTTAATGCACCCACATTACATTTTAGATTAGCTTCAGAGACTTTCTTCACACCAAAAGGAACAATGTGATATCTAAAAGTGTGATTGTGAGTTCAGGTGGTGACAGAAACTATATACTCTTTGTATCAAATGAATGAATCTGGTCAAAGGTAATGCATGTAACATGTTCACACTTTTTTAGTGGCTTTCCTTACAGCCCACACTACCTGCAGCCACTCTCTCTAGTTGTTGGAGAAGAGGAGCAATCATGTTATTCCACACCACTGACTCTGCGTCCCCCTCTGTGCTTGTGCTGTTGTCTCCGTTCCCCGGCCCTGAAATGTGCAGAGAGAATTGCAGTTAGCCAATTACCACATCCAAATGCAGACAGTGAACACAAGTGGCAAGCATGGTTCACAAGTTCACTGTCTTAAAATAAAACAGCAGGAAGTTTGATGCCACAATGAAAGGTCACCATCCACAGCTACACTTCCTCTGATTTCTGTGTCTGTGCTGAAATAGTCTGCGTGTGGGCAATTGAGTGTGTGCATGTGTGATCAAAACACGTGTGAATGCGTGTTTGCACACGCAATCTCTCACACGCCATGCACCTTCATTTTTTCATTTTTGCTGAACATTTGCATACCCCCTCGCTTGGTGTGATGCAGGAAACTGTGGTTGCCCAAACCAACAGTTCTTTCAGCTATTGGCTGGCTGCCTCGCATGATGCAAATTAGGCCCTTAGCAACAACACCCCAATCAAAGTTTGACACTCAAGAAGGGGTGTTCGGTTACTGAGAGAGGTGTGTCTCTGCTTTCTGGGCTCATATCTT
This sequence comes from Epinephelus lanceolatus, assembly GCF_041903045.1. Taxonomy (NCBI): domain Eukaryota; kingdom Metazoa; phylum Chordata; class Actinopteri; order Perciformes; family Serranidae; genus Epinephelus; species Epinephelus lanceolatus. The sequence continues at coordinate 19,460,100 of NC_135746.1, forward strand.
TTATATTCAGGCATTTTTGGGCTGATTTCAGTTCAGTTTTAGACATCTTAGAAAATAAATCAAGTATGATCAGTGAATGTTTTTAGGTAACGGTGCAGCTACATTTTTATTTTGCATGCTGCACAAATTTACCATTCATGTTAAATATGTTAAAAAAAGGGTTCAAAGAAGTTCATATAGTGTATCTGGACAAACCTGTTCTTGGTCCTGCTTTGCACTCTGTGGGTCTAATGCCTGAGTCAACACCAGGCTGCATTATTCCGCTGTAGGCACAAAGAAACACAAGAACACAAAGAGCCTTCTTACATTAGATTTTGGAGACATATGTGGCTACTGTTTAGTTTCATTTTATTTACTTGGGGGCTCATTTGGACATTAAAATAATAATAAAAACTGAATTGAAAGAAAAACACAATAGTAAATTGTGCCAAAGAATACATCTGAAAAGTTGCTGACACTATATTCTGTACACTAAGCCACGAGTGTATTTCCATCATTGGCCACTAGGTGTCCCTGTTGCAGCAGAGGTTGAGCCTAGTGTGCCGGTGCAGTTATCTGTAATGCGTGTCCCTGTATGTACTTTTGCGCTCATGCAGATACATGTGTGTCTGTCTGTTTGTGGGTGACTGCTTTTAAGTTTTTGTGTGCGTGTGAATCTCTATGCCTGTGCGGGCGTGTGTGTGTGCCGTTGTGCATCACAAACTGCAATCCCTAACAGACAGGAACTAAGATCTTAGCTTTGTGGGCAGTCTGGTTAAAGCTGTTCATGCTTTGTCACTGTGAGCTGTCTGCACAGCCTTACCGCCCTCTGTGCAGTAACCGTAAAGTTCTCCCAAAAACACACCCCTCGTCATGCTGTGCTATGTGTTGTGGCTTGCCCTCAGCATGTCACTGTTGCATCTTACTCTCTGCATGTTGCTGTCAAAGTCTGCACTATTACCGCTCACACACTAAGAGAATGACTCAATGCTACGATAAGTTCTATGAAAAAACGACAGGTAGTGTGTCTTATGACTAATTACTACGTGACCAGCTGAGAGTATAACTATTAATAAATGGAGATGAACACACACAGCATGGTGAGTCATCCTTATCACTGCTGTAACTGCAAGATTTACTTCACATGTCCCACACAAATGAGTGAATCAACCTTAAAAAATATGGAAAATAGAAGTCACTCCTTTCAAAGACAAAGAATATTATGTTATCAGTACTCTGAAGCTTCTGCAGTGACATAAGCACAAAAGGCTGAGTCTCAGGATGGAATATTATTGAGGTCTTACACTCAAGTGAGTTTTATTTCATGGTCTTGCTGACAGGTACGAGACAGAAAATGACCCTAGCTTTAGTAAAAATGTCTCCTTTTTATTCAATTGGAGCATCACCAGAAGGTTGCTTTTCAATATTAGCATTAATATACAGTATGCGGGTGTAACTATAGAGTGCACTTTCACTTTGATGGAGATTTGAGTGATTGGTATAAGCTGGCACACGGGGCATATGCAGCAGGGAGTGTTGGCCGAGGCATGTTGCAGTGAATGTCAGAGAGGGGGCTTTGGCTCTGTATGATAGGATTAAGAGCCTGATAATAAGGCCTCTTTGTGTGATACTGCATTCTCTGAGACATGACCTCATCCCTGTCTTAGGCCTGGCCAGTGCACTGCAGTCACAACACACGCTGCTGCCAGCCTTGCCCAGATGGGCACCCAAATCTAATAGAGAGCCATTTGGAGCTATAAAGCTTCGGCTTATTGGAGAAAAAGAACCTAGTGGATGTCTAATCTCCCCTATCTTTATATCTCATCCAACTCATCATATTAATCTGTCATGCTGTGTCTATTTCCACTTGCAGTCAGTGTACTTCTGGCTTGACAATCTCTGTGATTTCCACTTTGTCTATCTCCATCTAATGCACCTTTTATGTGGTTCACTGCAACACCAAAGAACAGCACATCAAAAACTTTGACCTAACACCAATCAAGGAGTCTTTAATCTGATCCTCTTGAATCATAACTTGACCACAGCCTCATCCTCTGGGACTTCTCTTTGTCAGCAACAAGTTACACAAACATTGCGTGTTAACTTGGCTTGTGAGGGAGGAGGTGAGGAGCCTGTGCTGCGGGCGATAGCCCAGATTTCCTGTAAAAGTGTTTTATGGTCTGTCCCCCCTCTACAGCCCCAGCTGCCCCACCCAATCGATAGGCGGATGGATTGTAACGACAGCCCCCGACCTCACGCCCAGAATTATGCCCCTCGTGTTGACACGCAGCTGATAAGGTCGGCAGAAAAAAGCAGAGCTTTTAGCCTTTCTGCACTGTGAAGGTGTAAAAGCTGTCACATGATAGTAATGACAGATAGAGGCAGTTTCATTGGGATGAAGCTGGATTTCACCCTGACCAAGATACAGTGTACAGTGAAGTATACGAGGGTTTAAACCGGGCTCGAATGTCTCAAGTTAAAGAATCTGTTCTATGAGTCAGTGCCACCATGGTGGTCTGACTGACTTCATATTTTCAGGTCTCAGTGAAGTAAAAAACACCAACTCTAGATTTGAGTTTACCTAATGTTAGCCCCTGTATGATATAAAAGAAGCCTGTGTTATTTTTGTTAACATTTGGATCATGGGTCGGACATGTAAGCGCAAAACAAAACATAAACAATTATAATGATATCAGCCTTACGAAGGTATTTCCTGTTTTAACTTCTCTTCCCAGAGGTCTGCATAAGTTACAGACTAAAACAGGAACACAAGAAACATTAGGAACTCGGTGCAAAGCGTGAGGCAAGAAAGCAAGGAGGAGGAGGCGGAAGAGGATTTGATGAAAAGCAAAAACAGGAGGCAAAATCAACTCCATCTTGTAATGGCCACCACTGCAGCCTTTGTGTGCCTGTAAATCTTCAATTCATTGTCATACTGTCACTCTGGTCAAAAAGGGGGGAGCAGGAGGGGGGGGGGGGGGGGGGGGGCAGACAAGAGAGAAGGACAGATCTTGCAAGTCAAACAGAGGGACAGAAAACGTACCTTTCACTTGCTGTTCTGCGTGGGCCAGGTCTGTGGGAACCACTGCGGACCTCGGTGTGGTCTGAAGTGGAGAGTCGTTTAGCTGATGGCTGCTTTTTTCCCAGGCCTGGATTTAATTTCTCTTTCACTTAACACATAGAAAGAATGTGGCAAGACGTTATTTACAGGTTGTTGCTGTATGCTGCAGTAGCATTTTGTCCTTGTTAGCTAAAAGCACAAGTCTCAATTTGTACACACTGACACACTGTGTGTACTCAGGTTAAAGATTTTCAAATTCAGTCAATGATTTTAAACATCCTCATCTTCTATTATTGCTGCAAATGGCAGAGCAGATTTGCGAGACAAGGTTTAAGATAAAGAGGGAGAGAGGGCGCTTATTTCCCACTCAGCAGCAGTATATCACGTTTTTCACCCAGCCCAACCACAGAGAATGTAAATCAGGTATAATGTCACTATGTGAATGGCTCCATTCATTTCCCTTTGGGAAAACTGCTCGTGTGCGAGTGCCCGCGCAGAAGATTTACGGAGATGCAGCGGGTGAAATAAATGAAGTTTTCTTTTTTCATTTTCTACCTGTTTAACAAATGCACCGTCTCATATCTTCTCTTATTTGCATATTATTGTAAACACAACATGGATGATTATCTAATAATAATAATAATGACTTTTATCCACCGTCTTTTCCCCTTGATCCAGACTTGCATCAGTATTTTTTTCCTTCCTTACCGTCTACATGTCCCTCTATAGGAGACAACATGGTGAGAGATCCAGCCCTGAGGAGGCGTGCCCGCGCCCCTGGCAGCCCCCTCTTCACCTCCAGTGGGTCAGTCGGGGGTTTGGGAAAGGCCTTGAATGGATCCTCAGCATTGGAGGGGACTGGAAACTTTGGCTTCTGGTGCCACACAAACATATTAGTGTAATATGATGGTGTGAACAATGAACCAGAACTTGAATCAACAAATTACACTACTTATATCCACAAAGAGATCCTATATTTATTTGTGTTACTCATTTATTCCTATTTTTGATTCCATATATTAACACTATAATCTAATTTATTAAAACCAGATAAGCTTTCATGTTGGCGAAGAGAGGGGTGTATACTCCTTATCCTGTTTTTCACTTTTCATGGTAATACTCATAATATTAAAAGATGCAAACATGCCTCTGAGCTTACAGTAAATAACACCTTCATTTCAATCTGAAATACAATTTAAATGACCACACATAGGTGTATTTGTGTTTGAGGGAACTTACATGGTCGAGAGGAGAGAGGCGAGTCCCTGAACCTGGTCTGGAGTCAGGAGCATCAAAATTTTGAGCATGAAGACTGAAAAGTGAAAAAAAGGCTCATTACTCCACAATTGATCTCAGAACCTGAAAATATCAACATGATTTAAGTGAAATTTATAACTTACCTAAATGCAGATGGAGGTCTGTTGTCTTGGTCTGCACGGACAGAGCTATTTCCAAAAAGCTGCCGATGTCCATCTCTGGGAGTGAATGGTCGCCGGGTGGACTGGACTCTCAGGGACTGTCTGGCTTCACTGACTATTTCTGCACTTGTTTTCCTCAAAGAGTTGCGCCGTGGGATGAAGGGACTGCACATCTCATGTTTTCTCTCCATAGAGGTCATGTAGGTCGATGTGACATTTGCCAAGACAGTCTGCAGATGACTTTAGTGGTTTGATTTCATCTTTATGTGAGTTGTTACAAGGTGTCTCACTGGTGGGGAACAGTTAGAAAGAAAAGAAGAAAAAAAAAAAGATAACGCCAAAACAGAAAATGAGCAGCAGGTGTTAAATGTGTCTGAGGTTGGAGTAAATAGCATTTGAAGCATGGCGAGCAGTGATGAAAGAGGTGTCCAGATCCTTTGAGCAGGTAAAAATTGTAATAATACAATGTAGTGTTGCTAAGGTACTGAAATTTCCAACATTGATAAAATATTATGATAAATATATATTTAATACCATTTTCGCTATCACAAGGAAGTTTGACATTTAAAGGCATAAAATTATTATTTTTTATTAAAGATAAATATCACAACACTATAATATAACAACTATGGCTTTTCTTTTCTTGATTAGTACCAGCAAAATGACTGCAGTTAACATTAACGACAGGTGAGAGTGAGAAAGCTGCTGGTATAGCTGCATCGATACTGTGGAAAATGAGTATTGAAACCTTCACAAATATTCAGAGACTATATGTATCAACACATCGATATTTCTCACAACACATCTACAATGTAAAACAACACTATGGCAAATAAAAGGCCTGCATCCAATCTAACTTCAGTAAGCCCATCAGTGATATATACTACATGATGGCACTGAGAGCTTCAATTGAAATTATTTTCAATACCAATACATTATGTCCCTCAAGGAAAACTTTGTTAACATCTATTTTATCTAATAATATAAATTTTTCAGTCTGTTCATCTCACTTCAGTCGTTGTTTTTTTGCAAAAAACAGTAAGTTTGTATCTAGTGGACTGAAAAAGCCGTAGATTATATTATTCTAGTGGGCTACCTAAAGTTGAATTTATATTTGTAATATGTATCTGTATAGTAAAAAAATAGAAACTTGGCGCTGTGCGATGATAGGATATTCCCACACAAAAATACTGGGATATTATGGTGCATCGATTTTTTTTTTTTTTTTTTTTTTGCCATAAATTGATAAATCTTTAAGTGCATAAAATGCCAGAAAACAGTGAACAATGACATCACCATTTTCCAAAGTACAAGTTGGGATATTTGAAATCCTTTTTAGTCAGAGAAATCTTAATCTGTAAAGTAAAAATAAAGTGGAAAGTTCATGTGGGTCCACCTTACAATTGTATCTAACTGTAGTATTAGAGAATATATATACCTAGCTAGATCCCAGCACTGATGACAAGATAGTATTGTCACCCACTGGTCACACACTGCCTGTTGGATGCCAAAATTAGTCCAACAGTCCAAACAATTTTGGATTAGAGAGCAAAACTTGACAGCATATGTTGGTTGTTGGTGTTGGAGTGGTTTGAAAATGCAATAAAATCCCAATAAAACCGTTTTTAGTTTGTTTACTTCAATAATAAGCCAAACAGTGCGATCTTAACTCATTACATTAGGCGGATTTTACTTTTCATGTGTGAGTGAATGAGAAGTCCCACTGCGCGTTCGCGCTCCGTCTCCATGGTGACCAGAAGCCGCTGCGGTGACTTGGACAACAAACCCAAGAAACAAAATAACCTCCGCATTCAATAAGCCGAGCTAAACTGCTCGTTATTCCCCATAAGAGCAGTTTATAACTTCTTACCTGTAGTAAATGTACTCGACTGTTCCATGATCACACGGAGAGGTGGTGGGGGAAAGAGGAAGCGTTTAAAGAAACCGGGGTTTGAATGAAAGTCTATTCACTAAGTTAAACTGAGAGTAAAGAAAAGTAGAAAACTTACCGTTAACCCGGGTAAAATCCTCAGTGGGTGTTAGTCGAGACCGTTATCATTGTAACGTCTGGATCCAGCTTCCACAGAGAAACCAAAACAATCGTAACACCTGACATTCGTTGAAAACTATCAAGTTTCCCAGCCTCCAGCAAGCTAGCCCGAGGATGACACATGCACGAGCTCCACTTAAAGGTAGTCTCGCGGGATTTGGTGACGCTCGTTTACCAGTGGTGTACACAGGTTGGATGCTAAATTTAACGTCGCACGGAAAATTGTAAGTATAATGAGTTTATTTCTGGCAAATTTGTTGATTTCACACGTTCTTCTAATTGTCCTGATACATATACACCCTCTAACTAAGTTACAGGAAACTTAATTTTAAGATTTGATAGTTTATTTAGGGGTGAAAGTACTTTGTGGAGGTCCTAAGACGGAGGGCACACAACAACAAAATCCCCCCCCCAAAAAAGTTTAGAGTTGTCTCCACGGGCCTTTTTCACGAAGACACAGGTGTAAATAACAGGGGTTTAGCACCAAATTTAGGAGCCTCTGTGGGCCCCCCCACATCTCTGCTCTTGGTCAATGTCTCTCTCACAGACCTTTTGAATTTTTTTTTTACAGTCAGTTTGCCTTCGTTCCCTTTACGTTCTTTCCTTCTTCCTTTTTTGGAACCTCATTTTCCCTTTCTCAGGGAAAGACATGACAGTGTACATTGGTGGACCTGCAGCATAAGCAGTCACTCACTGAGCTGCATTCAGAGACGAATCCTACTGCAACTGAGGACTAACCCAGAGCTTCCATCACATTCTCATCCCAGTTCGTCAAATACCGCTGCTCTCAGTGGACCTACATGTCAAAATATAATGTGTGAGGTACTCCCCTGCATCAGTTTTGGATGTTCAGGGATGGCATGTCAATTTACGCTTGTTACACGCATTGTGTCTTTCAAAATACATTCCCGTTTTCACAGGAAATTTGCAGTTTCTGCTTGTCAAATGCTTAGTCTGTGTCAAAATGTAGCTACAACACTTTGTTTTTAGGTTTACTTGCTCATGTTTAGGCAACAAAACTGTTGCACACATCATGGCGTGGCTTACAATAACTGCGGTTACTGGCATGATGTAACCTCACGTGACATTCCTCATCAAAGGTGCCTCTGTGTGTCAGTGTCTGCCACTGAGGTTCACTGACATAGCAGTGGTATTTGAAAAGCTGGAGTAAGAACAATATTGAGCCTCCGATGTTTTTAGTTTTAATACAAAGTTCAGTCTTTCAACTGATCTGCGTTTAATTTAGTTGAGGCCCTAATTACATAGAAGTAAAAAATTGCAAACACAACGAAGCTATCCAATCCAGGCTTTTCACGGACCCCCCTCTCATTGGTGCCCTGGGTAATCAGTCCCACCCCACCCCCCACCCCCCCACTATGACGCCCCTGGTAAAATATGAAACAATGGCTGAATTCCATTTAGCTGCCTTTATTTCAGGGTTCTACATGCTAGCTCACTGTCACACTCTCCAGGACTTTTGAATAGAACAGAGGCATCGTAGTGTCATTAGTAACACCTGTGCTTTTCCTAGTATGATAGGCCAAAATGTCTGCTTTTAAAAAGGTCTGTTATGCTCCTTAAAGATTGTAAAAATACATGCATTTATAAAATCCTACAAGTCAAACAAACACAAACAAAATGTTAAAAGTTATGTACAAACTAAAACTGAATGGCACATAAAGCTTACACTTCCAAGTTTCCCATAGGACAAAATTTCTGGTGAAAATACTCTTCAATTTATTCTGCATTATAAAATATTTTCCATTTTAAACTAATCTTTGGCAATAAAACCATGAATTATACCAGAATTCAAGACTATGACAACCCCTAAAAATGCAAATCAGTTGGGAAAAGTACAATGTTTAGCATATTTTAACTGAAATAACAAAAGGGTGAATTATGCATCATAAATTGCCTCCTACTAAAGTCATGATAATGTACAAAAAATTAAAACAAGAAATACAGATCAGTGAGATGCACTATGTAGGCTATCTGGTGTCTCTACTTTGGCTTTGACTGGATATGTTTCTCTTTATATGAAGTTTTTAAATTAATTTATCTCTCTATACTGAGAAAGTTTCTTGTCATTGCAAGAAAAGATGCTAAAATAATTTGGTATGATGAGTAAAAACATAAATTATAACACAATCTCTAAAATAATCTTATTGGAAAGAAAGAAAAACATCTGAGAAACTGGGAAAATATGTATTTATATGTATTTTTTTTTATTTCTTTGTCATGTTAGCCTATAGCAGCAATATGCTGTCATACAGTTTAAAAGTTTATAACACAAACTTTAACAGGATACAGTAACACCACAGCGGTGTTATATAGACTAAAGCAGACGGGTGTGTGTGGTAAACACTGCAGCCATAATCTGATAAAGCTGGTTAACAACAGTCACAAATCAGTGTCACAGTGTAGGAGGAAATCGACAGCTCCACTCCACTGAAATCAAGGCAATTAAAAATGTTTCTTTCAATACTGATGATATCAGTAAAGCATAAATAGTTAAACAAAAATGCTCTAATTTAGAACCAAGTGTAGTCTTTATGCGTCATCTGTGCTTCCCTTAAAAAATATCTCCCGCACATTGAATCATAGAGATTACAAATGACTGAGATATCAAACTGTATATTGTGTACATTTGCTACTGTGAACCTGCACTTCAAGATTCATTAAGTTCACAAAATACCCTGCTTTTTCTGCCACTTTCTGACTACCATTCAGATACCTCCACTAAGTGCATTTCTGTTGTTATCGGGGGTCGTTCTGTAGTTGGGATCAGCGGTTGTAGCTGCTGTAACCTACTTTCACCTCTCCTCACATTCATGTAAAAGACACACAGGTCATTCTCTATAATCCTGTAAGCCAGATAGCTTGTTCTATTGACATGTGACACAGAACGACATGTGTGGGAAAATAACTGTAAGCTAAATAAAAGCAATATACTGTGTAAAAGTCAAGTTGAAAATGACATAATTATTTACCACAAACAAATGTAATTCAACAGAAGAGATACAGAGAAAAGTTTTTACACTGTCTCACATCAGCAGTAAACACAAAATGATCTACTACAGCATGAAAATATTAAGTATATTCTTGGAGCAAAATTGTTAAATTTTGTTTTTCAGAGGATTTTGCGATGCCACCCCGACAATCGGATTTGTCCGCCATTTTGTCGTCACAGAAACTATGACGTTTCAAAAAATGAGTGGACACAAAATGGCCGCAGACTTACACTGTGTTCGCCAGTAAGAGTTTCACACTCTCGTTGTGGTCCACTGTAAGTTGGTCAACAGTCCTGCTCCGGGTGCACCATGAAAGACCAAGAGCTGGCTGCCCGCCCCCCTGACACACAGTTGTACAGGAGAAAAGACCTCCGGCTTTTACTTCCTCTGTCCATTTGCTTCTAAGCGTGCTGTCCATGCTCTCTTCAAGCATCACGAACTGCAATTCAAGCATCAGTGCAGAGAAGTAGAATTTGATCGATAATCATGGATAAACTCAAAGTTCAGGAGAAGTACATGATGCAGAAGTTCATTCATTCAACTCACGCTTCGCTCTGGGTCTCTTTAACCCGTCTAGATGGGCCGACCACTTTAAAGACCAATCAGGTCTGTCTGGATTTGCACATTCGTCCACTCGTAAACCTTTTCCCCCCAGCTTTTTATTTTTTGCACTGTGAAATATACATATGAACAATCTTGTGAGTCTCTGGTTGGATTTAAATAGCCTTACATGCTTCAGTCTCTTGGATACAGTGAACCTGATTGGCCGAGAGTGCATGCTGGGCATGCCCAATCACAGGGCATCACCATGGAGCTTACCAGCCAATGGGAGGAGGAAGATGGTCTCTGTGATTTCATTGTCACTAAGGGAGGGGGAAACATACTGCCAGGACAGTTGGCACTAACACGCTAAGCAGTGGACTCTATTATAGTCAGAGTGTATATGTCTGAGATAACCTGTGGAGCCACGGACATTGACAAGAGGAGAAAAGCACAAAGGCAGGTCTGAAGATGAAGCTCCTCTCACCAGGAGCTGCACAGTCCCAAGCACATGGGCTCATAGTACACTCACGTCACTGTTGTCGGTGCTGCTCACGTCACAGGAATGAATGGGTTGATTTGTAAGAGCCATCGTCCTGCTTGAAGGTGGTGTGTCTCCTTGGCAACCAGCTCCATCTCTGGCCAGAAGCTTAGACTGACAGAGAGCACTCGAATCACAGGACAGGGGCTTTTTTACTGTCCCTGGATCGCCTTTCAGTCCTGGTTTGACCCCTGAAGTGTGCTATCTCCTCTTCGCTCCATCTGTCCTCCTGTATTCCTGTTTTCCTTTGACCTGTTTTTTACCTTAGCGTTGCGTTTTTTTATCCTTAAAAAACTCCGCTTTATGTTAATCTGTTAATAGAGATGCTGTTGTTGGTCATTTCCATCATCTGTTATTCTGCCCATTATTATCTTGATTAGTCGATTCATTGTTAAAATCCAGAGATATTCATTCAAAGTACTACTAATTACATGTTATAATTAGCAGTTATTTGTTGCATGTCCTCCATTACATACTTCATTTGAATATATTTCAATAACTTACTTACCCTGATGTTTAATTTAAGACGGTGGTTTTCAACCTTTTTCTATAACGGCACCTTTCTATCTTTAAGTGAACTGACAACCCCTGACTAAGTGAAATGTTTCATAGATATTTCTTGATATATTCAATACATAAAAATAACATTACAGAGCAACTGCTAAAATGTACACTTAACCCAAATAGTGTACGCAATAACTGCAGTAAATTTGTGTTAAATGAGAGATTTAGATTATTATTATCTGTGAATATTGCATTAGAGATCAGAGATTTTCTGATATTTTTACAATATTTTTTATACCATTCTCCCTAGTATGTATTTTTTTTATTTGTTAACAATCATCCATACTTAATATGCTTCTTTCTTGTTTTTTTTTTTTTTTTTTTTTTTTTTTTACCAATTCACTGTTTTCTTCTCCCTGAGGATTGGCCATTGTTCTGTTAGCTCTTTGGTTGTTTTAACTGCGCAGTTTCCTGTTGCAGGATGAGGCTGTTTGAGTGAAGGCTCTGTTATTATAACTCAGGGGTCTCATTTGTGTAATTTGCATAATCAGGCTTCCACCTCATAATCTGTGTCGCCAATTTCCCGTCTCCAAAATATTTGTAAGCATGGGTCAAAGTTTCTCCCGTCAGCTCTGTTTTCATAGATCACAACTTTTCTGTGGGAAGTGATGTCTGTGTTGTCATCACTAGAGTCCACCGGTTACATTTCTACATGAGAGCCCAGGTCTTATCCCATGACTTTGTATTTAAAATAATAATCTAAAATTTAGAAATAAAATTCCATTTAGTTTTCTTCACAGAAATGAATGAAATGCTGAGATATCAGTCAGCTGTTTATATATTTATATTTTTAAGTTTTCCTACAAGAAGGCCTCGTGACCCCTACAGAAGCTTTGGTGACCTCCAAGTTGGGAACCAGTGATTTAAGACAAACAGTATACATCATTTCAAAGCGTCTGATATCTGGAGCACAACAGATTATTCTTGGACTTGGAATCAGCAGTTGGACACAAAGAAATCTTAATATAAAGTCCACTTATTGGATTTTTCAAGATCTCCCTGAGAACGCACATATATTCTAGCCTTTGAAAAGTTACTTTTCAATATGGTGAGTTTTCCCTTTGATATTAGCAATTTCTTTTGAATTTAAATGCTCACTTCCAGTTTTATCCACTGACTCATAAGACTGTAACACACCTGATTGGTCAGAGGTTGTTGAGTCTTACTCCAGATCTTGTCTTATCTCTCTCTTTCTCAGCATGTAGCCTTTTTATAACTCTTTAGTCAGCCTTTCCAGCGGTGATGTAAGTAACCGCCTGATCAGATTTTCAATGAGCCAGCAGGTTGATGTCAGAACATGACAGAAAATAGTGCAAGTCGTTCAGCAGCTGGCTCATTTCTGACGTGTGCTCTGACACGAAAAATCGAACTCCTAACTTTTCAGCACTGTTAGTTGTGCAAGATTCCAGATTCAGTTTTGTGCTTAGTCAGAAAGTCTGAGCTGAATTAGGTTTCTTCGGGGGAAGTTAGTAATAAGGGGAGCTGTCTCATACAGGAAGGACAGGGCAGAACAGTGTGTATTTTGCATATTTTGTAGAGATAAAAAGATGCTTCACTAACTTTTCTTACTTCACAACAAGCACTTTTTTGACTTAATCAGTGCTGGCTGTCAGTTTTATTTGAGAGGGAAAGGCAAAAAGAAATTAATTAGTCTTGTACAGTCGATACATTTGATCAATGCAGACTTTAACCTTGACAGTTTTTTTTTACGTGTGCTGTCCACATTGATGTCATGAGATTACAGTGTCTTAGTTTCCACACTCTTCAGTCAGACCCAGACGTGTGCAGAAAGGCTGGAGTCTCCTGCTGTCTATTAGGACCAAGAGTGAACTGACACGGTGCACAGGCAGTCAAATAAAGCAGACATGCTGGGCAGACAGTCGCCGTGTTATCGCTCACGCACACCCTGATGTTACGCACAGATGAGCTTTTTAAGAGCCTTGTCCAGGCATAAACAAGAGTCACATACACTTGAACATATGGGCATGCAGGCGTACAGCGCAGCACAGCATGAGACCTATAGTTATAGACATATATTTATAATTCTAGTAGCTTAACAGGGGGTTATGTGACTATTATTCTTATTAATTACCTTCAGACAGAGCCAGGCCAACAGTTTCAACAACCCAATCGTTATCTTGTAGTGGATATGTTGATACTTTACATTTCAAGAACACTGTGGTTAACGTGTGGTTAGGTTTAGGCACAAAAACCACTTAGTTATGGTTAGAAAAAGATCATGTTTTAGCTTAAAATACACTGTTTTAGGTGCACAGTCCCCGCTGGAGAAGTAGCAACATCTTGCTGCATTTTGTTGCACTCTCCTAGGTGGAAAAACTCTCTGCAAAACACCCAGATTTAGTGACTAAAAGACTGCTGGAAAAACAGTGACAGGTTACTTCTAGGGCTATATTCAGCAATAGAAAATATTGGTTTACTGACATTTTCCCTACTCTTCAACCGATCAGTTGGTCTATGGGAGCAAAGATTTGCATGTTATCTCTAGATAAACTCAATAAGCCACAGTGCACTGAGTGCACTCTACCCAGTAGTGTTGTGTGTCCACCAAAGAGTGTATTTTCCCTGTCGCAGAGCTCAACATTAACACTTGCCCAGAGCAAGTAAACTCTGTGTTCATGCAAGTGGAATGCTACAAGTGAAGATAAATGTGATCTCCAATGTAATATTATTTTAAAATAAACTGCACACTCTAACACTTTTTCACTTGAGCTGCACACACAAGTCCATGTCACCACTAAAAGTTGAACAGGACTGGGGCGTCGGTGGTTTAGTGGATACAGCAGGCACCTCATGTACAAGGCTGTTGCCGCAGCGGCCTGGGTTCGACTCCAGCCCTTGGCCCCTTGCTGCATGTCATTCCCTCTCTCTCTCTCTCTCTCTCTCCCCCTTTCACACTCAGCTTTCCTATCGATTAAAGGCAAAAATGCCCAAAAAATATCTTAAAAAAAGAAGGAAAATAAAAAAAAGTTGAACGGGACTGATGAGAAAATCTTGCTTAGGTGTCCCGCCGTTCACCTCAGGATGTGGAAGTAGGCTCATATATTATGTCACTTTAGAAACATCAGTGTGATATAAAACATGCAAATATAACACATTCATGGTTTGCAGAAACGCTCAACATTTTCCTCTGGCGCCTGGGCTGGTTTCACCCTGTTTCCTGTTGTAATGCTAAGCTTAGCTAACTGACTCATATTGATTCTACTGATAGGAGAATGGCGTCTGTTTTTAACTCTTGGTAAAAAAAACAAGTAAGCACATTTCCCAACATGTTGAACTGTTTCTTTTAAGATAATTCATTAAAACCCTCTTTGTGAGGAGTAAAATTTCATACAGGCTCAGAGAGGAACTGTTTTTTGTTTCTCCCTGAGATTGCCATCACCCTGACAGATCCCACTGAAGCATGTCCATTTCATTTTGTATGCTAATCAAAATGCAGGTGACTCAGCCCTATCTTGATGAGGCTTATGTATGTTTCTATGAATAGATATGCGGGTGTGGGTGCTGACCTGTCTTTGTGTTTCACTGTGTTCCTCCCCTGCGTCTGTGTTCGCAGCACTTTTCCACCAAGGCCATCAGACCACACATAAACATCCTCAAACACGCATATCCATCGACTCTCTCCAACATGGCGGGCCTCTTTTTTTTTTATTATTAATCTCTTTGTGAAGCATAACAGATTCTGCAATGCTAATGCAGAGTGTGTTCTGTCTTGCTGCAGACATTTGCTCCCTCCTCATGTTAAAAAAAAGTGAGCATCAAGGTCTGTGTTCGGCACTCGCACAATAGGCTTCTCTCAACAAGCACACACGGGGTCTGGTGAAGGCCATCAGTGCTCGCCTCGCTCTTTTACAGATCCTGTTCTTTTTCAGGCTTCAGTGTGTTTATCAGGGTCACACTTGTGTAAGTGTGAATGATAATAACTAACCTTCTCCTTTTGACTTGAATGTCATTTGCTCATTTGTGTTACACAACCAATGGTGCAATCACGCTGTTTTATCAGGAGCAGAGAAAATAAGAAGTGGTGTGTGTAAGCTTTCATAATCTTACCTAATATTGTTTTATAACCTTGATACTTAAGTAGTTTTCCTATTTAATGAGAAATTCTTAAAGATAGCTCAGGAGAGGCCTCTGTGAAATCAGTGGAGTCTGTAGGACACTAAACAATAAAGAAGTATAGCAAATTTCAACAAAACACAAGGGTTACTTTTTGTAGATGTACTGATCGAAGGCTGTTTTGGTTTGAAGCTGCTGTTTTTCTCTTGAAAGACTTAAACAACAGTTGTGTTTGCTGCACAGTTGCCCTTGATTCACCTGGATTACTATGAATCTTCATACACAAGCCATTTGTTTTATCTTTTGGGCATCTCTTAAAAACTCTTGATTTTTTTGTAAGAAAAAAAAGCACAATTGTTAAAAGGGACTGGAATTTGGAGACTTAATTTTAAGAGCAACATAAACCCTGTTTCCACTGAGCAGTACAACACGGTTCGGTACGCATTTTTTCCGTTTCCACTGTGAAAAGTTGTGGATGGTACCAATGGAAACGATCCATACTGTCCCCATTTTTGGTCCCCCCTCTGTTGGGGTACCTAGCACACAGATATGGTACTAAAAGGTGGAGCTGTGAACACTGCAGTCCGTTGATTGGTCAATAGCAGATGGTCACTCTGCTCAGGGCTGAGTTGTGGCTGGTTTTGTAACTGTTCATACATAAAAAGAGAATATGTTTTGCTGCGTCTTGCAGCAGCTTTAGTGTGAGGAAAAAAAAACTCAATTTACTGGGCCGACTGGCGGCAATTTTTAAGGTGGAACGTTAACTTATAATGTTACTCAATGCATGATGTGACCACGTGAATCCATCATCATACCTCAAATTTCAATGTGACAACTTGGACCATTACTTTAGTCTTTATTGTCTCTCTTGGATGATGACACAGACTTTGAGTACGGAATGGATTCAAGCGTTTGAAAATATTTCGACCGGATTATGTGAACTGCATATATTCTAATCCTCATTTGGAGAAAAAAAAAAGCGTCACGGAACTGCATATATTCTAATCCTCATTTGGAGAAAAAAAAAAGCGTCACGGAGCGTCGTTCCTGTGGGCTATGGCGAGCTGAGCTTGCCTTAGCAGGACTAAATGCACAAACCCGCTATTTTTAAATATCACTTAAAAATACACTTGATATGAACATGCATTTTGGGTGATTGGATCACAAGTGGACAGCACTAAGTACGGGTGTGAATGCACGACAAAACGCTGTAGTGTGGACACAAGGCATAATTGTAGCAATAGTTAGCCATTTTTAACTGAAAACTTATTAGTGTGGATGTAACCTTAGGGCTGTCCACTGATCTCCCAAGATGCATGTTACCTAATACCAGGTGTAAACAGGCTCTTAAATAAACAAGAGAAGTAACTGTTGTGGTTGCACAATGCCTTGGAAATTGGCCTCAGCTGCAACGTGCACACTTAGGTGCGCTCAAGCCTGGGGGCAGCAGAAAGAGAAATGCCAATATAGAGTTGTCTTTCAAAATGTACTGTTGGACGCTGACAGGAGGGTGTCACATCGTTTCCCTGCTTATCACTTGGGAAAACATTCCCTCTGACCCCTGCTGAACTTGCAGACACGCAGAAAGGCTGAGCCAAGTGGAACACAAAACAGGACAAAATACAGGACACAGTTGGTCATACTGAGCATTCCCATGTAAACCACATGTGTCGAGCCCGAACCACATTTTCTAACATCCAGTAAACACTGTCAACAAATTCTAAAATGGTCAGATCATCTAACAGACACAAACACTGACCTCATGTGCACCAGGACGACCATCTGTCTCTAACAGGACATTCTGCAGAGCATTTAATGGAGCTCTATAGTAACCTGCACTAAATTAACTGCCACACACACTCCGTATCACAATCATCGGTGAGGTCTTCTCGTCCTGCTGTCACCCCTCCCCCAAGAACTGATCTCCTTTGTTCCTCCATGAGGATCATCCATCCCTCTTGGGTGATATTTGCCAGTGAGTGACCACCATGCGGTCATAACTGGTCTTCTCCTAGCATTAAAATAAAACCCCCTTTCTTTCTCTCCCTTTGTTTCCTCCTGCTGTTTTTCTCTCTTTCCTAAATCCTGTCATGATCTCCCCGTGATTAATGGTGATGGACTTTTCCCTGTCTGGACTTGCTTGGCTCTTGCACACACATGCACACACAAACAAACAAAAACACAACCTCAGAATCAAACATTTAATCAGTTAACAGTTTGTTAAGATCTCCTAATGAAAGACAACATTCATTCATAAGTCTAAATACTCACAGAAACAACAAAGCATGGAGGTGGCACTGATCATCATGTGTGCAGGTCTGCATGTTTTGCTCTCATGTGAGGGGCTCCGCAGTCCTAATAAACAAAGTCAGAGACCGAAGCCACAAGTTTTCACTGTACATGGACTCATGCACACACAAACACATAAACACACAGATGTACACGTCAAAGCCAGAACATGCATTCATAAACACATATGTAACACAGATGAGAAAGAGGCCTTAAAGAGCAGGACGGGGAAATTATTCACTGTCACATAAGCATAACACACACAAACCCATGTGTGCATGCTGTCACACACATGATGAGGACAATGAGACATATGGATGCAATACTTACTTTAAAAGAGACACACAATGCAACATTAAAGTCATTAGAGGTAATTTTTCCGCATTTGACCAAACTGATTAAAGCCAGGCAGCGTCTGGTCTGTAAAGTGGTCAGTGGTTACATAGCTTTAGCACTGTTGCTGCACATTCCTGCTCATGTGAGAGTTGCTTCTTTTGATTTTGGAAACATTTGGTAAATATACTAATGATAAATTAGAATCTTCTGTGTCAGATTTACATTTGATTGGCGCTGACTTCACCTGATTAGATCATTCTTCATGGTAGATTAGCTCCTCTTTGTCTCGCCAGCCAACACACCATCACCACTATTACTTAACGTGTGGAGAAAACAGGACGGACAGACAGAGGGAGGGAGGGAATGATGGAGAAAGGGAGTAATGAAGCTATGTATGTGCTTTCCCTGGTGGTTTTAATGGTGAGTGCAGGCCATAATTCACTCCAACGCACACGCACACTGGCACAAATGAATGCACACTCATATGTGTGTGTGCACATGAGCGTGCACACACACACACACACACACACACACACACACACACACAACCACACACACACACACACACACACACAAGCCCAAAGCAATACTTCTGACTCTCTCTTTGTGTCTTTGTGTGTGTCCTACTCTCCATTTAGGCCAGTGCAGAGAAGATATATGGATGTGTGAAACACAATGACCTTGACTCTGTGTGTGTGTGTGTGTGTGATGGGGGTGGGTGAGGGTCTACACTGAATGTGCACCAATACACCATCTCTGAATCGTTTTAATGGTGTACCAGCTCATCAGTTTTCAAAATAAATCAACAATAACATCCAAACATTAAATTGTGTTAATGTGTTATTTTGTTTAAGTGTTACTGTTTTTTAAAGTAACTTGTCATAACAATGTCTGAGGGCGAGGTTAAATACACAATGAAAAATTCAGTGAAGCTTTATTTCCAAGAAAAAAAGGTGTGCATGGCCGGATTAACCTGTTTGAGATCCCTGGGGCAAAGTTTGTCATTACGCACCTGTCGTGGCCAAGTTCTTATTTTGACACAGAGACCTCCTTTATCTCAGGGCCATACGATTACATAATCATGCAAGACCGGGCCTTAATTTTTGCTGGATTCTGCTGGAACATGATCCAGGACCTCCCAGATCAGGACTGGCACCTATTTGGCCTAACAATTTTCTTCAGCAATAATTTGCTATAATAATTTGTTCTGTCATTCTTTTATTTCCCATTGAATTTCCTTGTAAATCACTTGTCTTGGTTGCATTTTAAACTTGATTTTTATGTTTTTTTCCCTTTTGTTTTTTAGAGAGAGACATCAGTCATTTAGGCCACACAGTGATGCTTGAAGCATGCTTTTGAACACCACAATTTGAATTAGGATAACTTCAACAGCAAGAACAAAAATCGTAAAAGACATTTTAAAAAAAGACATTTCAAATTTGCTGAAGTTCTTAAAAGAGTAGGTCAGTCTTGCCCAGAAAAGTCCCATCATCGTGGGAATGATATGTGTATGTAACATTATCCTGTAGATATCGGTGTACTGTGTTTGCTAGACTTCACTGTCACAAGAACAATATTCTTTATATGTGTGCTGCACATAGGGTTGTTTTTTTATGTCATTCTTGTGTTGTCTGTGGACTCCAGGGCTGTTTCCGATTGACTCACCTTGTGTGTACGTTAAATGTCTTTAGCAAATTGCTAGTGGTGGATTCAAACAAGACATTGCAGTTGACAGAAATGTGGCAGCTTTCACTGGGGTCATTTAGTTTTTCTAAAATTAAAAATGAGATCATTTGGAAGAACATTGCCAAAATATCAAGATAACAACCAGTCCTCATATTATGCCTCTAACACAGGGGTTGGCAACCTGTGACTCCAGAGTCACGCGTGGCACTTTACCCTCTTGGCTTTGACAGAAATTATATGAAAATAAATAGCCCTTATTTTCATTTTCATGTACTGTTGTAGGCCCTAAAGTGACACATTACATTCTTCAACTGTAAAAATGCATAGATTATGTACTGATTTAAAAAAAAAAGTCTTACATTTTATCAACTAAAATGTGGTCATCCATCAGTGGCGTGGCGCCTTCTCCTCTAAAAAATATCACTAGCGATGGCTACAGTAGTCTTGAGTCTCCCTAGCTAGGGTAGCTGTGGATTCCAAATCCAAAAAGAGAAAAGTCGCTGAGGAGAATAGAGAATTTAGTAGTGCATGGACAAATTAGTATGCTTTCATTGGCAAAGCTGCAAAGTTACAGTAGCAAATAATCAAAAATGGCCCACTGCAGAGTAGCCACCTTGTGCTAAAACATATTAATGAATGCCCATACAGGTGTGTTAGTAATGTTGATTGGCTGAATTCAACTTGGCCAAAAATGTCTCTTGTCATAGTAGAGGTTGCGGACCCCTGGACTAATACATGAAGCTGTGCCCAGCACCTGATGAGGTTCAACTCTATTAAAACAGCTCTGTCTATATATAATATTTTCCTTGCAGAAAATCATGAAGCTCTCGAGGATCTTCCTAAGGAGGACACCATTTCTGGCACTGCAGTCGATGGAGGCTAACCAACGAGGAAGAGAAGTAAGGTGTTAAATGTCCGCCACACAAACACTCACTGAAACAACATGGGTTAGTTATTAATCCAGAGTAATGAACTCTGAAAGATAACGCATTCCCATGTTGGTCAGCTGATGTTCACATGACACGTTGCTCATTGTCTTCATCTTCAGCTGTTCCATGAAGTGACTTTTCACCATAAAGAGGCAGTGTGGTAGAGTACTGTATGTTGCGCTATATGACCCAGCGCACACACATGTAATAAAGTCACATGCATCCACATGCTACGATGCGAGGTAATGCTCTCAAGCCAGAGGGTGGTGGGGGATGGGAACACGATGGGGGTTAGTGGGCTTATATGGCAACAGGATTGAGAACAAGCCAAGCACGATGCCCCCTCACATGGGGAAATAACACAGCCTAGGTGTGTGTGTGTGTGTGTGTGTGTGTGTGTGTGTGTGTGTGTGTGTGTGTGTGTGTGTGTGTGTGTGTGTGTGTGTGTGATGAACTCTACATCTACTGGCTTTATATAAAGGAGGTGGAGATGAAGGTTTGACAGGCAGCTTTTCTGTTTCCTGCATGATTATTCCACATCATCTCCCTCCTTGCACTCAGCCCAGCATCATCCTCTCTCCTTCTCTGTGTGGGGCTGTTATTGAGGAAAAGTGTGGTTGACAGTGGAGATATAAGAGAGAGGAAAAAAACATGAGAATAATATAGGGAAAAGGTGTGAAAGTGAATGAAGGGAAGGTGAGAAAAAAAGAGCAGGAGGGGGGAGCAGACACAGAGGAAATGACTGCAAGGGAAAAGAGATTGTAATCAGATTTTATCGTGTCGTGTAGTACTACTCGCTTTCATTTTGCATTTGGTTATATTACTGAATAAATCAGCAGATACAATAAAACAAAATATGTTTATTATATCAAGATTACATCACACGCTCCCCTCACAAGTCCAAAACAAATCAGTGTGACAAATGAAAAGCATCAATCAACACAATGATTTCCCCTCTTCTAACAGTTCACTCTGCTCTGCTGGTGCGTGAGGTTATCCAGTTCAATCCCATCAATGGTCAAAGCCCCCCCATCGACTGAGACGGAAAGGATGAAATCATTTGGAATCCATGGCGATGCTTCACCAAGGTAGATAACAAGAAAGAGCGGCAACATCCACCAGCCTCTACTGCTGCTTTTTTTGTTTTTGAATTCTAAACATCTCATCCTCTTTTCCTTTTCCATCCACTCCGAGTTTCATTCACACTTATTTTCTCCAAACACCTCAGTGGAGTGAAAGGATTTTTTTCCCTTCATCTTCATATATCAGTGTGAGAAAGAGGGTGGGAAACTACAGATAGATCAGCGAGTGATTCAACAAAACAAGATAAAGAAAGGATTAAATAGGAAGAGAGTGGCGTATTGTATTACAACGGAGATGTCATCCACTTACACAGGCGTGAAAAATCATCTCTGTATGTGATGTTATATCCCATAATGAGACATGAAAGAACACCTGCACTTAAATTACTCTTTCCTCTACGAAACTACTGTATGAAAGTAAAACTGACTGTGGAAACACATGTCCATCATTCTGAGACTTTCACCTGCTGAGAGGGAAAAAACGGTTTCATTTATATTCTCACAGCGCTCTACTGGGGTGCAGTTTACTGCAACATGTGGCTATTTAAAATAATTAAATTAATAATAATAATTAAAATAATTTTGAATAAATGCCAGACAGTTTCAAGTTCTTCTTGGAGAACATCAACAAAGGAATCACGTTTAGTAGCTGCAGTATATTAACATTGTTAATTCTTATTTCTGTCCATTTTATACCTGTGATAATTCTCTGTTCACCATGTAACAGCTGAAACAAGAGAACAGCAGGTGAAATGATAAAAATAATCTATTTGCAGCAATAAATTTTATATTTAAGAATTATTTTATGGCTCTGAAAACACCCGGCTGCTTATTAGTTTTGAATTTTTTTTTTCCCCCCTGCAACGTAAAGACCAAAAGAGATCAATTTAAAGTCTTAAACAAAATCCCATTATCTCCTGAGGTTAATTTTTGATCATACAGCATGTTTAATTGTACAGTATATTTTTAAATCAAGGTTTTTTTAATCTAATTGCTTAAACACTCAACTCACCAGAGCTTATGTTTTCAAAAGACAAATGCAAAAGTATGTCAGATTTTGAGCATGAAAGTTCACACTTTACCTTGGAAATAGTGGTTTCCCCAAGTCCACTACCTGCTACTAACGCATCAGCTTTTAGCCACGTCTTATGGTCTCCATTAGGCTGTACCCAACATGGATTTGGCTGTTCAATATGAATATGAGACTGTTGGTTCCTTTTTTTCTTTCAACAGCATTCCGCAGGATGTTCAGGGTGACAGCCACTTTCTGGTAATATGGGAAACAAATCAAGTTAGCCCTCTGACCTTACAATGCTAATGACAACATGTTTTGCTGACATTAGATATCAAAAGCCAGAGACTGTACCATATTAAGTTGCTGTAAACTGTAAATCCACCACTTCTAAGCAGAAAGCATAAGATAACTTTATCTCAGAGCCTGACCGAGCAAAGCCTTTTGTCCTCCAGGCAAATGCCTCTGTTTTAAGGGCCATGGTTGTGCGTCTGCCTCCCTTGTTGGTGCAGTGTATCCTGCACTGTTTCCCCTTGTCAGCCACCATTGGCTTTTTTTTTTTTTTTTTTGGTGAAGCCCTTCTGTGAGTGAAATCACTCTGATTGGCAGTTCAGCTCAGCGCACAAGAAGAGAAATGAGGAAAGTAAACAAAGACCCGAAGTCAAGAGGGAGTGAGACCACAACAAACTTCTTACATAAGGTAAAATAATTTTTCTTTAGCCATTGAGCTCTTAAGCAGAAGCGGTTCATGACAGTTTATGTTATTGTCCACTGACACACGTTAAATATTGTTCTTTCAACATTGGATTGTGTTGTTAATGTGCTAACCGGCTAACTAGCATCAAGATTATCTTCCGGTTTTCCTTTTTTGAATGATGAATACAGACAACCACCATCTGCTGGTGGGCAGTGTTATTTCCTCTCATGCAGACAAACATGCTAGTTGAACGTCGGCTTTAATCTTTGCAGTGTGTTCATGTGGAGTTATTTTTGGCCAAGACAGCGATGTAAGGCAATACAGCTGGGGGTCTGAAGTTGATTCCGTGTGTCTGGGACTTTATGCCGAATCAACCTGGATCTGGGTCTGCAGCTGTCTGTACTTGGGAGCAGCATGAAAATGTGGAGTGCTCACTCTGCTGCTAAATCTGGGGACCAAAACGTCCCCAGAAATTCTTTGCACACTGACTGACATTAGAAAAATGACTGCTCAACCTGAAGTCTTAGTCAGCTGAGGGGTGTCTGTCTGATGATTTGCGTCTTCTGCTTTCAGGGACCAGCTCAGTAGGCTCAGGAGTATGCTCAGTTGTCTTGACAATGGCTCAGTTGTCAGCGTGTGTTCTTTATTCAAGTCAAAAATGTGTTTGTTATGTTAAATATATTTTTTATTGGAGCTCTGTTATGTAATGTTTAGTTCACTAGAATAGTTTTGACTTTCTATAACATTAAACCACGACAACAAAAATTGAACCCACAAGAGCACATAATTAACATAGCAAAAAGTATACAAGTCCATAAAACAACCTCACAAACAATCAAAGGAAAGAAAAGAAAGAAGACTTTTGTATGGACAGCGACAGAAGCAGTAAAGGCAGACCAAATGTTCCTCAAATCATCATCAGACGATTGTAAACGTCAGAGAATCACAGAGGTTAGTGAAGATGAAAGAAAAGGAGGATGACGCCACAGACCAAGGTGATGCTTCTGTCCTTGTTAGAAGTACCAGTCTTGAGTATTTTGTTCTTTGGAGCGACTGAAGGGCTCTGATGACGCAGGGCAGACAGACGTAGGAGACGAGGCTCAGTTGCAGTACATATTTGACTAAAGCATGTCTAATTCTGTAGATATTATCATTATAAAATATTCCAGTTTGAACATTTTTCCACCTCTGACTCTCTCTGTCACCTCTGCTAACCCGACCATTTCTTCTCACTTCCTCTCTATTTCCGTCATTCCATTGCACCTCACCTCACTTTTCACGCTGATACTGTGCATCACATCCTCACACGTTGGTACTTGTGATGCGCCCATATGGATGCACATACTGTGAATCTCAAAAGGGGACGGATGAGAGGGAAATGAAAGGCCTGTGATTATGTAGGTATAAATTAACCTGTAGAGGTAGTTCCCACATTACAGCAAGTGCAGTGTGTAAATCCATGATGATGGTGATTGTTTTTGTTTTGTCTGTTTGTACATGTTGGTGTGTGTGTGTGTGTGTGTGTGTGTGTGTGTATGTGTGTGTGTGTGTGTGTGTGTGTGTGAATGTGTAATTACAAAAGGTCTGTGCAATGTGAAGCAATCTGTCGCTCCACCACAGGCTGTGAGTCTGAGCTATAATCTGCTGTGATGACGCTGATCACAGCCTGTGAATGGAGGTGCTGCGGGACAATGCTCAACCGCTCTGTGCCGGTGTGCCATTACAGAGATGACATCATTCCACTGCAGCACTTAGCGCGCGCATGCACACACACACACACACACACACACACACACACACACACACACGCTCACACTCTATCACAGCAGCACACACACATTGAAGTATCATTTACGACTGCTCAGTTCTCAGGTCCCCCCACCCCCCTCTGTCTTGGATTCATCCTCGTGTGGCCAGCAGCAATTAGTGTGTGTTTGTGTGTGTGTGCAGCAGGAGTTCAGATAAGGTATAGAGATCGGGCGAGCTATCGAGATGAAGAGAAGCCCTTCCATCCATCAGCAGTGCAGTGTCAGTGCTCGGGGATGAGAAGCCCACTAATGGCCATAACTCAACAGATCCATCACATCTCCATCTTGTTTACACTTTGAACCCCACACCACATATTGATGACTCACTTCTAATTAGCCAGTCAGTGTCTCCAGTGTCCAGTGTCTCCATTTGTGTGCGTCTGTGTGTGGAGAGAAGAGATTTTAAAGGGACAGTTCACCCCAAAAATCAAAATTACATATTTTAAATGTTACCTGTAGTGCTGTGAACAGTCTAGATTGTTGTGGTGTGAGTTGCTGAGTGTTAGTGATATCAGCCGTAAAGATGTCTGCCTTCTCTCCTTATAATGGAACTAAATGGTACTCGGCATGTGGTGCTCAGAGCACCAAAAATACATTTTGAAAACATCTGAAAAATCAACAGCAAGAAAGGAAGATAGATGGCAAGGATAAGTGACACAACAACAGAGCAACATAGTGGAGAACTGGGGTTCAGAGATAGAGTGCTCACGAGGGACGGGAAACAAGAGAGAGAGTGAAGTTGCAAGGCGACTTGGTTGGTAGTGTTTGCTTCTTCCTCCCCAGCAGTGGGAGAGATGTGT
This sequence comes from Epinephelus lanceolatus, assembly GCF_041903045.1. Taxonomy (NCBI): domain Eukaryota; kingdom Metazoa; phylum Chordata; class Actinopteri; order Perciformes; family Serranidae; genus Epinephelus; species Epinephelus lanceolatus. The sequence continues at coordinate 19,485,977 of NC_135746.1, forward strand.
GTAACATGCAATGGAGAGCAGTGATCATCATCTATGTGCTGTATAGACATGGGTCGACGTGTGCACTTAAATGTGTCGATGACTGACGATTGAAATAACCGAAGCAGGAAAAGAAGGAGAACCAGTGTAAGGAAACATGTGCGTCCTTAGCTTGTATATGTGTTTGAAAATTAGAAAATGTATATGAGTTTTTATAGTAGAAAATCAGGTAATTAGTTGGGCTCGGGCTCAAGACCGCTGCCATGTAACCATGCAACTATACAGATTAATTTAGGGTCAGTCCAATTGGAAGATCAGTAGTTTGATCCTTGACTCCTCCAGTCCGAATGCCAAAGTATCCTTGGGCAAGATACTGGACCCCAAATTGCTCCCGACGGCTGTTCCATCAGTGTGTGAGCACATGTGAATGGTTACTGAGTAGCAGGTGGCACCTTGTATGGTAGCCTCAGCCACCAGTGTGTAACTGTGTGTGAATGGGTGAATGTGACTTGGAGTGCAAAAAACGTAGTGCGTAGTGCGCACAGTGAGAGAGGAGAGGGAGAGACTCTATGCTGCTGCCAGAGTAGCCGCTGAGTGAGTTCCCTCTGAGCTGTAACTCACTAAAAGAGTCTGAGAAGTCTGCGGGTGTTCATAAAACATTCAGGACGCCACAGTTTATGCCACACTACTGAAGCTGCTCCTCTTTTTGGAACCACTGCAGACTCAGTAATAATTTTGCTTTCAGCCATCCTTGTTGTATTATGATATGAATTTTTCTTATGATATTGAAAATTATATTGGTGTTATCATGAACGAGATGATATGGCACACCCCTAATAGACAAATAGAGAGAAAGAGAGAGAGAGATAGATAGACAGCTAGATGGTGGAAAAATACAACCATACTGAGGGGTACTGGAGGCCTGACATTAGTGCACACACATCGTACATGTCACTTATTACTCTGTATTTAGCTGCTTTATCTTCGTGTCAGGACCGACTTGTCCCCAAACATGTCATTATGACTAATAGCACTGGAAGCCACACTGACTCCTCACCTTCCAGTCTGGTCAGACAGTAGGGTGTCATCTTCTTGCTCAGATTACAAAGTGATTAACACTTAAACCTTGTGCTGTGGTTCAAACAAAGTTTGGTCTCAGGTTGGTCATACCTATTATAGATGGCTAAACTCAAATCAATGAGCGGACTGAGATTAGACAACAGAAGTTAGTCATGAGGTTTAAGAGAGTGTTAGAGGTGGAGATATTACATGTTATGGCAGTACACTAGCTAAGACGTCCCTTCTTCCATAACATTTTAACGTTTTTCATAAAATCATTTATCCTGTCAGTGTTGCTGTTATGTGCTGTGTGTGCACACTCTCATGAACTGCCAGATGACACAAAGATCAACACAGAGGACAGTAACGCTGTGTCCTATTCTGTGATGAGACTACAAACATTTGTCCTGAAAATATGTTTGCCGTTGTTAATTTGCACACAATGATGTTTGATTTGTCAACAGCAAATTGGTGCAGAACAACTTTACTCCATTGAGCCACACAAAAAGTTCCAAACAAGCCAAATGCCACCTGATGACTAGACCCCAATCAGTACTGGATTTACTGGAGGCTGACACCAATATCAGTATTTTAGAGTTAAAAGAAAAAAAAAAATCCAATAACAGTATATCAGCCAGTATACTTTGCAATTACAATTTATTGGCTGATGTATACCATAATATGGATATTTGCAATACGCTAATATGAGCTGATACGCACAGTTTTCTGTGTAAAGTCATGCAGTAGTGGTGGTGAAGAGTAAAAGGTGTCAAAGTCTCAGAAAAGCAGCATTTTTAAAAACATTACTCCCTTGACTGGCTTTCTCAGGTGCTGTAAGCTGCAACATTGTCTCTTGTCAGGTGGTGGCACGTCTTCTTCTGGAGTCTTGTAGCTGTCAGAGTAGACAAAACTATGACTAACAGACCTGGATAACATTATGTAACGCATGACCTGGCGAGCTGTAGCTCAGGACATCGTCAGCCTGATTCCAGACCTCTGAATCACTGCCCATATTTTATTTATATTTGTTCAGTGACTCAAATAGACCTGGTGTCGTGCCGGTTGATGGCTGTTTCCACAGGTTAGAGGAAAATTGGCCAATCAGAAGACAGCATAAATGAAGTCATATGAGATCACTTTCCTCTGGTGAGAAGTCAAATGAAATAACACAATGATTTACTTCATACATGTATGTTGGACACAAACTACTCTGTTATGTACTGAATGCAAACAGAAGCTTGCTCGTGTCCTTGCTGCGTGGTTTTGAGGGTTTAAAGGCTTCTAGTGTGAATCAGCTGCAGGCATGTTATGTATGTGGAGTGCTGAGTCACGACACACTATACTCTATGAACAATAAACAAACACAAAGACACATGTGTGTATGGTGAGACTCATATGGCATTCAAAGGATGCACTTAAAGGACCACACCACTCCCTGTTAGGTAGAATTACATCACAGTCTTCATACTCTCAGGTTTGAAAACACCTGTAACCTAACGCACACATATCGATGTCATGTTATGTGGTGTTAGGTCCTGAGAGGTTAACAGAGTGGAGACATGAGGACATTGATGATATATGATGTAAACCGCAAATCACTGGTGTATGAAGCACTCAGATATTCAACTTAAAGGAATATTTCACCCACAAAATGGCCATTTGTGAAATATTAAGTCATGCCATGTTGCCTTGCATTTGTTCGGGGTGGGGGAAGAAATCAAAACAGCATAGTATCACAATATTTTTGTGTGGCAATATTGTATCGTCACACAGTGCCAAGTATTGTTTTGTTTTTTTAATTCTAAACATAATTAATGATTAATAGGCAGCACAGTGGTGCATTGGTTAGCATTGTCACCTCACAGCAAGAGGGTTCCTGATTTGACCCGAGGGTGGGGGAGCCCTTCTGTGCGGAGTTTGCAGTATGCTCTGTTGATTTCCACCTCTACCATATATGAAGATTTTTTTTCTCTTACGTGCCTCCGTGGAAAACAGCGAACACCTTGAATTACTGAGTAATTGTGGTCAGTGTTTTACAACAGCTAAACTATAGCAAAACATCCATTTACAAACTCTCACACAACTTGTACAGTATAATAAAAGTCTCATTTATCCACTCGTATGCTCAGTACTTCCTAAACACATGCATTTTTACTAAAAATGTCAGTACCAGAGTCTGGCTTTGAAGAGAACACAGTTAAGTTTGACTTTCAGTTCACTTTTAAATAGCAAGGTTTTAACAAAATGCATGTGTTTGGGAAGTTCTGAACATATGCCTGTTTTCCGCGAAGGCATGTGAGAAAAAAAAAAATCATAAATTTATGGTAATACAGCCTGAGTAACTGATACACAAATCTTCATTTTTTTGGTGAAATAAAAGTAGTAATAACACAGGGTAGAAACACTATGTTACAAGTACGAGTCCTGCATTCAAAATTTTACTTACTGTACAAAAGTATTGGCATCAAAATATACTTAAAGTACCAAAAGTATAGTATTCATCATGTTATCAGAATAATGTAAATCATATTATTGGATTATATTTATTGATGCATTAATGTCTTCATCACTTTAATGTTGCAGCTGGTAAAGGTGGAGCTCAATTTAATGATTCAATATACTGTTGCGTAGTTTAATCCAATTTTATATTAATATCTTAGATTTCAAATAAGTTCAGTGTAGTAAAAAGTATAATATTTCCCTCTGAGATGTAGCGGAGTAGAAGTATGAAGTTGCACATAATGGAAATACTCAAGTAAACTACTAAGTATTTCCAAATTGTTCTAAAGTACAGTACTTGAGTGTACACCGCACACCCAGTCACTTTACTCACCCGTGAGTTAATTTTTGGTGACATGCAGTGAGCTCACAGGTTAATTGCTTCCTGTATTAAAACAAAGTTGACATTTAGAGAATAGGGGCCAACTGACATGGAACAAAGCAGAGGTGAATAAAACACAAACCGTGGGTGGAGACGAAGACGGTGGGCAAACAAATAGACACAGTCAGTTAGCTGTGACATGATATGAAAGCTGCTGGTGAAACAACCAGCAAAAACAAGAAACTGACGGGTGCTTATAAAATGACATGAGCGTGTAGCTTTGGAATGCTCTAACCTTACAAAATGTAAACTCAGTGTGTAAATTTGAAAGCCACATTTAGTTTCCTGTCAGCTTAAACTTAGAAATAACACCCATCATTACACCAGGCTAAGACTCAAAATCACTTAATCTTGAACCTAGATGTAGTTGTTCTAAAATAAGTTGAGAAAACACAGATGAGTTCAGAAAAGTTTCCAGCCAAACAGTAACCTCAGTGACCTCATGCAGACTGGTGTGACTGCAGCCAGGCCAGACGTGCAGTCAGTCAGGTGACCAGCTGACTGGGAACTGCTATTGAAATGTGGGTTTGGTATTTGTAGTTGTGGTTAGCCTGCTCTCTCAGTCATAAAGCATGTTAGCAGTATTTTGGAGTTTGCAGTCAACCTTGAGCTTTGGCAGCATCTGTTTGGAAGAGCGCAATGGATTTTTTCTTCTCTGATTCTTTCATCCTTTCTAAAATGTCTCCTCTTCATGGAAGAGTGCTTGAAGATACCAAGCAAACAGAATGGACTTTGTGTTTGTTTGAGGTCCTTTTGTTTATTTGAGCACAAAATGAAAGGGCCACATTGGTAGACCTTAAGTATCTGATGCATGTCCTGGGTTTGGCAACAAGGATGGTGTGGTTATGAATGTAACATACTGTATATGACGACACAGCTTGGCTTTCACAAATCATTCAGGCTGGTTTTTACTCCGACAAAGACTTAAGTACTGTGAACATATAGCAACATGAAGAAGTGGGTCTGCAGTTGTATGTTTATTGTATGGAGCGTACTATACATGTGGGTGGTGGCAAAGGCCTTTTAGTAAGTAAATGTGTTTTTGCTAGCTTGGTGTCGAGGCAGTTTTATTAAACATGTATTAAATCTAGATTGTTTTGGAGTATGTTGCAGATTGTTGGAGATATTGGCGATACTTGTACTTGTGAGCACAAGTCCCCCTTCCATGAGCAGGTGCACGCTCCTTCTGCGTGGTGATACAGTTGGCTGGTGTAAGTCGCCTCACAGCAAGAGGGTTCCTGGTTCGATCCCAGGAGGGAGCCCTTCTGTGTGAGTTTGCATGTTCTCCCCGTATCAGTGTGGGTTTTCTCCGAGTACTCCGAGTGCTTCCTCCCACAGTCCAAGTACATGCAGGTTAAAAGGTGACTCTAAAGTGTCCGTAGGTGTGAATGTGAGTATGAATGGTTGTCTGTCTCTATGTGTCAGCCCTGTGATAGTCTGGCGACCTGTCCAGGGTGTACCCTGCCTCTCGCCCCGCGACCCTCAAGAGGATAAGCAGTTACGAAAATGGAAGGAATTCTAGTGAGATTCAAAAACCTTTTTTTTTCATATTTAAACCATCACATTTAAAGATATTGAGTAAAAGCAAGTTGGTTGTGTAGTTTCAGCCCTTAAAACCCAGCATGTGTAATTTTTTTGTAATCAACGGACATAAACCTCTCATCATGTCGTCAAAATCCCCAAATCCCCAGAAACAAAACCACGCCATGACATCAGTGAGCGTTTGCCTCTGTAAACGGTGGAAAGAGATGTTTTAAACATTTGCCAGGGGCGGCAGTAGCTCAGTCCATAGGGACTCAGGTTGGGAACTGGAGGGTTGTTAGTTTAAGCCCCCATCTGGACCAAATATGGGGCGTGGACTGGTAGCTGAAGAAGTGCCAGTTTGCCTTCTGGGCACTGCCATGGTGCCCTTGAGCAAGGCACTGGGCCCTCAACTGCTCAACACACCTGTCCATTGACAGCCCCCCTCGCTCTGACATCTCTCCATTTAATCCATGTATAGGTCCTGTTTGTGCATGTGTGTGTTTTTTTTGGGCCTGTGTGTATATGACAACAGAGTGAAAAAATCTAATTTCCCCTCAGGGATTAATAAAATATATCTTCTTCTTCTTCTTCTTCTCCAACTGTCCATTTTCATGTTTATAATGTCGTCTAAAGTTTGGTGATGTAAATTATGATATTGTTATTGTTATTGACTAAAAGCAAATTGGTTGGTTGGTTAGATTCAGCCCTTAAAACCCACCATGTGTACTTTTTCTGTAATCAAAGGACATAAACCTCTCATCATGTCGTCAAAATCCGAAATCCCCAGAAACAATACCACGCCTTGACATCCGAGCGAACCCTCGCCTCTGTAAACAGTGGAAAGAGATGTTTCAAACATTTGCTAGCTGTCCCTGCCCTTAAATATTATCACCAAACAGCATTTAAGTCCTCTCATGAGTGGTCAATACTAAGGGATTGATTTAAATTAATTAAATTAGAAGCGCAGCTTTTAATAACAATGTTGAGATCAATACATTTGATCTATGAAGATAAAATGTATATTAAAGTTCTCATAAATGCTGCAGTCTGAAGATTCATTTCAAGTTTTATGTCACCTAACCCTTAAGACACACTTATCCATGCACAGAAACACACACATCAATTAATAGGATAATCTGGAATAATCGTTTAAAGATAATAGGCTCGACCTCTGGCAGAAGGGGAAGAGGGCTGTTGGCTGTTTTCAATAGGAGGGAGGCAAGAAAGTAGAGTATCAGCAGAGCAGCCCAGCTAGGGTCTGTGTTAATATTTGGCACAGAGGCCTGGGGGAACTTTCAGACATGTAAGTGACCCCCATTTCTAACCGTTCCTCCTCTCCCTCTCCTCTCTTATGTTTCGCAACAACCAAGAAAAGCACCCAGGCCGGTGTCAGGTATCAGAGGATTGCTGTACGTCTGTTCTCATTTAATGCACAAAACAAATATTGTGCAAGAGGACTTCCAGGAACTTGAGAGGAACATGGAGTTGTTTTGCTGTTTAGATCCCCCCAGACTGACGTGAGAAAGAGATTTATCTCCTGGAGGGAGTGTGAGGTTAAATTTGTTCATGCACAAGCGCTCAGACACACACTGTTTTGGAAAACACTTGGCAGGATAACATGAATTAACATCACATGTAAGGCAGGCGAGCGCTGTAACATTTTCCTCGCTGTGCTGAAAATTCCTCTCGTGGCTGTATGAGCTGTTAACGGCCGCCCTGTGCTTCCACGGCACTCGTGAAAGTTATGTTCTCCTAATACTTTTATATTTTCACGGCAGTAAAATCAGTTAAGACACAGACATGGGAAGGGTGTGGAGCCTCACCAAGCTTTATTTACATGCGCACCATTTCTTATACAAACTAGATTACAATTCAAAATGGAATACACAGGAAAAATACCCACTAACATCAAGTCGAGAAGAAGCAAGATTAATAAAGGGCAAAGTTCAAAGGGCAAAGTTCAGAGGGCGTATGGAGGGGAGCTGGCCTGGGCCTCTAAACAAGGATGGAAAAGAGGAGATAATGAAAAGGAAACGTCCAAGAGGTGATTAAGGTATCTAGTGGTATGTTTCTTTTATTTTTTTTGCTTTTCTAAGCATTAAATTTGCACGTGTTTGTGCTGCAGGTGTGTGTTGGGCACCAGAGGAGATAATCTGTGCCTTCTCGAAGCACTGAGTGGTTGTGTGGAAGGCCTGCTCCACTATGACTAAGTGTAAACTATCTCCCCGAAGAGCCGAAACATTTTACACTGAATGCACAACATGTAAGGAACGCCTTCCCGCCACTGAGATTTGCAGTTTATCAGGGATCAATAACCCCTCTTTGAACAGAAAGGATCACAGGGTTCCCTGGATTCACCTTGTCAGTCTTCTTCACAGGAGGAGTGAAGCGCTTCTTATATTTAGCACAGTCAGTGTGGATAAACTCAAATGCTTAGCAGTTCGGGTGATGGCTCAGGATTCCCCCCCTGCCACAAGACATGTGATAAATGCTCTGGAAAGTTTAGATGTGACGAGGCGTTGGAAAGTCCAGCACGTTGTCAGAGGACCCTTTAAGCACGTCACAGTCATGACCAAACGCTCACTGAGAGCACCAGGACGTGAACCTGCTGTACTCCACGTGGAATAAAACAAGTGTGAAGCTGAGGAACGTCCGTAAAGGAGGCTGTGTCTGTACACACGCTCGCAACAATAAACCCATTAACGCGGAAGGATGTTACAAGTTCTGCTCTGTAAGCCCTGATTATTAAAAAACAGAATGTATGTGTGTTTGAGTACTGAAGACACAGGGTTCCTCTCTGTATTAAAATTTCTGTCGCAGGACGGCACCATTGGAAGGGTCTCGGGGGGTACAGCTAGGTCATGCACTAAACCTCAGATAGCACAGTAGTTCATTCTAGCCAACCATGCACACACACTCCTCTGCCTTGGCCTCAAAGTGATATACACACATCTGTACACTATTATACACAGTGGGGCACACACTTCATGTCGCTACCCCAGACAGAGAAGGGATACCAGGGTGCCCAGATGCTACAACAATGGTGCTTTCCACCATTTTCAAAAATCTGGTTCAACAATGAAATCGCTGGTAACAGTGTTCCCTCCCACTCGGCGTGTAATGTTGTTCGTTATTTCTTCAATTCTACCTTCAGAGGTATCACAAAATCCAAGGGTCAAGTACTACATGAGTATATAAGGACATACAGCGAGTATATATGCATTTCACACAATTCATAATGCATAAATACATACATGCATACAGTCGGCTGTGCTGTATGCACCATGAGGGATAGTGAGGGGTTACACATCCTTGTGAGATTAATTCAACAGAAATAAACTCCACAGATAAACACGTACACACATTAACATGTACTCAGGAGATACAGGAAGTCACCTGCAGGAGCACCAGGCGTGTCCATGAGGGGATGTGTGTCACGAGTCCCGACAAGAGGAAAAAAAAACAAAAAAGCCATGACAGCAAAACCAAAAATAACAGACCGCGTGAAGTCTTAATCCTGATGTTTATCCTCCTCCTTCCTCTTCATCTTGACGGCCAAAAGTTCACAGGTTACAAGTTCACAAACACAAACTGTTTTTTTATCAAGAAATGTTAAAATACCGCTAGAATGTGACTTGATGTTACTTAAACGGGAAGCCTCCCTTTTCCCCCCTGAGTGATTCTATATATGCATAAGAAGCCCCACAAGCTCATGACAAGAAAACAGCGGAGCTTAACACAGATCCCTGGTATTATTATTATCTACTGTATGTGTGTGCAATATATGTGTGTGTGTGTGTGCTGTGATTTGGCTGCCAGCATATCCTACTGTTTGTTTCAAGTAATTTGGCAATATACAGAGATAGCTTATTGTTTTACTCGAGAAACAAATGGCTTCTAGAGGAATGAGCCTAAAAACCCTGCTCCCCTCCCCCCGCCAGCGCCGCCGCCGTCTACAGGTTCGCCGTGCTACAAGTGGCAGCAGCTTTGGGCTTCTGCAAGTCGTGGGTAAAAACGTAACGAACAAACAAATTGCACGGCTTGCTCTCGGGGCAGGATTCAACACTGTTTACATAGCACCTGTTATGGTGTGGAAATGTTCACAACCCTAGGACACAGGTATTCATTTTGGCTACATCATATGCAGTGATAAACGACCTCGACAGAACTCACCAGAAGTTAAGAAATCTAAGAAAAGACAGATCTTTCCCACGCCTTCTTGAACTTTACACTGCCCGGCACTGTACAAATATCCATTGATGATTCTTCCTCTAGTATTTTTTCATATTTTTTTACAGTTAGATATACACAAAAGGTAGCAAATATTTTTGTAATATTCAGCTAAGTGTAATATAACCCTCAGTATGCAGCGTTTAATTTAATTCAAGCAATTTATGAGAAAAAAACTGGAAGTGCATGGCATTGAGACGTAATTTAACTTCTAATGTTTCTGGAATTTTTGCAAACTGAGGAAAAGAGTAGATTTGTCTGTTTGTGTGTATGCATGTACTGTATGCGTGGCCACTCAGCGAGTAAGATACTCCATTTCCATCCTTTCATTTCATCAATACACCTTTTTGTGAAGACATGTATGATGCAGAAACAATTATGATAAAACAGAAAATCCAAAAAACAAACACTGAACATTTAAAATCACTAAAGTGAGGAACAGAGGGAAATTCTTTTTTTTTTTCAGCATAACACATCCCAGGAAACCACTGGAGCAGATTTACACCACATCACTTCTTTACACTTTTTTTTTTTTTTTAATGTCTTCAACGGGAACAACTGCACCGTGCACTCCTTCAATCTTCACTTGATATTTAGTCCTTGTATTCCACCTGAATCCTCTTCTGATAAAGCAGGGTCTCTTTGATATCAACAGACTGGGTGTCAAAGGAAAATTGCATAATTCTAAGATTTGTGAGTTTGAAATAGCTTCCTTCTTTTTGTTGTTGTTTCACAGGAGGGCTGATGTGCAGTATCTCTAGAGTCTGTCGGATTGTTCATGGTTCACCAGTGTGGGAGCGAAGGTAAAGCTCTCGAGAGGAAGTCTTCTTCTGTAAACACAGGGTTCGTATTTTACGTTGTGCTGATGGCAGGTTTGGCAAAAAGGATGTTGTGTGTCTGATCTTCTCTTGCACTACACAGTTCAGACCTGGAGAGGTAAAGGATGAGATTATTATGAGAATTCATGCTGTACTAAAAGCAAGGAAATATCCAAAGACAAATGTCACCAATCCACATTTATTTTCACTCATTTGCAGCAGCTAGCTATTATCCTAAAGTTACTGCTGGTACTTCCTGCATGTGCTTTACAACAGTGTTGTACTCAAGATCTGTCTTGGACATGAAGCTGGTATCAAGACCACTTGTTTAAGGTCTTGGTCTTTTGTCTTAGAATTTATAGCATTTTTACTTTGTCTTAGGCAAAGAGAACTTTTTATTTCAAGACCGGTCAAGACAACAACTGTGAGGATATCATTAAATTGCCTGTGCATATTAAACATCATTACTGTGACTGGATGTAAAATTTCCTGCCTCAAGTGCAACTAATAACTTGACTTATTTCTAATTTAAAATTTTTGTTGCTGTCATATTTTTCATGGTACACTTACACATACACCTTAGACCAATGATTGCCAACTGGTGGGTCGTGGGTCCGTTCCGAATGGACCGAATGACTTGCAAACGTGTCAAGTTTGTAAAAAACATACTTTATTTTTAGGTACAGTGAATTTCCGGTACAGAGCTTTTATTTTGAAGTGCAGTTTCCTGCTGTATAATGAATGAGAGAACGGACAATTATAGAGACAGTAAACTAGCTAGACGACATGGCCAAACGCAAGTATGACGCTGAATATATTAAACTGTGTGGACCTTAAACTAATGACTAAGGAAGAATCTGGACCCTGTGGCTGGACCAGTTGGGAACCACTGACTTAGACTGGATGATGGACATAGCTTCAGCATTTCGGCTGCCGCCAACTTGTTTTTTTAAGTTGGGCAATTTAACAGGGTGGTGTCTGGGGATTTACTCTGTCTTTTAAGCAGCCTCTAGTGGCAATCTGATGAACTGCAGTGTTTGGCACTTCCGCTATGACTCGGAGGGTGCTGCTTGACATACACGCATTTAAACAGTATGTTTAACAACATACTGACAACAACAAACAGTTTGTTGTCTGTGGATGTTTTTATGGGAAAAGGAATCTTTCAGATTGAGTTGAGCAGTGCCTTTGGTTTAAATGTTCCACAATTTATCATAATTGTGTCATGCAGTTTGAACACTGGTCTGATCTTAGTCTTGACTCACTTTTGCCCTGTCTTGGTCTCGGTTTAGGTGGTTTTGACTGCAGCTTCACAATAAATGCATTTTAATGTGAAAGCAGACGTAGACCTTTAAATTGGCACCAGAAGTGCTGAAAGTTACTTTTACGATTAGCTTGTGTTTCCAAAAATCTACTACATAAACACCAAATAAATACTTTTTTTTTTTTTTGCACTTTCTGTGGGAACATTTTTTTTTTAACCTTTGCATGGATGTAAATGTAAATGTGATGTCTTGAAAAATGAGAACAGTTCAGGAAAGGAGGTTTGATATCATATCTTATTAAAAACAAACTTTTAGCAGCTGCAGTTGGAAAAAATAACTAGTGGAGAAGTTACGTTGTTCAGCAGGTTGCTTTTGGTTTGGGGAAAATGATGAACTCAGTCAAAGTGGTTTAGTGAAGAGATGCAGAGGCATGTAATTACTTGAGAGAATCTTTTCCATGTGGATTCACAGAACAATGGGCGCAGCATCGACTCTGATTATGGTTTATCACAGCAGTTCACTACTTTTATCTTCAGGTCTGTAACTGTTCACAACACCAGTAATTCTACAGCACCAAAAACCTCCTAAACAACATAAATACAATTTTTGCGAGTCTAAAGTTGAAAGTATGGATGTTTCCACTTCTCGTACATGGTCATGTTAGCTGACACATATCTTCATCAGGTCTGCACAGAAACCTTTACAGACTTTACATTTTGGAAAAAAGAGAACTAGTACCAGATCTGTACTTGGCATCAGCCATACCCTGAGTTTAGGAGTTGGAATCAGGGGAGAAAAGGTTGCATTCCTAATTCCTGCACCAAAGTAACATAAATAATTTCCCCTCGGGGATCAATAAAGTATTTCTGATTCTGATTCTGATTCTGAAAGAGCCTGTTAAGACCTGGTATTAACATGTGTTTCATTGATCTGAACACAAGTGGACAGCTGAGACACATTGCTGTTAACACCTGTGTCTATCAAGTCTACCACTTATGTTCAGAATTTGTCTATGTCACTCACGCTAGAAAATCGAAGGACCATGCGCACGGTTATAATGCCCACACTCTTGCTAACTGCTCGCTAATCATGCTAGCAGTTGTGTTGGTACAGTTGCTGTCAGCAGATTCCTTTCACAAAATGATGGACAGCCACGCAACATTTTTTCCTACTTGTTGCAAAATGGGCAAGTTATAAAGCATTAGCATGTTATCACCAAAACAACCCTCACATCCCTTCATTGATGATGTAGCCCTTTATGGAGATGCATTAGGTTACATTAGGGTTTATACTACAAAAGATATTTGGTCAAATGCAGCCCAGACCAACTCTGCAAGTGGTCTGTGTGATCAGATACATCTTGGTGGTCATGTCCACTTGTGATTGGATCACCCAAGACGCATGATAATACCAGGTATAAACAGGCTCTAGGTATGCTCACTTTTGCTCACATGCCACATGGTTTACTTTAATGCACCCAACACTCAAACATACACACCTGCTCTGCTCCTCCCTGGCCTGACCCTCTCAGCCAGGTACCCAGCTCTGAGAGGTCTGCTTGGTGCTCGTGAAGTTGCCAACTCCGTTCATGTTGTCCACAGAGTCAAAGGTAAAGTCCAGGTCATCTGCCTCCATCAGCTCATTCCTGATGATGGAGTCCATATCACACTCCAGGCTGCTGTTGAATATGTCCAGGTCCAGATCTGTGGGGAAACGGTCCTGGCAGATCCCTCCACTGTTGCTAACTGTTCCGTTTAGGAAGATCGAGGTGTCGATCTGCATGGAAGAGGAACCATTTCCTCCCAAGGGCGAGAGCAGGAGCTGCTGCTTGGCATTAGCCAGAGCGTTAGCCTCGTTGGCTAGGTTCAGGCCTCCGTTTAAAGACCTCAGGGAGCTCTGGTTGTGGTTGTTACTGTGTAGTATCTCCCCTTGGCTGCTCTGAAGTCCAGTGGTCCCAAACGTCATTACGGGATCATTACGGAGCATGAGTCCACGGCGGGAGTTCTGGGAAATGACGGCAGCGGCGCTGGCCTGTGACATCAGAGGGTCAGACTGGGTCATCATGACATCGCTGTGGCTGTGGCTGTCAGAATTGAGCAGGTCTTGTAATGTCTGACTGCCAAAGCGAGACAAGCTGATGCTAGAGAAGGATGTCTGCTTGTTCTCCTGGATGGTCTGCATGGGGGACGGACGCAGAGAGGAGCCCGTCGTGTGGGGGCCAAAAATGGAGTTACTGTAGCCATTAACTCCACCGTTAGAGGAAGAGTTGTTGGAGGGAGAGGAGGTGGAGTTAGGTGAGCTTAGCCCATTGGGTTTGGACCCAAAATTGAACCCTGAGGAGCCATTTGGAGTGGCTGGTCCTGAAACGGTTGGCACCAGGTTGATGTTATCCAGCAACTCATCCATCAGGTCATCTGTGAGTCCGTCATTCAGGTTCATTGTACCTGCCAGGTCTGCCAGGCGGGGCAGCTCAGTTGGTACGGCCTTCCCGTTGGTCGTGGCATTGCCAGGAGACAGTGCTCGGCCAGGGCTGGAGTACAGCATTGGCGAAAGAGGAGGCTCGTCATCGGGCACCTCGTCTAGCTCAGGGTTGGCCAGAATAGGGGAGAGGCGACCGCTCAGTGTGCTGGCGTTGGAATTAGTGCGAGAGCGGAAGTCTGTCCAGGCGTCCAGCTCCTCACTGCTGCGTGACGTTGGGCTTCCAGGCCACTTGGAGAGACCTGAAGGACTGTCTCCGCCGCCTTCACCAGCTGCAGCAGCTGCAGCCTGCAGGGCTGCCTTCTTCTTGGCAGCACGGCCACGGGCGGACTTCGTGTACTTGTTGCTGTTGTCCATGGAGACTGCACGGCGGCGAGGAGCCTTGCCACCCTTCCCTCCCTCTGGGTTGATCATCCACCAGGAACTCTTCCCTGTTCCCTCATTCTGGACACGGATGAAGCGGCTGTGGAGGGAGAGATTGTGCCGGATGGAGTTCTGTAACACAGAGAGGAAGAGAAGAGACTGTTGAGTGATGTGTGCAAAATCCTTTTGAAACAATTACTCAAACAATGACTGGCATCAATTTTGATTTGTTGTATTCTTTCTTTCCTTTTACCAATACAACATTCAATGAATACCTCTCATTAAGTCCAACAACACTGATCCATAAACCACCCACTACTGATTCTGCAGCAATGTAAACAGTTGCTCTGGTGACTAGACACACAAACAAAGCAAAAATCCTTTTGTTTCAATTGTTCACCCACTGAATATAGACAGGAACACACATTAACGTGCAGCAGCACTTAGCGCTGATGTCTGCATTGTTCCCACTGTAGCTTTTGTGTTGCGGTTATAAAGGAGAAAACAGAGACAGTGGTCTATAATCAAGCGTCTCCTCGATTATGAACGACACATACAAAGAGCCCCTGTGTTGCTTAAGGAGCTTGTTCTATGTCAGATCATGTGTGTTAGTGTGCGCCTGTGTGTGCGTCTTGTCTGGTTTGTATTGATCAACTCTGAGCTGCTTCCTTGTGTGAGCCCCAGAGGCCCATTGTGGGGGAACTGGTGCACATGACAGCCCCTGCTAATGATCAAGAGGTTTATTCACAGCACACAGATGTATGTACACATTAAAAGGCCCAATCTGCCATATAACACGCCTGTTGAATCACTTGTTGCCACACTGCTTGTTTTGTTTACATACACACTGATCAGACAGATATTCTTTCTTAGTTTACACACATGTTGTGGTGGTTGTACACAACTTTTTAGCCTTGACAGGCTAAAACAGTGACATGGCTCTTTATGGCTATAGATTTTGGTTTGTCCACCATCTATTGGATTAATTTCCCTGAAATTTTTTTCAGACACTGCCACTGACTTTGATGATTCAAAAACTTTTCGATGTGACTATGCTCACATTTTTTACAGGTGGATCTAACTTCTATAACCTTTGTCACATTTCAGTCCAGCTAATAATTGCAGTGTTAATCCTGGGAGAAAACAGTTTTAGTCAGAGAAGGAGAAGAGGAGCAGGATCTGATTGAATCACTGGTGGACCAACCAGCAGGGATTTTACATTGATGTCACAAAGTTCAGTTATATTTAAACCTCAAGAAAAGAGACAAAGGCCAGGAAACCATATTAGTATTTCACGAATCTAGAGCACAAAGAGCAGATCTTGTAAGTTTCATTGTTGCGTGTCATAATAGATTTCCATTTGCACATTAAACAGAATTCAGAAAACATGTTTACACGGCAGAGATGTCATTCCAGCTCAGCCACAACTCGTCTTCAGTAATTGATTAGTGCAGGTCAAAGTAAGGATTGTATAATGTAAGCTCTGGCTTTGCAGTTATTTAAGGCTCAAAATTCCAACTTCACTTGATCTGTAAATTACACCCATGCACATGTGCATTTGGACGACCCCCCTCGCTTGCACAAAAGCACGCACAGACACCCACACAAATGCATTCTCAGCCATCTGGTTACTGAAAAAGACATAATTTCATGGTTCTTGTGTGGCAGCGTAAGAATGATGCTGAAAATGCTGAAACAAACATGCACATGCATTGTGTCACATTCTCACAAATCAACCATAAACCTTTATAAAACTGCATTTTAAAGATAATTAGTATATATTTTTATTTGACATGTCTCAAGCTTCTTCTTCCCTCGCTTCTTGTGCCCTACAGCCCACTGAAGGCTTTGTTAAATTCATTATTTTGCCTCAGTGTCCTTCTCTTTCCATACCCCCTTCCTCTTCCGCAGTTTCTGTTGTTTCACAAACACATAGCTCTTATGGGCCCTGAGGGACTCTGGGGCTATGCTATATCCTCCCATATAAACAACCCAACCGCCATCCACAACATGCATGCATTTTTCCCTCCCGTGTATATTTTTACTCCCTAAAACAGAACAGATTTCTGGGTTCCAAAAGGCGAGGGCCAAAATCTTTGAGTTTTTGTGGGAATCACAATATTGTTTTCCACGAAGCAGTCCCGTCTTTCCTGGGCAACCGTTTACAGACAATTTGGTCTGGATTGTTATTCTGGTCAAAGGCAGTTCAATCAGAGAGGAAAAAAAGAGAAGCTTAAGTTACAGTTCTGAATGCTACGTTGGCAGAGTGAGAAAGTCTGATCTCTGGAGCCAAACTGAACCTATGACCCCATGTGAGTGTGTGTGTCTGAGCACGTGTGTGTTTGTGGTAGTTATATGAAAATGCCCCGTTTTGCATTTGCAGGTTCTTGAGTGTTTTGTAATTGCAAATGCAAAAGTTGGTTCTGCAGGACTGTGTGCTTTTTGTGACCACTGCTGTGCATTTGCAAACCCATAAAGGAGCAGTGTGGAAGATTTAGGGGGATTTGGTGGCATCTAGTGGTGAGGACTGCAGATTGCAACCAGCTGAAACTTTTCCCAATTAGAATTCCTTCAGTGTTCATTGTTAAAGAGGTTTTTACCAGGAGCCTAAATTTCTGCAGAAGTCTCTTCCTCACCCAAAACAAATGGACCGGGTGATTTAAACCGGTAAAAACAAAGAATAATGTAGTTACACGTGACAAATAAGTGTTTCTCTGATGCTGTTTAGCACATTGCAAAGGGGCCACTAGCCTAGCACATGCTATTCTCAGTCCACATGTCAGGATGTATATAAAGGCAGACCACTGCCATCAATATTTCAACCTCCTCCACCGTCGTCTCGTTTGATGTTGTATGAAACTTTTGACTCTGCCCTTAAGCGCCATCTATTGGCTGAGTCTATGCCATCATAAAGGACTCAGGGAAGTATGAGAGCAGTGACGTTTACAGCGTTTGAAACAGATGTATCCATGGCACCTAAGGGGAGTATACATGAGCCTTAAGATAACGAAACTCCCCAAACTCGTATTTTCAGGTGATCATTCACTAAAAAAAAACATACTTATTATATTATATTCCATTTCTGCCAATATAATCCCCCTAAATCCTACACACTGGACCTTTAATCATGAATGGTGTGTACATATGAATGCACGTTTCCCAAGTGTGTGTGTGTGTGTGTGAGATCTGTGCAACGAGGTAAGATGAGAAGAGATACCAGGGAGACCAGTGTTTATCCTCTGCCAGCATCTCTCGAGGCCTGACGTAATGTTGCTTTATTACAGAACATTTTACAAACACACACACACACACACACACACACACACACACTGGCTGAATGTTTCCAGCTGCCAGGGAGATGTAAATACTGGCAGAAGATAGACTTTGTAACGGAAAAAGAGAAACTTTCGGAGGGATGAATGAGAGCAGAATGAATGGAATGTGAGTTTCCTTCTCCCGCTGCTGTAAACATTTACCTGCCAGCACCCGACACTTCATCAATCCTTCTCCCTCGCTTCATCCTACACCACCTTTATCCCTGCACTCCCTCCTCCCAACATAGCCACTTGTTTAATGTTTCTCTTTTCCGTGCCACTGCTCGTATCCTTCAAATGTCAGATGGGATTTTTCTAACTCGGCGTGATGGAGCAGCAATAAAAGAAAACGGGACATCTGCAACCGAAGCACGGACAGTGATAAAAAGAGGAAGGAAAAAACTGGGTGCCAAGTGAAAATGTGTGAGTGATGGTGAGAAAAAGGGTGAGAGGAGGATGATTACATGATGAAAGAAAGGAAAGTGTGCCTGCTATGTATCAGTATTACGTGTGATGCTTGTGTGTAGCAGTAGTAGATCCTCCCACATATTCTCTGTCACTTCCATGATTTCTGAGCTATATTTTCTGGAAAGACACATTTTTCAAATGTCATTTTTCAAAGCTTTGAGCACCACAAACAAAATCTCATTCACATCAGTGGTATTGAGACGGAGGAAAAGTCTCAGTGGCAGAGATTTTGGCACGTAAAACAGAAACACTTGCGGTTCTGTGAGTGGAAAGTATGTTGTTTTATGATGTTAGCTGACGGACCTTTTAACCATTTGTGTTTTGACATTTCCTTTGCTTCACATTTCATGTAGACATTCAGTCTCTCCTGCAGACCACAACATCTCGTTGCCGACTGCCACGATTCTCACTGTGTCTAATGACAAAACCAATCATGTTACTTTACTTCCCGGGGGTTCATTAAGCTACTCTTAAATCACACCTGGGTTTGATAACAGCCTTCATACTTCACTTAACATCACTGAACTCTGGAGGCTCAGATGTGGAAAGAGAGTCTCAAAAGGTTCGCTGTGTACAAAATATTAGGAAAATCCTCATGACACACAAGGGGAACGCTAAATCACGTCTCCTCCCCTACATCTGCATCTCCTCTTCATAACTGAAACAGATGTAATAGTTCAAGTCAATACAGCATTATCCAAGTGTGATTGGATAAACAAAACTATTTTGTTATTTGCAGAATGTATGCTCTCCATGTGTGTGTACATGTCACATAGCAGTGTGAGTGTGAGTGGGACACTGTATGCTTACTACTGTGGCTCCTCTGGGGTATTCCCAAAGCCCATTAATAATAATAACAGCTCACTGAAACAGCAGCTCTGATTCATAACTCTTACTATGCAGCAACAAGAGTTAAATAACAAACACACACACTAACACAGCTTGCAGCAACAACCTTCCAAGAGATAATGACGCTGTTGACACTGCCCGGCTAATTTTAGGGAATTTCTGTTTCCTTTTTTTCTCTTTTGACCTAATTTCCCCCCCATTTTTCTGTTTTGTACCCTTCTCCTTATTCTCTCTCATCTGAGCATTTATCTCAGAGATCTATATTAACACATCCCTGTTTTTACAAAGGTAGACAAGTAGCTAACTTTGGATTCAAAAAGGTAGGGTAAAGTAAACTTTAATGTGCCGGAGGAGCAATTTGAAATACAGACAGTAGTCTTGAGTACAATACATAACACACGGTAAACAGGACGGTGTGATGACGTTGATAATGCCGATGAATCACCCCAGCCCTAATTACAATGCCACTTCCTGAGTACCTCCTTGTGGTTAGAGACACAAAACCATGGTATCTTGTGTCAACCCCAGCTCAGCCATAATCTGCAAACATGATTAACCTCTTATGTTTTTGGCTTTTTATCACGTCTACAGGAGTAACATTACTTCGGTTGTGAATAAATGCGAACTGAAGGAATACTCGTTGTGTAATGTGATGTCACAGGTATCTTCCTTGCACCAGATAATGCTTAAATTTGCTAAATGCATCTATGCCGTTGTAGTGCTCAGTGTTTGCATACTCTAAGACAGGTTTCACAGGAAACGGTATGCAATTCATGTAGCTACTGTTGGACTCATACTAAGGTTTCAGACAAAACCTGACAACATGTTTTGCCCAGTTTCCAGTTTTCATGCTAAGCTAAGCTAAATTGCTGCTAGCTGTAGCTTCATATTTAGTGTACAGTGATCTTCTCATCTAGTTCTCTGCAAGAAAGCAAGTGTTTCCCAAAATGTTGAAATGTTCCTCTGAAGTAGAATTGGTTTAGCTGGTTGGAAAAACTGGTCTCAGTCAACAGTCAACTGTTCATAAGACCGGTTATCCAGGTTCACCAGTGTTACATTTTTTAAGCAAACTGACTCAAAGATAGCCTGACGAAGCTGAACTCGCTTTGTGAGACAGGCCCCAGCTGTGTGTGTGTGTGTGTGTGTGTGTGCGCGCGCACACCAGCTGCAGCCAAAGCTCAGGAACACAGAGGCCTTTTTGTCCGTCAGCAACATGTGGGAACAATTAATCACTGTCAGCAACCATGCTAGGAATCTCACTCTTTTCTCTCATTATTCTGATTTTTGAAGGTGCGTAGGTGGGAACTCATATATTTGCATTTATGTAAATTCAAATATAGAAGGTGTGTGTAGACTGAATTATTTAGGGAAGCATTTAAATAAGATTTTCTGTCTACTTTGAGGGAATAAAATCAAATTAATTCAACAGATACATGTTTTAAATGTATAGAAATTAACACCTCAGAGCCCTGATGTTACTCAGACAGCAGGCTCCTCTGATTGGTCCAGAGGATTCTTGGAGTGCTTTCTAATTGGATGTAGCTGTCCTAGCTCCAGCAGAGGTGATTGGTGGAGTGAAATTGGTTTGCGTAGCCAGGCAGTACAGAACAGGGAGGGTCTGCATGGTGTTGCAAGTGTGTTTCATCACCCAGCTACAGCACATATCTGAACTCCAATGTATGAACTGGGTCAGTTTCACTTTTCCATGTTCCTGTACTCTGTGTGTGCCTGAGAGAAACATTTTACTGGCCGGCCAAAGCCTGATACAACCTCCCCTGCCTTCAGCTGTGAGAAAATGCAGAGAAAAACACACACACACTGCTCTTCATTTGTTGTTCTACAGGAAAGCGTCGGGTCAGAGGGTTACAGTGTCACGGAGCCAAGAGACAGCAATGTGCCAGAGGTCAAAGTGCTTTGAGGTTACAGCTCTCGCCCTGCACATGTTAGCTCCGCCCCCTTGTCCCTGCTCCTACTGCCGTGATTGGTCCAACCCTGTGACCTGAGCCTTACACCTCTGTTGTACTCAACCACCCACTGACACAGTGTGTATGTGTATATGAGTCCTGGCCAAACATAACCGCACTTTATCAGCCATTATGTAAACCAGCACTAATCTGAGTATAATGTCAACAGTGACCGCTGCTCGGTGGAGCGGATGACTTGCGCAATATTATTTACCATTTAAGACGAGGGATTGACAATGGGCTGCGGTGAAAATAATGCTTGTCCTGGCCTGGAGTGCTGTTTGGTTTTTTTTGAGAATGGAAACAAGATTAAGCTTGTGCAAACAGTTGACAGGTTAGTGTCCTAGCAAATGAATGACAAATATGTTAACGACAGTAAAATGTTATAAAACAGACATGAACAAAGGAGCTCATTGTATTTTATTTTTTAGAAATGACAATAACCAAAAGACAGATATTTGTTTGTGCATTCCCGCTGTCCCTCTGAAATAATCCAATCAATCAATATAAAGAGACAAACATGAGCCGAAGCCTTTTTTAGCCACAGTTATGTCACATTCTAGACAAGTAACTCTTCTTTGGAAAACAGTGAACAACAAAGCTGTATTAAGTCAGTGAGCTTTACCTTTTGTATTTCGCTTGAAAAAATAATAATAAATGACAAAAACTGTGGCAACAGGCATATATATTTAAAACATACATGCATGCAGAGACTGTCTGTGAAAAGCTTTGTTCATACTCCTGGATGGACAGCGGGCACTCCTCTATGCTACAGTCTGGAGATATGCGCACACAGACATGTGCACTATATGATGCAACCTTCTGACAGCAAGAGGAGGAGCTCCTTTGTTTGGTACATTTGCCTCACGACAACATAAAACAGCAGTGTGTGTGACTGCTTAAAGCAAGAGTGTGGACTTTTACATTTCAATTCATATGAATCCAAAGTCTGTCACATTCAAGCCCTCGCCAAACAAGTTCACACAATGCTGATTAAGCCTATTGCCGCCAGGGAAAGAAAGCCCTTTGTATTTGTCAGTATACCAGAGTTTAGGTGTCTAATGTCTGTAGTGACTTTCCTGCGCAGGCGTACCGGAAATTATGCGATTCACGTCAACCCGCCAGAGCTAAAGGAGATTAATTAATTGACTTTACATTAAATTTGTTGCATTTTTGTTGTCTTTTTCTGTTTGGTGCTGATTTTGTTTTCTCAATGCTTCATCTGTATGTGCGTGATTCTGATGTTTTCGGCTGATATTTCGTATGTTGACAGCTGGAAATGGAGTAAAGGAGTGAAGGAAGAGGAGAGCAGCTGCTACTATTCAGAGTATATTGGAATTGGGGTTATCCTGAGTACCAGTTTTTGGTCATCCAAAATTTAGTGAGAAATAGCCACGATAAACCGAAGCTTTGATTAAGCTTGATGTAGATTTGTAACACGCCAGTTTCGCAAATTTTGAAACTATTCCAGACACTTGACTTTTTTTTGACATCTTGCTAAGGTATCTGGAGGCCTGTGACTGGACTGATGTTTGATGAGAGCGAGTCAGAGTCCCAAAAACTGCCATTAAGTTTAAATGTAGTATTTCATGTTGATGCACAATTAATAATGTTGGATTTCTTTATTTATGGCCTATTTGGAATTTCGAGGGTAATGCATATACCAGTATCGATATATATAAATGGAGCATTCAAATACTGATTTGGATGTTGATTATCACGGCAACAGTTGAAGCTTTAAAGCATTCAGATCAGCCCTAACTGGAAGCCACGTCAGATAATCCAAAGAAGTGTCCAAGGAAAGTTTCTTGAGTGTGTACTCCAGATTAAAAAAAACACTCCGCGTCCAGACACAGGATTAAACTCAAAAAGGACTTGAATAGAGCGCTCCTGGGGGCGGAGGAGATGCATCAAGCTCACCTGCAGGCATACATTATAAACACACTTTGACAGTGTTTATGTAATTACTCTCACTGCCAGTTCTTCACTGCAGCTTTAACAAGAACAGGACAACAGCTGGGGAATACAGCGGACAAAACAAGCGTCCAGTTGCCATGCTTGTAGTGGGGACACAATTTTAAGCATGTGCGCAGCCATATAGACACAAAAAAAAACCCCGCCATGAACTAGCCTTAAGTTGTAGAGGAGAGCGGTGAAAGTGTAGCGAGGTGGTGTGAGGTAGAGGTGTAGACGACATGCAGGCCTTTAACACGTATGAGGCCGTTTATAAATAACCAGCCTAGCCAGTCTGCGTTAATACTGCAGAGAGAGGATGGTTATTTATACTGTGACCCTACACTAACACACACAGACACACACACACACACACACACACACACACTAACAAAAACACACACACACATTGGGTCCAGGTTCCAGCTGCCCTGAGCTCTGGACTGCAGACAGAACATTCCATTCTCTTCAATCATATGTGCGTTTCCCGGCCAGCGGCTGGGTGTCTCTCTCAGCTTGTGTGTGTTAAAGTTGTATTTATGTGTGTGTGTGCTTGTGTGTACACTGGACGGGGATCTGGAGCTTGGCAGAAGAAATCCTGTCACACCTCATTCTGCTTATATTTCTGCTCTTATTTCCCCTCCGCTCCTCTTTTTGTGAATAGAGTCAGGTCTTCATGGGAATGCAGACACACGCATGGAGAAACACTTTCAACATCAAATCAATTCAGGAAATAGATCTTCAATTTTTTTTGTTATGAAAAGGGTCTATCTGATCTATGATGCCTTATTGAGACTGACAAATCCATCGTTATGGTGTGAACAGCAATATCAAGTTCCTCTTAGAATTAAATTGCAGTTAGAGTGAACACACACAAACATGCACACACACTGCTTCCCAAGAGTGTGACCTTGTCAAATCACTAAAAAGCCTGCTCTTGTCATCAGCGAGACCTCACTACTGCAATGTCAAACCTCTGCCTCTCGCTTTTTCTATTATTCCCATCTGTCTCCCTCTGTACTCTCGTTGTTTGCCTGCATGCAGCGTGTCGTGTGTGTTGTGTAAGGCCACATGCTCAAAGAACTCCTTGTTTACTCTTACGTTTCCTCCAATCAGTTAGCCTGAGGTGGGAGAGTTAGCTGACCCAGCCCACCTCAAACAGCCAATCAGTGCAGGCCGATACAAAGGCAGGGCCAGTCACGTTACCCTAATAAGGCTTCATTAGGTCAATCTGTTTTGATCAGTGCTGGACGACGAGTTCCTTTGGAGCGTTGGCTCACGGTCATAGTGGAAAGTTAAGCACACACACTGGAGGGAGAATCAAGCAGCAGGGAAATCTATCACTAGATATTTTCATGATTTGGATCCTGAAAAAAAAAACAACCAAAACTATTTCTTTTTTCTATTTTATTTAATTTCTGTCATCCCACGCAAACAAAAAGCATGAGCTCATGAGGCATATGCAGCGAGTGTTTGTTCACAAACACACCGTTCATTACACAGCTCAGTACTGGACGTGTACTCTTTGCTTTGGGACAACACAGGACATCCCTGCTGGGCTTTATCAACCCAAGTTTCAGGACACGCCGTCCTTAAGCTACGGAGCACAACTGCGCCTGCCAAGAACACACACGCACACACACAACAGACAACAGAAACATCTCAGCCTAGACAAAGACGACTTATTCAGACAGAGATCCAGAAGGAGAAACAGGCTCGCAAGAGAGGAAAAGAGCAGCAAGGAAAAGAACTAACTGCGTACAAACACATCAACAATTTTTTTGTCTATATTTTCATATAAACACCGACCAGCCACAACATTAAAACCACTGACAAGTAAAGTGAATAACATTGATCATGTCATTATAATGCAATGTTCTGCTGGGAAACCTTGGGTCCTGGCATTCATGTGGATGCAACTTGATGCCCACCACCCACCCACCCAAACACTGTTGCAGACTAAGCACCCCCCCCTACATGTTTACGGCACTCCCAGATGGCAGTGCCCCTCCCAGGACAATGCATCATGCCATACAGAGAAAACTGCTTAGGAGGGAGCGTGACAAAGAGCTCAAGGCGTCAACCTGGCCTCCAAATTCCCCAGATCCCAATCCAACTGAGCATCCATGGGGTGTGCCGGTACCCCTGAGCCAAGTCTGATCCAGGGTGGGGCCTCCTTGGATCAGGTTTGGATTGGACTTGGCTCTAACCTGTTGAAGCATGGACACAGGACCTCTGGGTGGTGTCCTGTGGTGTCTGGCACCAGGACGTTGGCGGCGGATCCTTTGAGTCCTGTGGGTTTGGAGGCGGGGTACTGGCACGACCCATGAATGTGTGATCCGATTGGGATCTAGGTAATTTGGAAGCCAGGTCGCCACCAAAAGTTCTTTGTCACATTCCTCGGGTCAGTCCTTAGCAGTTTTTGCGGTGTGGCATGGGGCTTTGTTCTGCTCAGGAGGCCACTGCCATCAGGGAGTGACATTGCCATTAGGTAGGGTGACCATATTTTGATTTCCAAAAAAGAGGACACTCGGCCGGCCACGACAAAGCCTACTTAAATGATACTCGCAGTTTACTCAAAGATGCCTTATAATTTTTATATATATAAAATTTAAATGTATGGATAGAAAATTCAGTTATATTACAAAATAATATCTCTCAAAGACAGAAATTCAGATAGGCCCCAATAGGAGACACATACACACACTAGAGTGTGGCGATCCGAGCCCAACGGTACCCGACGGGTCGGGCCAGGTTTGGTCAAAAATGTAGCTATAAATTGTATTTGGGCTTGGGTCGGATTCAGTCAGCTTTCAGTGAAAATGTAGTGTAAAAATAAATAAAATCCTATTGTCTGTCCTGTTTATTGCTTGGGCACTGTTATTTACGTGACAACACCTGAACATAACACACAGACACACACTGGCTGTTTGTTTCTACCTCTCCCCTCTCTGGAAGTCTCGGACCTCCAGCCACCCGCCTCCGCCTTGATTAAATGCTGAAAATAAAATAAAAGAGGGAGACAGGTTTTTCCTATTTTATCTTATTTTGTTTTATTTCTCCCTCTCCTCTCGCTAGAAGTGTCGGACCTCCTGCCGCCCGCTCCCGTCTCAAATACGGAGGTCTCCCTCTCCGCAGCTGAGCACCCACGGCGCGCCCGGCCTGTTCATTAAATAATGTCAGGCTCGGTTCGGGTTCGGACAGAAATATGCTGCCCGTGCCGCACTCTAACACACACACACACAAACACATGGAAAACTGGACATTATCATCAGTTTATAAAACCCCCCCGGACGCCCTGGACGGGACGTGAAAAGTGGACATGTCCGGGCAAAGAGGACGTTTGGTCAGCCTACATTAGGGGGGTATTTGGACTGCAGCTGTGTTTGGATGGAACATCGACATGAATGCCAGGACCCAAGTGGTATTGCAATGTCTCCAGTCAAACAATATCTGCATTCAGTCCTTTTTGCACATGATCCAAGATCAGCAAACTTTCTGTTGCTGTTGTCTCCAGACTGTGAACGGTCAGTTTAATGTCCCGCTTAGCATGAGCTAACAACGCAGCAGTGGCTAACATCCGACACTGAGCTGTTACATAGTTCCAACACACTCACACAGACACCAAAACGTCTTGACTCTGTTGTTAAACCCATTAATAACTGTGAGGTAACATTAGCCGTGTGATGCTAACAGTTAGACCTGTTACTGTGTGTGTGTGTGCGGGCAGGCTCACATCAACTGTGGTGTATTTGACGGAGCTTACAGTTCAGCTTGCTGAGATGTCACCAAAACATCTCAAAGTATGACTATACTTCACACCACTCCATACACATCATGGGTATCTAATGAAGTACTCTATTACAGTGGTTCCCGACTGGTGGATCGAGGTCCAAAAATGGGTCGTGGATCCATTCTGAATGGACCACAAGTGACTTGCAAACATGTCAAGTTTGTACAAAACACACTATTTTTAAGTACATTTAATTTCCGACACAGAGCTTTTATTTTGAAGTGCTGTTTCCTGCTGTAGAGTGAGTGACTAATGGACAGCTACTTGACAGAGACAGCAAACTAGCTTGATGACATGGCCAAACGCAAGTATGACAACCCTTCTTGCATATTATACATAAATCCTAACAGGAGGTCCTTTGACATGAAAATGTCAATCTCATCCGTCAGACTCTTTCAGCTCGTTGTAAAAATAAAAACTAGACTCCAAGCAGCACTGACGGGAACTATAAGCCATCTGCCAGTCAATAAGTACAACCAGAGGGAACATGCTCTACATATTTTTGTTGATAAACAGCTGGTGGATTTAAAATTATTTATTTGCCATGTGACATGAGTGTTGTTTGGGTTTGTCTATGGGGTTGGGTTGACAGATCCTGTGGCCCGGCTTTATGAGGATGCCGCGGTGACTCGCAGCCTGCCCTTTTTAAGAACTTGAACTATTTCAACATCTGATGTCTAAAAATAGAGAGGGACCAGAGGGTAAATCTGCCAGCGACGATTATTGTATTTATCCTGGCGTATGAGCGCACTGATGACAGACGCACTCTAATACACACACGCACACACTGAGAATGAGAGCACAGTGATGTGTTGGTGCATAAAGTACATGACTATAGAGAGACAAGGGTAAAAAGACAGGGGAGGCCAACCACCAAATGATCCCACTGGTATGCATTACAGAGCTTTTCTATGTGAACAGGTGATTAATGAGACCTTCAAGCTCAGTGTGTGTGTGTGTGTGTGTGTGTGTGTGTGTGTGTGTGTGTGTGTGTGTGTTGTGTGCGTGAGGGAGATTGAGAGTCATTGAGGTAGACAAAGCTAGATAAAGAGTATAGGGGGAAGACAGAGAGATAGAGAAAAAGAGGGCACCCTTAGTATTAAGACTAGCAGGGTGTCTACATGATTAATTACATCTTCGTGCAATATGAGCAGCACAGAGGAGTGGAGGTATAGAGGGAGAAGGGGGGAAGGGCAGAATCATTCATAATTATAAGAAAGGGAAATGTTGCTGTTCCTGTGGGAAGATACAGAGCGGGTGACAAGGAGTACATTTGGGAAATGAGCTTGCCATCTACACCTCAACCCACAGTCCTATTTCAAGGGCAGTGGAGTAGTGAAGTGGGAGGATTTCTTTTTGTCGTTCAGATTTGAAAGTGAAAATCCTGTTAATTTTCTGCATAGACAGTGTCAGGTGACAGGGAGTTGGAGGACTTCCTGGGCTGGAACGGGCACGAAAATCTGGTTAAACCATGGAGCAACCGTGGTGAAAGCGCACTGGCTCAATGATGAAAACCGTAAAGATTTAAGATTTGAACACTTAAACTTTAGAGAGACAACCAAGCGGCAGTTCCCTGAATGGCCACTAGAGGCTAGCTCAAAGAGTGAGTCAATCCTCCCATGTTAAAATGCCTAACTTAACAGCAGCAGTTAACATGTTTACATCTTGGTACAAAAAAAAAAAAACAATTTTGGTCTCAACAGTTTATTTCCCCATTCATGACAACTGTAGGGAGGGTAAATTTTTTTATGACTCACTTGTCTGTATTTTATTAAAGCTTAAAGTTACGCATAATTAAGGGCGGGCCGCTTTGAGTGACAGGTGGGTGCTGTCCATTGACAAGTCACTACCATGGTCACAATATTGGTTAATTAATAACATAATCACAGTGTAACCCCCCAGAGTATAGACGTAGCTGTAGCCTTTGGTATTTCAGTGTATTCAGT
Source organism: Epinephelus lanceolatus (assembly GCF_041903045.1). Taxonomy (NCBI): domain Eukaryota; kingdom Metazoa; phylum Chordata; class Actinopteri; order Perciformes; family Serranidae; genus Epinephelus; species Epinephelus lanceolatus. Next base: position 19,514,861 of record NC_135746.1, read on the forward strand.
AGTGTAGTTCATGATAGTTCATAGTGAAGTCTTGGTTGCCTAAAAAAGGTCTTGTTCAGTGTTTGGTTGTACTCAAAGACCCTCTAAGGAATCATCTGTCCAGTTTTTCCAGTAAGTACATTTTTTTGCCAGCGCAAATTAGTGTTGGAAATATCACAGTTAACTATAGTAGTAAATGCACCATGCTAACTAAGCTAGCAGCTAGTGTTAGGTCAGTTATAGCTCCAAAAATCCAAGCCCCTAGAAACAGCACTGAGCTTTGAGGCCAATTTTACAGAGCTGCCAAATATAGGCTTATAACTGTATGTGGCGCCACTGATCCCAAAAAGGCTTTTTCTCATAGATGTACATTGTTAAAAAAACATCTGTAAAACAGAGAATACAATTTTTGAGCATAACAAACCCCACAAAATGATTTGTTTCACTATCAGGATTTGATCCATTCCGTCCGATAACATTTAGAAAGTCTAGAAGAGACACACAAGCAAATAATTTTTTATCTCTATTCAAGATAGCAGAGCGCTAAACCAGAAATGGCCCCGCCTCCAAAGCTGTGTCCAATTCTTTTTATACATCCATGGCCAAACTTGAGGGTTTAAAACCAGAGTCCACAAACCAGTGGGTGACTTGTCTATATGTATGACTTGATACAGTCATGGGTACTGTACTCCAGTGGCCAAACTGAAGCCCAAAACGTAACCTGGTACAGCTCTCTAATAGAGAACCATTTGTACAAAGCTTAGAATGGAGTAACTAACTGCTTTATTAATTATAAATAAATCTTTGCATTGACTTTATGGAGCAGTTCTGTGTTTCTGTGAGGAGAAAAATTCAAGAACTTGTGAATTTCCCACTTCCCCACTGCTATCTATGGATGGGACGCAGAAGGGGGAAAAAACCCAAGTAAGAGAGGCCGGGTCAGGCGAGAGAAGTACAGGGACAGAGGGAGGAAGTAAGGGAGGGGGAAGACGACATGCTGTTTTTATGTGCGTAGCTTGGGTGAGGGATTGACTGAGGTTTATTGCCTCCCTTAACACCACTCTGCCCTGTGTGCATACTTGTAGTTCCACTGAGGACCAGCTGGAGTTCTGCACAGAACAAAACAGTAGATTTATGGATTACACTGGGAATATGTAATAGATTTATGGGAGATCTGTATTAACTCAAAATCTTTCTGTAGAGACTCAGGTATCAGCTGAACAGTCATCCTTCTGAAACTGAGAATGTGGATTCCTCTTAGTAAGCCACATTAATTTCTGGTATCTAGTGACCGGCTGTAAACCTTGTGCATACACAGGAAATGACAAATCTGTGTCTTCCTGACTGGTATCTCCCTGGTTAGATCAGAACACTGATTTCTCTGTGGTCTGTTGTCTCCATGTACAGTGAAGCACTTTGTAATGTTTTGAAATGCACTTTACTGTACATAATGACTTCAAGTCTATGATTATAAAACTTCAAATCTCAGAAGTGAACTTTTGCAATATTCAGCATGAATGGAAGAAGAAACTTAGGTCCCTCTCTGAGAGTCTTAATCCGTGGGAGTTAGGAGATAACAAAGACAATATATCAAGCATGTATTTTTGTGACATGTTATTCTTATTTTCTTCTGTATTTTCTCCTTTTTTAATATAAAATACAGGATAATTTTACCTCTGAAAGCCATTTAAAGGAAACAATCTGACAATGAAAATGTCTCACAACTCATTTCTAAACTGAGGCTCTGTCTACACGTATATAGATGATTTTGAAAACTGATATTTTCCTCCATGTTTTGGCCTCTTGTCCTCACGCAAACTGAATTTTAGTTCACTAAATTGGCCTTTTTTCTTTATAACACCTTCTAAAGTTCAGATTTTTTAAAACTCTGGTTACTTTGTATGGGTGGGGACTTGTAAAACTGAATGTTTGGGAAACAGTGACGTCATAACCTCAATTTGCGCATGCCTATTGTTCCTCTGTTTAATAAGCATGAGCCAGAAACAATAACAACAATGCTGACAACCTGCTTGGTCAAATGACTACTTTGCATCTTAAACGCTGTATCGCTGCACCACTTCACAAGGCTGCCCTTAATGTTATTTAGTCCACCTTAGCATCTGCGGTTTAAAGTCTGTCAGAAACAACAATTTTGGATCAGGCCTGGTCAAGCCAGCAGATGGCAGGACAATTTTGATAATGGGGCTGTTGTCAACGTGGAGTTGAAAGAAAACTTTTGCATATCCAGAGCACGGCTTGAGACTTTGAGTGAGCTCATTCATCCATATATCAAAGGGGAATCAATGCTAATGAGATCTCCAGTCAGTTTTGAAAGAGACAGGCTGTTCACTTAAGGCGGATTTATACTTGTGCGTCAGCTCTATGCAGAGTTTATGCCATTGCCCACGGACCTGTGTCTGTGTCACTCTGCAGTGACACCTCCAAAGCACTAGTTGGCAGTGGGGTTTCTGTGAAATGCTGTAAAGTTTAGCTGATACAAAACGCACACAAAACTCACAATAAACATGGCTTAATAGCAATATTTTCAAACACAAGTACACAAATCGGCTTCATTACAGCTCACAAGATTCACCGACAAATCAACTGTCTTACACTAAAGACGTTTTCCAAAAAAATACAGCATGCTAACGTCATTAGCACAAGCCTATGGCATTTTACATTGTATAAATTAGCCTAGCGACTAGCAGCGATTTCCTCTACTCATATGATAAATCACACACAAAAGACTTAAAATGCTATTTTTGTAGGGCCTTTACTGTCCTCACAATTTATTGTTTCTTTGTGTAGTTACATTTCTGGGGAGGTGCACGTCAGCCTATGGCCGTAGGTACAGCGCTGATTTGAGGCAGAAGTAAAAATCCTGCTAACATCCTAACATCCTTCGCAACAAAGGGAGACTATAGAAGACAGCTAACACTGAAGAGTGTTTTGAGTTGTTTTTGCGTTCTAGTGTATACGGAGATGTTTTGTAAAATGAAAATCGTGTGGACAATATTTTGTAAAAAAAAAAAAATATATATATATATATATATATATATATATATATATATATATCAGTTTTTAAAAGTATCTGTTTACATGTAGACAGAGCCTAAACCCATAACATGTGACAAGAGTCACAAAGTACACTGCCTTACATACTGTAATCTCTTGGGAGGCAAATTTAAAAGAGTACTTCTTGCTGAATGACATGCTGGGCTGCCAACGAGCCAAACCGCCAGCAGTAGAGGTGTTAATATTCAGCATGATGTCATGATTAATGACAGTTGTAAGTGAATTAAAGCCAATACACTGTCCGTCAAGTTATATAACGTGCAAGTGCCCTGCAGCACAGCGCCCTTCTCTCAAACTGTCTCCTGTGTTAATGCATCGCACAAGTGTTTATTGGCTCTTCTTTTTTGGTGCGTTCAGTAACATCTTGCAACTGTATGAAGCTGAATGGATCCACACGCATACTCAGACTTAAAGACACACACGCACTCATGCATGCGGGCACGCGCGTGCACACACACACACACACTGACTTTTCTTCTGTGCACTTCAGCGTTTGCACATGTCATTTATCATTATACGTCTGCTTGATCTACCTTTGCTCTGTGTGTGACCCTGAGGTGTGCCGTCCCTTTGACCTGCTGTTTCCACAACACAGCCTGCTTAATGCCTCGAGGCTCCATCCAGGTCACGCCCACGGGACTTAGTGTGGCTCCGAGAGGGGTCGACTCATTTTCTATCTGTCGACGTACGCGGTTTAATGACCTCTCAAACCTTCAATTAACTCCGCTGAAGGTGAGCTATGATCTCATTTAGACAGATTATGGCGATAATAGCATTACACATAATCATGTTGGCTAACTAAACAGTAGGCTACAAATCTAGTTTGAGCTCGAGTGTTTGGAACCGGTGACGTGCCCACTCTTGTTTGTAGTGTGTGTATTCGTGCGTGTTATGTGTGTGTATGTTTTGAGTTTTGTGGAGTTCACATCTGGGCCGGATTAGTGTCGGGGCCCCGCTGGTGTTCATGGGGCTCTTCGCTCTAATGGTGCTAAAAACAGATACAGTACACAATCCACACTCTGACACACACACACACACACACACACACACACACACACACACACACCAGACCACAGACCACTGATTCTTACCGTATGTCGAACCATGACACACACTTAAAGGACAACTCCTGTTTACTCTGTTTTATTTTCCTAGTTTTGGCCATCTCTCCTGGCTGTAATAGTAACATAACACTCGCCAGGTTAATTTCTGAGACCTGGGAACTCTGACGTGTCTAAAAAGACGTCAGACACAGCAGGAAACGCAATCAGACAGTTTTTAAACAAACCTCCAAACTTCATTTGAAGAGAAAATTAAGGCGAATCATAAAAGTTTTCAGTTTACTGTAAACATGTGTCTCAGTTTACAGACAGACTTCGTAGTTCAACTCTGACCCGCCACACCCACTGTAGCTGTGGGATGAGGAATTATCTTGGGTGCGCTCTGTTTCTGTTTACATCCAAACTAATGTGGTTTAGATAATCCAGTAGTTGACAGATTAGTGGCTCATTTATACTCAGCATTAGATACGTATAAAGACATGGATGAGCCTTTTTTTCGCAAAACAAACTAGTAATACTTGGAAGGATTTGATTGAACTCTTAAGCAGAAATGGTTTGTAAATGTTTGTGCTACTGTTTGTTAGCACACAGTAAATATAATTTGGTCTTTCAACATTGGGTTGTGTTGCTAATATGCTAACTGGCTAACTAGCGTCTTGAATCTGTCTTGTCGGTCATCCAGTTTCCCTTTTTGTATGACGGCTACAGACTACTGCAGCCTGCTGGTATGAAGAGTTGTTTCCTTTCACACAGGAGCAGAACGTACGTGCTAGTTGGCTATCTGCTGTCGTCTTTGTGATGTGCTTAAGGGCAACTTTTTGTCCAAGAAAGAGACTCCTTGCGGCGACTCAACAGTCAGCCTTTGTCGACACTAGTTTGATACTGATGTGGTGAGTCTTGACCTTATACTGATAATGATGAATGAGGTTCCTTAGATGTTTTATTTTTTAAGATTTACACCAGTTTGACCACTGAGCTTGCTGGTTTACTGAGCTATTAGAGCCAGTAAGAGCACTCATGAAGTAAACTGGACTTCGTTTCTCTCCAGCTCAGAGTCTATAGGTCAGTTTAACTTTCCTGACCTGATCTACCCAGCACCTCTGCACCAAAAAGTGTTTCTGTTTGACCCTGTGTGTGTATTCATGTATGTGTGTGTGTGTGTGTGTGTGTGTGTGTGTGTGTGTGTGTGTGTGTGTGTGCGCCTCATTCTCTGCTGATGTCAGCACTTCCAGGCCTGTCAGCCCTCTTCCTCCTACACACCAGCTGAGCAGCTGGAGAAAGGGAAGGAGGTGGTGCTGGAGCTTTTTGACACACACATGCGCTCACACAGTCTATCTCTGTCCCAGAGTGTGTGTGTTTTATATGTATGTTTTAGCACGAGGCGAGAGCCTAACCTTTGCAGGGCAAACACCCAATGGCTGACATGCACACATAGACACACACAGACACTCACAGACACACACACACACACACACACACTGTTACACAAAGTGCACAAACACACACACCTTGGGAGAGTTTTCTCCCAGCAACAGCGAGCCTCTTCCTCAGCCCCTCTGAGGAGTCACATGACTTCCTGCTTTGAGACAAAAAGGCAGGAGAGCAGCAGTTTGCCTTCACTCTCTCCTCTTCGTCTCTTATTCTGACCTCGGTTTGGAAGTGTGTTTCAGAGTTTGTACCAGGACTGCTGTGATCTCCCCTCTCATCTGTTATTATTACATCACTTCCTGTGAAAACTGATCCCCTTTGAAATCCTGGTTTCTAGAGCAAAGCTATTGTTTCATGACCGCTTGACCCACTTCACCGCTGTCTGTGCTTGCATGTGTTTGTGCGGCCGATATGATTATGCCTGATTACATGTGTGCATCATTGTGTCTGTGTGTGTGCAAACGTGAGCGCCCCAGCTTTTGTTTATACAGGTCTACTTGCGTGTGTGGAGCGTGTTTCTGTTAAGCTTATTAATCATTGCCAAAGGAGATGATGATGACGTAGCCGCTGTGTCACCACTCTGCGGTGTCAGCTCAAAACTGCACGTCCTCCTCGTCTTCATTCAGCCATTGTTGTGTGTCTGTACGCATTTTTATCTGTTCCCCGGGACTCTGTTCACAATGTACGACTTTTCATCCACATGTCTTACAATCACTTCACTCTTAATTTAAACTGAAGCTGCAGTTCCCGGTATGCAGGTTTCATTTTGCAACACTTATTCACAGATTTGACTTTCTCTCATACAAAGAACTTCTAAACTTTCGCAATGTTGAATCAAGAATTAAATCTAAATCTCCCTGCATTGACTAAAACTGTGAGTGACTTAAAACTAAACCCTGATATCATCTGTGCGTGTGGTTGTCTGACTCTGGACTTGAACTCTAAACAGAGACTTTAAACCACAGCTGTAGGAGGGTGTGCTGAGCCGCACACAACAGAAGCCCACTTTCCTTTGTGTTTGTCAGCTGCTACTCCTTCCACTTTTTCCTCTTGAATCTTCCTGTTAACGAATAGAAAGGTCCAGTTTTTGGATTGTTTGTCTGGCACCTCAGCTCATTTAGGATATTACTGCACAAAAACAAAGTCTTGCACACTGTTTTTTTTATCTGTTTGTCCCTGTCATTAAGACTCAGGCAGTTGCTGCCTGTTGAGATGATTTACTGCAGAGAGAGACAAAGCAAGAATGTGACGACTGTCCTGCCAGGACTCCCCATTCTTCTCAGTTATGCTGCTCTTTAATGCTACTTTGTTTATATCAAAAAAATACTCAGAGGAGAATGACAGGAAGTCTGGGATAGAGAGGACATGCTAGAAGAGTTGTGAGCCAGATTGCAATGAATTTTCAAACATGCATCTTTGTCCAAAGGGACCCACCACTCCTTCTCCAAATTTCTCATTCGCCCACTCTTTAGCTTTCTTTCTTCCACTTTGCTGAGTGTACTGCCAATTACATTCTTCACCACTTGGACGCCAAGCTGTTTCCATCATGAAACAGTGCAGTGCTCCTTTTATTTGCTTCATGGAGTAAATAAAAGGAACACTGTGGAGGATTTAGTGGCATCTAGTGGTGAGGATTGCAGATTGCAACCAGCTGAAACTTCTCCCGGTTAGGATTACTTCAGTGTTCAGGAGGTTTTCACCAGGAGCTGAATTATCAGCAGAGGTCTCTTCCTCTCCAAAACAAATGATTTAAATCAGTAAAAACACTGAATAAACCAGTTTCATGTAAAAAAAAAAATCAGGGTATTTCCAACGCTGCTCATCACAAAGGAGCTGCTAACTATGGTGGCCAATGCTAAACGCCACCATGGCTAAGAGCCAGTGTTGGGTTTGTCTGTTCTGAGCCACTGTAGAAACATGGCGATGCAACATGGCAGACTCTATGGAAGAGGACCTGCTCGCTATGTAGATATAAACAGCTCATTCTAAGGTAACAAAAACACAGAGATTCTTATTTCCAGGTGATTATACACTAACGAAAACACACTTATTATATTATATTACATTTCTGTCAATATATCCCTCTAACTCCTACACACTGGACCTTTAAACTCTATATTCATGTTCATATTTGGAAGGTTATCATTAATTTTCATTGCCTGGCTACATTCAGACTGTCTCCTCCTTTCTGTCCTCGCTGCATGAAGTGAACTTCAACGCCATGGTGACCATGTTGGAATTTCATTAGCCAAGCAGACTGTATATTGTTATCAGGTCTCAGTATTTATTTTGGGCCCAAGGGCGGTGTGAACTTAAATACCCCCGTGCTATAGGGGGTTATTTGGGGGTATGAGAATATGGGCATCTGGGCCCCTGGTTTACCAGGAGCAGAGAGGGTTCAGCGGGGACACAAGAGGCCCTCCTCTGCCTTCCTTCATCCTTGTCTTTGTCTCTGCTCTCTCAGGCGCTCACAGCTTAGTGCTCCGCTTCATACATGACAATATACACACACATACACACACACTTACAACCATTCACAGGTCAGGGTGGTATTTCCTTACACCCACTAACATGTTATACACATCCATGAGGATACACACACACACACACCAACACACAGACACAGTCAGGTGAACAGTGGCCTCCATTGAATAAGAGTGTCCCCTCCCCACCACATCACCTCACCCTCCCTCCAGTCGAGCTCTTTTCCCCACACGCAGCACTTTGTATTTATATTACCCCGCTATTAATAGACCACTGGCAACCGCACAGCTACCCCTTCTGTCTCCTGTGTGTGTGTGTGTGTGTGTGTGTGTGTGTGTGTGTTTTTTGCATGTGTAGCCACCAAAAGTATAGTTTGTTTTTCAGCTATCCCTGCTAGTTTTGTTTTGAAGGTTACTCATTTTGAGATGCATGAATGTGTGTTGGCATGACAGGAAATGACGGTCTCACAACTAATCGGCTCATCTAAGCTGCAGCTGACGGCATTACCCAGAATTACCAGACAGTGACATCAGCGCACTTCCCCTGACCTCACCTGAGGAAATTAAACAAAACTACGGAGTGGGATGCCGGCATGTAAAGGCACTAGCTGGCCCTTGTTGGCTTTTATTCAGCCTATTCAGTGTGTTGAACTGATATCGGAGATGGCGGAGCTCGTCAGTCAGTGAAATCCCTCTGATTGGCAGTTCAGCTAAGCGCACAAGAAGAGACACAGAGGCGAGGTAGCAAAACAACCTTCTAAAGTCAAGAGAGCGTGAAATCAAAACAAACTTCTTATATTAGGTACGATTTTTTTGTTGTGATGACATGCCGATGATTGATTCGTTTTACTGAGGCCTCCGCTGTCAGCCTTGAGTCAGAGTGCACCTTATAGGCTGAGACAAAGGCAGTGTGAGGCGACGCAACAGTTGGCCTTCATCACCACTTGTTCTTTGATGTTAGTTTGGTGTGTCTGAGTGTTTGCAATTACTTTGTGAGATTTTAGAAGCTAGACTGAGTTTTGGGGGGAGGGTAAAGAGGGATGGAGAGAGGGCCTGATCTCTTTAATCTACTGTACAGGCTCATGAATGAGTCTCTATCATCTGCTTTAAACCCTCCTCCCATTCCTCATTTTCTTCTTTCTCATTATTTGTCTGTCCTCTCCCTTACAGCTGCCTTTTGTGATTATTTCTCCTCCTATTTTGCCCCTTTCTCCTCTTGCTCTGACGTTCTCTCATTGCCCCATTTCTGTATTTCCCTGTCATCTCCCACTCTTTTCTCTGCCTCTCTGAAAGGTCCTTTCTAAGTCAACTCGCCGCACAAAAGCTGTATGGTGGCACTAGCTGGCTGCGGGCCAAAACGCTGCTCTCTGGCTCTTTCTCCCGCTCTGTGTTGGTGAGCAGCAATCACTCAATCTGCCTCTCCTCTCCACCCCGCTCTCTTCTTTCCACCTCTTCTTTTTTGTTTTTCCTCCTCCACTTTCTTTTCTCTGAGGAGGCAGAGTGGGTAGAAAGTGTGAGATCTCGAATGCTCAAATGTTCACTCGCAAACACACACACACACATGCACACTGTGAGGTGGCTGAGGAGCTGTAGGGCTCAGTGCCTCTGAAAGGGGTGTGTCTGGTAATCCTTTGGAGCTTGTGTGCGAAGGCCTTGTAAACCGGAGAGGAGGGGGAAAGGGGAAGAAGAAAGGAAGAGTGGAGGAGAAAAAACTCTGGAGAGAAAGAAAGCGCTGACAGGCTTTTCAGATGAGCGGGCCTCTTTCTGATAGTAGGCTTAGAATCACAGCTTCCACATGCTAATAAAAAAAAGGCACACATATGTTCGCACAACACACTGACCACAGAGTGTGTGAACCTTTCATGGAGGACTCACCTCACCTCAAAGCTGATTGACAGCGCTTTGACCGAAACGCACACAGTAATGAAAGGCTTGCTCGTGAATGCTAGTCACGCAACAAGTTCACATCACTACAGACAACGCGTCTACAAGGAAGTGAAATAAGAGAAAGAGGGTGAAAAAAGTGACAATAAGGACAAACAGTAATCAAGGAATAAACCAAGTGCAACACAGAACAAGCTGCAGCCCGTGCAAGTGAAGCAGTCCCAGGTGTCCTTTGTGCAAAGTCATAGAACAACCCAACTTGTGACTTTAACCGCTCTGAACTCACATGCTGACCTCGCCCTAGTCACTACGATGTGGCACGAGCAGTCAGCAGCCGCCGGCCTCAAACTGACTGAAATAACCAGAGGAAAAGGGAAGTGGTGGTGTTACATTAGTTGGTCGGTCTGTCGCTAGCTTCTCTGGTCACGAGATAGGGGTGGAAGAAAGAGCTGAACTGGCTGCGGATTCGACCCTGCGTTGCAACGAAAAAAAAAAGTTTGATGATATCTGTTTGCCTTAATGTGTGAAATCCTGTGTCATTTCTTTAACGTATGGTGTACATCTGTGCTAATCCCCAGTGTGTTACATAATGACAAGTGTGTGTTTAAGTTTCAAGGTGTGGTCGCAGTCTATATATATATATTACATGCTCTGCAGGGGTGTGACTGTTTCTATATACTGAACTTTATCCTCTACACTTCTGAGGACTTGCTTGCTTGCTTGCTTTTTGCAGAGAGTTAAATGACTAGATTGATACCACTCTCATATCTGACTGTTCAATATAGAGCTGGAGCCAGCAGCTGGTTAGCTTAGCTTAGCTTAGCTTAGCATATAGAATGGAAACAGCAAGCCGGGCTATGTATGAAGGTAACACAATCTGCCAAGCAGCACAAAGCACAACCAAAGGGCAAAAACAATAAGTTGTGATTTTATGGAGGGGTTGTGTGCCAATTTTTTTTTTTTGTCCTGAAACATTAACTTCTGTGAGAGTCTTTTGGTTGCCTGATGATGCAGGAAGTAGCTGCCAAGAAATAGACAGCTACAGAAATCTCCCATCAAACCTCACATTGGTGTTTTAACACTTTGGTTTTTACAGAGATTTAACAATGAGATATAGGCCTAGTCCACACATACACAGGTATATTTGAAAACATAGATTTTTCTCCGCCTTTTGGCCTTTCGACCACACGCAAACTATTGTTTAGGTGACTGTAAAACTGTTCAGAAACAGTTTCGGGCTTGAGACAAGTGTGCGCTGTTGTCTCCTTATTGAGGCGGCACAAATGAGGTGACATTTTGTGCGATGGTGAACGTGACCAAAACAGTTCTGCCTCTAACCTTGCTATCAAGATGTTAAACATGTTTACACATACATTTACAGTTACTATTGAGGAACAGAGGTGTCACAATGCACAATAGAGGTCACTTCTCCAGGTAGCCAGGTAGAATAGCTTTTCTTCAGGCCTCTGATTGGCCAACTTGTTCTTTTTCTTTATTGCGTGGCTTAAGGGTTAAGATTGAAGTGCTGCCTGTTGGTTTCGCAGTATGCTCTTGACAGTGCATGTGAACAGGAGTGTGAACTAGATAGGTTTTAATGAACTTTATAGATCCTGATAGGTGGATTTTGTTACCTTGGCTACCTGTTTCCTATCCAGTATTTATGCTAAGCTAAGCTAACTGGCTGCTGGCTCCAGCTTCACATTGAACAGATTGAATAAAAGTGTATTCTGACCTAACTCTCTAACCTAATTTTCAGTCACATAAGCAGCAGAAAGCTGAGGCAAGAGGTCCTCATAAATACAGTAATGCATACGCAACTGTCTGCATTTCCAGGTATCAAGTGATGACCTCACTGGACCAGCCAGTATGGGACTACTTGATGGCACCAATGCAGACTGTGCTTTCCATCGACTCTTGAGTAAGCTTGTCCATTGTATGTGTGTGTGTGTGTGTGTGTATGCATATGCATCTTTTGTTGTTTTTAGCTTAGTTTTCCCAGAGTGCCCTGGAGTAAAAAGCCTGCCGTCTGTCTGATGCTCTATTCCACACTAAGTGGGTCAGTGGCTGGCTGAGTAAGAGGGTAAAGTCAGGCTAAAGTCACCCAGTGCGCGCGCACGTGTGTGTGTGTGTGGATAATTGTGGGTGGATGGGGAAGAGTCGCCTACATCCACCATAATAAGTTCAAAGCTAGGGCAGAGCGAGAAGCCGAAAGAGACAAGAGACACGAGATTTAAAAAAGGAAATCGAGAGAGCCAGACAGGCAGGAATGTGCCTTACCTCATGTGGGCAGGGCTACATCTAAAATGCAATGAGTGCTACTGTACGAAATGACGGGTTCCTAATAAAAGAAAATGCAGGCGGGCATAGAACGGCGAGATGTGTAGATGGAGAGACAGACAGACATAGAAAGGGAGGGCTACAGAGAACACAAACTGCTGCGGGGTGCTTTTAATGTGAAGTATGCAGACAGACATGGCTGCAGAGGGAGTAGTAAAGTGAAGTGTACAAGACTTTATTTTGTCTGCTTTTCACAGTCTGCTTGTCTGGGTTAGACTGCTATGGGCAACGCCTAGGGACCACCACTTACAGGGGGTGCTTGGGCATGTGTGTGTTTCTGTGTCTGTGTGGGAGCACTTAGGGGTAGAGTAAGCACTGTAGAAGAATTTGGGTTAGCGTGAATTATTCACTGGTGTAGCCGAGCACAGCAGCGCCGAGCGAGCTTCTCCTCGGGCGGCACACTCACTTTAAAAGCTGGAATAGGATGCGTGGGGTAGCTGTGGCATGATTGCTGTGTGTATCAATCGGTTTACAGTGTCCGCAAAGTCACAAAAAGCAGATTAGATAGCAAAACTATTCTCCAGCTAAGTCACTGTGGAATATAAGTCTGTGAGGACGCCCTGTGATCAGCGTTGGGGAAACTCACTGGGTAAACTGGGTAGCATGAATGGTTTGTAATGGTAGAAAATCAAGACCAATCTGTTTTCCGTCTTTCACACCACCCTTTATTCATGATTCTCTCCGCCTCTTCCCTCTCTCCCTCATCACATTCAAACAGAGAAAATAAATACCCTGCACTGCTATATTTGCCAGGAGTTGTCTGTTTGGATAGTGTGTGTGTGTTTGACTGACTTACACACTGTACTATTGCACTGTTGAGTGCAACAGGGCACCCCATGTTAAATCATTCCCTTCCCCCACCTACCCTCCTCTGCCCTCTTCCTTCTCCTCCCCCTCGCCTCTTCAACTTCCCTTCCTCTTTTAACCTCCCTGCTTTATTCCCTCTTTCCTCTCCTGCCTCAAGTCTCTCTGGGTTTGAAAGTTGGAACGTGGCCAATTAACACAACAGCCGGTTGAGGTGGTGGAGGAGGGGAACGGAGAGAGAGCGAAGGCTCACATCGCTACACACTGACCTACATACACTTCCACCCAGCTGATTGAATCTTACGTTGAGGCCTGCGGCCAATCACGAGTGGGGGTGGAGTGCCAGTCAGCCAATGGCGTCGGCTGCTCTCGGCGGAGCTCTTGCACTGTCTCCATACAGTTTTCAGTAATCATACAGGGGCAGAGAGAATGAGGCAGACAGAGAGAGAAAGGGTGAGCTTGACAGATGAGAGTCACAGAGAATGAGCGAAAAGAAAGAGACAGAAGGGAGCGAGGCTGAGAGACAGAAAATAGAAAGGAAAAAAGCGTGGAGGCAAAATGTGGCTCAGACAGACAAAAATAAATGGTTGTTGCTTCCTTGTTTTCCCTCGGCCTGTGTGTGTTATGGCACTACAACTGCAGACAGATGAAGGCTAATGCTGGCTAATGTTAAAGAGTGGATTAGTGCCCCGTATTTGTCCTTGCTCCTTTCACAGCCCGAGTCCCAGGATAGCCTTTTCTGTGCCTGAGAAGTCTGTGCTATCTAAAACAATCTCTTAACATCATTAAAGGGGTAGTTTGGATGTTTTGAAGTGGGGTTGTATGAGGTACTTATCCATAGTATTTCCTACAGTAGATGGCAGCTGGTGTGCCCTCAATTTGAAGAAGCAGACAGGAGTGCTGCCAAGGAAGCTGCAGCAACATATTTTAGCCGCCTGAAAAATGTCCAACCTACAAAAATCAAAATCATTTAAAGTGTTTGCTTTATTTAGGATGATTTTATTGCCATCAGACAACCCTTTCCAGCAGGGAACTGAAGCTGTTATATCCATCTATGCTCTCTTAAATGCCAGACTCCATTGACAAAACCAGTAATTTTACCTCACACAGCATAGGAGCTGCTGTACTACCACTGCCTCTGTCAGTTTGTTTGTGTTACTGTGCGACTTTGGTGGATCCGAACTAACCCTTTAAAACACCAAAGTCACACAGTAACACAAACTATGTAAACGATCAAGGCAGTGGTTCATCAGCAACTCCCCTGTTCTGCGAGGTACAATTATTGATTTTGTCAATGGAGTATGGTGGCTTTAAAGAGGGCACTATCACTGCTTCAGTTGCCAATCAGAAAAGGCTGTCTGACAGCAAGGTAAAGCGTGAAAATATTCTAAATCCAGTGTACACCTAAACCAATATTGATTTTTTAGGTGGCTAGAATTCGTTTTGCTGCTGACCCTTCCACAGCAGCACACAGCTTAACTTCCATGGCAGCGCTCTTGCCTGCTTCTCCAAGCTGAGGGCGAGCCGACCGCCATCTACTGTAGATAATACATTGACTATGGATAAGTACCTCATATACACCACTTCAAAAAATTCAAACTATCTGTTTAAGGGCCACTTGAAAAATATCAAAAGTGACTCAAGGTTTTAGTGATTTTCATGTTTTGACTTCATGACCTCCTGACTTGTATTAAAGTCAATAAAAACCTGGAATGAAGCTCAAAAATGCTGAATTCCTTGACAGCAGACTTTTTGAGGCTTTGTGGTTTTTATTCAGCACTACTGAAATGACCTAAGCATCCATTTTTAGCCGTTATCCACCTCGTGACTACTCATACAGTAGCTGCTAAACTGCATAATCCCATGATAAAGACTGGAGCTGTTACTGCATTACATTTTCTCCTATTATCTGTAGAGTTGTTATCCTTGTAAAGTAAGAAGAAATCACACATGTAGGTGGACTTTGAGCCAAATAAAACAATCAATAAAAGTGTACAAGATTTACTGTAGATGTCTATGGCTGAGACTGACAAGAGAAACACTGAGCTCATCTAAACACAGCCTAGAGACAGAGATACTGAGATAACTCTCGCCCACAAACACACACAGACACCAAACTACACACAGCGTGCACTTTTCTACACATGCACAACACTTAAACACACAAACACCTTTGACAGCATGATGCCACCACAGAGAGGATGAGGGCATCCCTGGCACCGAGCGAAATGGAAAGTTCAACCTGCAGCCAACAAACTGCAGGCTCTGGGAGAAATCCTTACATAAGCGTTTATATTTGAGTCCAACATAGATAATGCATTCCTCTTCTATGCTGTTCTGCTCTATGTGCCATCGTTTTGCTGTGGTGGCAACAAACGGGAAGGAAGGAAAAAGCGAGACAATAAAAAAGCCAAGAAAGGCAAACTGAAGGAAAAAGAGGGGGCAACGGGGAGGTGCAGAGAGGTGGCGTGAGGCACACTAACCCATATTTAAAGAGATGGAGGCTTATACATCTCCCACAACAGAGCCAACACTCTGGAAATGATGGATTATGGGAAGTAGAGGGAAGACAAAAAGCTATAATATGGTGCCAGGGGAAAAGATGGGATTTGAATCATTGAGTGTGCAGAGACAAACATATTTAAACATGCACACACATGCATGCATCGAGTTAAACTACATATAGACGCTTGCATATTCACATTTAAAAACACTCTCACACACCAGATCTGTATGTGGTGTACACACATGCAAACACACACTGTACATTAATCAGACTAAAAGCCTTTCAACCACACAGTGATGTCACTGCACAGCGATAATCCATCCCCGAGGATACAGTGGTCAGCACAGGTCTGGCTTAAACTGGTGGTCCATACACGACGCCCCCCCCGCGCCTCATTCTTTTTCAACGGACAGCTGCGCCTATCAGGGGTGATGGGTCTTCATGAATAATGCACACATTGACTCAAGTGCTCATATGAAAATGGATTCCTGACCAATATTGACCCGTCTACTTGAAGCAAACAAAAAAAACGAGCAGCACTCAACCCGCTAAGGTCTAATTAGACTGTACTGTGAAAGTGAGAGGGGTGGAGGGCTAGTGTGACCCTACAGTCTGCACGCTGCACCATTACAGAGTGCTCTCATGGTGAATCAAGGGGTCGGAGCCGTAATGGGGCCTCTTTTACACAGACTGTTCAAGGTGGGAATGCAGAAACAGCAGCAAATTGAATCTGTGTAAAAAGTGAGCCGGCAGGACGGGACAGCTGTGATGTTTTGACAAGTGTTGTGTGTGCAATCGACCACCAGGATATTTAAAATGCTAGCAGCAGTTAGCAGCTAACTCAAAGAAGAGGAACAGCAACAGAAAAGCTGCTATATACTATGGGCAATAAATGATTGTTATTGCCATGTCTGCCATTGTTATTTATTTTAAAGTGCTGCCTGACACGTGTGTTCCGGCCCTGACACACCAAGCTGATGGTCTGCTATTGGTGAGCAATTGTTTTTTTGTGGTGTTTCCCACACCACAGGCACTAGTCATTGGCACCTTGTGGGCTTTTTTTCAGTCAATTTAACATGTTGAATCAGTGTCGGAGATGGCTATGCCCACTGGTAAATGAAATCACTGGCAGTTTAGCTCCATGCATGAGAAGAAAAACAGAAGTGAGGAAAGTAAACAAACAGTAAAGTCAACAGGACGTGGGTTGCTGTGTTGTTCCCTAGCGCAAGGTAAATATAATTTGTTCTTTCAGCATTGGGTTGTGTTGTATATGTGTTAACTTGCTAACTAGCTAACTAATATCAGTTTGGTTGTCTGGGCTTTAATATACACGCCTGTCATGCCTCTTTTGCTTCTGAAATGTTGGCATGCTATCTATAATCACCCACTGGGGTGGTATGTTGTTTGGTTCAGTGTAAAAAAAAAAAAAAAAATCACAGCTAGCATAAAGAAGGGTCTTTGTTGCACCAGTGCTGCAGATCTATTTGTAAAACAACTGTAGTGCTCATGTCTCTCTCTCTATGTAACAGACTTTTCACCTTGCCTCCATGTGTGGAACAGCTATAAACACTTGAGCTGGATGGGACTTCATACATACTAGTTAATTTCAGGCATACCCAGGCCTTAACAGATGATGCTAAGAATGTATCAGGGCAAACAGAATGCACCCTGCATATCAGAGTGGCAGTTGCTGACAGTGCACTCCAATAGATTGGCCAATATGGCGACTGATATCAGCTTTTGCAGATATTTCTACTTCTGTTTGAGTTATTTCCTACATTTCCTATAATGCATTTGGACAAACAAAAAGAGGTGTCTGAACTTGTTTCTTTAAGCTGCAGGTGCAGATAGTATTATGTAAAGCAAAAAGAGTTGAGAGATGGTGACCTTTGCTCAGAAAAAGACGTCTTCTGGCTGCAACACATTCTGTTCCACTGAGCTGCACCACTGAAAGCCAAAATGCTCTCCGAGATGTAAGGTATATCATCAACAGTTGTTTTTTAAAACTGTGTTGAAGTTTCTCAAGGAAGTGTATCCCTTTAATTATCCTCTGCCTCAGTCGTCTGCAGTGTGTAGAGTCTTCTACGTAGATAGTAACAGTGTAACAGGGTGGGACTGCACACACTGTCTGCTTGCTTGACTCTCCAGCCAGATCACATGAGCTCCAACACTGTACGTACCCATCCCCCACCACCACCACCAATATGCCGCGGGAATGACAGAAGAAATGGAGGGAGAATGAGGGAGAGGGGGCAAGACGCCCACTTTCTCTTCCTCAGCTGTGCCGCTGTAAGTCCTCACATGTCACGGTGACCTGAAGGCTTCCTCCAGAAAGGAAAACAGGAGAGAAAGTTGGCTATGCAGGGAAAGTGAGGATCTCTCTGGGGGGAAATGTACAACAACAGCTGAGGCCAGGGCTTTCCCCTGCATTAGCCCAGCCCCCTCTGCGTATAGTACTACACACACACGCGTGCCTATATATTCATGGTGAACACAAAGCCTTCGCTCCATCAGGGCCCCTCCATATTCAAATGCCTGGAGCAGAGCATGGAAATAAGAAACACACACTGGAGAATGTCTCCTTGGCTGGGTGCTTGAGTGTGTATCGCTCCAGTTTAATATGTGTACATGTATGTATACTATTGCATGCTTGCTTCCCTCCAAATGTGCATGTGTGTATCTGGCATTCTGTCCTTGACGTGAAGCCATTTTGAGACCCTTCAGGTCTTACGGTCAGTGTCTCTGGGTATCGGTTACTCTCCTCAGCAGCACAGAGGGACTAAGTGATTGATGGACAGATGGCTCACTGGTTGGGATGAAGGTCACCGTGGGAACAGAGGGATGAGCTACAAGTTGAGAGGAATCACACATGCATGCACCCATAATGCCTACAAACACACCACCACACAGGGCGAAGATGAAGGAAGGGCTGTGTAAAGCAGAGCGGAAGGCTCTCTGTCTGGGTAGAGCAGTGCCCAGTGTGCCTTGGGGCTTTGGACCGATTTCATGCCCCCATAAGCAATGAAACGCACAGACCCAGACACACACACACACACACACACACTGCTGGGCATTCTCTCTGCCCAGCTACCCGCATCAGATGAAAAAAAAGCATGGCACGTGGTAAGAGACGGAGAGGGACAGAAGAACAAAGATAAGCAAAGAGAGAAATCTGCTACAACATGCATTCAATAATGGCTGCAGCACAGTGCTCTAACCATTCGTACAGCATTTTCCTTTCAATGTTATTGGCGAAAGAGTGCATATTCAGCTTCTCTGAGTCAGTAATTATTTCTGAGGAAGTAGCTTATGTCTTTTTAACCTTTGCACAGAAAATTGTGCATGGGTAATTTAATTAAATCTGCACCATTTGCAAATACAAAATCACACTTTCATATCCAAAAAGCTGTTGGTCACTCTGGCTGTTCAGTTGAGTGACATCAAGTTAATTTGTGGCACGGTAGTGCAGTGGTTAGCATTGTCACCTTACAGTAAGAGTGTTCCTGGTTTGAACCCTGGGGTGGGGGAAAATGCACAGAGTTTGCATGTTCTCCCCATGTCAGCGTGGGTTTTCTCCAGGTAATCCGGCTTCCTCCCACAGTTCCAAACATGCAGGTTAACTGGTGACTTTAAATTGGCCGAGGTGTGAATGTGAACGTGAATAGTTGTCTGTCTCTATGTGTCAGCCCTGCAATAGTCTGCCAACCTGTCCAGGGTGCACCCCGCCTCTTGCACTACGACAGCTGGGATAGGCTCCAGGCTCCCCCAATAGCTGTTCAGATTTACATTTTGTCTCATATATGCTCAGCTGGTTTATTTGACCTGGTAGACCTTGGTCGTACAGTACAGGCCAAAAGTTTGGACACACCTTCTCATTCAATGCGTTTTCTTTATTTTCATGACTATTTACATTGTAGATTCTCACTGAAGGCATCAAAACTATGAATGAACACATGTGGAGTTATGTACTTAACAAAAAAAGGTGAAATAACTGAAAACATGTTTTATATTCTAGTTTCTTCAAAATAGCCACCCTTTGCTCTGATTACTGCTTTGCACACTCTTGGCATTCTCTCCATGAGCTTCAAGAGGTAGTCACCTGAAATGGTTTCCACTTCACAGGTGTGCCTTATCAGGGTTAATTAGTGGAATTTCTTGCTCTATCAATGGGGTTGGGACCATCAGTTGTGTTGTGCAGAAGTCAGGTTAATACACAGCCGACAGCCCTATTGGACAACTGTTAAAATTCATATTATGGCAAGAACCAATCAGCTAACTAAAGAAAAACGAGTGGCCATCATTACTTTAAGAAATGAAGGTCAGTCAGTCCGGAAAATTGCAAAAACTTTAAATGTGTCCCCAAGTGGAGTCGCAAAAACCATCAAGCGCTACAACGAAACTGGCACACACGAGGACCGACCCAGGAAAGGAAGACCAAGAGTCACCTCTGCTTCTGAGGATAAGTTCATCCGAGTCACCAGCCTCAGAAATCACAAGTTAACAGCAGCTCAGATCAGAGACCAGATGAATGCCACACAGAGTTCTAGCAGCAGACCCATCTCTAGAACAACTGTTAAGAGGAGACTGCGCCAATCAGGCCTTCATGGTCAAATAGCTGCTAGGAAACCACTGCTAAGGAGAGGCAACAAGCAGAAGAGATTTGTTTGGGCCAAGAAACACAAGGAATGGACATTAGACCAGTGGAAATCTGTGCTTTGGTCTGATGAGTCCAAATTTGAGATCTTTGGTTCCAACCGCTGTGTCTTTGTGAGACGCAGAAAAGGTGAACGGATGGATTCCACATGCCTGGTTCCCACTGTGAAGCATGGAGGAGGAGGTGTGATGGTGTGGGGGTGTTTTGCTGGTGACACTGTTGGGGATTTATTCAAAATTGAAGGCACACTGAACCAGCATGGCTACCACAGCATCCTGCAGCGACATGCCATCCCATCCGGTTTGCGTTTAGTTGGACAATCATTTATTTTTCAACAGGACAATGACCCCAAACACACCTCCAGGCTGTGTAAGGGCTATTTGACCAAGAAGGAGAGTGATGGAGTGCTGCGGCAGATGACCTGGCCTCCACAGTCACCGGACCTGAACCCAATCAAGATGGTTTGGGGTGAGCTGGACCGCAGAGTGAAGGCAAAGGGGCCAACAAGTGCTAAACACCTCTGGGAACTCCTTCAAGACTGTTGGAAAACCATTTCAGGTGACTACCTCTTGAAGCTCATGGAGAGAATGCCAAGAGTGTGCAAAGCAGTAATCAGAGCAAAGGGTGGCTATTTTGAAGAAACTAGAATATAAAACATGTTTTCAGTTATTTCACCTTTTTTGTTAAGTACATAACTCCACGTGTTCATTCATAGTTTTGATGCCTTCAGTGAGAATCTACAATGTAAATAGTCATGAAAATAAAGAAAACGCATTGAATGAGAAGGTGTGTCCAAACTTTTGGCCTGTACTGTACATCCTCAAAGTACTATCTAGACCTTGACATCAAATGCAATACTCTCATGTTGAATTTCAACAGAATATGTAGGAGAAGGTGGAGTAGGTTCATTGCTTTCAGCTGACCAGGTGCCCGAAGTCAAACTAGGACTGTAGGTTTGTAAGTGAGAGGTCCTACAGAAACCTTTCTCTTTGGGTTACTGGGCCAGCATTCAAGTTCTGACCTTTCCCTTCATCAGCTTAAGGTAGATATGCCCCAGCCCGCGACCCCAGAGTCAGATTTCACTAACTGCACACTCTCAACCTCAGAGTCATTTGCAAGACTCTTCTGTCAGCTCTTCAGCTCCCAAGTTTTTTTCCTCCAATAAGACAAACTTGTCTAAAAAATATTTGGCTAAAGGTCAAGTCAGTTTGTGCACTGTCAGCAAACACAGAGACGCATGCTTATTAGATCGACCCGTATCTGCTGCTGCGCTCTGCAGGCATATCTGCTGACCCTTATCAACCCCCCACCCTCCCCCACTCTCTCTTATAAAACCCAGGTGTGCAAACACAAAGGTTTACCTAGGCCTCATAAACGATAACAGATAAGACAAGAGGAGGGGAGAAATGAAAAGAAAGGAGGCCCAGCTCCTCAGATCCACAGTGACCTCCTAATCTGGGTTGTGACTTGGCCTAGTTTTTTCATCCCAAGATGACAAGAGACAGAAAAACTGGAAGTTCTTGAACAGATACAAGGCCATTTATTGCTTCATCCTCTCATAAGTTAAGAACCAGATCAGGTAAAAGAGGTGACTGCCATCTGGTATCTACTTTGTAATCAGAAGGTCACAAGCTCGATGGGAGGCATCTACGAATCTTAGGGACATCTCGAGGCATCAGCTAATTCTCTACGAGACTAAGATGCCACATCCACATTTTCATTATAAAATGGCGTTTTAAAACAGAAACGATCTCCGTACACACAAACGTTGTAGCGCCTTTATCGAAAAAATCTCCATCCATATTAATATGCCTAAAATTCCATATCACATGACCATTCACATTCACTGGACAAGCCAGTGTAAACTGTGTGGTTGGTTGCTGACATGTAAGACTAGCTATTCCTTTGGACCAACAATGAGTTAAAACTGTTACCGTAAGTAAGTATAAGGCGGGCAGACAGATTGGGAGTCGTTTCAAAGCAAATCCAAACATGAATGTGTACCAAATTTCATGGCTATCCACCCAGTAGTTGTTGAGACGTTTCACTTAAAACTACAGTGTCAACCTCTTGTTGTCACTAAGTCAGAGTGTCACCAATATCATTACGCATGTCTGTACAAAAAAAAGGTACTAATCTATGACGTAGAGGATGAGATATTTTACAGAATATGTGAAAAGCCTGTGAAGTATGAAAAGTGTAGGACATGGCTGAAACTACAGATGCAACAGACCTCAGATCCAGTTTTTCAGCTCAAAGCGCCCCAGAGCAGATGGTTTCCAGCTTTTCAAGAGCGACTTGAGACAGAAAAATTGTCTAATTGAAACTCTATCCCTGGCGTGTTTTCTCTTTACCCTTGCAGTTAGCCTCTCGTGCAAGCAGTGACATTTTCACATTTGACACATGTGGAAAACATAAATTACACAAGACAAACACAGAGGGGTTTTTCACATACATGAACAGAAATGAACACATAAAGACATACACGCTGTTTGATGTAACTTCAACTGCTGCCGTCAGCCTCGTTTTTCTGTTTCAGCGTTCAGTGGCTAAAGCAGGCTCAACAATGGCTTGCCTTCATCCCACAGTAACCCGCCTCCACACGCACACACGCACGCACACACACACACACACACACACACACACACACACACACACACACACACGTACACACAGAAGTCCAGGGCTGTAATTGTGACTTCATGAAGAGTGGGATTAGTACTAAGAGGCTGGTGTGTGTGTGTGGGACCTTGAGGCCAGACAAACACAATGGACTGCGAACCGCCAGCTTCATGCAAACATCTGAGTGGGCCTCGAAAGGCTAAAACACACACACACACACAGACACACACACACACACACACAAGGAGACTGTATTCTGCGCAGACAAATCACCCCGGGGAAATTATGGGAACTATTATCAGATACCCAGAAAGAACCGAAAACATCATTCCCTTGTTTTAATGATGCATGGAGGATGTGGAACATTGGAGCCCAGCATGTGTACAGCAACACATCTCGAGCTGTGTAATTCATACCAGAAACTGACACGCTTTGCATGTGTGACTCTGACCTATAGGATTTCACAGAGACAAGAGAATCCTGTGTGTTGGGATAGAAAGCCTGTGGGTTGAACAGGTGGCTGGCAGGCTGGCTGCTTGATGGCACTCTCAGTCTTTGCTTATCAAATCTGGGAGTGCCGTCTCTGAGGTTTGAGAGCTTCCACCCATAACAATGGAGGCTAAAGAGTATGTAAAACTGCACACTGGTTACGCAAAATGTTTGAACACTTTGGGGTTTTTGCACAACAGACTGCACTATGGGAATCAAATCTATGAACACTTGTTGATTTATGAGAAAGTAATAACTTCCTGCAACAGTGTATGCTTTGTGATAGCAAACCTAATATCTCTAGGTTAGAATTGTTGGATAAAAAGGCGATTTGATGAAATATTTTGAGTCTTTTTTTAAGTAAACTCTCAAATGTGAGGATGTGCCATCTGTAGACCAAATATGCAGCCCAGACGCCAGACTGAATGTTGGCCTTGTAGGTTTCTGTTAACCACCGATATGACTCATTTGTATGTTATTATGTAGTGGATATGTTGAAACTACCTTTCTACTAAGCCGTGGTTAATGTGTGGCTATGTTTAGGCACAAAAACCACATGGTTATGGTTAGGAAAATATCATGTTTTGGCTTGAAATACCTAGTTTTTGTGGCACAGTCATAGTAAGAAATTTTGGTGGCTAAATCACAGCTGGAAATGCAGGTGTTGTCCTGCTACAAAAAATAAAAACCTGGTTTGGTGGCACAGTTTCAGCTGAAAACGCTGCCAATGTCTCGTCAAAAACAAAAAAGAGTTTTCGTGGTCACGGCATCCACCATCCCCTCCACCTCATGATGACAAAGTCAGTCAGAGTCACATACATGCGATCATAGCCACGTCACTTTAGAAACATCCATATGACACGTTTAAAATGTACAAATGTAACTTATCCATGGTTTGCAGAAATGTACAATGCTGACATTTTCTTCTGCTGACTGGGCTGAAATAATTTTGCCTTTTTGGACTGCTGGTTGAACAAAACATCTTAAGATGTGTTTAGTCTTGTGTCATCCATTTCTTCAAATTCTCAATGATATATAGTGGTGCCCTTTTTCTTATCTGTTCTCAGTAACGGCCATCACCTCTCATGCTCACTACTGAGTTCATTTCATTGTCCAGACATCCTCTTGTGTCTGACAGAAACATGAAATGCACCACTTCCTGTGTGGTGCTGGAGTTTTCCTGGGAAATACCGACCTGAGTCACCCCACATTAAAGGTTCAGGGCAGCAACTTTAAAGCGTTTATGTACTGGGGACTGTCCTGATGACCTAGTTGTTAAAACATTAGCCATGTGACCTCAACATCCTCGGTTTGAACCTGCGTGGGGATCTTTGATAACTGATGTACCGCCCTCCCTCACCCGATGTTTCCTGTCCTCTTCTTAACGTTTTACCAGCCAGTAAAATTAAAAATGCCAGATAAAAAGCTTTTATGTTTTGTATTTGGGTTATGGAAAGACTTCACATCACTTTCACCTCCCATTTGCCACCTCCCCTTTTCTTCTGCCTCCCTCCGCTGACACAGAAAGCTTTATTGTAGTCAATTAAATGTTAATCAGGAACAGTAGCTCAGCGCATCCTTTGCCGACTCAGTGATGCCAGATAGGTGGAGTGGTGTAATTGAAAGAGACAGTCTCAGAAGAAAACAAATTAAAGTTTAAAAGCCAAGAGTCGCAATGGTGAGCCAGATTCAGAGATGATCTTCTCAATTCAGGCACGCCTTGATGACTGTTGACAGAGTTCGGATGATGACGGAGGACAAACAGGTAGATACTTAGATCTTCACCTGCTTCTACATCCCCCGAAATACACAAAACATCTTTACTTTAACTCCTGCCTCAAGAAATATACACACTGTTAATTACTTAAGAAAATATGGCAGAGCAACACACAGAGGGTGTTTGTGTGGGTGGTGTGTAGTGGTGGAGGGAGTCGATTACAGAGGAGGAGATGGCTGAGAGACGAGGGGCCCACTTCAGCAATGTGGTTATCGGAGAAACTGAGAAGCAAGGCCAGAAAGGGAGGTATGTGCAGTCTGACTGTATGTGTGTGCGTGTGTGTGTGTGTGTAAGAAAGGGGGGAGGGGAGACGCTTTTCAGTGGGTCACTCTGTTATCAGCTGTCACCCAAACGGCGAGTCGTCCCCCCCACCTGCTTGACAAGTTAGCAGTTGCTATGGAGACAAACAAGTAACAACCCCCCTCCCTTGCCCTGTCGACACAAGTATGCATGCCTCTATGCATGTCGTCGTATGAACACACACACACATACACATTTTTAAGGGGACAGCAGTTGTCTGTAGTCAACTCCTACAGAGTCCCCCAATTCTGTCCTGTGAGACTTCCTGTGCTCTGCTACTCATTTCCTGTATGAAAGTCCACTATTGTGTTTGCTGTAGCAATACAGACATGGGTTGGTTGACAAAGGGTGGAGGAGATGAAGAAGGGAAAATGTAGGTGACACACTTGATGAGGTGACAGGTACGTGTCATCTGTTATTGTCGAACCAGAAAGACGAAGTCAGAGATGCAAGTTTACTTAAAGGAGAAAAAAAGAAGCTTATTAGCTTTCTTGCTGTGAGTTTGAAGAGAAGAAGAGAAGTCTCATGTCTGTAAGGTAAATATGTAGCTGGAGCCAGCAGACGGTTAGCTTAGCTTAGCACAAAGACTGGAAACTTATGAGGGACTGTGCAAAAATACTGGCAGGGGACGTGGGATCACAAAAAGGGGAGGATACTGTAATTTTTATTTTTGCTGAAGGAACGTTAATATTAAATGTTTTACCTTAGTAAAACAATCTATCAGCTGAGCATCGGAATATTTGATATTCTCCTTGTTGACTGCCATCGGCCTATTATCAAATAAGATGCCATTCACCAAAGGCAGTGCTTGATGCTTTTGCACTGTGTCATATCAATTTTGCATAGTCTAAAAAAGAAGGGCTCCAGACTAACAGCGTCCTGTCACTCCCCCATCGTCCCGGGGACCATAGAAAATATGTTTGGGATGAACATAGATCTTCCTTGGGACAAAGTTGGGACAGAAGGACGCAGTAAACACACACTATTTTTTCTGGATAGTGCTATATTGTGAACAACAAATCAATGTTGACACCAGCAAGAGGAGAGCTAGTCTACATTAGCTATTAGTTGTTAGCTGTTAGCTGTTAGCAGACGGTGGCCGAAACAAAATGCTGATGGGAGGTTGCATTAACGTACATTATGATGCATTCAAGTTCTGTTCATTAAAAATTACAATTGTTTGACTGTTTCTCGGACAGGACCAATAACTACCTGGAGACTCAGCTGGTTGGTGGGCGACGGGTACATAACCTCTTGTAAAACCACAGCTTGTTGTTTTTACACTTCAGCTCTGGTATGGTTTAAACAAATGAGATATAACTTGTGAGCTTTGTTGATTTTGTTATGCTGTGATAGAGCCAAGTTAACTGTACCCTGTTTCTAGTCTCTACAGTAAACTAAGCTAACTGGCTGCTGGCTTCAGCCACGTATTTACGGTGCACATGTGAAAGTTGTATCTGTCTTCTCATCCAATTCTTGGCAGGAAAACAGATAAAACATGTGTCCCATAACGTCAAAGTATTCTTTAAGATATGCACATTTACTGTGTAAGAAAGTCCCTGGAGCTCACTTCAGCACTGATGGTAAAACACACTGTTGACAAAATCTTGGCATCGCCTCAGTCCCCTAGCTGTTAACGCTGCTCGCAACTCATAAAAATAACTGAAATACAGTAGTGCTGATGCATCAGTGTAATGCTCAGCAAATTCACCTTCACTTGAATATCTCTGCGAGCACGTGTGCTTGCTTAATAAACACTGGTGCTTCTTTTGGCACGCTGATTGACATATACCTCAGATAAAAATACACTTCTGCAAACAGTGTGTGCAGAGTTACGGTATGTTTTTCTTGCCTATGAGCACTTTTGTTTTGCATATGTGCATTTGCAGAGATATTTTATTTAGACAGAGCAAACTGGGCTAAGGATGACGTGTAATTGCAGGTTTTCTAGATGTTTTATTTATTTTTCCAGTGGCAGACAGACAGTATGTCTTGGAGTGACATGTCTGTAGCATGATTTTCCAGTCAGACTGGTATTTCTGTATTCTTTCTGACATTGCTAAAACTTTTCTTCCACTTGTAAGGTATTGATCTGTCTAGGGAGAGTTGTTTGCTTGACCTTTCTCCAAAGAGGTCAAAGGTCAGGGTCAACTACAGATCAGCAAGTTTAGAGCTGGGAGGATTTGAACTGGTGCTCCAGCTAAAGACTAGTCTTTAATCACTGGACAAACCACCACAGTCCTCTGCTCATATTGAATTGGTTTGTTGTGTGCTTGTCCTGGAGGGTAAAAGAAGATCTCTTCTTCCTGTATATCCCCTTTTTGTGAGTCTAAGGACGCCTACATACCAGCATTTCTATTCACCACCTCCTGGTGAATTTTTGCACCTTCAGCTGTGTGCTGTGGTTATCTGGCTCGAACACCAGTTTTGTGCCGCAACAGTTGGAAAAGATCAGTGTAGTCTGATGTTGTATACTGAGCAATTGCTTTACAATGTGAGGGTGCTTTGAGAGAAGGATCAGAAGTGTTGGTGATTCAACAGGCTGCAGAAAGATACTGAACCGTGATAGTTCTGCTCTAGTTTTGTACAGCAATGAAGTTTAAGTTAATCATCTGGGAAAATTCCACCTATGATTTGTTATCACGCGGGCTGCAGAAAATTACAGCATCAGCATAACCAGTCTGACTCACTTTTCTCAAGAGTCAATTTCTGGTCCGTTTTTGCTACGTAGTTATGACGTGGGGGAAAGATCATGTCCGGTATCGCCTGCGGGGCAGAGAACTGCTCGGAAATTTAGCAAATAAAGATTGTTTCCTTTGTGACATCAACATGTAAACATGCTGAAGGGCTGCTGTTAGATAACTAACAAGAACAATAATCCAAGATGACTAAACATCAACAAGAGTGTCAACCAAAACAGACCCTGGTCCTCCGAGTCTAATCATGCATACGCCTGCTCTGACCATTTCATAGCAAGTGAGAATAAGAAACAAACTCATACAAATAAGTCACATGTTAGTATGACTCCAGAGGACTGTGGATTTCAGGAAGACTGCAGACCCACCTGTCCCCATCTTTCTGCCTCCTGGGCTCCTTCATCACTCAGGACCTCAAGTGGGAGCTGAACATCAGCTCCCTCATCAAAAAGCCTCAGCAGGGGATGTACGTCCTGCGGCAGCTGAAGAAGTTCAACCTGCCAAAGACAATGATGGTGCACTTGTACACTGCCATCATTGAGTCCACCCTCACCTCCTCCATCACCATCTAGTACGCTGCTACCACAGCCAAGGACAAGGGCAGACTGCAGTGTATCACTCTGCTGTGAACATGATTGGCTGCAATCTACTGTTCCCCCAGGACCTGTCCACTGCCAGGACCCTGTGGTGGGCAGGAAAGTATGGCCCCTCTGACCCTGTACGCAAACTCTTTGTTGCACTCCCCTCTGGCAGGGCGTTGCGGTCCCTTGGGGCCAAAACCTAATACCACAAAAACACTTTTTTCCAGGCTGGCACACAACTGTACAGCTTCTTTATTCTGAAGCAGCTATATTGTACATATTTCTTATGTTTTCATGTAGTTTTTAGAACCCCCCTCCCTCCAAACAAAGATGGCAGCGATCTTGTGATGTCATGTTGAATTTGATAAAACGGGAGCGTAAGCACATTTGCTAACCCAGTACCTAATCTGTCTCCTTACTGCTGCCTTAAAATACACAAGTTTAGAACTATGTGTAGTCAACAGTAAATATGAAGCTACAGCTAGCAGCTGGTTAGCTTAGCTTAGCATAACAGAAAAACAGCTAGTTTGACTATGTCCAAAGGTAACAAAATCGATACGTCGTTGTATTATGATGGGGACCTACCTTTAAACAATCTTTGTGCTAAGCTAAGCTAACTGTTAAGTGCACAAACATCAAGAAGTGGCGTCAATCCTCTCATCTAACCCTCAGCAATAAAGCAAATAACTATATTTTTAAAATATTTTTTGCACTATTCCTTTAAGCTACTGTATGTCCTTAAAGAATTTTCACTGACTGTACATGAGGCAAAATGCCAGTTTAAATCCAGCCCCCATCTTTAGTATGTTATCAGTGTGGGAGATACAAGTGTATTTTAGATGCTATCAAGGATTGGGCATGTGCAGGCAGCTGGTTTCTCTTTTGCTGTCTGCTTGTGTCTGTTCAACACACTCAGACACACACACAAAACACACAGCGTATAAATCCTGTGACCCATCTGCCCTCAACTATCATCATCATGTAGAGCAATTCAAAGTCATGCCTAAAATCTGCCTCAAACTCTTGGATTTCTGCAAACAGCTCAGCCCAGCTTGGCCACATCGAGGTTTTAAGACTATTCATTTCATTTTCACAGCGACAACAACAACAGTGAGGCCATAATGTCTCAAGTCTTTCAAAAAATGTGGCAGTGTTGCCATGATGGTCACAAAAAGACAAGGAGGAAATCAAGGGAGTGCGGAGTGTAACAAGCGCTGAGGCTCGAGATTTATCTCCATTCATTAGAGCCCACAACAGATTTCAAGAGTTGTGCAGTGACAAGCTACGGGGGGATGGCTTGTTTTTGCTCACCACAGTGTTTTACATCCAGACAAATGAGGGAGCTGGCAGGAAAATAATGAGGGATGGTGTGTGAGAGGGAGAGAGTGGAGTAAAAAAGAGGAGTGAGAGCGATGAAAGAGAGACAGAAACTGTGAAAGAGGGTTAGCCTTTAGCCAAGAACAGGGTCTTAAAAATTAATACAGTGATCTGAATTCATCCCGAGCGCATTGAATAATTGAGAAGTGTCTTTGAGGAGAACAGATCGTGCAGAGTGTGACATGGTTGAGATGGCAAGGATGCAGAAAATGATGGGAAAACCAATGAGGGAGACAAAAAAATCTGCTTTTCTTTTTCTTTCTTGCAGATACAAATACACGCACATACACATGTGAGACTTCAAAACAGAACAGACAGCTAGATTACTGTGTGTCTGCAAGTTTCAAAGCCTGAACTAATTATGACAGAAAATGTGACAAATTATGTGTCCACCTTCACACACAGCAGATGGACAGACAGTAAGATGGTGAAATGTCTACAGAACAGCCTTTTTTACTGTCCGGGATGTACCGTGTCAGCCTGTCGTACGTCATGAATGTGCTCATGAATCCCCAACATTCCCCACTCGCCCACTCGCTGTTATCGTAAGGTACTGCTCACACTGCCTGCTAGAGTGACTAAACAAGAAGCGATCAGGCAAGTCCTCCAAATGGCGCCTTAACATGTGCCTCGGATAGTCATTCTTCCGACTTTGGTGTGAATGTGCTTTAAGGTGTAAGTAAGTTGCTACAAAGAAGATGTGTTGTATTTCATTCATTTCTGCCCAGGTTGCCTCGGTGAGTTAGCGGCTCAAATTTGAATAGCAAGCACCTTTACTGTTAGCTCTGTTAGCACCGTTAGCAGTATCAGCACAGCTAGATGCTACCATTGGTAACAACACTAAAGGGGATTTTAGCCTTACAATGACGCTGCTTACTCATTGGGGCTACCTGGGGGAGACCAGAGGGAGGCCACCATTTTTCCGTAGCGACGTCATCTTGCTATCCTGATGGCATTACTAGTGGTAATCACAAATGAGCGGCGCTGCTAGCTAATCTAGCTCCCACTTGACCTGAGTGGTGGGTACTGCAATGCGACCAAGGCTAACGGTAGCTAACCGGTGGGCAGTGGGCACTATGTTTATGCATGTTAACGTGGCCGGCTGTCTGTCAGTAAAGCCAACAGAAAATAAAATAAAAGGCAAGACATTTACATCATAAAATATTAAAATTTCACCACTTCTAAATGGATAGCGCTTCAAAATGCAGTACTGCAGCTCACTGAGTCAATGTGGCAGTGGACTAAAAGGAAAGACCTCTTGTATTTCACATCATTTTGCTTTCTTTGTCACAAATTAACCTCTTAGTTACTGGTTAATGGGTGTCAGGCTATCAAAAGCAAAATTAAACATAACTGACATCACTAACTTCAAAGAACCCATACTGTGAAAAGAATCAGTTTGCCCATCACTAAACCCTGCAGCCAGGTTCTCAAGATCTTGTGGAAAGCCATCAAAGAAGAGTGGATGCTGTAAGGCTCAACATCAATGTAAATTTTCTTGTTATTGGATGGTCAGCAATAACATATGGTTGTAATGCTCAGTTGTCGGCATACTTTTGTCCATATGGGGCAATTTTCAGATGTAAAATTTTGATGCAGTGTAACTCCTCAGGCATGTAAAGAAAATAATGTGTTCATTGATTGGAAATGGAACTAGAACAGAGCCTGGGGGTTTTCCTCCACACAGAGGTTGACTGCTCAGGGTGACACTATTCAGACTTGGAGGGGTGTCTGGAGCTGGTGTGTTCCCATAACCCATCGCCCCCTTTAGCCTCACACACCCACAAACCCCTCCATTGGGAATCACAGCCAGAGGGCAGTTGTAATACACCAGTTTGGAGCAAAGCTTGTTAATTTACTCCTTCAGCTCCCCCTCCCTTCTCCTCCATCTACTGTCTTCACGCCCCCCTCGACCCCCTCCACTCCCCTTTTTATTGCCTTTTTGCTTCAGTTCCTTCAGCTTGGCACAGTGCCAGCTCCATCTGAGGGGCCTCCTGATTGTGCTCTGAGTACCTGAGCGCACACACAAATTCACACAAACAGAAACTTTTCCCACCTAAGCTTTTTATTTATTTTCATATTTTCCTTTCTACAATTTCCTTACTACCCAGTTATCTCATGTACAGACCTCAGATAATGCTTACAAGTTTAAATTCCAGCCATGCCTTGCAGGGATATCCATGGCCGACTTTGGGATCTTATCACACATAAAGCTCACTCGGCTCCCCATTGATTGACAGCCAAAGAAAGGATTCATGTTTTGTTCTTTTTTTCTGGCAGCCCCTTCCCTTTTGTCAACCCCCGTCCTGCTCTGATAGGAACAATAAATAATTTCAGCCCCAAAGAATCAACACTTTCAGCGTGCTAGGCCATTAAAATGATAATCAACATGCCTGGCGGGATTATAGGAGCCTGTTTTCCATACGCCTCCAGACAAAGTCAGATGGGGGAATGTGTGTAGAGTAGCGCAGTAGCCTCCTTGTGTGTGTGTTTGTGTGTGTGTGTGATGGTTTTGCCTGGGATGGGCCTTGGCTTTTTTGTCTCTTTGTAAAGTGATAGATCAAATGAGAAAAGGTGTGTTTAACACTTGTGGTCATGACTCACAGGTTTGTGGGTTGAGCTGTACATAAAGTACCTGTGAGTATCCATCAATTAAACACGCACATAATGACTAATGTATCTGTTAAACAACACGTTGACAATCACTACTAAACCCTAGAGGGCTTAAAGAATTAAGTAATCTCATGTATGAATTATAATGAGACAAACTAATTTCAGACCCCTGTATAAGTTGCAGAAGAGGCTCACAGTCATGAACCCTGGTGATAAGCCTGAACATGACCGGGCAACTGTGCGGTATATGTCTGAGCATGTCTGTCTGCATGGGAATGTATACACACTTCAATGGTCAAGTTGAGGTAGAAAGAACTGTATGTACCGTGAATGGGAGGGAGTGTTGCCCCTAAAAACTCATAACATAAAACGAGAATGTGTGTGTGTGTGTGTGTGTGTGTGTGTGTGTGTGTTTAGTTACGTGTCACTGTGACATAATCAGGTCTCGGCCTATGATGGGCAGCTGCTGGGAACAGGGAGCATGTTACAGCAGGGTTAAGTAACACTGGAGCACAAGGTTCACTGCAGTCAGAAATACTTGCGCGCACGCGCACACACACACACACACACACACACACACACACACACACACACACACACACACAAGGATACACCTGCCTGTGCACACAAATACACACTAGTGCACCTAATCTTTTGATTATGCAAAGACTCACAGGTGAAAGACACAGTCTCAGTGTCACAGGCGTGTTTACAGGTGCTATTTTTGAGACGCAGCCCGTCACTCCCCCGCCATACCAAAGCGTCTCATAGCACACATTTCAGCTGCTCTTGAACCAGACCGGCCCCTCTAGACAAGGGCGTAGATTTCATTTCAAAACTGTGGGGAGACGCATATGAAACAGGGGGTTTGGAGGTCCTATGCCAGAAAAATTTGAGCATTTAACACTTAATTTCCTGCATTCTGGTGAATTTTTAGGCACCAATTTGTGCGTTTTCTGCATCAGTTTATGGTGTAAATGTTTTTAATTTTGTCAAGATAAAAATATCTACACCTACACCACCAGGACAGTGTATTGGTATGATGTGTGCTACTAAAAAAGACCAATGAACACTTAAGCTGAAAAACTTAACTTAAATTAACAGCACACAAGAATGATTTTGATTTGACTTTG
Organism: Epinephelus lanceolatus; assembly: GCF_041903045.1. Taxonomy (NCBI): domain Eukaryota; kingdom Metazoa; phylum Chordata; class Actinopteri; order Perciformes; family Serranidae; genus Epinephelus; species Epinephelus lanceolatus. The sequence continues at coordinate 19,548,660 of NC_135746.1, forward strand.
TATCATGACCAATGTAACTATGGCTGGGACAAAAATGCCTCAATAAAAAAAATTTTTAAATTGGCAAAAATTTGATTTAATTCTGTAACTATCTCCTCACAGAATAAATCAACATTATTATGAGACATTTGATGCCAGTTGGCAGCACTGATGTTCAATACCTTGCTCTAAAAAAAGATTTAAAGAAAGTAAAAATAGGGTTAAGTCATGGCTGACATAGTGTACACTGTGTTCTTCAGTGGGTACGAACAAGTAAATGACCAAACATTGTGTTACTATTAAAAGCTTGCGCAGTGGCCTCTCTTGGTTAATGACAATCTAAGGTGATAAAAGATTTCCTGCTGTTATTCTTGGCTGTCTTAACCTACTTTTACCGGGGCTAATGGTTAACTGACAGAGATATGAAATGCAATGACGTAAGTGGGAACCTGGGACAGAAACCCAGGGGGATTACTGGGATTTGCTCAGCAAATCTCCTCAACAAAGGTGCCCTGGCTGCATGAAACTGTAGGTGTTCAAACCCGGCTCTGTGTGGAGGTGAAACCTTAGAGTCTCTGAGAGTGAAATGGAGAGCGAAGGGGCTGTGACAATGTGCCCGTACAGAGGTAGTCCTCTGAACACCTGGCTCTGCAGGCTGTCTTTGGTTTCATGGGTTTTTCACTAAAACCATAGTGCATCTTGTGACATGCTTGGGCCTTAAAGGTCCAGTGTGTGGGATTTACGACCTTCTATTGGCAGACATGGCATATTATCTTCATAACTGTTTCTATTAGCTTATAGTCACCTGAAAGTAAGAATCGTTGTGCTTTTATTGGCTCAGAATGAGCCGTTTGTATCTACATATATGGAGCGCGTCGTGTTCCACTAAGTCCCCCATGTTATTTTGCAGTAGCCAAGAGTTGTGAGTGTTGGAGGCGGGGCCACGTTCATTATTTTGAAAGTTGCTCAGTGGCACATAAAGCCAAAAAAGCTTGATTTCCATGGTATGGAATTACCCAGATCTTCCGCATCGTGGGGCCCATAGAGCAAGCCACAAAAGACTTATGGCAGCCGAGCGGCTAGCTTCCTTTTTAGCCTTCCGCTAACTTGAATGTGGATAAAATCATTTAATCGTGCTGCTCTTCTAGACTTACTAAATGTTATCGGACTTAATGGATCAAATCCTGACAGTGAAACGAGCCATTTTGCAGAGTTTATGACGCTCAAAAAAATGTATGCACTGATTCTCTTTCACATTATAAGTCTATGGGGAAAACGTGACAGTACCAGATGTTGTAATTCCATGTTTGGCCACTATGTAAAGTTGGCTTCAAAGCCTGGTGCTGCTCCTGGGGGATGCCCAAATGGACCAACCAAACACTGGTTCTAGATTGGACCATTTGTGTTTTCGCATGGCCCACCATAGTTCTTCTACACGTTTGGCACATGGGAGAAGTTTCAGTTTTGCAAATTCACTGCTAGATGCCCCTAAATGCTACACACTGGACCTTTAATGCTGAGGAACATGCTTGTCAGTCTGGAGCTGCTGAGATCTATCATCCTAAACAAAAGTAAACATCTAAACTAATTTGGTGTGCTGTGTGTCGCCACAACTCTGTGTTTAGAGACAAAACAACTAGAGTCTGTAATGAAAAGACTCTCTTATAAGAAAACTAAAAAAAGGGCTGAGACCATGCGTAACACTAAACCACCGACAGCCTGGCCCTCATGCCCGAAATTCCAGGAGTAACAGCCCTGCATGGTGACGGTGAACCCGGCCTTGACTTGGTGGGGCTACACACATCCTCCCTCTTTGCTCTCCACTGAAGCGTACTGCATAGCAAAACTTGAGAAGCCCTGACAAAATATGGCCTATAGGCTCCACGTCCCATGGGACTGGTCCTCAAGCCTCTGATGGGTGTTAATCTCTGCTCTCTGACCTTCTGTGCCGCCCTCCTTCCCTGTCTGTTTTCGTGGGGCCCCCCATATGTCTTTTGGGTGACCAGATATCTGCCTTTAAAAAGAAAGCTTTACCCTTAACAGCTCACCTAAACTCACGCAGCAGTTATGTAATCCCCGCATGGCAGGAGCAGCCACCTCGGCAGTTGCCTACCTGACTCAAGAGACAGATCCCTGCCAAGGTTTACATAACAAATGGCAATGCCACTGCAGTTACAGCAGCACGATGGAAATTTAGCCTCTAAAAATAAAAACAAAAACATAACGTGACTATAATCTTACTACTCACAACCACAAAAAGACTACTGTGGATCTGCACATGGATTTATTTAACAGCAAGGGTTTGTGCCTTCAAGCAGAAGCAGAGGTCTTCTCAGGATTCACGTTTTCTTTCCTCCACATATTGTTAAATCGTTTTGTTTACATGCAGCTCCTAGTAATGGATTGGCTGCTGTTCAGTAAACTCTTATGTAATTGTATCATTCTCTGAGAGTCTTAAATGAGGTTGCATCACTCAAAATAGGCTACTGTGTTTCCAGACAAACCGGTTACAACGTTTCTATTTGCTCTAATTCCAGCCATGTGACTGTGACTGTGGCCTCAGAGGAATATTATGCACACCAGAAACGTCAAATAAAAGGAGACAAAGGGACATGCATCTGATGCTGCTTTAATCAAAACGCCACTATTTGTCTGTTAAGTGTCTGGGAATAAATGCAAGATGTCACGTTTTGGTCAATTTATGAGATAATTACGTGTAGGTCACCAAACCCCACGCTGCTTAAAGAGATTAATGATCCTAAATGCCTCCCTGATGTGATTCCCCCCCCCCCCCCTCATTTTCTCCACGTTTTCAGACTGATCTGTAATTTCCATTAGAATGATCATGCGAGGTAATAATGAGCGCCAGACTTTCCAAATAAGCGCTCGTAAAAACGCGACTGCGCTGGTTTCATCTTGTGAATGTGTCTGTCTGTGTGTGTGCGTCAGTGGGTTTACAAGCCACATGCTTTTTGTTTTTGTTTTGATGGAGGAAGGAGGGGGGCCGGGGGGATGGGTGGGTGAGTGAGTGGGGCGACTCTTACCTTCCATCCTGCAGAGCTGTTGCTGTCGCCTTTGTCTTTGAAGTAGGGGATGGATCTCACCATCCAGTCATAAATTTGGGACAGTGTCAGTCTCTTGTCCGGCGCGCTCTCAATGGCTTTGGTGATCAGGTCTGCGTAGGAGAGGTTCCCCCAGGCGTTACGGCGAGATGATGCTTTCCTTGGAGTCTGCTGCGCGGCCAAGCTGCTGGGGGTCAGCGCGCCTGAGGTGCCCGTCGGGGAGTGCGCGGAGAGCGGGGAGCCTCCGCTCTCCTGGCCGGGGGAGGAGAGCGCTCCATCGGCCGCGGGGCTGCTGCTGCTCTGGTCCTCTGTCGCCAAGCCGGAGCCGTTCACACCTGCGGCCGTAGGGGTGGCGGTATCATCTTCATCATCCTCCTCCTCAGGTATAATATCAGTGTCATTGCTCTCCGGTTTCACCGCGTTTGACTCCGGTCGCGGCAGCGGCCAGGTGCAAGACCTGGGCCGCTTCTGGGGCTCGAAGTCCGGGTCGATGACCACGTCCAAGTCCGGGAGTGCAGCCTCAGCCATGGTCTCCCTGCTCCGGTCAAAATCTCGCCCCCGCTGCCAGGTAATAAAGTTACAAGACAAGAAATGAGGAGCTGTCAAAGTCGCGTCCCATGAATGCGCGTGCCCGTCCTTTGTTGCTATTCCACACCAGCGAAGTCCCAACAACAGGGCCACAGGCAACTTAGTTATTAACGCCTGTTGAGGACATAAAGACAGAGAAATAGAGCCAACACTGAGTTAGAGCCGAGTTCAAACACAGCCTGACAGATAGCTACAATACAGCCACTGACTGTGTGCGTAACGCTAACATATTTCTGTCAATGAAGCTGCAATAAACTACTTCATAGAAATAAGAAAACAAGGCAAAAATAAAGCAGTCGCGTCTCTCTTCATTATGAAACACTACTTAATCATCAATAGGAGCTCTACACTGAATCCCCGTCCTGGTGCAAGGCTCTGAATCCACCCACTGGAGATCAATGGCTGAGGAGAAAGTGCTCAAACCTCATCTCCTGTGGGAAATAAATCCGCTCCCAACACTTTAAATGAAATACCTTGCACGGCCAGTCACTTGCGCTCCGTGGTACCTCCAAAAAAAAAAAAAAAGAAAACCCGAATAAGACTATATCCCGGATTGTCCACAGCCACTTTCAGATGCCATCTTGACTCTTTCCTCCTTCACTCCTCAAGTGCGCTCCTCCGCGATACACAGACAGATAGGATGTATGCAGGGCAAGTCAGTGTCGATGTGGAATAAGACTGCCACCTCACTCTGGGTTACTACTGTATCTCGATTTGCTCTCCACACACACGCTCTCACTTACACACATACACCCTCTCACACACACACACACACACACACACACACACACACACACACACACACACGTACATACACAGACACGCGCATGCAAGTCGATCAAGGGCCAGCCCCCTGGATCCTGTGCATGGGATCGCCTTTTAAAGAGACACTGCAGCCCAACAGGACGGGGCTATGTGAGCACAGGTGAAGGCAGGGACACGGGACACGTCCTGACATGTTAGTGGCAGAGGGACACCACAGAAGAAGACTCTAAATCGACTTTTGTATTGGTTTTATTTTATACTTTTTACAGTCACAGCCGGGGTGTGCTGGGGAAATGTTTTTTTTGTCTAACCTTAGTTTGCAGGACACATCTTGGTGCAAGTGGCACTACAGGTGTGCTACAGGTTTCTGCTTTGTTAGAATTCATTCAGATTTTTATAAAGCTGTTTAGGGCTGCAACTAACAACTGTTTTCTTTATTGATAAATCTATTATGTTCTCCAATTGGTCCATATAAGCAAGCACACTTGTAGTATGATGCACATATTTGTACATATTTTACTAATTTCTATTTCTCATACAACATAGGCCTATCTCTTATATTTTTCCTCATATTTTTATATTGTGTTATATATTGTAGGATAATTTACCTTTTCTTTGCATACTTCTTATTTTTATTTTCTTATAATTTCTGTATAAGAGCCACCATAACATCTCCTAATTTTCTTCTGGAGATTAATAAAGTATTCGACCAAAGAAGCCAAAAATTCAAATATATTTAGCTTACGATCACACATAATCATATTTGAGAGACACCACCGAGTGAGTTTGGGAATTTTTTTACTCAAATAATTTGTTTTCTAAGTAATACTGGATCAATTGACTAGCTGTTTTAGCAGATTTCTTAGCAGGTTAATTCAGCTGGAATACAAATTGTGCTTTCAAAAAGGCCTACAATCATCAACCCAAAGCTTCAAATGAATGAATAACTAAATAATTAAATAATAATCAATGGTGTGGAGCCCCTGTAGAAATAGGTAATCAGTCATTCAATAAGAAATTAAACATATTTCAGCGTGAAAATACTGACAAATATTACAATATTACTCAATATGGCATCATATTAGTACTTGTGGCTTTTGGTCTATTTGCACTTATATTTACATTGTATTGCAGCCTATTTGTATTGTATCTGACATCATCTTATTGACATGATGAATTACACATTGTAAAAACATGATACATATAATATCACGTGCCCTTATTTTAGCTTTATAACATCCACATATATTTCTTAATCACATCACCCCTTGTTGCTTCACTATAATGTCGATTGTGCCTTTAATCAGCGGACCAGGTTGTCAGTCACGGCGCGTTAGACCACGCCCCCTTTCTGGAGCCTGTTCCACCTCGCTCAGGGTGACGTCATCCCGTTTATTAGCCAGGGATGAGGGCAGAAATCCTAGATCGTTCTCCATCCTGTAAGTGATGCTCTGGACCTCCCTCCTCCTCCACCACCACCTCCACCTCCACCTCCTCCTCCTCCTCCTCCTCCTCCTCCTCCTCCTCCTCCTCCTCAGGATCAAAACAGCCTCGTCTTCTTTGTTTCGAGGGCTGCCTGCCGTGCAAGGTGCGCGTCCATCTGCGCGTGCTCGCGGTTTCTGTGCAGGAATGCGCGCTCACAGCTGACCAAAACAAGTATCACTTCAGTATCACTGCATGGATTTATTGCGTGTGTATATGGTCCTTAAATATATTTTATTTCTTAATATGACATCACCATAATACATTTTTATTTCAGGATGTTATTATTGTTTGTTTTGGGCAGGAGTTACATATGCTGTAGTTATTTCCTACTAAATCATATCTAAATATACCTTATTACCCGTGTGCCTGTGTTTTGTGTGGGGGATCTTCCTCACAGTATTCACAGTCACCAAGCTGACACGTGCCCTCTGAAAAGGTCGGACGCTATAGTTTAACTGTGCTCACTGACATACATTTATCCAGGCAGAGTGCTACAACACACACACACACACACACACACACACACACACACACGCTCATTTGCAGCAGCAGTCTGGAGTCAGTACTGTACAGGATTACAGGCAGATAGTCGGAACACGTACCACATATTGTGTGATGGTTTTTGTTCCCTTCACATCAAAGAGAATACCTGATGCAGCAGTTTGGCTCCTGCAGAGAACTATGGAGTTAACTGCTCGCTGGATGTACAGAGGGAGGTTAGGATGTCTGAGTGTGTGCCTGTGTGTGTGCAGACGTACTGTATGAAGCCAACTGTATCACACTGCACTATTCTAATATGCATGAGTACATTTAAATGTATTTCAAATGTATATGATATTTTGTTATAGGTGATCATTCAGTAAAGAATTGCATTTTTAAAATTCATATGCCATGATTAGATGAGCTGTGGTTGAAACCATTTCTTTAATTGTCTCATGACCAAAGCGTGTAACTCTAAATAAACATAGGACTACCTGAAATACATATTTTAGTTTTCCCCTTTAACCTGTTTTCTTAAAGAGCAGCAGCATTTGATTATTCAGCACATCCCATTAAGCACACCATTATTTTTTCTAAACCCTACAGGCTGTTTGGGTGTTTTTAGGTTTCAGTGTAAAGACCACAACACTGACTTTTATTTACCCTTTCCTCTGGTACATATATGCACCTGCACATTTAAACCAGTCGGCTGATGTGTATGTTTACAGCTGGCCTTACAAAGTTCATTGTCAATCTATGTCATGTGAGCAAAATAAGTGTCAGATGTGTTCCCTCAGTACCCTGCTGCAGTATCTGTATCAGCACAGATAAGCCAGCTTCACCGTAGGTGCCCCTCCGAGGGCCGCAATTGTGTTTCACAAGGACACGTTTAAGCACACAAGCGAGCGGACCAACACAACCCAGAACAATCTGTTTTATTACGTTTTTTCTTTACCAGGAACTCATTTAACACTTACACACTTAGTGACCTATTTCAGGTTAGAGCAACAAAACTCTGCCCTATGACAACTCCATTTCATCCATGTTTGACAGACCTTCTAACATCAAAGTCTTACAAACCTATAATGCACATTTTAAGACTTTTTGTGATTTATCCAACTTTGCCTAAACTGACTGTAAAAGCAGAAGTCATACTATTGATATTTTTATTCACGTCTGTTCCCATTTTAACTGATAAGACAATGAGAAAGCGTCAAAAGGTGAGCTGCTCCATCTTCCCTGCGTCAGCATGGGGTGTCAAGACTGTGGTCCAGAGAGGGTGCAGACTGCGACCACCCCTCTAAGCCAGCGTGAATCACCCAATTAAGACAATCACAAAGCACGGCGGCCATCTCTGTTTGTGTCTGATGTTTCCCCCAAGCAGCATAGTGCTCTGATTGGATTAGGGGCCTTGGCATAAGGGCGTGATTGATTTTCCTTTAATTGACAGTTATGGTGGAAAAGTCTTGGGGGCCGTGCTACCCACTCAAGCGCTTTTTAATGATACACGTCGTGCATGCATCCGTGCGCACACCCACACACCTGCACACACACACGCCGAGTCGTTTACTGTCTCTGAATATAATGAGATTTGTTTTTACTGTGGTGTTTTTGTACTGTTGCTACTTGGTGCAGACACAGAATCTTATATAACGCTCTTGGCTTGGATTCTGTAGGTGCTGCTCACAGTTCTCACTGTAGTTGTCAGGGCGGGCTGGTCCAGGCTGGAGTGGTGCACTAGGATGACCTCATCCTCAGATGGACGCAATAACAAACCTTGTAGCAATTGATTACCCTCTGCTGCCACCTACTGGCAAACAGGAAGAAGTATCAACACAACACAGACAGTAAAAATGTCTATCTGTAACCACATAATACACTGTGCAGATGAAGAGCTAGGAAGGTGTTTATAAGGCCTGAGTAATATATTGTATTAACATCAGCATCACAATGTGAGCATATGAATACTGAATGAGATTACCCAGTATACTTTAAACCACTGGTTCCCAACTGTTCCAGCTCCAGGGTCAAGATTTCTCCTTAGTCATTAGTTTGAGGTCCACACAGTTTAACATATTTAGCATCATACTACATACATCACCATGCTGTAGAGCTAGTTTGCTCTCTCTGTTCAGTATCTGTCCATTAGTCACTCACTCTACAGCAGGAAACAGCACTTCACCACAAAACTCTGTGCCTGAAATTCACTGTACTTAAAAATAAAATTTGTTTATAACAAACTTGACACCTTTGGGAGTCATTTGCAGTCCATTCCGAATGGTCCATGACCCACTTTTGGACCACAACCCAACAAGTGGGAACCACTGCTTTAAACTATATTACAGCCTTAATGTTGCGGTCATTTTGGCTGACACAATGTTAGTTTTTCATGTTTTAAATTAGACCGAGAATCATAAAAACACACTACGACAGAATCTATATTGTGCAATATTATTTTTGCATGGCTCCAGTATTTATTTATTTTTGTTCCATCTCGTCCAAAAAAAAGTTCCTTAGATGCAAAAAGAATATATTTCATTTAATATGACCAAAAAAAGTGATTTTTTTTTTTTTACCTTTTGCAATGAAAGGTCCACTGTGTAGGATTTAGGGAGATATATTGGAATAAAATAAAAACAATATAATAAAAAATGTTTTGTTTGGGGTATAATCACCTGAGAATAAGAACTCTTGTGTTTTTGTTGCTTTAGAATGAGCCGTTTATATCTATTTAAGGATCGGGTCCTCGTCTATGGAGTCTGCCATGTTGCGCTGCCTTGTTTCTACAGTAGCCCAGAACAGACAAACCAAACACTGGCTTTAGAGGGGGCCATTCGCAGTTTCGCGTTGGCCACTGTAGTGAGTATCAAGCAGTGTTGAAAAAACACTGATTTGTAATGTGAAACTGGTTTATTTAGTGTTTTGCCAGTTTTAATTAGTTTGGTTTGGAGAAGAGAGACCTCTGTGGATAATTCAGCTCCTGGTAAAAACCTCCTGAATGTGTGGCTCAGGGCAAAGGTTAGCACATGTGAGTAGGTGCTGGACTAGTAGCCTGTCTGAGATGTCCTGAAACACTGATTTGTGATGTTAAACTGCTTTATTCAGTGTTTTTACCAGTTTACATCAGCTAGTCCATGTGTTTTGGAGAGGAGGACACCCATGTGGATAATTCAGCTTCCCGAAAAAACCTTCTGAGCAATGAAAACTGAAGGAATTCTAACTGGGACAAGTTTCAGCTGACTGAAATCTGCATCACTCCCTCTATCTTACACACTGTTCCTTTAAAATAAAGTTTAAGTTTTAGCAACTGAAGGGGCGTTTTTTTGGTATTGTGTCTTATGCATTTTTTTTGTGTCGGTGTGCATTTTTTAAATCAGATTCAATTGTTGATCTTTTGTACAAACCTGCATGACCCCCTTCACAACTGTTTGTTTTAACAATTTTATTATATTTTATTAGTTTTACTGCAGTTTCCAGCTTGAAGTTGTGTATGATAATCACTGTAATAATGCAAGACACATTTCCCCTCTCAGGTAGTACAGTTAAAAAAAAAAAAAAAAAAAAAACAGTAGTCAAACCATCAAAATCAAGACAACTTCTTCTTGATTAAGAATCCAAACCTGGAATACATCAATGATAATCTAACAGCTGCTGACCTTCATGGATGGAATTACATCATGAAAATCATTTGAAATTGATACCAGGCTTTATATAGTAAATGTTTCATTCAAAGCTGCACAGAGACAGATATTGTTTCACTGAGAATATTTGACCTTTCTGTCATTCACCCACTAGAGGGCAGTAGCCAACTACTCTGACGGACACTTGGCTCCTCTCCTCTCCCTGAAGTGAGCACCTGTTTGCCTTGTGGTTCACACATGTTGGAGAGGTTTTCATATTCTTAAAAATAAACAGTCCACAAGGGGGAGAGAGCACACCTCTGAGAAGAGGACCGAACAGTAAAATGGGGTAACAGGTGCATAAGATGAAGGGAAGTCTGATCAAATCTAGTTTTGTTATATATTTACTTTGCTGCTTCCTGCATATACTGGGGCCTTTTCTGTTATTAAACAGGACCTCCTCTTGCGTAGTGTCAGTAGTCGGTGAGGTACTGTGTTGTCTGGAGGTATATATGACTGTCAGGCAGCCAGGAGTGGATGTCAGGTGTTGGTGTGTTTCTTGCTGTGACTGCGGTCTCCTCTCATCCAGTATGACTCCGTCTGCATCTCCATCAGTCTGGAGACGGTCCTCTGGGAGGCAAAGATCTCCTCCTCAGCTGTGAACAGAGTCAGGTGCTCCGCTGCGTCCTGAAGAGAGGAGCCAACACCAGGGTTAGCAGCTGATATTGAAACAAGTTTGGGTTAGAGAAACAGAATAAAGACAGAGGGTTGATTTCAATTGGTGTGAGAGAGAGAGACCCTCTTTCAGGAATATCATGCTCACATTCACATAGTCTCAGTTCTAACCCTTTCCTGAAAATGTAAACTTTGATTGACATATGATATAGCAAATTAAGTAACACTGGGTCTAATAAAATGTACATTAAATCAAATCAGATCACATCAACTTTATTTATATGGCACTTTTCATGCAACAGTAACACAGAGTGCCTCACAGAGGTTAAAAACAACAAAGATCCAAACAGAAAACAAAAAGAAAAGAGAAAACCCAACCCTCCCACCCAACAAAAAGCTATTTAGCTCGTAAAATTGAGTTAGTAGCTAGGTAAGAATGATCTAAAACAGAGACATAAAATGCATCAAAACTAAAACCTATAGGCTAACTAAAATAACAAAAGATAAAGGTTAAATAAGATAACGTAAAAAGAGGAAGGGTAAGAATATAAAAAATAAATAAAAAAGATAATAGATGGATAAATCAGTTATAAGAGGAATTTAAAATAGATAAGTAAAGAGATCAGTTAAAAGCCTGATTAAAAAGATGAGTATTGAGCCTCTTTTTAAAAACATCAACAGTCTCTGTAGCTCTGATGTTCTCCGGCAGGCTGTTCCACAATCGGGGGCCATAATAATTAAATGCCGCCTCCCCGTGTGTTTTAGTCCTAACTTGTGGTATGGTTAAAAGGCCGGTGCTGGAGGACCTCAGGGTCCACGAGGGTTGATATGGTAAAAGCAGGTCAGATAAATAAGAAGGCCCAAGACCGTTAAGACATTTAAAAACTAATAAAAGAACCTTAAAATCGATCCTGAAGCGCAGAGGGAGCCAATGCAGCAATTTTAAAACTGGTGTAATGTGCTCCCGCCCTCTGGTCCTCGTCAGCACTCGTGCAGCTGAATTCTGTAATAACTGTAGATTTGAGATAAAAGCATGCATCAGCACCTCCGTGCTGGCCTGAGAGAGAAACGGGTGGACTCTGGCTATATTCTTAAAGTGGTAGAAACCTGCCTTTGTTATGTTTTTAATATGTGGAATAAAACAGAGCTCAGAGTCAAAAATCACACCCAGATTTTTTACAGATTGTGTTGGTTTAAAATCCTGTAGTTTTGGTAAAAGTTTCTCTCTCTGGCCTTCAGGACCAATGACTAAAACCTCTGTTTTGTCCTGGTTGAGCTGCAGGAAATTCGCTGCCGTCCATGACTTTATATCTAAAATGCAGTTAAAAAGAGCATCAATTGGCCCTGTGTCATCAGGAGACACGGCGATGTACAGTTGCGTATCATCAGCATAACTATGAAAGCTGATGCCGTGCCTCCTGATGACGTCCCCCAGAGGAAGCATGTAGAGATTAAAAAGAGTTGGACCTAAAATTGACCCCTGGACATTAGAAATTTGTTTTGGATTTATACTGTAATAAGTAAGCTTAATGTGATTGTTAACATCAAATATTACCATACGGGTACACCACCATATGCTGCTGCAGACTTATGTAAGTGTTCCTGTGATTCTGTAAATTCCCTTTATTAAGTTTGTAGTCCACACTCTTATAAACTAATAACTAGTTAACAACCCACTTATTTATATCCTTATTGAAGCCTTTTATGAGGTGAACTATTTTACAGAGAAATCAGTAATGAGATTTTTTTTTACAAATATTTGGATTTTGGGAACGACATCTATTCATTGCTGTGAGGAGATGATGGTTTTCCTGATGTTTTAAAGGAATACTTCACCCTCAGAATGACTATTTGTGTATCAATTACCCACCCCGTGTTACATGGAATTCATGAAGTAAAGGTAGTGGTTTTTTTGCATGACTCCATGGTGAACGAAGAATCCAAAAACAGAGAAATACTTGATGAACTGAAATACAAGGAGTCCGCGTTTAACAACAGCAAAACTATATCAAAACAGCAGTTTACTATCTCACACGCAACTCATGCAGTGTAATCCAAGTCCCATTTATCCAGTCGTATGCTCAATGCTTTCCAATCATGTGCATTTTCACTAAAACCTTACTATTTAAAACCCTTCCTCATAAACAGTCACACAAACGACAAGAAGAACCCCTGGGAAAAAGTGTGCATTTGAACTCTGCTCAATGAAATGCATGAGCATAAATAAGGTTTTAGCAAAGATGCATGAGTTTGGGAAGCTTAACATACGACTGAATGAATGAAACTTGGAATATACTGCATGAGTTGTGTGAGAGTTTGTAAACAGATGTTTTGATATAGTTTTGTTGTAGTTAAATGTGGACCTCTTGTACTTCAGTCCATCAAGAATTTTCTCCGTTTTTGGATTCTTCGTTCACCTTCATGTCATGAGTCATGCAAGAAAAACTACATCTACTTCATGAATTCCATGTCACATGGAAATTGATATCCAAATTGATGTAGTTTTGCTGCTGTCAAAAGTGTTTTGATTCTCCGTTCGTTGTCATGCGGGAAAAACAGTTTTCTTCACTTATTCAACATAACACAGGGTTACTAACTGATATACACGTGATCATTTTGTGGGTGAAGTATTCCTTTAACTCGTTATGTTCTGTTGTAGTAGATGTGATTTTACCCCGCTGAGGCCGAGGTCATCCAGCAGTTGTCTGTCCCTCTCATTGTCCCCTCCTGTGTGGACAAACAACCGGTCCAAAGGAGAGGCCGCCAGCAGAACCACTCTCACCTGGGACACAGAGGGAAGAAAATAGATACAGGAATGTCCAGTTTATTAATAGAGGTTACTTCCTATATAATTAATTGTCTGTTTCCTGTGATCAATATTAAATGACAGCAGTTAACCATTCATTTATTACCTCCTTAAAATGACAGTGCGTATATATTTCAAGTCAATTTGAGGTGTTTTATTGCATCCCTGAGAAGATTTAATTGCACATTGACTTTTTTTTACCAAATCAAATTTCCTCTTTGACACAATAAAGAACTGAATGATGAAAATATAGTTCATGGGAAGTGAGCCAATATGAGGTTGACACTTAACTGAATACTGTACTGAATGCAGTGGTAATATAATAATCTGTGATATTGCTTTTTGCAGCAGTGAATAGTATAGGGATGTACCATTTTTATCTCAGTGCTCACTTCTATCTTTGGGCACTTTACTTTTTTTTTATCAGCAATAAAGAGATGGCAGAAAATGAAGGTAGAGAAAGATGGAGTGACATGCAACAAAAGCCCCAAGTCTGATGGCCATCTTGAATTTGGTATATTACATAATATTGTCCATCAGCCTCTTGGTTAATGTGTGTGCTGTACACTGAATAACACAGAACAGACAACTGCCGCTTCACTGCTTTCAGTGGAAACAGGCAACTTTCCTCCCCTATCGTTTCCAAATGGTATTATTGATGTCGCTGTCGTAAAAACAACTGGATCACTGTCCATTTTCCTCAGAGCCTGGCGACTACCAGTTTCCACTAGGGATGTCAGTTTCTGTGAATTTTGCTTTAGACACCTATCTGCTGGTAACTAAGTGGGTAATTTTTAGGAAAACAAAAAGCTGAAATACAAGAGGTCTCTCCTTTTAGTCCGGTGCTCCTTTGACTCAGTGAGCTTTAGCACTACCCAGTTAGAAGTGGTGAAATTTTAATGTTTTGTGATGAAAATGTTTGCCTTTTATTTTCTGTCTTTGCTGACAGACAGCTGGCCAATCACATTAATATGTGGAAACATGACCACCACCCTAACTCCAGTTTCCACTGGTTTCTTGACCATTTTGAACTATGTGGGTCAGGTGGGAGCTAACGTTAGCTAGCTAGCAGCACCACTCATTCGTTCATTCCGTTCCAGTGGCAGAACATGTTGCTGTGGAAACATTGTGCCCACCCTACAGTCTCTCCCCTGGTCACCAGGGGAGTAAGGGGCTTCATTCTGAGCCGCAAAACCCTTTTAACACTATTTACAATGTTAGCATCACTAGCTGTGCTGACACTGCTAAACGGTTTGAGCTAGGGAAGACTGGAGGGTAGGCACAATGTTTCCATAGCAACACCGGTGGGTCGGGACAGCATTGCTAACAGTAATGGCCAAATGTGTGGCGCTGCTAACTCTAGCTAGCTCCCACCTGATCCTTCTGGTCTGCAGCGCAATAAACTGAAGGGAAGCAAAATTAAGCTGTAGATCGACATGTGGAACTGGTCAAAAAACTTCAAAGTGGTTGATCGGTTAATCGTTGACATCCGTAATTTTCACAGTTACTTCAGCTAGTCCTTTGTCCACCATTTCCACTACTGGGGACAGTAACTGTAAAGAACTTACTTTGATACTCTTTGGTAGGTGGACATAGTTACCTATAGCTCTACCCATCGCCAGAATACACGTTGGCATTGTACAGTTCTGCAAACCACGGAACGTAACATTTTTAACCAATCATGTAGCCAATATGTTAAAACTTTAGCTTTCAACAATGTTGTGGCTCACATAGTTATGTTGAGGCACAAAAAGTACTTGGTTATGGTTTGGAAAAGATCAAGTTTGGCTTAAAATACCCAATTTTGACAGCAAAATCGTGGCTGGGAATGCCAGGATGTCTTACTAATCAACAACAGGTTTGGTCTCTTAGAGTGGTCTACAGCTCGGCAGCCGTCTCGCTGAGATGTCACACTGTCCACCATCCCCTCCACCACCCAATGACAAAGTCAGTTCATATACATGTAATCAGAACTACATCACTTTCGAAATGTTGCTATGATATGCTTGAAACGTATAAATGTAACGTATTAGTGGTTAGTTCTGTTTCTGGCGACTGGGCTGAATAGCTACTGGGAAAAAACCAAAGTGCTATCCTATGTGATGGCTGATGCACTTCCTTTCTGCTGTAAATCGAGCCATCATTTTCCCAAGAGATCATTTCCAATGGCAGAATTAGTGAAAGCAAAGCTTATAGGGAACCAATCTAAATGTCAATTAGTTAAACCAAAAACTAGTTCCCCATAACTACAGTTTGTCATACAGATAGAGCACCTTGTTGTCGTAGAAGTTGTCTATGAGGGTGGTGAAGCGTCTGGCCTGGTCCTTGAGGGTCAGAGTCAGGACGGGAACATGGCGGATGAATACGGTGTCAAAGTGCTGTGCTATTTCCAGGTAGTCACTGGCACCAAGAGGCTGGAAAACAAGTGAGCAGGTTACAACAGTGAGTAAACTACAGCAAAATACAGAGCAGAGGGTGAATAGTTTCAGTGTAGCACAGCAGCCTTGTAAATACACACACACAAGACGTTGCAGTCTGTATGTTTGACCTGAAAAAAACACCAAACATACAATGGAGCATGTTGTGCAAAAGACGGATGTTCAGTCACTGTCCTTGGGTCTTTGGCGTTCAGGAACATTGCGCTCAAAATTAATGTGGACGGGCCAACATGTATGTCAGAAGAAGCCTTGAAGCTCACTCACTCTGCCTGCAAAAGCTCACCTCTGTCCATCAGGCTGCAGACTTTACACACACTGACGATTACTGTACCTCACTGCTTTTTTTTTTCTTTCTTTTGTAGCACAACGGGCTCAACCATTCACTAAATTGTCAATAGACTTGCTTTTTGACATTGAGCAGAAAATAGGACTGAGATGGAGGGAAGGTGATTCAGTTTGAGAGCAAAGGCTTGGACAATAAGGACACAGAGGAGGGAAGAAACAGAACACAGAGGCAATAAAGAGGCAAGAGAGGTGCTTTGAATTTCAACAGTTTTGATTAGTGGTGAGTGGATTTTGTGTGTGAGTGAACTGTGTGTGCGTGTGTGTGAGTCAACTCTGTGCGCCATTCCTGTATTGAAACTATATTTTTGAAAGCAACAGCTGAGATGAGTGTTATGTTGTTCCTGCTGCCTTTTTCTTTTAATGTTTTTTGTAAACGCTGTAAGAAAAACTATATGTATAGCTTAAGATGGTGATTACATGCAGTAATAAGTACTATTGTTAAGGATGTACAGTCAGGTCCATAATTATTTGGACAATGATACAGTTGTCATCATTTTGCCTCTGTACACCACCACAATGGGTTTTAAATGAAACAGTGAATACGTGCTTAAAGTGCAGACTCTCAGCTTTCATTTAAGCCTTTTTTCAAAAATGTAGTATGGACCGTGTAGGAATTACAACCATTTCTTCACACAGTCCCCCAACTTTAAGGGCTCATAAGTATTTGGACAAACTAACATAATCATCAATTAAACAGTCAGTTTTAATACTTGGTTGCAAATCCTTTACAGTCAATGACTGCCTCAAGTGTTGGACACATAGGCATCATCAGATGCTGGGTTTCTTCCCTGGTGATGCTCTGCCAGCCCTTTACTGCAGCCGTCTGCACTTCCTGCTTGTGTTTTGGGTGTTTTGCCCTCAGTTTTGGCTTCAGCAAGAGAAACGCATGCTCAATTGGATTCAGGTCAGATGATATGACTTGGTCATTGCAGAACATTCCACTTCTTTGCCTTAAAAATGTCTTTGGTTGCTTTTGCAATATGCTTCAGGTCAATGTCCAACTGCACTGTGAAACATCGTCCAATGAGTTTTGAAGCATTTAGTTGAATCTGAGCAGATAATGGTGCCCCAAACACTTCAGCTTTCATCCTGCTGCTCTTGTAAGCAAGACAAGACTTCACTAGAATAAATACAGAGGGTTTATCACAAGATGTAAACCATTGGTTAGCCTTAAAAATGGAAGGCCATATTAGAGTTTGTCAAAAACCATCTAAAAAGCCTGTACAGTTGTGGAACAGCATACTATGGACAGATAAAACAAAGATCAACTACCAGAATGATGGGAAGACACGAGAAGGAAGAAGGGAAGGAACTGCTCATGATCCAAAGCACACCGCCTCATCAGTGAAGCATGGTGGAGGTACTGTTATGTCATGGCCATGTATGGCTGCCAGTGGAACTGGTTCTCTTGTATTTATTGATGATGTGACTGCTGACAAGAGCAGCAGGATGAAAGCTGAAGTGTTTGGGGCGCCATTATCTGCTCAGATTCAACCAAATGCTTCAAAACTCATTGGACGATGTTTCACAGTGCAGTTGGACAATGACCTGAAGCATACTGCAAAAGCAACCAAAGACATTTTTAAGGCAAAGAAGTGGAATGTTCTGCAATGGCCAAGTCATATCATTTGACCTGAATCCAATTGAGCATGCGTTTCTCTTGCTGAAGCCAAAACTGAGGGCAAAACACCCAAAACACAAGCAGGAAGTGCAGACGGCTACAGTAAAGGGCTGGCAGAGCATCACCAGGGAAGAAACCCAGCATCTGATGATGCCTATGTGTCCAACACTTGAGGCAGTCATTGACTGTAAAGGATTTACAACCAAGTATTAAAACTGACTGTTTAATTGATGATTATGTTAGTTTGTCCAAATACTTATGAGCCCTTAAAGTTGGGGGACTGTGTGAAGAAATGGTTGTAATTCCTACACGGTTCATACTACATTTTTGAAAAAAGGCTTAAATGAAAGCTGAGAGTCTGCACTTTAAGCAGGTATTCATTGTTTCATTTAAAACCCATTGTGGTGGTGTACAGAGCCAAAATGGCGACAACTGTATCATTGTCCAAATAATTATGGACCTGACTGTATGTTACTGTCCTGAAACCGTTGTTTTACAATCACAGAATGCAGAGAAGATTATTACAAGACAAAGACACCAGGATAAAACACTCACTCTGCCACACAGCTCATCAAAAGTACAGTCGGCGATGGAGCCACAGGTCTTTGCCAGAGTGACGTCTCTGCCCAGCACTGTGAGCGTCCTAGGGCCGGTAACTATGGAAACATACAACAATCAATATACCTCATATCATAAATATTTTATGATAACATTTACAGTTGAATCAATATGTTAAAAGCAAATCTGTGAAGGAATGAAAGTTAATCCTCCACCACAGAATTCAAACCCTCCTCCTTTCAACCCTGCTATTAACTTACAAAGCAGGACACAAGATGTGTATGTACCTTAAGTGACAAACATAATCCAAATTGGATGACTATTGTGTGTCTACAAATTTAAAATACACTGTTTTTAGATATATAAATACAAGAAAAATTCCAGCAAAGTTCCAAACTAAAAGAATTTAAACTTAAAATCCACAAAATCCACAGTTCAAAGTCCAACGTTTTAGAGCCTTTAAAAGTGACTTGAAAATCAAATTTCGCCTTTTTTGAACCTTTTGAGGCCTTGGCTTTATTTTAGCTCTAAAGCTTAATAATGGTCGAGAATAATACACAACCAAACCAGTCAACTTTGTGTAGAAAAACATTCCTTTTGGTACATTTTTGCAAAATATGATGCCATACTGTTGCTAGAAAGAATGGGCTAATGCAATGGTGGAAATAGCGTCTAATTAATGTATGCTCAGTAGAATAAATGGCGATCAGGAGAAAGGAGTGCCTGAGAGCAAACTTTCTCATTTTACAGCTAAACAGTAGACTAAAACATGTTTCTGAAAACATTTGAGAACAGACATAGGCAATGTAGTAACAGAATCTTAATTAATTTTTGATAAGCAGTGCCTTGTTTGACAGTTTGTCCATAGTCCGTGAGCAGTGACTGCTTGCTGTGTTAAAGACTCCTCAACTGTGATTGGTTGAATCACAAGTAATGCACACTTCCTTCTGCTCAGTGATATGGTTGGTGGGTGTAGTTTGGTAGAAAGAAAATAGTTCCTACATGAAACTGAATCACAACAAGGTCTGTGGATTGTCTTGAGAATCCGTGTCATGATTTCTGTAAAGAGACATTGCTGTTGAGTTTTCCAAATGTATTTTTTTGGTGCTTGAGCACCACAAGCTGAGTGCCATCTAGTTTTATTATATTCGAGAGAAGGCAGACATCTCTATGGCCGATATCTTGGCACTTGGCAACTCACAGCAAAACAATCTAGACTGATAAACAGCACAACAGGCAAGAGGAAAAATACGTAGTTTTGATTTTGGGGTGAACTGTCCCTAGGTTGTCCCTAAGTTTCTTACCACTCTTTTGACTTAAGGCCAGCTCCTCGAAAAGCGCATCCAAGAAGGTCTCCGCACCAGGCTCCCCTGAGCTGAACAAGACAGACACACACACACACACACACACACACACACACACACAGAAACAGAGAGGAGAAAATAGGATATGAAATTAATAATGCTGAAGTGGCCACATCAAACGATGGCAGCAAGGAGAGCAGGGGAGGGGGGTACTTAGCTTTTCACTCCATCAGTAAAAAACAGGATGTTAGGCTCTAAACACGAGCATTAGCCTGTGAATGCACGTCAAAATGAGATTGTAAAGTGTGTGTGTGTTTGTGTCTGTGTGTGTGCTTGTGTTTTAACTCCAGGTAAAAGGGTGCGATGTGCTCTATTTACATACAGTGAAAAGACGAAAGCACTTGAAAGCTCCAATACAGCGATGAGCAACAGCAGTGTCATTCATACCTTGTTTGTCTGCGTGTGTGTGTGTGTGCGTGCGTGTGCTCCTAACAGCGTATATGTAATGAGGAAAATAGAAAACTAGCTTTTAAAGCTCTACCATTTTCTCATATTCTATTGATTCCTCTTTCATTCTTTTCATGGATCTCTCAAGGTAATGTACTGTAGGTCTTTATAAACCTCCCAGTCTGCTTCTCCCCATTTATCCATCTGTTTGCCTTCGCTTTCTGTCCTTTAAAAAATAAATAAAATCAAGCTCGATAATGTGCACAAACATTTCCTGTGTGTATGTGAATGCCTCTGTGTATGTAGTGGATGCAGGTAAATGTCGACTCTTTAGCAGACCTCTGCGCAGCGTCTAAGCTGAGTCGGAGCGCACACAGAGGAACAAATGTGACCAATATTAGTGTATTAGTGCATGTGTCTCACAGATAGTAGAGTTTCCATGCTGCAGCGCTGTCCAGCCTCCTGTAGTCAATCCCAGCATCTAGGCACATGGTGTGGCAGTACTCCTGCACACACACGCACAAAAACACAAACACACAACAGACAGAAGGGTGAATGAGAAGTCAGGCATGTGGGGGACATGTATTTTTAACGTGGTAGAAGATGTTAGAGATGTTGTTTAAAATAAAAGCTCTGTGCCAGAAATTCACTGTACAATAAGCGTTTTTTTTTGTGTTGAGTTTGCCAGTCACTTGCAGTCCATTCAGATTGGACATGCAACCCTCTTTTGGGCCACGACCCACAAGTTGGGAACCAAGGCTCTATGGCATAAAGGATTAAAATGCTTGCAGTGGTGGGTGGAATGCTGAAAATCTATACTTAATTAAAAGTACAAACCCAAAAAATTACTCAAGTAAACTTAAAAATTACCATTTGAGAAACCTACTCAAGTAATGTAAAAATACCTGGTTAATAAGTTACTTTTCATTTTAAAACAGTAATATCAAAAAAACAACAGACCAATAGACTATAGCTACAAGATAAGTTAATGTCATTATCATATTGTCAAAGATTAACGTTATACATGTAAAATCAATGTAGCTAACGTTAGCTAGCTCACTTAATCTTTAAAAGCGGAGATGTGAGTGTTTTTCAGGCAGCACAGCAGCACTTCATCGTGTGATCTTTGTCTTTTTTTAGATTTTGGTATGAACAGCGTGGCCAGTTGTGGTCAGGGACTGTCGCTGGAAGCTGCCTCTTGTTCTGTTTTTCTTTGCTCCGTCATCATCGCATTGTGGTCAAAAGACAAGTGAGGCTTACTTAGCATCTGCAGTAGATGTGAATGAACTCCCCCTCCACCTAATCCTTGCACTGAGAGAAGACCAGTTGTACTGAAGATATAAATGGCAAATGTAGTGACGTACAAAGTAGATTACTGGCTCCAAAATATACTCAAGTCAAGAGTAGAAGCACGTTTTAAAAAAGGAACATGAAAGTACTGGTTCCTTAAAAAAAGACTACTTCTTTTACTCGTGAATTACTTGTACTGTATCACTACCCACCAATGAATACTTGTTAGCAGGATAAATTAATTGTTTTGTTCTTTTCATGGGATCAGGTAACAATAAGAAAGATGTGCAATACCACCAGACTTATCTTTTAAGTAGTTCAAGTTATTTCACAACAGTATGGCATCAAATTTCCCCCAAATTTGGATATTTTAAATTCAGTTTTAGAGGTTTTTCAAACTTGTATAAGGGTATCTGGTGTGGCTCTTTCAGTCACCACGTTTAGTTTTATGGCTCGACTCTACTTAAGAATATTTTAATATACATGTAATCTCTCTTAACAAATGTGTAGACCCACTGTATACGAATCCACAGCTTCTAAACTGATCAATATGCAATCAGAAGTGTGTAAAATACCACCAGATATTAGGGATGAGCGAGTACACGATTATCTGTATCTTTGTCTGTATCTGTTTACCAAACAAAATGATCTGTATCTGTACTCGAAATGGGTGGAGTTTGGGTCCAACATGGGTGGGGTTTAAATTGGAAGTGGGCATATATTATTTTAAGCCCTGATATGGGTTGATCAGAAGTTGCTATATTTATTATTTAGTAGAAAACTATTAAGAGAACGACCTCAGAATTCAGATCTTTTTTTCTTTTAGACCAAGAGTTAAAATACAGCTACCCAAATGAGGATTTCTCAGTAAGAAGTACACTATCTGTACTGGATACTTATTTAATCCGAGTATTCTGCTCAACCCTACCAGATATCCTTTAAATCTGATGTAAAGTACAGGTTTGGTGGTGTTTAATCTGTGGCACATAGAAGGTACCAGAGACGTATTTAAAATATGGACAGGAAATACTGAAACTGTGCACCATATAAATGGAGTCAGAGTAGATGCTATCTTTTAGTTTCGTAGACTGATCATCTTGTGGGAGTCTTTGAAATAAGCGATTGTGCCGAGAAGTCCATTTTTTGTTGGTGTAAATTAAATTCTTGCTCTTCCACATGATAGATTATTTTTATTCTTATCATGAAATTCTATAGTCTGTGTCAACAACACATTATCTGACCGTTTCTAATGCTTTGCAGTTCTCCACTGCTCATCTGTCATGGACAAAGAGCAGATAAGGAACAAGCGAACAAATTCAACACAGAAGGCAGCAGACATCTTTCTCTCCTCTGACAGCGCCGGGATTTTGTGTCACTTCTTCATGGTTTATTGAGCTGATCTATTGTTCCCGCAGCTATTCAAGTGTGTTACAGCAGGGGTGAACTCGTGATGCAGAGTTCAAACTTTTCCAGATAGTGTAAAACGTCAACAGGATTCATGTCAGGGAGTGCAGCACAAACTATAATCATCATCTCCACCATTCTATCAAAGAAAAGAAAGGAATTGCATATCATCCCATCCGAGCCATCGCCGGCTGACTGAGTATTCGACGACAGCTCCGGTAAATTATGAAATCAGTGAATTTCTGCCACTGGCCTCCTTAAGCTGCAGGATAATTAGTAATCATCACAAAGCAAGGGGACGGAAATACTCTATTCTTCTCCGCTGTCAACTTTTTATCTCCATGTCCGCTCACACAAACGGGGTTCCCACTCTGAGCCAATTGGCTGAATCAGGCTTAATAACAACCTGACAAACTCGCCCTCCCCCACGCACAAAAGGGAGGTGTCATTTCATCAACCTACTGTGACCCTACCAACGGGTAAATAGTCCCTCCAAAATGGAAAAAAAAGAAAAACTTGTCACTATCGCAGCCACATCATTAGACTCTCAGTTTGTCTTTTCTCCTGCCATCTCCTGCTCCCTCCCTTTATGCACCGTCTCTACCTACAGGAAAGGCGGCTGATGCGTTTCTTGACGGAGAAGCGAGGTACAAATAAGAGAGAGGGAAGAAGGAGGAATGGAAACACAATCAGTGGTGATGATTCCATTGGTTATTTATAATCAGATAAGGCTGAGGCCTTGCGGGTCATTACTTGATTATCCATCTTGAGGGGATTGTCAAGTTCTCACTCCTCCAAGATTTCATCCGCCTACACGTTGTGGTCGCCCCCCTCCACCATCACGCTCCCCTCACAGACTCCTTGTCAGTCTACTTGGCAACTTACAGTCTCGTCTCCGACTGTCCGTTTAGCTTAGGCTGTCTATCTTCATTTAAACTATTTAAACGCAAGAGATTAATTAACAAGGAAACAAACAGTTAAACAACAACACAGGTACAACTGTGTCAAGCTTCACTGTGTGTCGTAAATTGTTCCACGCATGTGCAGCAGAGGTGGAAGCCTCGAGTCACATGACTTGACTTGAGTCCGACTCAAGTCGCAAATTTAAGGGCTGAGACTTGCTTGACGAACACTGATGAAAGATTGACTTTGACAGACAACCTGAAAAGACTTGACATTTTCTTCAATGTTTTCATTTTTCTAGGTTTTGAGAAGTTACGATTTTGTTTTCGAAACATGATGATGCACAAACCACAGAGGAGGAGGACCCGACAGCTGATACCCAGACGCACTCTACGCCCAGCTCTCCTCTTGAGGTATGGCAGTATGTACAGCGGCACCATGAGCTTCACCGTTTTCATTTAGCATTGAACATGCTTAGCAGCCAACGACACACTGTCAGCTCTGAGTCCGTTGCACACACCTGCAGAGAGCCGAAACATGCACTGCTAGCTGCCATTTGCCCAGCCTTTCTTCTAGGGTATTTGCAGGAGGTTTTTTTGGCTGCTACAAGTGCTTAATGGCGTCCATACCTGCTCTCTAAGTATAAGTTCACTGTCTGTGCATGTGTGTGTACGCAAAAATCTTAATTGCTAAAGTAACTAGTAACTAAAGCTGTGAGATAAATGTAGTGGAGTAGAAGTAGCCAGTGACATGAAAAGACTCAGATTTGATCTTACATTACCTGAGTATGTATATTTAGTTATATTCCACCACTGGGCGCAGCTTGTCTTATTTTTATGAGTTTGTGACTCGACTTGCTTGACTTATATCTAGGCCTAGACTTGATTCTCAGCACACCGACTTGTGACTTGCACATATGATTTACTCCCACCTCTGGTGTGCAGCACAAAAACTAAAAGCAGTTTTCCCAAATTCAAGCATTAGCTAATCACTTGAATGAGCTGAGTCATGACTCTGGGATCAGTTTAATAAAGGCGTTGATACATAAAGGCATGTTGCCATTTAGGGCTTTATAAAGAAACAGAAACCAATGCCTATTGTGTCCTACAGTCAGAGATGGCCATCCAGTAATGGTTCCCGGTTATAAATCTTAAAGGCCAGAGTGCAGACTCAAGGGGTTTAAGACGGGAGGCAGACGTGTGTCTACAGATAACATCAACTGTTGAGAGGATTAGGCGATTAATCAACAAGGAAATCAATTAGTCACTTTGAAAAAAATTACTCGTTACTCTGTTTAACATTGTTGTCAATTAATAAAATATTTGGGTTTTGCTCCTTTTGTTGGACAAAACAAGCAATTCAGAAGCAGAATTTTTGACATTTTATAGGCAAATCATTTGATAAGGTGTATGCTTAATGGATAAAATATTAGGATACTATTAATACCCAAATACTTTTTCTAATGAGGCAAAAATTAATTGCATACAGTATTTCTTTTTAAATTACTAACCGGGTTGTAACGTAACCAAACAACTCCAAAATCTACCAGCCACTCAGTAGATTAACATTGTTTTTTGGAGGTTAGTAAACACATCTAGAAGCCACTTGAATATTTAACCATCATTTGGCTGGTGGCTGGTGTCTACTTTTGTTGTTATACTAAAATTTTATTATCTCACTAGTGGCTCAAATAAATATTGATAAAGTTGAAATGAAGAGGATTAATCAATGAATTATCAACAGGACATTATCTGAAAACAATTTTAATCATTGAAAAACTATCATTTATCTAGTAAACATGCCAAAACTTGAAATGTGCCCTGGTAGTGAGGTAAAGGGTGATAGTAACTGTCTAATTATCTGGTTTTGGTTTCTCAAATGTCAAAATTTGCTGCTTTTTTCAGTTTCATTTAACTGTACAATGAATATATTTGGATTTTGAACTGTTTATTGGACAAAAAGAGAAATCTGAAGGTGCCATGTTGAGCTCTGGGAAATTGTGAAGGGCAAGGGCTTGGGTTTCTTTTCAAGATTGGGCAGACACATGAAACGATAGGTTTGGCTCGTCTGCCAAACACATAATTTCCTGCATTCTGGTGATTTATAATGCACCAATCTGTGCCTTTTCTGCGCCAATTTAAGGTGTAAATGTCTTTTTTTTTTTCAAAATAAAAGTCCCCTGCTGCTTTCATGCTTTTATTTAGGTGGGATATATGCACATGTTCTAAATATGAAGGTGCTGTGTCTCCGCCTATGGTGAGGGGCATTTTATTATTAATGTTATGGCATTTTAAAGAATTAACTTTTAATATAAAAACGACAGATTGAGGAAAATAATAATTAGTTCCTATTTTCATTTACATCACATGTCCTGCCACAATGTTAGCTTTTTGTACGAGTCCTATGTGCAGCTGACTCACAGAAAAGCAGCGAGGAAGCAGCGCCAGTGCAAATTAAGAGTTTCACTACTCGCACAGAAGCATTCACGAACTCACAGACACAAGAGGGGAGGGAGAGACAGAGGAGACAGAGATGACAGACATGAGAATCAGAGTCTCTTTAGAAGAAAGTCATCCAAACACATGTAGCTCCAATCATGTCATTGTCCAAGCTGTCCACTGCTCCCTCTGGACAGCCGTTTAGCATAAAAACAGAGTGGCTTTTTTTTTTTCTCTCGGTGCCTGCCTCTGCTCCCCTCTGCGCCCGCTCCCTCTACGCCATATCTTTCTCTATCCTTTACTCCTCAAAAAGTTGCTTTTGAGTTTTTCAAAGAGCGCGGTGCCATTGAGCTGCAACAAAAGCCAAGGATAGCTGACTATTGGGCCCTGATGAGGTCCACTCCCTCATTACCCAGCAGCAGAAAACATTTGATGCTTTTTTTGTTTGGCCCGGAGAATTGACCAGTCCTCAAAGAAATGCGGGGTGGGAAGGCTGAAAAAGAGACGAAGGGGGGAGAGAGGGGGAGAGCGAGGGAGAGGGGAGGAGGGGAAAGGTTGTCGTTCATTCAACCATGTGTGTCTTACAGCCTTGTGTGGAGGGGACAGAAGAAAAGAGGGAGGGAGGGATAGAGGGGTCGAGAGAGAGAGAGACGGGGGAGAAAAGAGAGAAAGCTTAAAACACTGCCTTTATGCTGGCAAGTTCTGGACGACTCTTCTGACATCAAAGTGTTTTCACTAACTGGGGAGCTGCTGTGTGTGTGTGTGTGTGTGTGTGTGTGTGTGTGTGTGTGTGTGTGTGTGTGAGTGAGTGGGGGGTGTATCTGGTGATTTTATTCATTCTTGGGCAGCCGGGGGGGTACGTGACAATGTGAACACCCTAATTACACCTAATGATCTATTCCCTTAAAGTGTGACCGCCTTGGGCCAGCGATGGTTTGTTCTGAGGGGTCGTTCTCACAACCTCCCCCTGCCTCGGCTGCTCCTCTTGGGGAAACATCTTTTGAGTTGGAGGCCCCACCTTTCGTGATCCAGGACCCCACTGGACCCCCCACCCTCAACCCCTCTCGAGCTCTGATGAGGCCCAAAACCGAACCGCTCTAAAACTCAGTGGAGTCTGTGCTACCTGCACCTGGCCAACAGAGGCTCCAACACACAGGCTGAAAACACGTAGCTGAGCGCATCACAGAGCAGAGCAGTATTTTACTACAGCTTTTATCACTGTTGATGTGCGGAGCAGCTTTCTTGGATTTTAAGGTTGGGGCTGGTAAGGTTCCTCCAATTTTTTGTACCCAAAAGTGATTCGGAACTCAGACTTCAGGAGGCCTTTCACCTCAAATCTCCGACTGGATGCTCAGAAATTTCGACTTCCCAGCGCAAATGGAACGTACCATTAGTAGTGGCTAATAGAGTGCTCGAGAGACGATGTTTTTCTGTAGGCTGAGGTGGAAGTTAACATTGCGCTGGATCCCCTCGTCAAAATGCCTATGAGATATTTCCATTGATTTTTGGATTATTGCCGAAAATAAACTCTATGGCAAACAAACGTTTATGATAGTTACATGTTTTGTTTAGCAAGTTTATCTTCACAACTAAACACCAGTTTCATGACTAGTAAAGCCTAAATGCAATCGCCTGAAGTAAAACGCTAACATTAGGCTATTAACATACTACAATACGGTCACCACCATAACAAGACTGTAAAGCCATGTTTGGCATGGCTTGGCGTGATGGCGTTCTGTAGTGTCATTTAGCCACTTGTTCGCAACGACGCATACAAGTTTCAAAGTCCATGAGTGAGCTATTTACTGCATATT
Organism: Epinephelus lanceolatus; assembly: GCF_041903045.1. Taxonomy (NCBI): domain Eukaryota; kingdom Metazoa; phylum Chordata; class Actinopteri; order Perciformes; family Serranidae; genus Epinephelus; species Epinephelus lanceolatus. The sequence continues at coordinate 19,576,682 of NC_135746.1, forward strand.
TTTTGTGTTGTAGAACAAAACATCTCTTTAGGTTGTGTTAACCATAGACCATATTTCAGGCATTTAACCAAAAACCCATTCAACAAAAACAAACAAAAAAACAGTGACTAACTCATTTGGGGTTTTAGGACTAATTCCTGGCACACTTTACTTAAAGCAGACTACATAGGCCTGGCCACTTCTCTCTAAAGCCTCTTTACCACTGGACAAAATCCCACTGATACCCACTAACATCTGGCTTTTGTATTCAATGGGATGGGTTACAATCAGCGTTCATTCCCAGGACAAATGACTGCAGCAATAATGGGTATTTATCGGCTCCGGCTCCAACTGGCAGTGATGGACACAAGACACCTGGGTGGACCCGCTAATTTCTAACTTCTGCAGTTCTTTATTATCTCAGCCACTTATTCTGTCCACCTCTGTCCAAGCAGACTAGATAAGAGACAGATATTTACAAAAAAGTAACTATCGTAACATCTTCACTGGCCATACTGCTTTCTACTATCTGCTAACACTTTTTATGGGCAAATTAGTGACGTCAAACATGACACACTAGAAAAAAACAGTCATACCTGTCTAATGATAGGTGGAAAAAGGGGTATTACGCTAAATCCCAATATGTTTCTCTCTCTCTCTACACCTACCTACCTACCTGCCTACCTGCCTACCTACCTACGGCAGATTGAATGGGCAACAGCTATGGTGGAGCCCACTGGGGAATGAAATCCCTCTAATTGGCAGTTCAGCTCAGTGCATGGGAAGAGAGAGACGGAAGTGAGGAAAATAAACAAGAGCTAAAGTCAAAAGGGAGTGGGACCACAACAGACTTGTTACACACGGTAAGAATATCTTTCTTTAGCCACTGAACTCTTAAACAGAAATGTGTCAAAAGTACAGATTCTATTAGGTCTTGTTATAGAATCAATAGTGTTGCGTCCATGCCCATAGTCATCCCCTCGTTATTTCAAGGAATTCACACAACAAACATTTCGTCATTCACCATTAAAAACTGTAATTAACAGAGATTTTTTAAAAAGTAATGCCTAATCATTGGCAAATGTATTCAGAACCATATTAGTGATGCATAACACCCATCAGCCATTGGCTGCTTTTGATAATAAACGCTATCAGTATTGTGATCATGGTCCTGGTATTATTTGGTGTCAGAAAAAAATTGGGATGTGCCTCAACATGTATTATTTTAGATTACTGCAAAAAAACAGCCTGAAAACAACCTACGAGCTACACTATAAATCTGAATTTACACGTTGTATTTTGTTTTCTATTTGTTTTTATTTTAGTCTGCTGTTTTATTAATTTAATGGGATTTACTTGTTTTTTAGTGTTGATATATTATATGAAGCACTTTGACTCTCCCCCATAAAAAGTCGTCTTGCCTTACATGAACGATAACAGCACCAACAATGTATTACTGTGGTATAAAAACCTGTCTGTGCTTAGGTAAACAACTTAGTAACCCCCCCATATCTTCATAAAAAGGCTGTCTGAGAATTCAATTCACAGCATCTCAAAAGATTCGTCTTTTCAGCTTCATGATGTTACAAATGTGAAAACCCTGGCATGACATCAAGAGGCAAGTGGGTTGATCAAGAGAGCGGAACAACAAGTATAGAAAAAGGCCTTCAAATGTATGTACATTTGAAGTTAGAGGCGAGGGCGACATTTCTGAATTAAGTGTTGCCTTCAGATTGCAGGTGGCCAGCTTTACAAATGAACACCTACAGTATAGAAGAATGCACCTGTGTGCACGCATGCTTGATCAAACATATCTGACACATCCACGCACTTGTAATAACACTGGACAACATCAGTCTGGCTGCAGAAAATAAGCCAAGGTAACAGGATTGATTCAAAATTAGATGATAAATGAGAGGCAGAGTTAATTCCATGTGTTCAAAAGGAGCAAAATCGATTTGTCCGTTATTAATCGTTCAGTTTTACAGAGGAGAGACACAGATATGAAAGAAGTGTGGAACGCCGTCGAGGTGCACAGTGAGTGGCACTGCTCTGCCATTAAATGCTCCGGAAGACAATGAGAGTCATCAAACATCAACATCCATTTGATTTGAACTGGCAGGCTGCCGGCTCTTCACAGGCAGTCCTTCTCACCAAGGTCTTCACTGGAGGACCACAGCCCTCTCATTCCTCAATTTTTCTTTCTCTATCATCCTGTTTTTATTTATATATTTCTTTTTCTCTCATAACCAACCGCAAAGCACACAGCAATGATTAACAATGACACAAAAAAGGAGAAAAGGAGAGTTCATCAAAAGAAGGGTTAAAAACAGCAGGAAACCCAGAGATACTCAAAGTTGCCTCAGGGTTGTTGTCATGTCCTCCCCCCACCCCACACACCCCAACGCCGACCCCCCCCCCCCCCCCCCCGGCAGCATTGTGCACAACTGCAATCGAACAAGCGGAGGGAAAATAAAGTCACTATTCTGCTACCAAAATACAGAGACCTGACCTTGGGTGAGTAAAGCCAGCGAGCAGAGCAGGATAGTAATAGAATAAAGAGCGGGGATAGAGGGGTAGAGAGAGGATGGGTGATGAGAAGTGGAGTGGAGAGGGAGGACAGTTTGAGAGAGAGAGAGAGAGTGTCTTAGTTACAATACTGGCAGTGTCCATTAAAAAAGCCCTTAAACCCTGTATTTTACAGAACTCTGAGCTTTGCCATGGCTACAAAGAAAAAGAAGCCTTAACAGCTGAATAGGTTTCCTGATGGAGTCTAGAGAGACACTAAAAAGGACAAGAAATGATGGAGTGGATGAAAAAATAGAAATCTAACTCTGAAGTGAAACAAAATCGGGGACTTACAGATTCAGTGAAGTTATATACTTTCCATATGTAGATCCACTTCAAGGTTCTGTGTGTAACTTTCAGAAAATCTGTGTTATTAGTGGCACCTCTCTCTGAGACTGTTAAGTGAAAGGCAGTTAGCGTCCTTCATAGAGGGTGTTTTTCTGTGAACCAAAGCAGAAGTTAGCATTGCCCTGGTTTCCTGTCAGAAAGGCTACAGGATTTTTCCATTGGATTTTGGATTACTGTAGAAAACAAGCTCTGTGGCAAACAAATGTTTATGATAGTGACACATTTGTTCAGCGAGACCACTTTTTCGGTTCTTGAAGCCTAAGGCCCCGATCACAAAAAGCGCTAGGCAGGTTGCAACACTCGAGGCGCACCATACTGCCTTTTTTTTAACAATTTGAATCCCACAAGTAAAAAAAAGTTTGCTACGCCTTTTTATTGTTGCCAGGCAAACACCCCATCATGCCCTTACACTAACCTTCCAGCGTAAGCAATCTACCATTTCGTTTTTATCCACAGTAACTGGTATCTAGTTCCTAAAATGGACAGGCAGAGGGTACTCTGGTTGAGGGTGAGAGGCTGTCAGTAAATAGTTTGTTGGGCACAGGGAAACAGAGATCTGTGTGGGCACATGAGATCCTAAAAAAAGAGGGTGGATCACGGGGAGTACCACCAGTTGGACCAGGAGCTTCACCTCGTTGATGGCCGTTTCAAGGCATATTTTGGGATGACTTGGGGGCAGTTTGACAACCTGCTGTCTACTGTCGGGCTGTATAGCTCTGGGTATCCAGCAGCCACTACCACCAGTTTCTCCTCCATTGTTTACCAGCTGTGAACCTATTGTCATGACCACCACAGAGGGGCCCTCTCAAATCATATGTCTCCCATCCAACATTGCAAAAAGATCATGAAAAAAGAGATGGTGTGTTGCACTTTTCCGCTCTGAGTTGAACGCCAGGAACCCTCGCAGATATGCGAGGCATGTAGCAACGCAAAAACTGCGAGCAGAAGCTTAATTCTCATTAAAAACAATTATAAAAAGTCTCCAGCTACTAAAATGCTTTCTGTGCGATCGGGGCCCAAATGCCAGAAATAAAAAGCTAGCAAAAAGCTTAAAAGGAGTCATCACCTTGTGTTTTAACATATCCTGTGTCTCTTTAATTGTCTTAGAATTATTTTTTAAAATAAATTTGCCAAAAAAAAAAAAATCAAACATTGAGCTTGTTTTGTCCCCCTGCCATACCACGACTTTCTCTCGCGAGAGTACATGTGAGATTTTGACTGGTCCGGATGCTCATTGTAATAATGATAATGAGGCGCGCACTGATTGGCTGCAGGAAGGACAGGGCCTTGGACTGGGGGCTGGCCCAATACATCCACGAGTTGGCTGACTCCAAAATAACAACAATCCCTTCGTCATGGCACATGCACCAAATGAACAACCTGACCGGGCAGCTGTTTTGGAATTCGCTCTTTTATGTTTGAACCGGAGTCCGAACATGCCAGAGAACCATACTACAGTACAACGCACCCCGGAGATATAAAACGAAAGATGTGGGGGTCATTTCTAAATCACATGAGGTCCACAGGTTATACTAGTCCCTTGTGAATAACGTTAGCATCTAGCATTAGCCCAATTAGCAGTTAGCTGCTGTCTACCGTCATTTCAGGGTCAAGTACACAGTAAAACATACCGTTAACTGTTACACAAAGCAGCGAGACTTACTGATTGCACTGCTGGTGAGTCTCTAATAGTAGGAATTGCCCCTTTCTCCAAACGCAGGGTTGAGGCCAGATTCGCCTGGTACTGTCCCAAATTTGAAAAACTGTCAGGTGAAAAATGTTTTCCACAGACGTGAAGGGCGGCAGGAAGAGGCACGGGAACATGAATTATTGAAGATAAAATTTATCCACTGTTCCTTTGTTGCTTGGTCCGCCGATGCTGGGATGATGAAAACACTTTTGTGTTCATTGTGGCAACCAACAATGGAGCAATTAACGTGGGAGCGTCGTTTAGACATTTTACACACCTTGTCGGTAATGGCGGCAGGTGCAGGCTGATTCAGGTGGTGGGTGGGGCGGTGTGGGGGGTGGTGGTAGAGATCGGGCTTAGGCAAATAGCCTCCTATTGTTACGTAACCATAAGAGCACACCCAAAATCTCACTTTTTTGAGTGCACACCCTTGTGGTTTGAACAAAGAGGCCAAACGAAAAAACGGAGCCACTTTCATCCTCCAAAATTTCAGGCAAGTTTCAACTGAGGTCCATATGGGAAAAATGTGATTTCCGGGTGATGACTCCTTTAACATCCCTACCACAATGAGGCTGTAAAGCCATGTTGGGCATGATGACGTTCTGTGGTCTACTTTAGCCACTTGTTATAAGACACATAAAAGCTTCAAAATTCATGAGTACAGACATATTTTATGTCATAGAAAAAACATAAAAGACTCTTAAATTTGTGTTCACTACAGACCTTATTTCAGGCATCTAACTAAGGAACCCATTCAAAAAAATGACTTTGAGATGATGGAACAGCGAGTGTAAAAATGCTAACTCATTTCTTGGTTTTAGGACTCAATCCTGGGGCACTCTGTAGCTGTGAATGAGCACCTGCATTGGCCAGTGACGAATAAGAGACTGACTGGCACCCTGTTGTTAGAATACTGCAAAAAAATCCAATCACAACACGACAATGTATGTTCCTATATTTTATTTGGACCATTGGCTCCATGATACTCACCAGCTTACTGATTGCAAATGACTTCATTAGCTGATGGTACAAAGCAACTGCAAGCAGATCCATGCAGCGTAGCTTTAGCAGGCTAACCTTAGCTTAGGTTTCGGTCCCAGCTTACTGTAACTTAGCTACGCTGCATGGATCAGTCATTGGTTGCTTCATAGCTAATAATTTGCAAACTAGCCCCAGAAGTCTGGATTACCTAACGTTATCTAATCTATATGGTATTTTGCTACATTTGCTAGCTAGCAATTCATCCGTGCTAGAGAGCAAGCCAATGTTAGCTAACATTAGCTGGTTAAAAACCACAATATCATTAATAATAATAATAATTTATGATATGGGGCACCGAATTTGATGAATTTACTGTTTATCAGACCACAACTGAGACAAGAAGTAGCTAGCTAACCCCGCTGTCCTTTCGCTTCATTCCCCTCCCCAGAGAGATTACTTCCCTGGGGGAATGTGGACCGCAGCTCTGAAGATAGACCTTAAGTCAGTGGCTCTAATAGGTCAAATTCAAAGAGGGTCTGTCTGAGGGGGGGTTCTTTTAGAAAAGGATTTCCCGGAAAACTTGGCCTGAGTCTTTTACATGGAAGTCATTCCACAGGCTGTTATAGGCAACCAAGAAAGTTGAGGAAGGTCTCAGTTTTTAAGTTAAGTTATACTCTGTTCACCTATTGGCCATAAAAATAATTAACACATGTAAAACGTTACATACAGAACCTTTAAAAGTGTGTAGACTACTTAATCTAATGATTTATTTTTTTAAAGATTAGAAAAGTAGATGATTTTGGGGGATGGGATGCTGAGGAAGAAGGGAGTCTAAACTAATCAGAAGTCAATAGTTAAATAAAGATGTCAACCCAGGCGGATAGAGGCTTTGGATTAACCTCTACCACTCCAGCTCAGGTGATAGGGAGGAGAGGTCAGTGGCTTTTTTTTCACTTTTTAACACCCTCATTCACTCCCTCACCCGCTTTAGAAACACACTGAGGCACGCACATACGAGAGCGAGCTGCGTCAGGAAGGAGGACCCCGCACCACCGGGCCCTGCAAGCATTAATTCAATATATCAAGGGTCAGCTAGTTAGCAGCGTGACCCCGCTAAAACACGCTTTAACTTTACAGAACAGGCTGCTATAGAGAACGCCGTGCACCCCCAAAAAACCCCCGACCCCAAAAACCAGATGGCCTCACAAAGGGGAACATGGAACCCTGAAAGAGAGGAGGTAGTGCGGGGCAGAGAGGGACAACAGGCATTCAAGACCTTGATGAGGGTGGATTAGAGAGGGCAAGGGTGCTGCTGGGAGAGTGGGTGGGGAGCAGGGTGACTCCAAGGCCTCCCTGCTTGTAGTGTTTTTACATTTGTGTGTGTGAGACTGTGTGTGTGTGCGTGTGTGTGTGTCTGTGTCTGTGTGTGTGTGAGACTGTGTGTGTGTGTCTGTGTCTGTGTGTGTGTCTGTGTGTGAGACTGTGTGTGTGTGTCTGTGTGTGTGTGTGTGTGTGTGTGTGTTTGCGTTTGAAGATACAGTGGAGCTCTGATGACCCTGAGACTGTCCATAGCCTGGGCACAGCAGTTCAACAATGTTGTTGCTCTTTTTAAAGCTTCATTTCTTATTTAGTACACAACGTACTCATACTGAAGGTTTTGCTGTAACCGGGAAAAAGGTACATGTAATGGGATCATAGTAAATATATTATTGTATTTACAACCTGACCAAATAATAGTACTTTTAACAAGTGCCATTATTTTCCTTAACTCTTTTTATTTGGACTCAGAATCATAAAAATATGAGAAATATAAATGTATAAGAAGAGACACAAGATATGAAATATGTGTGTAAATAATATAAAAAATATTCCTACATGTTTTGTGATGTTATCTGTCCCCCTTTGTACTTGTATTTTAGTTTTTATTTTGTGGCCCATGTTGACCCAGACTCCCTGGCAGAAGAGATACTGTATCTCAATTCGACCTTTCTGGTTAAATAACAAATACATAAAATAAATAAAATTAAAATAAAAAACAGTGATGGAATTTTTAGGCCAATCAGACTAAAATCAGACTGATATTTAGGAGTACATAACTTCTGATGACATCATTCCAGCTCATGTTATACAACATATAAACTCATATTTTGTCAGGTTTTTTTTTCTTTTCTTAGTCGAAACATGATATTCTGTATTATTTTTTAACAGATACCTAAATGTGCTCAGATGTGATGCTATGCTAAACCAAATTTAGGGCTGATTATTGTAAACAATTGAATCCGTTGGCCCAACCCTGTCTCCTAGAAATTACGTTTTGTATGTTTCAAACGGCTTTCATAATTACGTTGATATGGCAATGTCGTCGCTGCCTCGATTATGTTCATGAACAACGTCTCTCTCAGGTACCAAAACACGGGGCTGGTTGGAATGATACTGGAATTTCTAACATTGATATGATACCTTAAAAATATCAAGCAGCAGCGTCAGACGGCCAAACTTCTCCCAGGAGGAAACTGATGTTTTGGTCTGGGAGGTCTGCTCGCAGTGTCTGAATATACGGAACTGCGAGCAGACCTCCACGGGCTGATGATGCAAAGGTAGCCTGGGAGGAGGTCACCACAATTGTAAATCAATGTTGCGTTTCTCTCGTGCGCGTGCGCTCTCTCTCTTTCTCTCTCGCAGTCTCACTCTGTTTCTTTTCTTTTAACTTTTCTAAGATGACAGATGCTGAATATATACTCCCTATCTGATGCTGTGGCTGTTTGTGGTTGGCTGAGAGGCATGTGAACTTATTAGTTTGCAGCTGTGTTAATCAGATCAGGTTAGGTTTCCATTACACGTGCCAAACGTGCCAAACGGTGCCAATCCCCTTTGATCTGACATCAGATGTGACGGGACAGTCGATATAGAGATACATTTATGTGCTGATTGCAGATAGTTGCATTGAATAGTGGTTTATTGCATTGTTAATTCGGCTTACACCAGCTGCGCTCCGCCTGCGCTGACAGTAGACCTGGTTTCAGCTGGTGAGCTTTTAGCGCACCTTCAGCGAAGCCTTTTGGCACGAAACTGTCACTGCGCCAAGATGGATCTGTCGACACCTCCCCCTGCTGCGCCGCCACACCCATCTCAGCGCACCTCGGTCTGCCAAACTACCAAACTGAGCGCGCCTCGGGTTGCGCTGCTTGAAACTGCGCAGGCTTCGCCACCCTGCGCCACCCTGTGCTGCGCCGGGAAACTAGAGCCCATTAACTATAATAAGTTTTTTATTTTATTTTTTATTTTTTTTTTACATTTTACCATTATCGTGTACTTTTTTTTGTTTTTGGAATATTCCAAACCAAGACCAATATATCAAAATAAATCGGTAAGGCTCCAGTCATTGTGCCATGGGTGTAGATTTCAGGGGGGGTGGAGGGGACACATCCCCCTCAATATTTAGAACATGAGCATTTAAGAACAAGAAATAGCAGAGGATTTATTTTGACAAAATTAAAGACATTTACACCATAAACTACTGCAGAAACGGCGCAAATTAGTGCATAAAAAAAAAAAGAAATCCCCAGAATGCAGGAAACAAAGTGCTTGATGCTAGACATTTTCTGACACAGGACCCTCAACTCCCCCTTTTAGGTGTCAATTATCTATAATAAATAATGAGAATTTAAAAATCCTTCATTTAGCCATAAAATTCAAGTAGCACTATGAGTGGCAATTTTCAGTACTTCAGTCACAAGAGAGCGTTTATCTGCTACATTATATATGGACTGTGAGTGTAACTCAGTCAGATCTTTGCTGAGAACATGCAGTACTGTATGTATATAAAGTGTATTCATTTGTATGTCTGTAATACACTATATGTTATATTTGTTTTCCCTGCTAAGCGTCTGTCATTTTATTCTAATGAATAGTGAAAGAATAAGCAGCACATTTGTGGCCTGCAGTTGGCTATTGCTTGCCATTAATATTTAGACTAAATACCAATAAAAGGTGCAAGAATGCTGCCCTCCTCTGTTGCAAAATGCATGACAACAAATTATTATGTAATTATTTATGATCATGATCACTCCAAACACATCAATGATCTGAGATGCAGGGAGAATAATGGTGCTACCTGCTTAAATTGCAAAGCAGATTTTTCGCTGGAAATGCTAACCACCGCATCGCTCCTCTCCTCTCCATTCCTCTCGCCCACCACTCGCCCCCCTCCCATCCCCCTTTTACTTTTGAAATGCAAGCAGTCTGGGTCAGTCACTCAGCTCGTCCGCCCATCTCTCATTCACATTACCTGCGCTTACTCACGCTCTTTCCATCTCTCCCTACCTTTCTCTCTGTGAGTCTTTCACCGTGCCCTGGTATGATCAAAGACAGCTTTGTGACACTGTGCGAGGCATCCAGGAAGCAGAAAACATCAAACCACTAAAGAGCAACTTGCAAAAAAAAAAAAAAAAAAAGACAGACACAGAGGGACAGAGATGCGTGTGTGTGTATGTGTGTTTATATGTGTGTCATAAACAAATGAATTAATTAACAAGACAAGAGAGAGGGATGACTTTGTCTCTACCTTCAGCACGTCGATGAAAGGTAGGAAGGTGTCCCTCTGAAGTCCGTTTTTGTACAGATCTGAAAGAGGAGGGGAGGGCCTGTATTAGAGCTGCTGTTTAGCCTCCTAATAATGTCATTCCCTCGCCGCAGATTGGCAGATAAAGTGGCTATTGATGAACTGAAGGATGGGTGGGGAGGCACGACAAAAGGACTGGGACCAGGAGAGAAAAATGGATTTCTCTACCGGCAGCGGCAGCAACATAAAATTCATTACATTCCCAAACAATGGTGGCGAGAGAAAGGACTGTCGCCTTTTCAGCGCCGGACAATGTCCACAGCAGCTCGCTGAATAGATGTTTCAATTAGCTCGGCTGGAACAAATTACATCTGAAGTAGCATCCCTGATAGACAGATAAAACAGATAGGGATTCACACACAAACACGGACAAAGACACACACCCACAGACACACAGCGAGGCTTAAGCTCTCTCCAGCTGCGAACGTAAACAAGCGGCCGTTGTTGATGTTTGGGCTTACAGTAGGACCTGACACGCTCGCTTGATAAGCCCCATACTGTAATGGACTGAGCTGTCATAAGACACAACTATTGCCAAGGTTAAAGCAATAGTTCAATATTTTGGGACAGTTTTTGTCAGGAGATCAATACCACTCTGATGTGTGTACATTATATATTAGGACAGAAACAGAAGACAGTTAGCTTAGCTTAGCACAAAGACTAGAAAAAGGTGGAAATAACTAGACTAGTTCTGTTCAAAGGTTACAAAGCGCCTATAAAGTTCACTAATTTACACATTAAATCTTGTGTGTTTAATCTGTACACAAGCTCAAATGTGAAAATGTAACCCAATTGCCAGAAAAAAGTTGGCATTGTACAATTTTGCAAACCACAGATATGTTGAATTTGTACATTATTCAGTAGTCGAGTTAATAAGTCTTTATGTCATTGTGGAAGGTGCACTGATTTTAATTCATTATTACAAACTTATCTGTTTCATTATTATGTTATTTACGGTCTTATTTTGCTGTTTGTTGTGATGTATTAGTTACCTATGAGATTTCTTTTTTGTGTGTGTGTACTTGAACGCCCCACTGACAAGCCCCTGCAGACTTCACCCATGTGCCCCAGCTCTGGACTCGTGGTAGGTTGACTTCGGCTAAGCAACACCAAAAATACTCTACTTTTTATGGTTAAAAGTGTATTTCGTTTGCCATAACTGTGCCATAAAAGCTCCTGAAAACACTAATTAATATTTTGTGATGATGTTGGGTGGTTGGAGATGTATTTGGAGCAAGTAGCTGTGACTGTAACTTTGTTCGCTTGTTAGCCGTTAGCTGTGGCTAATCCAGGTGGTGTGGCTAATTGGTTTGCAGCAATCATTAAGTGTTTTGTTTCAGTGCATGCTGAGCTACATTGTTAATTGAGAGCTGGCTGTGGAGGCTGATTTTCTTATTTTGTATTGACCAGTGCTGAAATAAACGTGGGTCCAAGCAATGAAACTACATTTCTCACAATGCTGTAGTTAATGTGTTTAAGCAGAAAAAAAAACACTTGCCTATGACTAGCAGATTATCATGCTTTGATTTGAAATATCAACATTTGGCACCATTAAAGCTGCAGGGAAAATGGCAACCAGAAACTAAAACACACCCTTGTTCGGTGGCACAAAAGCAACTGTAAAAGCGACGACTGATTTCTAAAAAACACCCATGTTCTGCAGCACTAAATCCACAGGAAAAGCAGTTATGGGACGCTAGAAACAACAATCACGATTGGCAGAACAAAAGCGGCTGAAACCAGGAAACACAACCAGTTGTGGTTTTACAGGAGGTTGTGGCCCGGACTGTTTCCTGACCATGTGTAGTGAATTCCTAAAAATAGTCTGCCATACTGTAAAACCAAAATGGGTCCTTTTTAGACTTCAATTTTTGTACAGATCGAACAAACAAGTTATAATGTGTTATTTCTAGGATGGTATTTGTAGGAAGATTTTACCTTTGGATAGAGCCAGGCTAGCTCTTTCCCCGTTTCCAGTCTTTGTGCTGAGCTAAGTTGAACCAGCTGATAATGGCAGTTTCATATTTACTGTATAGGCAGTGGTATCGATTTTCTCACCAAACTCTTAGCTAGAGAGCCAATTCCCAAAATGCCAAACTGTTTCTTAAAGTCAGCAAAGGGTATCACAGGAGCGTTCAGTGCTAAATCACATCAGGAGCCACCTGTTTTTCATTTTGTAAGCCCATTTCTAATATCATTGTACTGTTGATTGCTTTAGATTAGGGATGTTCCTGGCGACTAATTTCCCTGTTGACAAAACGAAAATTTTAATTAAGACTAGTGGACTCGTCTAAAAAAGGGAAAACAGTCAAAATTTAGCACAATTTATTGTTAAGTATTTGAAACATTGTCCCAAAAATATTGTGTGCATTAAGAGCCCTTTGAAGCCTTTAATCATAATCTTCAACAACCATGTTGGATTTTAAATGCAGCTGAAGTGCGAAACACTTTGTGCCACGTGGTATGAATGTGAACATGACGGCAACTCAGTTAAATAATTAACCACTAAAATAACATCTAAAATAAATAAATTGCCTCTGAAATGTGCCACACATTGAACCTTGCAGATTATCCGACAGAAATGACAGCAATTCACTTTAAAGTTAATAAAACAACATCTAAATTATAACCAAATTTCAGCTGAAATGAGAGGCATTTAGCGCCGTGCAGTATGAATGTTACCCCTGCACATTATCTCACAACAACTCACTGAAAGTTAACAAATAATGTAACATCTCAAAAAAGATAAATTGCTGCTGAAGTCATTTTCTAGATCAAAGCACTGCCAAACAGCGCTAGTTTTGCGAGAGGACATCGCTCTTGTTTCCCACCGTGTTGTTTTAAAACTCCAGTCTACTCGTGCATTACCGCTGGGAGGGGGACTGCTGTCTGATGGCTCTGTAGCCCCCATTAGTGGCAGGCGGCTGCATGACAGTTAAGCGGCCTTGTACACGAATTAAACACGAATTGGTTTAACCGATATTTCTGATGCCGACTAGCGAGGGGGCGGACGTTTAATTGTTTAGATGACTAATCGAGCACATCCCTACTTCAGATAGATGTGACGCCCCTGACAACGAAACTTATTACTGGTATAATTATTACAACCTTATCACCATGTAGAGAGAAGCGTGCATCTACCCATGGACAATAGGCTCGTCCTCCTCAGCTGAGCTGTAACGTTAGCTAGCTCAGTGGTGCTAGGTGAGCTAGCAGTAGATGTACGTGTTGAGTGATATTGTTGGTGGGTACAGTTCAGTGGGAAGAAATAGTATTTACACGAAGCTGCTCACAATGAGGTCTGTAGATTATGTTGAGTAACTGCATCATGAGTCTTGGCATTTTGAGCACCACAAGCTGAGTGCCATCTAGCTTCATTATATTAAAGAGAAGGCAGACATCTCTACAACCCACACCAAAACTATCTAGATTGATAAATAGCACTAGCCTACAGGTAAGAGGGAAAATATGTATTTTTGATTCTGGGGTGAACCGTCCCTGTAAACTGCACTGAGGTTGTTCCACTCAAAAAAGACTCCATTTATCCCAAAATCCTCCTCAATCTAATTAAACAGCAAAACACTACTTTAGCCGTTCTAGCAAAAACCTATCTTTAAATTCCCCCTCCAAACACATCAACGGCTGTTTGATAACAGCATCTCCACTTCAATAAAGATGGAAAATGTATGCCTTTCATGTCCAGTTGTCTCTTATGGCTTTCAGTGTTCCATTACCATGTAATTAATACCAAGTAGGCTCTCTATCAAGTTTGCATGGTTTGGTGCTTTGTTCTTAATAGCTAGTAAATATCAGAGACGCACGTCTTTGTCTACGAGAACCATCTTTCTGCCATCCACTTCCTACCCACTCGAGACTTTGAGGCTTCAACGTCTTCCCCGAGAAAAAAAAGCCGTCAGATAGCACATCATGCATTTACCTTGATCACTGCCTTGCTCATTCTTTCTCCTGCCTTGCCCCGCTGGCAGTAAATGCAACATCAAAGCCTGTTTAAAGGTTGTGTCATGTCTCTAAAAGTGAGAGCTGTATCAAATGTTGCTCCTTTTTTCCTCTTTGCTGTTAACAGGAAATAGCTGGCATGGCCTGGTAAATTGATTCTTGAAAGTATTAAGTGAAATTTAAGTGTATAATGTAGATGTATGTAAAGTAGCTGTGAAATGTGTGGGTTCAAGAGGAGGAGAAGCAAACATTGACATTCCAGGAATATTACTTGTTATTACAGCTGCAGGCAGATAGTGCAGTGGTGTAGTTGAGAGGAGCTTCAGGGCTGCAGCATTGTTTGACTGTATTTTACTGTTAGCCTTTTGCCTTCGCAGTCCTTCTGAGCTGAGCTTTCCATAGACGACAGAATTCCTTTCATTCTTGCACGCGTGCAGTGAGTGGTAAAAGCTGACAATTCCAGACAGTTAGCAGCATCAACATTTAACATGTCTAGAAACTCTTACAACACACCATGTTATAATCCCAGACACCTTTGAAATGACTATAATTTATAAGTCACATAATCGTCTGATGTTCTGTAAAATCAAGAAAACTGGAAACAACTTTAGATACCACCTGGATGAAGGTATATATTCAAAAATATCTGAGGAAAATATCGTAGTATTTTGGACAACAGTTTAGTGATGTGTTCAGTTTTGATGGACCGTTGGTGGTTAATCGATTTATATGCTTTCAACGTCTTATAAATCCTTTTTACTTCAGTGCTGTGCTGAAAAAATGTGGCAAATGTGTTTTGTTGTTTTCATTTTCTGGCACAGATAATCCTGATGACAAATCAAAATGAAACAGTAAACTTCTCTGGTGCAAGGCGCTTAGCTTTGTCATGTTCAGTACAACTGTGTGAGAATGTGGGTTCGTAAGATACAACCAGCCACTCCAGTAACCCTTTTGTTTTCATCCATGTACTCTTATAAATAATTTGTCAACTTACAAATGGGTTACGTGCCGCTGTATGCAATAAAATGGTGCTGCTACATTATATGGACTGTTTTTGTTTGTTTTTTTGTTAATTGCTAAATAAGATGTGCTGTTAAAAGGGTAGGTGCTATAAGCTGTAGCTTTAGCCTACACCTTTTTCGGACTGCACAAGTGTCTAAGTTACGTTAAATGACTTTATTGTAATCTTTCGCACTGTACTATTTAAATATCTGCCATTTTCTGTGAGGGGCTGTAACTTAATGTACATTAATTTTTAGATTAATACATGATGTTCTTATTGTTATCTGCAGACTGAAATAAATTATAAAAAAATCAAAAATTCAATTTAGTTATCAATAGAATAAAGTGAGTGTTAGAAGCCTTCATTTCTAAGTAACGTATTTGGAAGCTATTTTTTTTTCAATAATGGGGATGATATTGTTCCAAACTACCTTATTTGTTTGTAAGATCCACAGCGAGAAAAATATCTATGCATGATGTAACGCCT
This sequence comes from Epinephelus lanceolatus, assembly GCF_041903045.1. Taxonomy (NCBI): domain Eukaryota; kingdom Metazoa; phylum Chordata; class Actinopteri; order Perciformes; family Serranidae; genus Epinephelus; species Epinephelus lanceolatus. The sequence continues at coordinate 19,592,315 of NC_135746.1, forward strand.
TAAAATGCTATACAATCATGTAAAATTATTTTATGTTCCTGCAATACTAGTAGAATCTCATATTTGTTGTTGCCTCTATTAAGGGAGCACTTCACCCACAAAATGACCATTTGTGTATCACATACTCACCCTTTGTTATGTGGATTTGGAAAGAAAACTTCTCGCATGCCTCAACGGCAATCAAAGAATCCAAAAATGAGAGTAAAATAGTTATGTTTCAAACAGTTCCATAGTTCAAATACATGCCTGTCCCAATTATACTGCATGAGCTGTGTGAGAGTTTGTAAACACAGGTTTTGATGTAGGTTTGTTGTTGTTAAATGCAGCTCCTAATGAATTCAATTCATGAGGAATTTTCGCATTTTTTTAATTTATTCTTCGTTCACTGTGGAGGCTTGCGAGAAAAACAAAGTTTTCTTCCCAAATTCAAGGTAACATGGGTTGAGGAATTGATATACAAAGGTCATTTTTTTAAAGTATTCCTTTAATGTTATGGTAGTTAAAATGCTTCTGTTACTAAGATACTCCTTTACTTTTTGACTTAATGCATAGCGGCAAAATCTGAGAAAAAAAGTGCTACTACAGTGTTACTCTGATGGCTGCAGTCGAACAATAAACCATCCTACGCTTTTACTCAACTGCGTGTTAAGTAACAACAATTTAATTAATAAACAATAGCTAGAAAAGTACAACATGTATGTGCTCAGACTACAGTCATCGTACCATCAGGGGCTCTGTTGGACGTGGCCACCACCACCACTCCAGTCTTGAACAGCGTCTCGAACAGCTGCTTCAGGATCATGGCGTCAGCAATGTCTGTCACCTAAAAGAACAGAACCAGAGAACAAGAGAGACACATTCACATACTGTATAATTGGCCTTTTCTTGCCACGGTGCATGTGTGTGCATCTGAGGTCAAACCACGCCATCAACACTCCATGTTGATTAGTGTCATTCAGGTGTGCTCATTCAGTCCTTTGTGTCTGGTCATGGCCATTCACGCTGGCACGTATCCACGCATGCATACGCATACACACACCTAAACCACTCGATCTGACTGCAAATGGTCACGAAGCAGCTTTCTGCTGAGGACAAGTAGCTGAGGCAAGGCAGCGCCCCGAGCTAATCAGCTGAGGCGACATGAGAATGACTGAGCGCAGGCGGGAAAACAAGAGGAAGAAAAGACGGTGAAAATGGAGCAGTGTGAATCCAGACTGGGGTCACAATGGCAGACAAAGCCTCTCTCCATCATGGTCACGTAAAGGCATATAAAGGTGTGTGTTGTATGAACTAGACAAGGCTAATAACTACATATATCCAATTCAGCTGTCCGCTGCCTTTTTCCATCTTCATCATTTCCATGAATCCACAATAAACAAAGGTCGATGACAACACTGAAGCAAGGACGTTTATGAGTCGCTGGCCGTTAAATGAAGAGCTCTGACCTTTCTATTAGTAATCCAGTGCTCTCACTTTTGTTCTTATCCTCTCGTCTGTCTCTCTCTTTCACCTCTGTTGTTCTTTTGCACAGTAGTCAAAGCAGCACTTACATGAGGCCTGATTAAACATGAGCACTGACTAACAGGAGATGGGCATATTGTAAAAGAAATGGAATTATTTCAGGCTTCTGTTTTTGCTTAAAGTCGCCAGTCTCATGCCAACTGTCATTTATATTCAATACATAAATAATTCTTCCAATATTACAGACAAATCAACTTAACTGTGATGATCTCTTGCAAAATTATTTGCAAATTTGCAATTTGGTGGATAAACATTTCACACTACGTCATTCACATTTTAAATGTACTTGACTGCTGGAAAGATAGTCTTTTCATAAAACTAAGATATCCATGCAGCAGAAAGAAATCCCTGATTTTTTTAAATTGGTGCTACATGATCAGAGAACAAAGAGAAAATAGGGCAGTGGCATTTGCTTTTTCTCAAGAGGTAGAAAACCTACAACTACCAGAATGCACTGCGCCACACAGGACCAATAAATGCTCCTGCTGGTGGGTGACTAAATGCGACCCTGTCTATTTTGATACAGGAAACAATATGGCAGCCAGTTGGTGACAGATGATCTCGAATTACAGTAAACTAAAATGTGTTTCTGAAAACATTTGAGCCAAGAAATAGGCAATGCAGTAAAAGAATCTTGGTTCGTATTTGATCAGCATGTTTTAGTTGTACAGATTTATCTCAGTTTTTTCAGCTTAGTGTTTTAACAATACAGGAAACAATATGGCACCCATGTCCTGTTCACAAATTATTTTATTACAGCCAAAAGTTTCACTGAAGTATGATTCTGAAAACATTTTAGGAGAGAAATAGACAATTCAGTAACAGAATCTCAGTTTATATTTGATCAGCACTGCCTAGTTTTACAGTTTGATTAATCTTTGGTCTGATTTTGAGAGAGAAAGGGGCTTCTAACTCTCGAGCCGCTTCTTTACTCTTTGTGTGGCATATGACAATGTCAAAGTACAATCTGTAGGTGGGTCATGGTCCAAAAGTGGGCCACAGGTCCACTCTGAATGTACCACAAGGGACTCGTACAGTGAATTTGTGACACAGAGCTTTTAAATTGAAGTGTCGTTTCCTGCTGTAGAGTGAGCGAGTAACGGACAGCTACTTAACAGAGACAGCAAACTAGCTTGATGAAATGTCCAAATGCAAGTATGACACTCAATATATTAAACTGTGTGGACCTTGAACTAATGACTAAGGAGAAATCTGGACCCCATGGCTGAACCAGTTGGGAACCACTAGTGTAAGAAACGTCTGTAAATCAGTGGATGAATTTTTAAAGGACTTGTTTTATTATCAGAATTTGATCAACTCAATAACATTATGACAGTCTAGAAGAGCCACACAATTGAATCATTTTATCCCCTTTCAAGTTAGTGGAGCGCTAAACCAGAGGTAGCCGGTTCAGCTGTGGAAGTCTCTAGTGCGGCCGCTCTATGGGCCACACAGTGCGGAAGCAGTGTGGATCTTTCAGGGAATTTTATACATGGCAGTTGAATTTTTTTGACTTCATGCACCACTGAGTAACTTTCATGGGAAAGACCGGGGCCTTGCCTCCAGCACTGTATCCAGTTCTCTTCATATAACCATGGCAATAGCTCGAGGCAGCGAACATCTCTCGGTAATGGCGGTACAAAGACAAAGTGAGTAAAGGCAGATAAAAGAATAGCTAGAACAGTCTGGTTAGTTCAGAAAATTACATCACTTTCCTGTAATGCAGCCTTTAAAACCAGGAGAAGACAACATTTACGATTTTGTGATATCCAAAATCTAAGACGTTATTTAGTCTCATATCATGACATTGATGTAATATCGATGTATCGCTAAACCCCGCTAAGACGTCTTGAATAAAAGACTTCTGTCCTGCCCTCTCCTCTCACTCCCTCTTACCTACTTTCCTGTATATAACAGGCACTTCTGACGGCCATACCCACAGCATATGCCTCCTTTCATACTCTGGAGAGTCTTCTGCTTTTGCATATTAGCCCCACTGCCCTTGCCAATACTTGATTAACATTTGTGTTAAAGCCTTGATTTCGCTAAGGAGAGGTGGCTAGGGGCATCAAATTAGTGTGTGTGTGAATGATTGTGTGTGCGCGTAATGAGAATCAACAGAAAGCCAAGGCTCTGTGTCTCTCTGAAGGGGCCCCCATTTCCTCCGACCGCAGGATTTTATTTTCATTTCAAAAGAATCATTTAAAAATGACCTTTTATACAACCTGGATTTGTTTATTCATGTGCCCTCAACATGGGCATAGTATGAGGGGCAATATTGATTGCTGAATGAGTAGGGGGAGAGGGAAGAGAGAATGGGTACCCACAGAATGAGAAAGGTGGAGGGGACTGATGTAGCACTTGTGGAACACAAAAATAATGGTGCAATCTCCGTCAGCCAATGCTGATATTCAAATGAGCATCCAATTACTCAAGCGGCTGTCAGTTTACAGCGAGGCACACGGGTGCCAAATTAAACCTCTTTTGATGTTACACCTCTTTATGTACACAACCTATGAGCAATTTCACAGAGGCTGCACAGTGACTGAGGCCCTGAGACAATGACGCTCAAGCGTTTTCTTCTCACTCTTCTTCTTCCCTCCTCGCTCTCTTCCCATCTTTCCATCTCGGACCTCTCAATGGCGAGTATTCATTAGGGGAGCTGGGTGGGGGCCGTAAAAGGAGGGAGGGGGGCTACAAATTACTGATAATGGCACGGCGCTAATGAAGAGAATGGAGAAATGTCATTAGCATTTAAGAGGATAAGATCCATCTGACCCGCCGCCGCCAGTCGCTTTCTAGCTCCACTCACTTAAGGAAGCAGGAGAGTGCGACTGATACCCAGAGCCTCATTTGCATGGCTGAGTGGAGGAGGATGCTGATTGGTATAGACCCCCACCACCACCCTCACCCCCAGCTCCCCCCAACCTTGCAACCTCTTGTTTATGCATCACAAACAACGTGCACATGTCTGCTTGTTTCCCCTCCATTCACCGGTAGCAACAGTCGACAAGCGAAAACAGCAAAGCTGGCGACAGCAAACAAAACAAATCAATGAGAATGCACAAACAGCGCCGCAGTTTAAAATGTGAAAGACGGGGGGATGAAAGGAGCAGCTCTTGATCCTCGCAGATGCATAGAGAGTGATTAGAGAGAGCAAGCGCACCTTCTGTGACCTTTGACCCGCTGGCATTAACTGTAATGATATCAGTAAGAGATGTGTTTGGCTGGCTAATGATAAAGACAGAAGCACTCCTCTTTCTCTCCTCGCTGAATGACTAACTACCTTACAGAGAATACAGAGAGCTTCAGTAGTGGCTCTCTCCTCTGACACCAAAGGGTAAAATAATGAGAAGTTCTGCAGCACTAATGGCTGAAGGTGCATTTTAGTTGTGTAAATCCAGTGTTCAGAAACTAAGGGTGACTTGGTTGTAAAGGTTTGGGAGCAAACGAGCTGTGTGAGAGTATAAACAAGCGACAGGAGCAGATCACTAACTCAACATGTGAGATTACACAATTTTACTCCTACTGTATCAGTAAATGACTACTTTACAACAGACTAAGGAGAGAGGACGTTTCACTGCTTCGTTTTACAGTTGTGTCATATTCAAAAAGGCCACTAGGTGTCCCCAGTCCTGTTTTAGTGAGGGTGTAATGATCAGCAGCATTCAGCTGTCCAGACAGAAAGTCACAGGCCAAATGGACAGTGTATGTCTCAACTGTTGGAACTGACTCTGTGTAAATAAGCTTTAGAGGCACACTGCAGTGTAACTATTAGTCCTCCATCATCTATGTATGCATATTTTGATCCAAAATTTTACTTTAAAGTATGTATCCATTTATATACTTGTCTATTTTACTTAAGATAAGATAGACTTTATTGTCCAAAAGGAAATTCGTCTTGGATACATGCGGTACCTGCCATTAACAGATACAAAACTGTTATACATACAGTTCCTACATATATACAGTCCTTACACAGAGCTGTCCCACACACACTCAGTATCCACAAAAGAAACAAAACACTAAAATATCACTTTGTTTCCTTCTTCAATAGAGATTTTACTGTACATGCTTACAATAAGCATCATGTCCTGTGGCTTTCTACTGACGCTGGCTTTGTGTGAGGTTTTATTCTCTAACATATCTGCTGTTGGTTTTACATTTCCACTGAATATGAAATAATCCCATAGCCACACATATTAAAAATAATGTATACAGCACGTGTCAAGATAGTGTACAAATCAGCTTGACTGTGGGTCAGATTGACTTTTGTATAAAGATGTGTTGCATCAGCGCTTTTGGGGAGTCAGTAGTTACATGTGATGTGATTAAATTACAAAATAAATAACTGTGATCCATTGTACAAAGAAAATATTTAATTAAATTACAGTTCCTTATCAAAATGTTGGTCATTACAAAGGGATTACATCCAATTATATTATTTTCGGTAAAAACCTTATATGTAAAATGTAACATTCAATATTATTCATTACATTGAGGAACTTTTAATAAAAGTTTGACAGTGTTGAGTGCTGTTATGAGGTTCATACTGCCTGGCTTAAACTTGTGTTCTTAGGGCTTTTCAGCTTTATTGCCCAGTTTAAAAAATGTTTTTAAAATGTGAGAAAAGTAATCAGAAATCATCAAATGTTATATTTTACATTACTTTGATGAAGTCATAAAAAGACACTTATATCACTTATTACAACTTTAACAGGGTAACTAGTAATCTGTAATCTATTACATTTAAAACGTAACCTTCCCAACACTGTTTTAGCAGGAACAATATCTGATATGTTAAGTCTTAAATAAGAACATTGTTAAGCATCCTGATTATCTGGGATTTTATTTCTCTTTGCAAATTTGTTTCAACCCCACAGATTCAGATTTAGAGAACTTTTTGTCCTTGAGCATGAAATGGAAATTTGTCTTTGGCACTGGCATATATGACAGTGCACACAACACACAATAATTATTTATCTTACAGTCTTAAACCAAGTGGCAGTAATAAAAGTGATGAGCAGATTGTTCTTTCACTTTAAAATGCCTTAAGATTCACAAATACCTCAAAAGACGCCTTAACTAAGTCTTTGTCAAAATGTATCATTCAACCCTTCCAGCCAGCAGGTATCTTCTTACAGTAACATTCCTCAGCATCAGCATGTCATTGTTATATAGAGCTGTACTAGCAGTCAGTGGTGGATAGTGACTAGCTACATTTGTGCAAGTGCTGTACTTAAGTGCAATTTTGAGGTACTTTGTACTTTACTTGAGTATTTCCATTTTCTGCTACTTAATAATTCTATTCAACTACATCTCAGAGGTAAGTATTGTACTAACACGAAGACTAAGGACACTGTCAGCAATATTCATCTACATCAGGTGCACTATTATTTCATATGATGCACATTACTACTTTTCAACATCATGTGCAATATTTTTCTTTAATATCATGTTCACCTATCAATGTAGTGCAATATCATTTTGTCAGTCGTGCAATACTACTTCTTACTGTTATATCATGTTCAATATGACATTGATTAGCAGGCGCAGTCTGTTTTTTTCCACCATTTTCAGTTCATTGTAGTAACTCTTGTACTGATCGAACTCCTACTGTTACTCTATTAAGCACTGGTTTTTGATTTTGCTCCTTGAAAACACTTCTGTCTTGTACATATTTAATACTTTATTGTTCTAAAACTGGGCCCAGTGAGTGACCCTGACCCAGGGAACCCACTGGTTGTCTGGTTGTGAATCATTAAAGTTGTAGTTACTGTACTTATTGTTACTGTAATTTGAAGAATTCTCTGGCACAAGAATTTCCTTTGTGATAAATGAAGTTGTATTGAAATGAAGTTGTATTGAAATGAATTTAACTTTTTGTATTCCACTACATATATTTGATAACTTAAATTATTAGTTACTTTGCAGATTTAGATTATCAATACAAAATATAACTAAACTAATAAATTATGATATATGATTATAGGTGAAGATACCCAGCTAAGATGAGCTCCACCTTCACCAGCTGCTGCATAAAGGTAATTAACATATGAATGCATCACTAATTATGATTCAGTGATATAATAGATATTACTCTGTATCAGTACTTTTTTTTTTTTTACTTAAGTACAATTTTGAATGCAGGAATTTTGCTTCTAATCGAGTATTTTAACACCATAGTATTGCTACTTTTACTCAAGTAAAAGATCTGAACACTTTTTCCTCCACTGCGGACAGTATATTTATCAGCATCACTTATTACTTAGCACTAGTGTCAGAGTAGTGCTGTTTAAAGCAGATGTATGCAGTTGATATGTGGTTTGCTACTTGTAGCTTATGTTCAAGCAGGTTTTAACACACACACACACACACACACACACACAGAGAGAGAGAGAGAGAGAGCCTGTAACAAACTCGCTCACCTGAAACTCGTCAAAACACAAGAGGCAGGTTTCATTGCTGATCTCCATGGCAACCGGCGATATGGGGTCATAGGTGAACATTTTCCCTAGCTTTCGTTTTGGCAGGCTTTGTTTCCTCCGATGGATCCCTTTAAGCAGTACACAAACGTCAGGCACGTCTTAAAGCACACCTGCATCGCCAACCCAAACCCGGCGACAATGCTGAATAAAGCGGTAATTTCACCTGTATGCATAATGGTAGACAATTAGCAGCAGGGCTTCAGGACAAACACAGGGATAAATATAGGATCGCAGGCGCATGAGGAGTCAGAAGAACTTTGATAAAGTCAAGCAAGCAAACCTGCGGTGGTTAGTGCAGTGGAGTGGGAGGATAATACTAACTTTTGTGGATGTCCAACATGAAGCCGTTGAAGTGGACTCTCTTTTTATGAGTGTTTTCCACCCGGGAGTAAAACATATCCATGAGCATGGTCTTCCCTGTGCCTGAGAGGGATTAAAGAAAAGCAATTATTCTAAATCTTGGCATGATCTTGGATGTTTTGTAAAGATTTACTGCCATAGTGATATTAATTACATATTTCATCTTACCAACATCTCCATAGATATAGAAGCCTTTGGGTGGGGGTGGAGGCGGAGGTGGTGGTGGAGCTGGTTCCTCCTTTGGTGCAAAGAGGAAAAATGAGGAAATGACTGAAGTGTGTTTGTTTTTCATCAAATCTTTTAGCAGCTGCTTGTCATCATGAACAATAACACACAGCAGTTACCCATAAATCTGTGGTCACTCAAAATAAATGCATAAATGAATTCCCCTATTAAAAGGCACAAACACTACTACGGGTGACCTACATACACTTCGTTATATTCATTACCATATAAGACTAAATCATGGTGTAATAAACAAAGTATGCTGAGGCATTAAGCCACCACTACAGTGTGAGGTTTCACATTCTCCAGACTAGCCCACTGCAGGGGAGGAAGACAAAGGGGATCTAATCAACAAGACAAGCCAGGGTTCCCACGAAAGAAAAGCATCATCAGAGGAACAATGGGGGGATTTGTCAGACAAAACGGAGAGGACTGGATGAGGCTCCATACGAGATGGAGTGGACTTGTCTGTGCAGCCTGTTTAGCGCTGCTAATTGTGATACAGTACTGTTGCATTGAGGTGCTGCTGGAAGTCATTGTGCTGCCTGCCTCCTATCATCAAAAGGTCTTTGCTTCAAAAAAACGTCCTCTGTGTGACCAAGCTGAGAATATTGAGTAAAGCCAAATATCTCTAAAGAGGGCCCAAGCCATGCGAACACATGTGTCATCAGTGTAATCATGACATGTAATGATAACTTGGAGCATATCAGAGATGTTTTATACAGGGGTTAACAGCAGTGTGGTTGAGGATCGTCTGTCTCTGTAACCCGGCAACGCCAAAAAGCTTTGGAATTAACTAAGCACCAAATAGAAACGTTTGTCCCCTGAAAATTTAATTTAGCAACTATTTCATGGGGACAGTACTCAGTGTCCACTGCACTTGGTGTCCACCGCACAAGGAGCACTTGACTCTGGTAAATGTAGACAATGGCCAATTGAAAACTAAATGAAAAAACAAACTTGTTACCCATCCTCTCTCTCTCTCTCTCCCTGCCCACTCCCCGCTCCTCCCCTCCACCCCCCCTCTCCATCCCCTCCGCCTGTCCTGTGCTGGAGTGAAATACTGGAAGAGCAACAAGCCTTTCCTGTCTGCTCTGGCATAACAGTGTGTGACTTCTCCCTGACTTCCCAAGCTGCTCTCTGGCATGGTGGGGTAATTGTCAGCGGTGGCTGGAAGCCATTCTGCCACGGCAGAGTGGAGAAGGACAAGGCTGTTCCTCAGCCACTCTGTCTAGCTGAGCTCTGTGGCCTTGTCTCACCTCCTGGAGGAGGATATAGACTGGCACATGGGTGGAAAGTTCACATGCAGGACATGGTCACTTTGGCTTTGAGATGACTTCGAGAAAACTGCGTTTTAACGTGTTCATGTTTAGAGATGTCACGTCTCTCACTAAGAAAGTTAATGAAATAACTGTGGGAGTCTAAGTAAGGTTCAAGTGGCACAACTGTCCTGCTGGAGACCTACAGTGTACAGGAGGACACCACGATGCAGGTCTGACTTGAAGAGGGTGGCTCCCTCTAAACAATGGCCCATTGTTAGCCGACCATCCGCAAAACCACGCCACATTGGGTCAATATTAAGTCAAGTGTACTCTCCTCACAGACTTGGTCAGTTAGTGAGGACAATGGCGGCACTTTCACAGAGAGAACAAACACCAAAAGGACAGTGGTATGACCTGATTCAAACCAGAATAATTGCATAAGTACTCCAGTCAGTGTGTATGTGTGTGTGTGAGAGACAGAGCAAGAAATAAGGTGCAATAGGAGAGGGGGGCGGCGGTGTTGATAGCCTAACACCAAAGTATTTGTCAGAGTCCCGAATCAAAAGCAAAAAGGACAAGAATGGCCCAGACAATAGGGATCCCCTCATTACTGCATGGGGACGGTGAGAGAGTAAGAGGGGTGCCGGGACGGGCCCAGCGGGAGGTCTGCCCTGCTGCCTTCCAAAATCTCTGCCTAACCCTATGTGTCTGTGCCAGCCAACCAACAAAACAACTCCCACCACCAAATACTAGACAGTCAGCTCCCCTGACCTAAAAACAACAACAGCCCCCTACATTATGCCGTTCCAAAACTCACATGCACAATACACTTCCCAGACCCCTACCCTCCCTTTGACCTGAGCCCCATGGCCACCATCAGTGATACAACTGGAGTACAGTGCAGTGGACCCAGTGAAGTCCCCCCATATGTTAGACGTCAATGGGGCTTTATAACGGAATGGGAGTCCAGATGCCACACTGTAAAAGGCTTTTAACAAATCCATGCTGCCGCGCAAATTGTAAACTGTGTCCCAAATCATTCACTATTTTCTACCATGTGCACTTTTTTTTTTACTTTTTGAAAAGCATACACATTTTTATTTCTCAAAAAATCCCACAAAGGAAAGAAAGAAGAGGTCTGCAGCACTCACACTTTTTGCTTTTATAAGGTATACTATGCAGCAATGTCAGTTATTGATTGTAAACATGATCTCCACCAAAAGTGAAAGTAAAAGCCGACCCCAGATTCACTCATTTGATATCTCCCCTCACTATATTTGTGTTTTTTTGGCACTGTGTCTCTTGCATGTCTGCTGCTTGCTGTCTGGCACCTAGTTGCTACCTTTTTGTAAAGCTCCAACCTCATCTGAGCGCTGCGGGGGTACACGCCCATAAATGTCCTGAGCACAGAAATTGAGAATTAAAGAAGACAATACAGGCAGAGGGCAGAGTCTCTGCAGAATAACAAACCACCTCACACTTGTAGTGGGTCAAAAGTGATGATTGATAGAGATTACTACTATTAAAAGAGCCATTGTTTACCAAAAAAACTTAAGAAAAAAAATTGTCTGGAGCTGCAAAACATATTTGAGTACAGGTAACAACCGATTAAGTCTGAATTAGCCCATCAGCATTACGAATAGGTCTAAATAAGCATTCATGAATATGATTTACTACAAGGTGGCGACTCTGCAGTGGGCTATTTATAATTAGTACTTTGCAGCGTTGGTGTTGAAAGCAATTGTCTGTCCACACATTATCAAATCCTTTATTTTCCTCCAAGACTTTTCCGTAGCCTCGTTAAAGAGACTCCAGGTTAGCCACCGCTACTGCAGTTCAGCAGAATTCAGAGTAAAAGGCACCAGGTCGTAGACGTGTAAGGCACATTTTAGTTAATGAAACATTTTTTAATTTGATGTATAGGCTACACATTTTTATAGTTGTGAAATGCAATAATCACTTTAGGCCTACAACAATGACAAATGAAAATCTGAATGTTAAAAAAATGTTATTTATTTCCATATAATTTTATTTCACAGCCACTGGGAGCCAGTGGAGAGGGTCTAAAGAGCCACAGGTTGCCCCTGGTCTAAGTCTACACATTGTTTTTAGGGAAGTCATGCATATTATACCTTTAAGTCCAAACATGACAACATGTAAAATGACAACAACTCAGAAGCGTCCAAAATCCTGACTACTACTAAGTGTATATTGTGTAGAGCAGTGGTTCCCAACTGGTGGGTCACAGTCCAAAAGTGGGCCACATGTTTGTTCTGAATGGACCACAGGTCTGTCACGTTTGTAAAAAATGCATTTTATTTTTAAGTACCATGAATTCTAGCACAGAGCTTTTATTTTGCTCTTTCCTGCTCTAGAGTGAGTAACGGACAGCTACTTGAAAGAGACAGCAAACTAACTCATAGACATGGCCAAACGTAAGCATGACGCTGAATGTATTAAACTGTGTGGACCTTGAACTGATAACTAAGGAGAAATCTGGACCCCATGGCTGGACCATTTGGGAACCACTGATGTAGACAATAGTGAATGAGTGAATTGGAGGGTGATTTCAAACCTCACACTAATCTTGAGCATGAAGGGGAAATCTCATGATGTAAAGAGTAGACTGACAAGAAAAAAAACGCCATTTAAGGACCCACTTACTGGCTTTTACATTACCCTTCAATGTCATCACATGGTCTTTATGAGTGGATGGAGTTTGCTCAGTTGCTACTGAGATGCATCTGTGGACTTTTTTTTAAATAGATGGGAGCAGAATTTGGGAAGGATGCAGGGGACATGTCACCCTTAAAGGAGGACTTTTACTTTGACATAAATAAAGACATTTACCCCATAAACTGTTGCAAATAAAAGTCACCAGAATGCAGGAAATTATGTGTTTGATGCTCACAATTTTCTGGTGGAGGAAATTATGTGTTTGATGCTCACAATTTTCTGGTGGAGGCATTTAGCCAATGAAATTAGGCTAAATCACAGAGTAACTCATAAAAAAAATTGCTGCCTTATGCCACTATATTATTAGGTCTGTGGTGTGGTCTCGATCAGCTGACTTTAATCTTTTTATTGATCTAGATCATAAGGAGAATTCCATACAGACTTAATTTAGCGCAATTTAATAAGAACGATGTGAGGCTTTCATGAAAACTAACTTCAAATATATTAGAAAAACAAATTCTAAACGTTTATTGTACTTTGTAGGAGATAATTTATCATAAGAGATTTGACGATTATCATATTAACTCCTTTACCTCGGCAGCAGAGCCTCCACATTTGTTTCCAGCTGTTGTGACGTGGGGCTCTTTATGTTTTGGAAGCTGACTGCTGTCATCTTTAGAGTCAAGCCTCGGTGGAGGTGGGTTCAAGTACACGCTGTTACTGTAGTTCTTCAGGGTGTGCTGCAGCTGACCCAGCTGCCTGAGAACTTTTCCTTGCTCAGCATCTTTCCTCAGAAAGCCAGACTGAACCAGGCGATCATAGTGTCCACTGAGGGCACTGATATCTGCTGCAGGAGAGGAGCAGGATGATGCGGTTGAACTGCATGTCCTCCAACTGGTGTAACCTTGAAGCATTACAGCAAAAGCAGTCTGTGTTAATCGTTACACAAAGCTCATAGACATAACTTCATTCTATTAGATGCAATGAAACCGTGATTGAAAGAAATGCCACTGTAGTCAGGTGTGATGTAGAGGTTATATGTGCTGCAGCCAGTAAAGTTATCTAAGAGGACAGGTTTTAACACACGACATCTCCTACTGCGTACAACATGACGGAAAGACACGTACCTTTTCCGTTGCAGATGACTGACAGTCGGCAAATTATCTTAGAGGTCAGAACAGTGTCTCTTAATAAAACATTTACTGAGCATCTGACAGCTGCAGGGACAGTGTACGCCGCCATGATGGTTCAAAACGCGAAACTTTATTGAAACTCATCTGACACAAATAAGCCGCATGGCACACGCAAGGCACAAATCAGACTGTGACTCGTTTTGAATACATTTTATCAGATGTAACAAGTGTCTTAATTATTTAATTAACATTTATGCTTGTAAACAACTGAAACAAAAGCTGCACATTTTAGACCGAACCAGAGCCCTGCTGTTTTGCTTATATTACTAGATCATATCCGTTTTTATTAATAAGATTAAATATTCCGCTTGTTATTTTCAAAGTTATGTTTTTCATTTTTTAATAATTGATATTATTTTGAGCATTAAATCCCAAAGCACGTCGGATCAGCTGTGTTTTTACATTTCAGCAGCATTTTTTTCACACTGGGAAGCACGATTGGTCCGAATTATACAAATGAAATTATTACAAATGTGAATATCGTCCAAAAAAATGCGATTACAGCCCCTGTGCCCGCTGCTGAGTTGTAAACAAACGGAGCGGCGTCAGCTGAACCTCAGCTGATCGGAAGTGAAGCGCGCTGGCCCTTCAAGCACGCGATAGTGAGAGACTGAGCAATACCGGAAGTTGTATGAATTGCCTTCAACATAAAAGTTACAGTTAGACCTTTTCGGTATGTAAACGATAAAATCACGGGTAAAATGAATGTATAAATCTATGATATCATTAAATCGAGACACTGCTCTAAATATGTGCATTTTTCTTGTATTACGCGGACACAACACCAGCCATGTCTTTTATTTTGAAGGCTAGTACCGGAACGTAGATATTTGCATCCTGGCTAACTTGACACTATCTCGAGCTACTAGAGGGACAGGGAAGAAATGGCTGATACCATAGCTGACACAAGAAGGCTCTTCACCAAGCCTCAGAACTTAAATGACGCTTATGGACCTCCGAGTAACTTTCTAGAGATTGACGTGAGCAACCCTGAGACCGTCGGGGTTGGCAGGGCCAGATACACCACGTATGAAGTCAGACTGAAGGTGAGCCTGCAGTAACAAGTGCTAATGACGTTAGCTTTTAAGCTAGCTACCTGAGCTATCTAACGTCTCTCCTGTAACGTTAACGTTAGTCTAAGAAAGTTATGACTACCTGACATCGGGATCAGAAAGCCCCGAATACAATCACAAAGTCAATATTTAAACGTGTTAATGACTATCTACTATGAATAGGGCGTTAATTGCGAGACGTATAAGCCAACGCTCGTTAGCAGGCTAACAACATTCGTTATACTAGCTAACACTGGTTAGCTATCTGTCATTAAGCTATCTTGTAATTGATGTTAGCAGTGAGTCGAGGTTATTTGACTGACATTAGACGTTTGTTAGTACGCCAATGAGTGATTTGGACAATATTTAAGAGTACGGTGAACCTACTAGTGTTTGCTTTGCTGCTAACAAACATGTTCCTATTGCTTTGCTAAATAAGGGAATTTGTTTACACTACTCTCAAGTGTTTTTCCACAGAGGCGTGAGAGTGCAGCTGTTTTACAAATTCATACAAGTCATATATCTCCCAACAATAATTATATAACCCCTTCAGCAAGCTGAATAAACCATGATTAAATAACTCCTCCTAAAAGTTAAGGCCTTCCTGAATAGTTCAGAGTTGAACTCCAGCCACACCCAAACTTTTTACTGCAAATAATAGATAACAGAATTAGATACACTGAATGGCCATCCCTAAAGGCCTGTATAGCCAAATTGCCAGCTCTCTCCTTCCATTTACACATGCAAATATCACTATAGTAGGGATGCTGATTGGCTTAACAATGCTCTAGTTTGTCCTGACTTTACTTATTAGTCATCAAAGCCATCCCATCTAGTATATTTCAGCACCGGGCTAAAGGGGAAAAATCTCAACAAGTCAGCCTCTCTGGAACTGTCGACAGGATGCTGCCTATCCTTTCCAGTACCCCCCCCCCCCCCCAACCTCAACACACTTCCTTCCTCCTACGCTACTGAAGGACTTGCAGAGGAAAACAAAGGCTTTATTTTTTTTGACAAGATTCTGCCATCCATTGTTGAGCTAGTCAGCAGTTGATCTAAATGCCTGTGTAAAGAAACATGTAAAATTGTTACAAAGTGCTTGTGAAATGTGACTTGTTAGACTCTTGGCTTACACTGTCCGGAAATTTGGCATCATTGAGCAACAAGTGACGAGAGTAACGGTTAGACAGTCCAAGCTATTGCAAAACAAAGATCATGTTCATTTCCCTCAGTCAGTGCCAAGTCAGCTTAAATTAATTTAGACCACTTGTAAACAATGATAGTACTATACTTCAGTGAATCAACACATAGCAGGCAATGATCATACTAAATTATTAACAAAAACAATCTCAAGGTCCACTTACCCACATGCTTTGGAGCTTTTGGCCATGTCACACAGTCTTTATCAGCAGATGGGAGTTTGCTCTGTTGTCATTGAACTGTAGATGTTCAAACTGGGCCAACGTGACTGAGAAATCCCAGAGGTGCTCAGGACAATGGAAAGTTAAAATATCTACAGTTGAATGACAACTCAGCAGACCTCAGATTTAGAGGATCTTGGGCTTAGATGGGTGTTTTTCACCTGCTGTTTCTGAGAACAAGCTCAAATTAGGCATTGTTTCAGGGCCCAGTTATAATGTGATCAGCTGAAAGAGTCTTTATTCAACAAAAACATAAGAGAAAGTCATATTATTTTCTTTAAAATGGCACCATTTTCAGGATTTGGCAAAAAGTTTTTTTCCAAAGACATTTGTGTGCTTCATTTTTCATCAAGTCTGTCATCACATACAATTTGGCATCATTTGAGCAATTCTGGGACTCCACTGAATGCAGTGTTAATGTGCAGGCTGTATTGAGAGTCTGGTACTGTCAGGCAGTCAATGTCTCATCTGATTGCCTCATCTCTTATCTTTAAATTGTCATTTCAGTTGACTGACACCCCTGTAGTTAGTGGCCTGGCGTATTTAGATTGGCAAGCAGCCCTCACGTATTTATAGTTTCCCTTTACCTTAAAGAAATGGGTTGAGGGAAGAGAAGCCGTCTCCAGGCATTAGCGTTGAATATAAGGCTACTGTACTTGATTAGCGTGTAATAATTAGCATATGCGTGTAATCAGCATTATTGTGCACCTCATAGCCCTGTGTGACCCTGCTTTGCATAAGACCACAGAAGAAGCGGCGCATCCCTCACTTCCCAACAAATGTGGTGTCAACTTTGCTTTGCTTCTCTCCTTCTCCTTTCTTCAGCTTTCTTTAGAAGCATTTTCCTCCATCTCCAGCATGTTAAGAGCGTTAGCCACAATGCCTTGGCCTGGAATGCATAGCCTATGCTTTGCTCTTTTTGTTTCTGTCTTACTTATAATATTTAGAAGCACTTTAATTCCGTCATCTAATTATGCCAGACAGTTTCTGTTTATAACTCATTCCCTTGTTTCCTGTTCTCACCGCTGTCCTGCTATCCACCCCGAAATCGAGAGAGCCCTTGTGGTCGCACTGAGAGAGTCTACTTAATCCCGTCATTGAGAGAAGAGAAGAATGAAACAGGCCAGGGTGTGGGGGAGCTGGAGCGTTTATTCCCTATCCTTACCCCCCACCCCCCACTCATGGGAGGGCAGAAAGCCACCCCCTCACCAGCCTTCATCCCATTGCCCACTTATCCCATTTCACTCCCAGCTGTGTGCAGTCAGTTACTGAGTTCATAATGTGTTACTGAAGCCCCTTTGATAACTATATATGGTTTAATGTATAGTGTACACACCGGAGCAAGGGCCTGTTCCTTCTATAAAATCAAGTTTGTCTGGACTCCATTTAAATAAATGTCAGCGTATGCATTTGGCTTGTGACTCATTGGCAATGTCTGAATGTTCATCAAGTTAGTGGAGAAACAAATAGTATAAAGATTAGATTATCACATGAGCAGCCAACTGGTTGCAGCGACTCTGAGGCAGGTTACACAGTCACTTGTTGACAACCGGGCCTGCATGTGGTGTTTAAAATCAATGGGATCAATCCACTTCTTTCAGTCAGGTTTTTTAAAGAGGTGGAAGCTAAGTTCATAGTGAAAGGAGGCGGATATCTCATTTTGCCTGAGCAGACTTGTAATGTCCAGGATCGTGTTGAAACAATGGATTTTTGTTCTCACCTAAATCCCTTCATTTTAAGCGTAGTTTCTTAAATGGCTTATGGACCACAGGAAGCTGGAAGGTTTGGTGTTCTTTCTTCTCTGCCTCTGCACATGTTTTTCATGTTCCTAATGGACAGTTATTCTGCAGAGTCCTGTCATATCACCTTAATGGTTTTTTTTTGGTGGTTGCTGGTTTGAGAGGATCCCCTTAAGCAGTGTATTTGTTTGGACCCTCAGCAAACACGGGGCTGGAGTTGGTGTGTGTATGTGTGTGTTTGAGGTGGGAGGAGGGGGGGTGTTGGGTATTATCAAAATTTCTTGTCTTTAGTCGGTTCCCATCTCATCCAGAGAGCACATTCAGGGGAACGAACTTTGGGATCTCACTTTGTTTATGGATAGGAGTACATAAAAGGCCTCTTATAGCTCTGTCGCTCACTCTCACTCAGTCTTCTACCCCTCCTCTTCTCTACTCCCATAGCTTCTCCCTCTCTCTTTCTTTCTCTTTCCATTTGGGCTATGGGGCGGGGGCCTTTGGTCATTAATAAAATGGGGAGAGATGGGGAGTGGGTGTGTATGTGGGGGGGCGCTTGTCAGGCACAGTCAAGTGTAATCCAAAGTCTACAGCATCCTCTTCGACAACTATTTTAATGGAAATAGGGAACATATTGTATCAAGGCTACCATATCCTACTTGAAATGACAGTATCAAAAGTGGGAGTTGATACTATGGCAACAAAGCAGCTTTTTGCCAGCTAGGCGAGTCGGAGAGAGGGTAGGCTGTCAGGCCGCAGGGGCCGGCAAGCGAGTGAACGAGTGAGAGAGTACATGGAGAGGCGAGAGCGAAAGACCCATAGCCCCAACGCTTTTGTTCCCTGTCTTTTTTTCCCCCCATTTTGGAATATGATGCAATGAGATGGTATTATGTTGCCATTTTTTATGCTATTATTCTGAAAGGAGAGTATATGGGAGGGGTAAGAAGGGGGCATGGGGGAGGTTTAGGATGCGCACTCTCAAACTTGACTTAATCCATCCTGCTAAAAGCTAATGCATGGTGGCCTTGAACTATTCTCTCAGGAGATGAGTGATCTTTGTCCCCTCTCTCCCTTTTTCTCTGTCTCGCTGTTTTTAAGGGTTCTGCCTCTTTTCAACCCATTTTCAATGAGCCCAAGGTATTGTATCCCACACATTATGAATCACATGCTCTTCCTATGGAGCGTAGATTGCACCTTGTACACTCATAATGGAAAGTGAAGCTAGGAGGTTTACTTTGAAGGACATACATCTAGCTTTATGCTCTTTTTCTTTCAAGATACAGTATTTTCTCTTTAAATCTCCCTTAATATGACCATTAATTCCTTAGTTTTGTGTCTATTTTGCTCTCTCTGTTTCTTTTTTTTTTTCAGCTAACCTAATTTCTGTCACCATCGTGTGCTTCCTCTCTTATGTTTTATCCTGTTCCCTAGAAAGCGAGAGAGGCAAAGTGTGCCTTTTTAGACAATTAATGAAATGCTAAGACCCGGCTGGGTGTGGGCTGGTCCCACCTCCCGAACACTGCAGGGGCCAGTAAGTTGAGACACCCTGGTCCTAACCTCTAACCAGCCGTGAAGAGAACAGAGGCCAGGGAAACCTTATCTTTGACTCGTAGAGCTCTCACGCACCGCCTCTTTCAGTGTATGTGTGCGTGTGAGAGAGAAAGAGCGAATGAGACCTCTCATTTTTCAGTTCTGTCGTTTTCGTTCCTCCCCTTGTCCTGCAAGGGCAATCTCTTAATCACAGGGTTTGAGAGGGCGAGAGGATTGAAAGGCCAGGTGACTTTCTTCCCTTACGCTCTCACCGCTGGCTGCATTGTGTAAGGACGAGTAGTCCCGGTTCGCCTGTGTGTGTGCACAAACAGGCTTGAATGCCTCAGGCTATTATAATTACATTGTTAACTGTGTGACTGGTCAAATCTTTCTACTTAACACCTGTGCATGCATGCTTCATGTACATCAGGGTGTGCTTGCGCGTGGTTAAGTGTTTTCAGTGTGCACATGATGGGATTAGAGTCACGGCGGTGGCAGATTACCTGTAACTGTGATCTGTTGTGGTGGGGATTAACTTTGCGGCGCTCCATGCTGTGAGGTAACATGACGCAGCGGGGACAGACCATGGTGAGAGGAGAGTGGAGTTAATGCTAGAGCGCTGGGGTGATAAAGCTAAGATAATCCACTTCTCCTGTGACCTGAGAAAGAGGAGGAGTGCGGGGCTCATTGACAACTTCACCTGGAGAGAACTTGAAATAAGTGGGAAAGGGAAGTTTTCAAGGCTATCGGTGAGTCACATACGAACTCAGTGGGAAAGAGGGAGTGGCAGAGACGCAGTGAGTTTACAAGCACCCATTTGATTTTAAACAGAATAAGGAAGTACTTCTGTTTTTGCAGTTGTCATCTTAAACAGGTTATTTCACTTGCGTCAGGTTTTAATCACATTACAAGTGACCTCATTAGAAGCTGCTTGCAATCTTTTGAATTATTTCTTGCAAGTCTACAGCGAAATCTAGTCTGTGTTTCTTTTCATGAACCACAAAGGTCACGTAAAGAGACTTGATACAAAATGGTTTGTTTATTTTGAAAAATAGCTGAGAGGCTTGCGGTGGTGGTGGGGAAAAACTGTATCATGGGGTGAGGGTGAAACTGCTTTTTTGTTACAGTTAACACTAAAGTTAGGGCTTAATTAACTAAGTCTGAAAACTTTAAGAAATGTTGAAATCAGGTGATATTATACACAAAGATGACGTAATTATCAGCTGTCAAATCACAAACACACAACGCACAAAAAAAGAAAATAAGAAAATAACAGTACAACAAAGAGTTATTAAAGGTTCTAGATAATTATCTTTCCAGTGCAAAGTAAACTACGCTTCAGTATTGCAGGTTTCTCTCTGACACACTCACCTCTCTCTCGCACTCTCACAGACAAACAAACTCTTCTACTTACACCATGTGGTGTATTGAATTATCTTTAAAGGGGCAGTTCACCCTAAAATCCAAAATGCATATTTTCCCCTTACTTGTAGTGCTGTCTATCAATCCAGATTGTTTTGGTGTGAGTTGCTGAGTGTTGGACATATCAGCAGTAGAAATGTCTGCCTTCTCTTGAATATAATTGAACTAGATGGCACTCAGCTTGTGGTGCTCAAAGTGCCAAAAAAAAATAACATTTGAAAAACTCAACAGCAATGTCTCTTTACACAAATCATGACCTGGTTACCCAATCCACAGACCTTGTTGTGAACAGTTTCATGTAGGAACTATTTAGGGCTGAACGATATATCGTTATCGTATCTATACCGAGATATGAACATGCAAGATATTAATATCCCAAAAGGCAACAATATTGACGATATAATTTCCCCATGAGTTTCCCCAGCTTGACCTGCATGTACAGCTCAGCCAATCACAAACATCCTTTTCACGCTTGCCCTAAATGTACAGCTAAGGCCAGCCAATCACAAACCTCATTTCCTGCTTGCCTTGGATCGACAGCAAAGCCAGCCAATCACAAACATCCCCTTGAGCGAGGGAGATGTGGTGCTGCTAGCAACTTGCTAGTACACACAACACATTTGCTAAAAATAGTTTTGTTCGAGCAAAATAAATCATTCAGCACGCTGTGTGAGTACAGATTACAACCAGCAGCAGAAACGAAAGGCAAAACCTACCGGTTGTGGGTTGAATGGGGGTCACAGACGGGAATACGGCGGAGCGCTATGGCCGCCGCAAGATAACGTGGTTTACCGGCGTTTCGCCGTACATGAAGAGCCTGGTGACGCGAGGCTACCAGTGACCAAGAAGCCCGGTTCCAGGTGAATAAGTTGGTGTCATGACTGCCCAGTAGTACCTGAACAGCCGAGCCGTGGCGGCATAGGGAACTGCCCATTGGTCCGACAGCCCATTGGTTCGACATCCCATTGTTCCGACCATATTAAACCCATTGTTCCGAAGTCCATTCCGAAATCATCATGATGCCCTGTGGTTAAGGTCTGGTTAGGTTTAGGCACAATAACCACTTGGTTAGGGTCAGGAAAAGATCATGGTGTGGGTTAAAGTGAAAAAGAAAGTGACAAATACATAAGCTGTGAGCCTGCTCCGCCTCAAGCCTTTCCCAGCTGACCCAGAGCCGGTCGCGGCGCGCCATACGCCTGCCGCGAGCCGTTCAGCACCGCGGACAGTCGGACTAATGGGATGTCGAACCAATGGGCTGTCGGACCAATGACATGGACCCGCGGCACACAGGTACGTGACGTGTTAGAGGAGAAACAAGCCTTTCACATTTCCACAAACCTCACCACACTTTAGGGACTGTTCTTTACTTGTCAGGGGAGGAGGGTGGCTGGTTGATTTCTATTTTATTTATTTATTTTATTTTGATCCCCCCTATGTTCATCACTCATTGATGCTGTTTTTGAAGTATGAATAAGTCAATAAGTAATTTATTCCATTGAAATATATCATTGATGTATTATAGAAAAGTGATTTATCTTTTTATAAATGACAAAAGGCACATCTGCCTCATTTTTGCTGTGGTACCGTGATACTACTCAGAACCGTGATACTTTCACTGGTATTGTACTGTGGGTCCCAATTTTGGTACCGTGACAACACTACCGAGTACTGTATGAACAGTGCCTTGCAATAAAAGACACGGCAGGGACATCTGGGGCCTCCTGTGTCAAGCCCAAGCAAGGTCGGATTGCCGATGCATTCAGTAGCATAATGCTATACCAATCGACGTCCAGCAGGTACAAAGACATTACAAACGCTATAACATACCATATTGCTACACATGATTCCCGTGTATTCAGTCACTAAAGAGGGCTTCCAGAAAATGGTTTGGACTCGTTTTTTGTTTTGTTTTGTTTTGTTTTGTTTTTTATAAAGAATGCTTAGTTTTCACTGAACCCATAGTCATATCGTATCGTATCGAGATATCTGGCATAAATATCGAGATATAAAATTTTCTCCATATCGTTCAGCCCTAGAACTATTTTCATTTTACAGAATTACACCCACTAACCGCATCACTGCGCAGAAGGAAGTGTGCCTCCACCGCTAGCTTATTTAGCACCACTGAACTAGCTAACCTTACCGCTTGGCTGAGAAAAACACCATTAATGTTTAAATCTCATGCTGTCACAAGCACAAGCCTCTCATCCATGAGTAGGTGCACACTTTCTTCTGCACAGTGATACAGTTTCCAGGTGTAGTCTGGTAGAAAGGAAATAGTTCCTACGTTAAACTGCTCACAACAAGGTCTGTGGTTTATCTTGAGCAATTGGGTCATGATTTCTATAAAGAGAAATTGTTGTTGAGTTTTTTAAATGTACTTTGTTGGCGCTTTGAGGACCAAAAGCCGAGTGTCATTTAGTGCAATTTAATTGGAGAGAAGGCAGACATCTCTACGGTCGATATCTCCAACATTGGGCAACTCACACCAAAATGATCTAGACTGATAAATAGTCCTACAAATTAGTGAAAAAATGTTTGTTTTTTTATTTTGGGTGAACTGTCCCTTTAAAACAAACACCATTACATAACAAGTAGGACATAACACACAATTCTTATCCATAAACTGCTCACAGATACCAGATTTTCTTTCCAGTATCTTGTAATCTGAGCCTAGCATAATAGTGCTTGTGCAAAAATGCATTAATCACAATGTGTAAATCACAAAATTGTCACACACTTTTCTCACTTTGTATTTTCTATTGGACTGTCGGCTACCCCACAACCTTCTGGACATAAATGATCAAACTATCAAAACTCGGAATAGTGGAGAGGTGGGTTACAAACATCTAAAACAAGTAAAATTATTGTTGCCAGTTAATTAGGTACATCTCGTTAAAACTAATGCAGTCTAATACAACAGTCCTGCAATAAATCTTTTGCCTGATATCAGACAGAATTGTGAACTCGTTAAATTCTGTTTCCATCTTCAGTCTGACATTGCATCCACATTAACCGATATTTGTGGGAGATTTGATTTTTCCCAACCAGTCACTATAGACCAACGTACCACCTGAATCTAATGTCATTTTAAATGCCAAGATACTGGTTTTGCAGAGGTTTTAAAAGTGGTGTGGGGCGAAATTAAACAAATTATGAAGGTGGGCGATATTGAGAAGACATGCTGAGTCAAAACAGCATTGATAGTAGCGTCTATCTTGTTTATAGTGCTCGCCGTTGTTGTTATTACTCTTCATTGATTCCGGCGTGTGCTTTGCAACGTTTAAAAACTTAACTAGTATCGCCTGTGATGCAGAATGGCTAATTGTTTGTCTAGAGTGTAACGATTTTTATTCATCGATTTTTATTTTAACTGAAAAACGCTGTTTCATGTAGCAATACCAGATGAATTAGTCAACTCAGTGGAGTGGTTTGATACAAAGGTCTGGACCTGGGCAAATAAATCCTACCTTCATGGAGGTTATAATAAAAGTAGTAGGATGTAGTTTGTGGTGCCAGAGGCGTGTTTCTGTTGTTTAGACTCCCCTTGGTAATATAATGGGGTGCACAAAATATTAGAAAACACCTACAGTTTAACAGCATCACAAACTACATCTTTCAAATTATATGTATTGCAGGACTGTTGTATAACACTGCGTTAGTTTTAGTTATGTGTATCTAATAAACTGGCAACTGAGTGTTTACTGTGACATAAACCAGGATTCTCTTTAAACAATTTTGCCAGGTAACATTTTTCAGCTCTTGCTTTTTATTATAAATATTTTATCAAATGAGTTTGCTCTTTCTAACCAAATCCAGGATCCATAATTTTGACCGAGGAGAGGACAGAGCAAAGAGGGTAGAAAACGAATGCCTGCATTTTCCCCATTGAAACACCACAAGAGGAGTCTCAAGGGCAGAAAATCTGACTTAGTATCGTAGAGCGAGGCAAATAAAGAGGAAAAAGACTGAAAGGGAGAGACCATGAGAGCGAAAAGACCACTCCTTCTCTCCTTCCTCCTCATTTAGTCCTGCACAGACCAGATGAAGCTCCCAACCCCTCCGGTTTTTCTGCTCTTCCTTTATGACCACGAACGCCCCCTCCTTTCTCTTTTGTTCAGCCATTTACTCAGCCTTCTAGTTAACTCTCCATCCCCTTTACTGCACACAGTCACAGTCGTCTGCTCATCGATCAGTCTGCTGCTCACACTGTATTCATGCTGCACCTACTTGCTCAATTGCTTTGCTCTTGTGATTCCTCCTTCCATGAATTCTGACCTTCTGTGAATGTGGCCTGCCAATGAAATACTCATTCACTCGCTCCTTGTTTGTACATTGTCACGGGATGGCCATGTGCTGTCAGGACTAGTGAAGAGGTTTGGCATTGTGCTGTAATGTGCTGTTTGCTCAATGTTCTCTGTCAATGTCGAAACATCTCCCCTTTTTAATATGAAATTCACTTTCAAGTGCTTGTCAACAGCAACTTAGAATTATGCACACATCTGCGTATTGGCGTACAAGAACACACACAAAAATGGCAAAACATTCTGAGTGCGATAGACCTTGGTGAGCAAAACATGAGTGAACTTTCAATTTTTCTATTCAGTTCGGTTCAATTTGAACAAGTCTTTGTTTTTTTTGCTCCTCCTTTTTCCCCTTTATTAAAGTCAGAGTAGATGACACAAGGCTATGCCCAGACCCACTGCAGTAAAGCCCGTCACTCTGTCTTTTTCCTGAAGTTAGTACAATCTCTCCTTACCATTTTCTTATGATAATTTTCTGCTGTTTATACTCATTCCCACAGGAAGTGCAACCCTTGATTGGTTGATGGTTGCCTGTTAAGAGGCTATATTGGGGTATCTCAAAAAAATGGTTTATTTTAACTTTTTAAGCACTGTGTTAAGTCTTCAAGGTTTTTAACCCTCATGTAACCATAGCAACAATACTGAGTAGGGATGCAAGAAGGTAGATTTTTTGCCAATATCCGATATGCTGATAACAAATTATTTGGTCGATAACTGAAAATGATATCGATGTATCCAATTTTTCCCCATCTAAGTTTATTGATAATGAAGTTTCTTTGGTAGTGGAATTAACATCATATAAGAAATAAGAAAAAGCATGTTTGACATTTCTAGTAGTTCATTTTAAAGCCGATATTGACCGATGCCAGTGATGTGCCAATATTATCAGCATGTTGGCCGATTCCGATATTTCATTTTAAAGCCAATGTTGGCCAGTACCAATGATGTGCCGATATTATTACGCATCTTTAATACTGGGACATTACCAGTCTCAAGTCTCAGGTGAATCTTATTGGTGGCTATTAGCCCACTAATTACATCACCTTAAACAAGCTTCCTTTTAACAGAAGACTGTGTTTGGTATAAATGTGATAATGCATGCCAGTGTGTTCCAGTATGCCTGAAATAATGGAGCCAGTTCTCCAATGGGAAGCGTCAACTAATGACCATTCTCTATCCATTGTAGTCCATAAAGTGTTAGCAAATAGTGCTTCTCACTATTTCTTTGCAGCCAAGGTTATGTCTTCAAAGTGCTTGTTTTGTTAGACCGGTTTTAGCTCAGCAGGTTAAAAACAAAAAATATGACGTTTACTCAAAATTCATCAGTAATTATTTTGTCAGTCATTCTTTTCTCGCAAATATGACAAACATCACTTTCCAATTTCCAGCTTGTTGTGATGTTGAGTAAACTTAATAGTCTTTGTTCAAGCAATTCGAAGACATAACCTTGGCCGCAAGGAAATTGTGATGGGCACTTTTTCCTAACATTTTATGGACTGCAACGATTAATCCATAAATTGAGAAAACAATTGATAGAGAATGGCCATTAGTTGCTGCTTCCCATTGGAGGGCTGGCTCCATTATTTCATAGTGGAACACACTGGCATGCATTATCACATTTATACCAAACACCGTCTGTTGTTTGTTTTAGGTAATGTAATTAGTGGGCTAATAACCACCAATAAGGTTCAACTGAGACTTCAAAGAATCAATTTTACAGACTAATAAATTAATCAAAGAAAATAATAGATTGATTATTTATTAACAGTTATTTCTGACAGGGATTTAAAGTTCTGGCTGAACGTGGGTTCAAAAAAATGAAGACAGTCTCAGTTGTTTCACCTGTTTAAAGGGGCTCTAAACAATATTCGGAACATTAATATATCAGCAAACAACTATTTGCTTTGTAAAAAATATAGTGACGTTATAGTGTCCTGAGCAGAGAATGAAGTCAAGCCACCTCTGAGCTGTTATCCAAGTTTCTTTGTTAGTTGCAGTGGTAGACGGTCTGGCCAGACATGCATGTTACTGAATATGAGTCCTGTGTGTGTATCCCACTGGCTGACTAATTGCTGCCGCTCTGCACTGCACTGCGCTCATATGGTGGTTACTGCTGATATCGGGACAGTGTCATCGCTGAAGCATAGCACTCACCCTCAGTCCCTCCCCAGGTTAACACTGTTAGCTCTGTCAGCACTGTTGCCGTTGTTGGCACTGCTACCTCAGCCACCTCCATGTTGAGAGCCGTGTGCAGACCTCTGGATAATAGACATGTCCTGAATATTGTATAGAGCCCCTTTAAGGAAATTTCCTCAGTAAAAAGTGACACATTTAAGAGTTTGCCACCTGCCTCTGTGTGTGTGTGTGTGTGTGTGTGTGTGTGTGTGTGTATCTACAGACCAACCTTCCCATCTTCAAGCTGAAGGAGTCTTGCGTACGGAGGCGGTACAGCGACTTTGAGTGGCTCAGAACGGAGCTGGAGAGGGAGAGCAAGGTGAGCCACTGAGGTGAACTCAACAAAAAGGCTCTTGAGTACTTGGCTTTTCAAATCAGCACACAGCAACATCTGCCATGTTTTTGTGCGGGAGAGAAAGTTGTTGTTTCCTTTTGAACCTTTGCGATTTGTGAAGATTTGTCCTGCCATTAATGAAGACCATAAATTATGTTTTTAGCCTCAGAAATGTCATTAAAAAAATGTTCTTACCACATGATACTGTACACATTATCACTACAGGATCATTGTTTAGTGAGCTGTCTTTAAAAAAAAACACACACACAAAACGTTTTACTTTTTTTAAAATTGAAGCACTTAAATCCTCATTGATATGTTATTTATGCATATTTAATTGCTGCTGTATGATTTCTGTGGATGCTCTTTTATCTCAGGTGGTTGTCCCACCTCTCCCGGGAAAAGCTCTTTTCCGGCAGCTTCCGTTTCGAGGGGATGATGGGATATTTGATGACTCTTTCATTGAGGAGCGGAGACAGGCTCTGGAGCAGTTTCTCAACAAGTAAGCCTTTCCTTATCTTCCTTGTCTTCCTCTGTTCCACGAGGTTAAAACAATTTATTCTTTACAATTTTGTTTTTGTCGTCACAGTCGCTTGCAGCTCCTTCCCGAGCGCGGTATCATTTTAACTCTCAAGAACAATGAAACACTTTGTGCAATAAGTAGATTCAACTTTTTCACTTCTCTTCATATTGTTAACAAACTGAACCCGTAGAGACAGACAGGTCTCTTTCCTCACTATCTTCCTTAATTCTCTTTTATAATTACTTCGCAAAGGACAAGAACAACCAAAAGAGGACTCAAGTGTGCACCCCCACAACATAATTTTTCCCACATTTGTTTTATTGTTGATGTGTAATTTATGATAATTGCAGCTCAAATTACAGCGCGTGGTTCCGTGGGATGGTGTGTGCACCTCTGCTTATTTTTGATCCAGCATGTCCTCATTTTCAGCTGCGGAACAATAAAAGTTACAGTGTGATTGTAATTATTTGCTTTGATTGCAGACTTGGCCATTATCTTTGTTTCATGTGCAAATGCATCAATGTTTCCTTTCGGAATATTAAGTGCGCTAAGACAGTTGAGAAAATTAAAATCCATAAATATGTTTTTTTAAAGAAGATGAGAATTCGTTAGTAATTAAGATTTTTCTCCCCACTTTGCTTCGTATGAATGAAACACTGCTGTTGATCATATCATTGTTCAGACTTGATACTGGCCGATGTGGCTGGCAGCATTGTTTAATCTGTGATTGAGAGCATTGTGAAGAGGAAATCTCTTGGAATGGTAAACATGGTTGTCGCTGTGAAACAAGTGAGCGGGAGGAGAGGAGATAACCGTCAGTTTTGATTAGGCTAGTCAAACATAATTCATACTTCAGGTAAAGAAGAAGGGCTTGCATCCCCACTTCACAAAGCAAGCAAGGCCATGACATTTCTCCATGCTTCAGCTGCACCTTGTCCTCAATGTCAGCATCTCAATTTCCGGAACCTATTAAGCAGAGTTTTTGGGGGAGGGCAGGCATGATCTCTCCAGTGATTGCCCTGGTATTTGACTTGTGAATGCCTCCCACGGGCCACTTAATTTGTCTGAAATATTTCCCATTAGAGGTTAAGATGCATGCATAGGTACAATGTCATCATGTTGATCTGGTCTGAGTAATATACCGTTTTAAAAATGGGATGTTTTTGGGGTCTCAGGTGCACCGGCTCATTCTCGTTAAGCTCCGTTTGCATCATCTGAAGGGACATTTTGGGATGTTTGATGTCAAAGTGGCTTTACCAAAGGAAAACAAAAAAATAATGTCCTGAATGCCCCTTGCTTTAACGTCACACAGATCAGGAAAGCGGAACCAGCGACACTTATATTTTGTTTCCTAAACAGATGCTCAGAGCAGAGGATCCACTGTCTGTTGGCTAGCTGTCACTGTGCCCTGGACGACATGCAGAAGAGCAATAAAAATTGGCCATTTAACCAAGATTTCGCACAAGGCAATGCAAACGAAGCTTGGTGTATTTTTTGCAAAGAAAATTTTCAAACTTTGCACAATGGAAGTCAAGGCAGTGAAGTCCCACATGCAGAATGAGAAACATTAAATCGCCACCCACTTCTGTTTATTCTCCCATGTCTTCAGTAAGCTTGGATGTTACTATAAATATTTAGGCAAAATTATCCCTAAACCTTTGTAATTCATGTCTTTGTTCTTCAATTTTGTTTTTTTGTAAAAGTGGCATTAAAGAAGAAAAAACAAACCTCTTAAATCTAACTTGTTTCTAGATGTGTTGCTAACATACAGATTAATTTAAGTGAATCATAGGATAATCAAAACACATTCACCAAGGCTCTAAAAAACTGGTTTACCTAAAGTTGTGTTGTTTTAACGAAACTTAATCACCTCTTCCCCCAAACTGTGCTTTCATATGGTAGTGCAGTTGCATTGTGCATCATTTACTGGTTGTAGAAGTTAGGCATGTGAACACAACCACACATCCATAACCAGTGTGTGCAATAGTTATATAAAATGCTCAGTAAATCTGTCTTTGATGATTAAAATCTACAGTCGTCCCTGTGCTGCTAGTCAGTATACATGGTCAGGGTGTTCAAAATGTCATTAATCCTCATCAGCTTTATCAGTGACACAATGGTTCGGAACATCATGCAGGCAGATTTTTATCTTGATCACCGTTAACTTTTTAAGATTTTTTGAGTGTCATTGCAGCCTTGTGGTTAAGATGGATACCATGTAATTGTAACATCCCCGGTCCAACCAGAGACCTTTTTTGGTCTATCTATAGTTGGATCCCAAACCCATACTACACTAAGTCTCAGCAAGTTTTGATTTTGTGGTGTTCAGCAGTTTGTGCCTTCTATTAAAGAGACAGTAGAGAGAGGACAGGAAATGAGAAGACTGAAGGATGGGGAATGACATGCACCAAGGGTCCCCCAACAGGAAATGTTGCATTTCATGGTTGACTTGAAACCCAGAGGCTAAAAAGATTCCTCAAACTGTTTTATTTGTTAATGTGATACTATTCTCCCACAGTGCCTTGCACAAAGGAAATGGTGTAAATTAAAGCTAATTGTGGTATTGTCATTGGTATATAGTAGAGATGGGACAAAGTCATTGATTTGAAAGTCACAAATAAGTCCTAAGTCTTTGCGCTCAAGTTCCAAGTCACGTCCCAAGTCAAGACTGAGAACCTAAGTCCTACACTTTGGGTTTAGTGTCCGAAACAAGTCCTAATGCGCTCTTTACAGCATGTAAAGCCATTTTAACAACAGAGTAATATTATGTAAAAGATTTTGATTTTTTTTAAAAAAAATCATAAGTGCTTTTTAAAATTAGTTTTTTTGTGTTAAAACATGCTTGTCAGAAGTTGTTGTGTCTCCCTCTTATTTTCGACCAGCTCGTTTTTTTGTTGCCCATGGCAGAGTGTTTGTGGGAATGGGAATGTATTATCACTCAATCTTTGCTAACATTTTTCTAACTGGCGCTCAGTAACATGACATTACTTCTTCATGGTTCTCTCTTGCAACTTGATTGGATGCTTGGATTGGTTTAAAGAAAATGGATTTGAGGACTTCAGTGTCAACTTGCTGGAAACAAATAGCGTTAATGTTAGTTTATTTTAGGAAATGGAGGGAAATAAATCGATCCATGAAACCATTTTGAATAACATTTTTTAATCTTTTGGCCTGGGGAAACGTACAAGTATTTTCAAGTCAAAATGCAAGTAAAGTCAAGGGTAGCGCTGGGTATTGGTACTCAATACCTTTTAAGGTATCAGCCAAAGTAACCCAATACCACGTAGTATCAAAACCTCTTCAGTCAAATGTTGATCCTTTTGAGGCAGGGGTTTGGTGAAGTTGAGCGTGGTGTAATTGACGGAGTTAGCAGTTCAATCCAAAACGTTTGAAATTAATGTTGTACAACATGCCAATCCACTCACACTATTGGTATCGGTATTACATACAGGGTACTGGTACTGGTATTGGTATGATAATTTTTTGAACATTACCCAGCCCTTGTCACAAGTAATTCGTGTGAAATTCCAAGTCAATGAGCAAGTCCTTTTTGATTTTGTCAAATCTAAAGTCATCAAATTTTGACTCAAGTCTGACTTAAGTCATGTGACTCAAAACCACATCTCAGGTATTCAGTATGGAATCAAGATGCAGCATATATCTACTCTGTCAACTATAAAATAAAGGCAAAAATGCCACACAAAAAAGGCTACAGTTTCTGTCTTTTTTTAAGGATGTGAGGGTACAGTAGTGTCATTTTTTACATATCTTTTAAATTCTTTTGCTTTTTATGCAAGCGATTATATGACTGATACCTAACATTTTTTTTCTTCAGAAAATGTTTCCCATATTTCCTACCTTAAAGTCCAATGCTCCTGTCAATCTCTGTCTGTTCTGTCCAACCATGTGTCCCTGTATCACCGGGCCTCATCAGTTAACACAGCCACTGATGTTTGAAGCCTGCCTTCTGCTCTTGTGTTTCAGAGTGGCAGGTCACCCTCTAGCTCAGAACGAACGATGCCTGCACATGTTCCTACAGGACGAGTTTGTGGACAAGAACTACACCCCATCCAAAATCAGACAAGCCTGAAAGAAAACACAGCTCTGCTCGGCCTGGCTTGGCTCAGCCTTGCTTGGCCCGACAACCCAAAGCTCTCTTCACTGCTCCAGGTTTCTCTCAGACAATAAACATTTCAATGACAACTTCCCCTCCCCGTGCCCCCCCCCCCCCCCCAAATATTATTGTTCACTGCCTCTTTTAGTTTAATTAGTGACCCTGATCGGTGTTTGTTTTCACTTTCTAATTGGAGTCAAGAATGTTGGACACATAAATGTGGTTGAAAGTAATTTATAGTAATTTCTCTTTATGTCTGGAAATGCCACTAACATGGATATATTATGTATTTATCATTTAGCTATGTCTTGAATATATTCATTTATATAGCAACATTGAATGAGCGTTCTATGTATGCAAAGCTCTTGTAAAGACCCACAGCGTTTCCCATTATATACTATATATCCAGTACTGGCATGTTGCGCACGATACCTAGCAACTAAACACACACACATACACACATATATATATATATATTTGATGGGCCTCAACTTTCAAATCACACTTAGTTGATCCTCTCTTCAAAAGGAAGCACGTGTGTGCATCGACCAGCACCTGCCAGTTATCACGATGATTTTCTAGTAAGACAGAAGTAATTTACACAGAGGGAACTGCAGTATTTCTACTGGCTATATGCATTTTGAGATTTGTATACTGCTGTGCCATTTTTGTTTATTTTGAAGATTTTCCAATAAAATAGGTGAAATGTCTCCACGCATAAATACATCTGTTGATTTGGACTGTTGACCTGTCTAACACTCCACACTGGATAGTCCACTACTGCAAGCTGCTGCGATAAGTAAGTCATCCACCATCTTCATTACAAAGAAGTTTAGGCCTATGGCTGATTTAAAAGAGTTCATTAAAGGTACAGTGTGTAGGATTTAGGGGCGTCTGTTTTCAGAAAGGATTTATAATATTCATACCTGTGTTTTCATTAGTTTATAATCACCTGAAAACAAGAATTGTATTTTTGTTATCCTAAGTCCAGTTCAGACCAAAGATTCGCAACATCAACAAAGAGCAGGTTTGCAATGTTCTGAAAATCTGCCAGTTCATACCAATGCGACCACATAATACAGTGTATCATCTCCATAGCAACAACTCTCGGTACTTCGGCTGCAAGGATGTAAATAAGACAGACTTAGACTCAGCAGGAACGGAGGGTGATCGAACACGCCTTCTGCACTTTCCCAGTGGACTCTGCTACAAGCCGATTGGCTGCAAGAACAGTTGATGTGCCTTTCGTCATAAAACCAGCAGCTGGCGACTTGAAGAGCTGAGTGTCAGGTGACACCATCAGCTGGCTTGAGTCTAATTGAGACAATCCAGTTCACACCGCTGCAACTTTTCTCTGCAACGTTGTTTCGTCTTGTTGCGACTCTTTGGTCTAAACTGAGCATTAGAATGAGCTGTCTGTATCTACATATTGAGCGGTTCCTCTCCCACAGAGTCCGCCATGTTGTTCTACAGTACCCCAGAACAAGACAAGCCAAACACTGGCTCTAGACAGGGCCATTTCCATTTTTTTTATGTTTTTGCATTTTTGCGTCAGCTATCAAAGTTCTTCTACACAGCTGACCCTTGAGAGAAGTCGCAGTTCTACAACCTCACCACTAGATGCCACTAAATTCTACACACTGGACCTTTAAAATATCCTCCTGAGATCCGAACTTCTGCTTGGCATGCATTTTTAATTTCTCCTAGCTATTTGGGATCGGTAGGACCCGATAAGTATAAAAAATAAACATTGTCAACACTAATTAAGTCCCAGTGTCCTCAACTGGGACAACAGTATAATAAACAAGTCTGAACCATAAAATGTGATCAGATTTTGGACCTTGTCCGCTTTTGTGTCAGGATCAGCTGCAGACTAACTTGGCGAAGATGGCTGCCATCTTGTTTTACATAGATTAGTGTATTGTGCTCTTAGTACGACTAGATTGCACAAAAAAGTGTCCACAAACGAGTACAGCAGGTCTAAATTAAGTAGAATGAAGTATAAGGTCAAGTAAACCCAAATGTGATGTCCTCATATGAGGACACAGGGTCTCAGGAGGATATTCCCGAGTTCTCATTAAGAATAGATTAGGCTACTTCTAAAGGAAAAACACTTTATAATAAGGGTGCAAAACACATGCTTGAGTAATCCTTAACAAATCTATGATTCTTGATCATGTAATGCAGGATGTATCGTGATTATTAAGTCAGACTTTATGAGATTATGATATATGATGATATGCAGCCAAATCCGATCTGATAAGCATATAGTACTTGTTCAGTTCCTCTTCATACTCATACTTAAAGTGAATGTACATTAATATTCATTTGCAAATTAGTATCATAAAATGTTTTTGCTTAATGGGACACATGCCAGCCAGGTAACTTGTAAGAAATGTGGTCGACAATTAATGTGTCTCATTTACGCTCAAAGCTGACTGTTGGGTCATGAAGCAACAACGTGTAAATGTTTGCAGCTGACAACCAGTTTGATAGAAAACTGCTTCATATTTCAGTGAGAACAGAGCGGCTGATCAAATGCATCAATCTAAAATGTCCTTTTTTAGATTAACTGCATTCCAGCTAATTTGGTTTTATATAAATTAATGTATCAACTAATGATAAATGAGCAATCAATGAATTATTAATTTATAAAGCGCTTATAAATCAGTCTTACATTAGTTAGTCATTACTGTAAAACTTCAATTAAAAGCCTAGTCCCAATAAAACACCCAGTCACTTTTACTAGCCTGGTGTAGCTACACATTTTGACAAATAAAAGCCTGTCTCAATTAGAGGCCTGGTCTGATTGCCAAGCCGTTAATTTTTTATGAAGTTCTTCTGATGTATAAAAGTAGGTTGCTGGCCACCTCAAATTATATGTCCATTCCTCTGTTACCCTATAAGTTATTCATATTCATTTAGTCTGTAAGGGTCCTCAGATTAAAATAACCAAGGGGGTGTTTTCCTCAAAATTAATCCAAGTTGTGAGTATTGTTTTAACAGGATAAAGTTGTGTTGTGTCGGTATGCTGGGTGCTGTAATCCTGATGCGTTGTCTGTTGGAGCTTGATCAAATGAATGATTCATAACTGATACATTATCTGAAGCCTAATTTTTATACAAGTAATATTCATACTGGTTTAAATAAACAATTTGATCATGTTTCCTATTTTTGCTGAGAAACAGCTTTATGTAAAAGGAATTAAAGGCCTGTCCCTTATAGACGCCTGTCCCACATATGGGCCTGTTGACTTAAGTGATTTAAGCAAACAATGGCCCAAGCTGTCAATTTAAGGTTTATGCACTTATGCATGTGTTTTGTGCCCTTATTATAAAACTTTTTTTTTTAACTTATTGAGATCTTGGAAGAGCATCTGGTAGTTTTTCGAAGGCAGTTTAATTCAGTGTCTTTTATTCTCTCGGTCACCACTCTAAATAGTCATAACTCCAAATATGTACAATAGAATAAAAACATCACAGGCCACAAAAACATTTTTCCAAGTGCTGAATATCATTTTATCCAGTGTTAGTGCCTAACTTCACAAAAGTCGACCTAGAACAGCCTCAAACAGGACACACCAACACAAACAGGACAGTAACCACTTAAATACAAACACCATCTTCAGATGAATGTACAGTCAGGAGGCAACGCAAGCATGTCCTTTAAAAGTCTTTTCCTTCATTGAGTTGGCACCTCTTCTTCTCTCTTTGCCCCGTGCGTTTGGTTTCAGCACCGGATCGAGGGACAGCGATTCACATCCCCCATTACGCATGCGTCATGTTTTTTCTTTTGGTTTCCTCCATTGGGATTGATCACAGCAGTAAAAGACTGAATTGGTCGTCAAGCTCATTGGTCTCACAGACACTCAAAAAACTTGTGAATATATAACATTTCTTTGTCAGACATACTTGGCACGTGCTCTCCGGAGTCTGTAGGCGGTATTTAAACACTGTGGGTTTCCTGTGCCCACACCAGAGACTGCAGGGTTTTCAGTATCACAGGTAAATCTAGAATGAAAGTTACAGGCTAATCCTTAACTAGAGCGACTGTTAACAGGCTACTTGGTGAGTTCCGGCTGTGTTGCAGTCTTTGTTTCAAAGGAGCCAAGAGGCCTAAACAGGCTATTTTAAGACAGCCTAAGAGATTTTTGTGCTCAGCGAAAATTCAACCCACGGTTACACCTGCTATGATTTGACATTCTGTCGACTGCTGGGTGGGTCTCTGGGCCTTTCAGCTCAAGTCTCTTCCAGATTGGGGGGGGGGGATTCATATATCGCTGGACTTGTACATGTCGGAAAGGAGCCTGGTGATGGGCACGTTGCCGATGGTTTTCTTGAAGAACACCTCCTCTATGGTGGACGGGCCCACGGAGCGCAGCGCAGGCAGGAGCAGGAGCAGCTTCCCGAAGCGACACGGCTGAGTCGGGTACCTGAAACACATCACTGGGGTCAAACACATCCTCTGGCTCTCCCTGGCTCTCTGTGCACAATGTCTGACAGCAGCGTGTCCAATTAACGCACACCTGTGGTACAAATAGCTGCTAATTAACAACGAGGTTCAGCTGAGACACCTGTGCACAATTACAGCAGTGGCTTATTGCCTCATTAACTTTATAATGAATCTGCCTGCTAATAGTTACCTGGACGAGACGGATCAACATGGCTGTGACACATGCATGAGCTTACAGATGAATAGATAGATGGATGGACAGATAGACTGATAGAGCTGACTGTTACCTGGTGTGTATGTAACTGTTGAGAGTGAGCTGTGCCTCGTCCTGTAGTGCAGCGATGGCGCTGGCGTTGCGGAAACTTCTTAACTCAGTGTTGCCATGCGTCGGAACTGTAAAACAGAGGCAGTTTTAACCAAATGGGTTATTGATTTCAAAGGTGGGGGGTACAGTCAGTACAGGCACAAATCCTTAAAGGGCCTACCCGAGGTAAAACAGAACACCATGTTGTTTTTCATAAATTCCCTTCATGCATAGGTGTAGCCTACATGTCCCCCCACCGAGGCGACACGCCCCCCTCAATATTTAGAACATGTGCATTTGTTCCCCCTCCCAATAAAAACGTGAAATTAGCAGAGGACTTTGCAAAAAAAATGCACAAAATTAAATGTTTGTCGTTCAAAATGTTCTAGCAGAGGGCCCCCCAACCCCTCACGTTTCACATGTGCCCCCCCAATCTTATGTTCCTTTCATAGGTGTAGATTTCATGGGGGACCCAGGGGACGTGTCCCCCTCAATATTTAGAACATTTGTTCCCCTTCCCAATAAAAGCATGAAAGTAGCACAGTACTTTGACAGAATTAGACATTTACATACAAAATATCTATAAAAAAAACTGCAGTAAATTCAGTGTTTGTTGTTCAAAATGTTCTAGCTGAAGGCCCCCAACCCCCACATTTCATATGTGGCCCCCACAATGTTAAAATGAAACCTAGGTCTTTGCCTTCATGAAATAGATGGGCACAAATCCCCAAAAGGGCTTTACTTTTTAAGATACCCCTACCATAGGCAGGACAAAACACCATGTTTGTTCATAATTTTAATATGTTCTCTTCATGCATAAGTGTATGTTTTGGGGGGACCCAGGGGACACATCCCCCTCAATATTTAGAACATTTGTTCCCCTTCCCAATAGAAACATGGAAGTAGCACAGTATTTTTACTTTGACAAAATTAAAGACATTTACAACAAATTGATGCAGAAAAAAAATCTCCAAAGAAATTCACTAAATTGAGTGTTGTTCAAAATTTTCTGGTGAAGGGCCCCCAAACTCCCACAGTTCACATGTGGTCCCTCCAATGTTAAAATGAAACCTTTGCATTTGCCTTCGTGAAGTAGATGGTCATTACAAAAATATTTTATATGACAAAAATGATGAAACTGATCAATACACTGACTCACCTCATAAGTAAAATAGTGCAGAATAAAACCCTTTTGGAGATGAGGGTACCTACTGAGTCTCATTATTTTTCACCTATAGCTTCGATCTAGTTCAAATTTGGACTAATTGTGCCCCTACACCTCAAAGCAATATGCTTATCAAAATGTGTATTTATTATAAAACTATAGGCTTTTATATACAGAGTTGTCATGGGCAGAAATTTTACACAAACACCTTTTATAAAGAAAGAAAGCTACTGTTCCAGGTATATGATGGTATGTTAGCACAGTTCAGGCCATCACACTGATACAGAAACTTGGCAAAAAACAACAAAGCTGGTGTAAAGTGAGGAGTAAAATGTATTTATCTGATGTTAATATGT
The DNA here is from genome assembly GCF_041903045.1 of Epinephelus lanceolatus. Classification (NCBI taxonomy): domain Eukaryota; kingdom Metazoa; phylum Chordata; class Actinopteri; order Perciformes; family Serranidae; genus Epinephelus; species Epinephelus lanceolatus. The sequence continues at coordinate 19,630,925 of NC_135746.1, forward strand.
AACAAAGTATGCGAAACTAAACTGCTTTAATCACTCATACTTTTGGAGATATATCAAAAATGTAGTTAGCTCTATTAAACGTTATGGTGCTCAAGATTTTACAGTGTATCTCACGATGCTTAAACTACACTCCAAGCTCTGTAATAGCTGTTACCACTTTTAATGATTTTATACAGATTTATGAAATAATTTTTAGTTAGGGTTATTCCCATTTCCATGCTCTTCATCCATTCTCTGTGTAATTTCTATCATCTTATAAAACACAAACACAATTTCATCTTCCAAACCTTTTCTTTTCAAATAAAACTGTTCGTTTTTGGATTGTAAAAGTGAAGGGTTCCCACATCCCCACCTCCACCCCACCCTTATTTACGCCCCTGGTTTTAACACCTAAAAAGGGTGGCGTATTATTACATGAATATTGATATACTATTAATTGAGGTACTAAAATAACGTTTGCTTTAATCCCCCGCGTCCTTCTCCATGATTGTTTTTAGGCAGCAGAGATGCTTCAGAGCACTTAACCAGAAATAAAGGTTTCCAGTAATAGACTGTAATAGAGGACACAGTAAAACACCCGATGAGACAACAGCAGTACTCACCGGCTTTAAATGTCACGATACATTTCAAACAGGCGAACTCTGTGGCGTCCAGACGCATCTGCCTGAATCTGGTCACTACCTCTTGAAGTGCTTGAATCTCAGACATGATCTTATTCATCCGCTGAGACTCTGTGTTTTCAGTGTTCATTCCTACAAGTACACATGGAGAAAACGTCATATATGCAGGTATTTATTTACATGTGCAGCCCATGAGGCCTGTTGCTGGCCTGTGCTCACATAAGCTCTCCCGTGCCTCGTTAAACATACCAGAAACAGCAAGAAGAGTCGTGGAGTCCACAGGAATGGCCCACTGCGCGATGCCCAGAACAAATAATTCCCTCCACGCGTCCTCCAACAGAATCAGCTGCAAAGAGGAAGAGTTTCAGTGTTAAACTGTGCACTCTACACCAAAATGAAGCAATGATTTATTGCATTTTAAGCCTTTTTTGAAACTTTTTGAGTAGCAGTGCAATATTAACTCGTGCGTAAAACATAATGTACATTGTTTTCCATATGCGCACAGGGTGGTTCGTTTTAGTAAGGCGTAGAACCATTAAAAATGAAATATAAAGGACAGCTGGCAGTTTGTCGTGACTGTTGCTCACGTTCAAAAGGCCCTTCTGGATATACTGTAAAGCGTACCTGGTCAGATAAAGGGAGGGTGGAGAATGCGGGAACACTCTTCGCCCACTTGATGCTCATGAAAAGGAGGCGCGCCGCCGACTCGCACACAGACTCCGTCGCCACCTCGTAGAGGTACATGGGGGTGCCGCTGACTTCATGGGGATACTGGGAGAACGTGAGAGAGAGACTGTCATTATCAGTTTATATTCTAATGAAACACAGTTCAGAGAATGGTGAACAACAAAGGTCAAATTCCAAGCCCCAGCACCTGGTTTATAATTATTAGTGTTGCTTGTGGAGGATTTACAGTGAGAAATCTAATAGGCGGATTTGTGGCTCTTACAGGCTGCTAAATCGGGGCAAGAATTTCAACTTCTAACCCTTACGGAGAAAAACTGTAATCCTATAATAACATTTGGGAAGGCTGTAATACAAATATCCACGGAATATCATAAACTATTAAAGTGTTAAAATATTTTCATGATTTAAAAAATGACATAAAAAGCTGTAAATGTCAGGTGGGAACTAAAGAAATCACAGATTGATTTGGAGGTGGAATATTAAGCCAAGTAAAACTTACACCTAATAAATCCTAGAGGATAAGAATAGTTTCCCCAAACTTTACCTTCGGGGTGGGCTGTGCCAGACCCACGATGGCCTGCCTCTCCGGTGTGGTGGACACTGCGCTCATCTCCAGGTTGTGAGGCTCCAGTTGCGTGACCGTGGTGAAGAAGGGAGGGCCGGGCAGCGAGGATCCCGGGAAATGGGTCGATGACCCGTTCACCTCTTTGTGGCCCCGGAAATATAGGGCGACCTGTTTGCGGATGGTGGACGTCCGGGGCCCCCTCTCGTGTTGGACGGCTGTGAAACGGGACAGAGTGAAAGAATGATCTCTCCGCAGGGATGAAAGGCTTATTTATCCAATTTATTTATTAGTGGCTACAGTTGGAATTAAACTAAAACTGTCCCTAAAATCAAGGAGTCAAAGTGCAAATTTGTTTGCGTAAAAGAAAAAATAATTGCCTATAATGAATTGTGATGCTCCCAAAGAGTGTAAACACCATCCCTCTTTAAAAAAAGTAAAGAGAAAGTAATTATCAATTCTTCTTTAAGCCTTCATTAGCAGCCTTAAACACTTTCCCATCCGAGTTACACACCTCCACCCCAAACGCCACTGCATGGCGTGTCTATGGCCGAAGTGATAATTCAATTAAACCCATTTACCGTCTTTATTCATGTTCACTTCCAGACACTTTTTCAAACGGCACGCTCGGCACTGGTTTCTGTGAGTCTTGTCTACGGGACAGCCACCCTGCACACACAGAAACACACGGGGGGAGAAAAAAGAGAAAGACAGTTACAGCCTTCAGTTAGATTTCTCTCATCTTGCACGATCGAAGTCTCCTCACTATTATCCTCCTGGGAGGCCACACTGCAGGTGAAAGATCGTGCTATTATCGTGTAGTCATCGACCTGCTCCCCTGCGGCTCCAGCGCGGCCTCATCCCGGAGGATAAGTACTCTATCCCGCCCTCTGCTGCCTAAATCCTCGCCTTCGAGTCATCACATTAGATTGGATTACACCTGGTATATTATAGCAGCGCGGTGTTTAGCCCAATACTTAATGGTGCAGGCATGACACAATTAGGCTCATCAAGGGAGACTTAACACAGCGCCACAACCTGGGGAAAGCAAATGGAATCTGCGCGTAAAATGCGCATTCCGTGCGTAAATCTGGCAACGGTTTTTGGATGAGGACCAGGGACGTCGTGTCTTTTAAATCCTTTCTCTCTAATAACACTGAGGGGACAAAATTCTTTTGGCACGTGTGCAACACTAGATTACTGATAAGATATTTTGGCGTGAACATGATAGATAATTAGACGCAAATACAATTTCCTGTGATTGCGTGTATCGTTTGATTCTCCTCAAAATGACGCAAAAAAGACAAGGTCAGCAATTTCTTAACTGGGGTTCTTTTGCCACAGGCCTGTGAAAAAAGGAACAAGGAGCCAGTAGGATTTAAATAAGGATAAAAGGAGTAGGCCTCACCTGAGAGCCAGATTTACAGACGTATGTCCTGTTTCTGCGGATGCTCCTCTTGAAGAATCCCGAGCAGCCGTCACAGGCGTACACACCATAGTGTTTCCCAGAGCTGCGGTCGCCGCAGACTTTGCACGGGATGTCCAGAATCCGACCTGAGAAAGGCCCAGAATCAGTTATCACTCGGCTCACTTTTAAATTTATAAAATGTAATGGCACAGTGTGACTGTTGCCCATCGTATATGCGCAACATCTGGATAAATTCCAAGAACAATTTCCAAACTTGACACAAAACTTGAGAAAATTGTTGCATGTGAGGTGTTTGTCTTAATTTAGAGGTGTCAGGTTAGCTGCTTGACTTGAAGTGGCACTGTGGACACACAGGTAATGCCAAAAATGAAGTCGTTTTGAACTGTGGAGCTATGGACTAATGGTCCTACAAATTACTTGTGTTTGTCCGACAACCCCACAAAACACACACACACACACACTGGACAGCGCCCCGCACCTCATCCGGGCATGGGAATTCACGGTGCACATTTCAAGAATAAAGTCCGGTGGGAAGCGTCATATCTGAGCTCTCTAAGACAATGGCCCGGGGGCGCACAATGGAGACATTAGGGGAAAGTGTTAACTTAATGATTTTCCCCCATTGAACCTCGTCTGACTGCCTGGATCTCGACAAGCTGCCAACTCCCCTTCATAATGGGACTCGACAGCTGCTTTATCCCGCAGGTCTATAGGCCCCAGGATTAGGGAGTGACACTGCACCATGAGAATAATGCGCACCAACTCGTTTCACCAACTCAAATGAAGTGTATGTAAATCGACCCCGGTGTAGATGAAAAAATGTGATTTTTTTGTGTGAAGATTTTGTATTCAAATCTATTAAAAAGAAGTATATTTGTATGCATATGAGGGAGGCTTTTTTTCTATTCTGGAGGGAAAAGCCGTCTATGTAATTACACTGACGTTTTGCCACCTGCTCATTGATTCGCCAGTGACCCGTCAAAAAGGGTAGCATGGGAATAACTACTGAGCAGCAAAAACAATGACTTCAGGAGGAGAGTTATAGGGCTTCAATTGGCAGATTATTAAGAATCAGAAGGCCATGTGGGCTATTTAACTGCTGGCCACAGCCGTGTAATTGCCATAAGATGGAGAGAGGCAACTTTTAATGTGGCGTTTATGTCTGGAGAGAGTTTGAGCAGAGGAGGTGGCCTGTTGAGAGTCATCCTCTCATCACGGGAATAGTTTAAAAAAAAAACCAACCTGCTGTATAATCACTTAGGCCAGGGTGAATCTACATGATTTAAAATTAACAATAAAAATATTGACCGCACTCACTGGAGTCAATTAATAGATATTTAATAAACCAAAGACAAACAAGTCATCTGCGCACTGCCAAAATAAAACTTTTACGCGTACTAAAATTGGAGACAAACGAAAGTGCGCAAAATTCCACCAGGATAAGCTCAAATAAATCCAACATTGTAGATTGCTGAGAGTCGATTAAATAAAACGACGCACAATTTTGTTGTGAAGCGGGGAAATGTATTTAACTTCCCGCTGTGGGGGTCCAATTCGTCTCCATTGTGTGCAGTAATTGCTTGAAGATATATGGCATTTTCTATTAACGTAATCACCATCAAGGCGAAAACCTACTAAAAAGAACTGGAAATTAAACTTTATACTGAGTGCAGGAAATGTTTCCACCGACCACCCATAATGTGGGTTTGAACTCGGGTGTGACACAGTTGTGATGTTGTTTTATTCTAATTTAAAACAGGTTATTAACAGCAGTGTGAGTGCATGTGAGCACCTGAGGATTAAACAACCGAAGCAACAGTTTGACGTGAATAATTTTCAAATGGTGACTCATAGAAGCAACACATAAGAAAATATAAAATTAATAAAAGTGTCCTACATTTTTGAATACAACAATAACCTTATTTAGGCCGATATTATAACACAGGAGTGATTTAATTTGGATTCATTGTGAGGCCTAACACAAGGAGAGCTGCAAAGGTGAAGAAAAAATAATAATCTGAAAATTTACACAAGAAAATTTCAACACAACGAGAAAAATAGTCAACAATTAAATTAAAAGCCGCTGAACACATTTATGGTGAATTATATGGCTGAAATATTTTGACAGTAGTGCAGAAACGCGCGCACGCAGACGCGTAAAGGCAGATAAGCGCTGTTTATAAATCTGTAGCACACCAGCAATTCAGTAAGAGAGGAATCTCTCACACAAACTTTAAAATCACATTATTAGAGATTAAATATCTTGCTGTTTATTACCCCTTTATAGAAGTTAAATGAAACTACAGGCAACAAGTGGCATCAGGTGGGACGCGAGAGGAGTACTGAGAGCACGGATACTGATTATTTATGTCTTTACCCCTTAAAAACGAGGTTAACTTAACAAACATTATATTAAAAGATAGAGAGAAGAGTCAGACTGAGGTGGTTTAATTATCAGTCATGACAGAGACAAGTTTACGCAGCGTAATGTGTGCGCTCGGCAAAAGAAGCAGCTCTTCCCCACGGATCCCATTTCTGTAACACCATGAGAACTGAACTGATTTTTTTATTAGTGAAGCTCTGATGGACATGAGAAATATAACAGCAGCTTTATGTTCATGTTTAACACACCATGCCTGAGAAAGGCCCATCACAGAGGAGTTATTCTAACACCGGGCTGCTCTGTATCTCCAGATGGACAGAAACACTTACTTGATTTGACGTTGAGAATATCCAGACAGCCACTTGTTGAGCCGGCGGGTTTGCTCATCATGGACACTCGACTTTTAAATAAAGTTGAGAATGAAAAATGTCCTCTTTCTCTTCTTCTTCTTGCTGACAAACACAAACTCGCAGCACTTTCCTTTAAGTGTTCACCAGCGGCGGTGAGATCGGCAAGTCAGCGCCCCGAGTTGCCCAACTTGACAAAGCAGATATCCGATCTACAAGCCCCAAATTAAGACACGGGATTGTACATTGTACCGGACAGTCTTCGCCTCCGATGTGCAGGATCCGTGTTACGGAGAGAGAACCGGACTGCAGCGACCGGTGAACGGCGACAGCAGCCCTCCAGCTCCGGCGTAGAAAAGTTGGAGTTAGGGAAAACGCAGCCTGGATCTGGAGCGCATCCGACGGTGCCAACCCCGGTGTGTGAAAACAGTCAAATCAAAAATGTCTTGAGATGCTCTGACAGGTGAAAGCTTGTTAAAACCAGGACACGATGTGACTTTGTGCTGCGAGTTCCTGAAATAAGCCTTGGTAATATTTATGAGAAGTGTCAGGAGGAGGCTGGAGGGTGGAGATCTCCACTTCCTTCATCCACTTGGCTTTCTACTCCAAACTCCAGCCTGACGTCACTGGCGTGTGAGGGAGAGTGTGTGTATGTGTGTGTGTGAGAGAGTGACTGATCGTGTGAATGTGTGCACAAGTGATGTGAAGTGCCTTGCTCATGGATCAAGAGGCATTGCAAACAAAAAACACGTGTTGCATGCATGTTTTCTGCAACATTATGATTTGTTTTAGATATAGATTTCATCATTAAGGCTGCAGCTCTCACAATAACCAACCAAAAAGACTTAAATATCCACACAATAAGCCTTATTTAAAAACACAATTCAAAATATCACATCACATATTCAAAAATAAAACAAATGGAGCTGAATTTGAGGCGAAAAATCGCAGCCATGAATAAACAGTATAAGGAGTGCTGTGGTGTCAGACCTGAGAGGTCACTGTGGGCAGAGGGGCTCAGACATGAAGGAGTGCAGTGTCATGTCCACTCTGATCGTCTGAGGTAGACATGATACTGATTTTTTTTTTTTTTTTGGCTGCATTAATGATGTGTTGGATGTTTGTCACACATTATCACAGATTAGAAAAGCTGAAGAGAGATTCATATTTATTTAATATTGTAGAATAATAATTTTTAATATAATTTCCTATGCTTGTTGCATGTCACTAAGTCGTCTTTTTTAATGGCTTATTTTAAAGTAATTTTGAGGTTCACTAATGTCAGTATTTTACAACCTGTTGCACGTATTTAAACTAAGATATTAGTGTCATTATTATTATATTGTTATTATTATTAGTGTCCATTCAAAGGATTTGGCATCGACTGATGAATGTGGTCAATCTGCACTTCAGCACTTTGAAGCAAAAACAAGGCTCCTGTAATGTGGCATAATGATAAATAAAAACACATATCCCTCCCCCTTTTGTTTTTGCTTGAAAAACATTTAAAATTACATTTAAAATTTTAATCAGTGTAGTTAAAAAAACATCAACATATACATGCAAACAAAATACAAAAATTGAAAAAACTGCACTCTCACCCCTTTTGCATTTTAAACATTATAGCTTATAAAAAGCAATAAATAAAATATAAAAATAAACAAATAAAACATCTAAGTAACTACTATAACTTTTTATTTAGCTCTTTTTGTTCACTTTTTGTGCACAGATTCATACAAACATCACCTCCACCCTGCAGTGATGTACATATTTAAATCTCAGGCTTCTTTTTAAAAGAATTTTAATGTGTTTATTACAGTTTTTTTAAACTCCTATCACACTCTTCATTATTATTTTGACTCCTCCTCCTGCATCCACTTAAAAGCTGCAGTTGTTTTTCCTCAAACTCTTCAAACTTTTGCCACTAGATAACAAAATTACACAAAATCTTGCGCAGAAAATTCACTTTAACAATAATTATTAATGATAAAAAGAGACAAGATAATTTTCATTCTCTCTTTCCCTAGTGACGTCAAATCAATTACTTCATTAATTCCATAACTGTCTTTACCTAGTGAATAAACTCTGCTGCACCTCCCCATCCTGTGGTGCCGGGCTGTCCGGAGGGTCGGGGCCGGGCCGCAGGGCCGCAGGGCCCCGCTCACTGACACTCTGACCTTGACAGCTTGCTGCGCTTTCGCCGGGTAACTCCAGAAATCCATATTCTGTTTTTAATTGTGTTCATTCCCACGGTACACTAAAGGCCATATGGACTCACAAAGTGTCGATTTAAGCGGACAGGGGCGAGGCGGAGAGGCGTAGTTAATTGCAATCAGCCATTGTTGTCTTTCAACCTGCCCTTTAGCTGAACAGACGAGGCTGGAGACTAACAAGCCTGAGGAGAAATCACTATAATATTCCTTTGATTTTTTTTCCTGCAGGGACACACAAAGAGCCCCGGGTCCTCAGTAGGAAGTGTACAGCCATATATTGTGTTTCTGCCTATAAATTCGCCACACTATAAAAGCTACACCTTTATTAGACTTCTCTTATTTATAGAGGGTTACACATTAGTTATGATACTTAATTATTTTACAGCCTACTAAAAAAGCAGAACTAAGATGTCTAAAATCAAAACACTTGTCCCCATTCTCGCAGATCAATAACATTTTCAGTTATTTCCAAGTGTGTGCGGGTGTGTGCGCATGTGTGTGGGTGGCTGCCGGGGTGGGGTGAATGCTGAATGTGTGACATAATCTCCTTAACTCGTCCTAATCCTCCTCATTCACTGATAGCCTTTACACAAATATAACCAACATCATGGTTGCCGGGGTTGCCTTCTTTCACTTTTTTTTGTATTAGTGACTCTCTTCTCCTCCAACAGTCAATGAAATGACGCGAACAAAGGGGCCAGTGGATTGTGTATCTGTTTTTTAGGGGGGAGCTCAGCATCGGTATACGGATACTTGACATACTATGGGACAGACTTAAACAAGGAGAGAGGAGTGAGAGTCCAACAGAAGTCACCGCAGAACAATAAGAGCGCACACACCTGTTGATTCTTGTTTTTTTTCCATCTTCTAATGATTTAAAAATTATAATAACAACTGCATTCGTTCAACACAGTATGCAAAGATGATAAAAATGACATATACAATATGTAATCTGAGTGTTATCCCTGCAGACGATCCCCGACTGGAGCCCGGAGTTTAACCATCTCTTTACGCGCTGCTATCACCGTGCAGGCCCCCTGACCGCCCAGGCGTTAACCAATTGGCTTTGGGGAGAAGTCACAAAGCTCCAGAGAGCAAATAATGGGGAGAATTCAAGCCGAGCAAAGACCCACACAGCCGTGCATCCTTTAAAAACTGACCGGGGGAGATCATAGGCATCATAGGCATCATAGAGCCCACAGACACTGATGATGTGAAGCTGAGAGAGGAGAGGAATCAGTCAGTCAGCTGTTTGATGGCAGATAGAAAATGTGAGCACCAACAGAAATGCTCTCTCCTGCATAATTTTAATACTTGATCTTACTTAATTTAATACTTGATTAAATATGATTAAACTTTCTAAATAAGTGAAAATATGCAGGCTGATTTCAGCACCACGGATAGTTACAACGGGAGGCATACCTGTCTGCCTGCGAGCTCATTCACAATTTAAAGGGGCCTTACTTCTTCATTTATAAACCAAGTTAAAGTGTGATTGTTTATACGAGTTAAAATCTAATTGTATCTTAATGAATGAATCATGTCACGCAGTCAGTGTTTCGGACTTGGGGTTGATCTTGACTCTGATCTCCTGACAGTCAGGCAGAGCAGTGAATTCAGCCAATCAGGATCAAGTATTGTGACTGCTCTCCCATGAGGCCTACTGAGCCTTTTGACTTCATCTAGACTCATAAAAATGATCAGAACTTTAAGATAACCCTTTAGCAGTTGCAACCTTTATTTAAAAGCTAAATCATGATGATATAATTCAACTCAAAACAACTTTATTAATCACATGAGGGGCATTTGTTCTACATGGGGACAAACTAATCTACAGGCTCTCAAGTGGAAACTGAAATCCGGGGTCTCACTTATAAATACTAAAACTGTTTTTATGGATAACAACTTTTTTGTGGGAAGTGGCGTACGCCTCTTTCAGGCCTCGTTTTGTACGTACGCCATCTTTATAAATAAGACCCCTGGACACCAGTGTGCTTGATCAAAAGACTGACTTTTGATGTGATTTAATTGGCTTATTGTTTGTTTTATTATAGGTATGCAGGACTCCGTGGAAAGCTGTATTCACCCAGTGGAGTATCCATGTGAAGTAAAGTAAGCTGACTTAAATTGGACCCAATGAAATGTATCAATATATGTTATTTTTTCCATTTACCTACATGCCACTAGGTTCATTTTGTCATGTGGACATTCATTTGGGCAAGTTTTTTTTTCACTTTACACCCAGGCTTGGTGAATAAAGTCACCTTTTATTTCACCCAACATGATAACAAAACCCATTTTAAAATAACTCAAAAAAGCTGTATCCTCTAACACAGGGGTGTCAAACTCATTTTAGTTCAAGGGCCACATACAGTCCAATTCAATCGCAGGTGGGCTGGACCAGTAAAACCGTTGCATAATATCCTAAAATTAACAAACACATCCACTTTTTCCACTTTTTTTGTTTAAAGAACATTTTAAAAATGCTAATCCATTTACAAAACAGATGACAAACAGCCTGTGATGTCTTCAGAAGAATAAATGCAATTTCAGCAATATTTCTCAATTTTTCTCACTGACTACAACTCACTGTCATTATTTGGCGTTTATCTATACATTTCCACTCCTTAGTAGTAATCCTGACAATATCACACCAAACTAAAATTAAAGAAAAGAAGTGTGGTCAGGGTGGAAAAGCATCTGAAGCAGCATTTTACATGAAGAAAGCTACTAGTGCATCAACATTAGGTGTGCTAAGTCATTCAGTGGCACAGATTGGAGCCTTTAGCGGGCGGTTATGGCCCCCAGGCTGTATGTTTGACGCCCCTGCTCCAACACACGTTTCTCTTGAGGAATGGCCTTTAAGTGGGTATTTTTCTGGTGTCCTGTGGTGGAATGTAACTAAGTGCTTGAGTAGTTTTTACTCCAGTACTGTACATACTGTACAAGCACAACTGAGATAAGTGTTTGATTGACAAAAACACAAACTCTTGATAATCATTTATGTTATTTTCATGTAAAAGACTGAACATTTCAGTGGTTCTTGGTCTCAAATGTGATTATTCATTGTTGAAATTCTGATTTATTTGTAATAATTTTAGAACTATTGATTGAACAAAACAAGCACTGTGAAAGGGTGGCTTTGGACTCTGGGTACTTCTCACTATTTTCTGAATATTTAAACAGAAAAGTAAAAAAAAGGTAGATTAAACCAAAATGATACTAATCAATAGTTGCTGTCCAATACAAATAATTAGCTCCACCTCATCAGCCACAACAGTAAAATGCTCCTTACTCATATAATAATCTTATGATATAATATATAGATATATCTATTTAATTTTAATACTATATACAATGTGTGTATTACATCCAATGTGCAATTACCCTGTACAGCTGTCAGTATATACCCATACATATATGTTATTTTTTCCATATGTGCATGACTGAAAGGTGTAAATAGTATTGAGTGTGTAGTTGTGTCTAAATTTAGTACTATATATTTTTCTAAATCTGATATATGTCTTGTATGTATTTATGTATCTTTATTCTGTAAGTATTCTGTTGCCATTCAACTTATCTTATCTTATCTTTAATTACATGTTTCTCCTGATAAATGGCCTTTAATTTGGTATTTTACTTAATACTGGTGGAATGTAACTGAGTACTTGAGTAGTTTTTACTCAACTACTGTACATACTCTACAAGCACAGCCAAAAAACAATTGTTTGAATGACAAAAACTTTAACTCCTGACAATCATTTGTGTTATTCTCATGTAAAAGACCGAACATTTCAGTGGTTGTAACTCTCTCATTATTTTAATTCTGATTTATTTGTAATCATTTGAGAACTATTGGTTGGACAAAGCAAGCACTGTGAAAGTGTAGCTTTGGGTTCTCGGTGCTTTGCACTATTTTCTGAATATTTACTTACCAAAAAAGGAAAAGTGTTAACTATAGTCAAGATGAATCCAAAATGAAAATAATCACTTGCAGTAAAATGCCCCTTACAGGTGAATGCATGAGTGATAATAGTTTGACTTTTGTTTTTTACAGTGTGAATATTTCTCTCCCACTGCCGGTGGCCCCAGTGGGAGGTGAGTGTGTCACTTCTGGTGCCACACAGTTTACTCATCAAGACCCACAAGTGTTCTCATCAATTACAGTAAACCCAGTGAGGTGGGATCCCTCAGGAGGACCACACCAGTGACTTTACCCCCAGTCTCACCATCTCCTCCACCGGTGTAATCCACATCCAGACACACCTCTGCGCGCACACATGCAAACCCCTGCACACACACATTTACACACACACACCGTGGAAGAGTTCCCCCTCAGAAAACACCCCAGACCCAGAACCCAAACCCAGAAACCCACAAGTTGGTGCGGTGCAGTTGGACGCTCTGACAAATCTATTTGGGGCAAATTGTCAGTGAGAAACTTCCGCTCGAACTGCCGTGGACAAAACTGGCTGTTGGGGAGAGCAAATCCCGCTGCATGAGGGTGGGGGACAATGGGGGGCGAATGTGTTGATGTGCGGCCGGTGGCTGGGGAGGGACAATGGACGGATTAGTCAGTCCTCTGGCTGACTGATTTGAGATGGCTCCTCTCAGCCTCTCACCGTGGGGAGTCCCATTGTCCCGCTTCTGATTCCCACTTCTCACAAACTCCAAACAAAAGTCAATCTCTTTCTCAAGGGATGGGGGGAAATATCGACCCGTGTTTCAGCTGGGGAAAGTGACTCAAAAACTTATTTGCAAGAGATGGCTGACTCTCTAACTCCCCGTCCACTTTTTTAATGTCTTTTTCCTCCCCTCCTCTGCGCCTTCATCCTCCTCATTTGCAGTCTCTATTGGCCGGTGGATAGTGGGATGTTGAATGATCCCGGGTTTTCAGACTCGAGTGGGGCTGGGGCACCTGTTGGAGGCTTAGAGGCGGCTTTGCGGCCGGGGTCATTAATATTAAAATATACAGAGATGCCATCACGGGCTGGTCTGAAATCGGTCTGATGTCGCCCCTGGGTTCCCTCTCTGGATGGACCTCTGCTTTCAGTCAGTCGTGAAGAGCCTTCTTTTCTTTTTTTCTGTCTTCTCTTTTTCTTTTTTCCCTCCCTGAAAAGACTCGTTAACAAATTATGACAGCTGAGTAGAGGGGCTTAGTTTGTTCACACTGCAAAGACAAACACGTGAGAGCCAAGGAGACCGCGATGTGATCAATGTATCTACAGTTCATTTAATATTCCGCCTGCATGTGCTGTGTGTGTGAAAATACCAGGGTTTACCAGAGCTGAGAAAACAGGTTGCAGCCACGCAGAGGTGACTAGATTTATGTGTGGGAAATATTTGTAATATAGCCAAAAGCTTTTATTTTCTTTGAATATAAAGTCAACAAAAACAAGATTTACTGTCAGGAGTCAGGTTAGAGCTTATTTATGCAGAAAGGTGACATGTTATTTATGATTTTTTTTTTTTAATTGAGACTCTCTATGGAAGCCTCCTAAAGATACTGTTAGTCATTGTAATGAAGAACCTTCTCAAAATAATGATGTATTGTCTTAAAATGACAGTCTCAAAATGATTTAGTAGCCTATCTCAAAATAATAACTACTAATTTCAAAAACAATGGGTAACTTACCTCAAAATAATGACTTATTTTTCTCATAATGAATAGTTATCTCAAAATAATGACTTAGTTATCTCAAAATAAAGATTTAGTTATTTCAAAAATAATGACTTATTTATTTAAAAAAGAATGACTTGCTTATCTTAAAACAATGGCTTAGTATTTAAAAATAATGACGTGTCTCAAAATAATGACTTTCTTATTTCAAAACAATGACACTTGTCTTAAAATAATGACTTACTCGTCTCAAAACAATGACTTAATTATCTATAATAGTGACTTACTTATGTTGAAATAATGACTTACTTATCTCACAATGACTTAGTATCTCAAAATAATCAGAAGCCTTCTCGAAATAATGACTTAGTATAAAAAATAATGACTTACTTGACTCAAAATAAAGACTTAGCTATTTTTTTTAAATGACTTAGTTATCTCAAAATAATGACTTAGTTAATTCAAAATAATGACTTAGTTATCTCAGAAATAATGACTTAGTTATCTCAAAAATAATGACTTAGTTATCTTAAAATAATGACTTAGTTATTTCAAAATAATCTTAGTTATCTCAAAATAATGATTTAGTTATCTCATAAATAATGACTTACTACTCTCAAAATTAATGACTTACTTATCTCAAAATAATGACTTAGTTATCTCAAAATAATGACTTAGTTATCTGAAAATAATGGCTTAGTTATCTCAAAATAATGACTTACATATCTCAAAATAATGACGTAGTTATCTGAAAATAATGACTTACTTATCTGAAAATAATGACTTAGTTATCTGAAAATAATGGCTTACTTATCTGAAAATAATGGCTTACTTATCTGAAAATAATGACTTAGTTATCTCAAAATAATGGCTTAGTTATCTCAAAATAATGGCTTAGTTATCTGAAAATAATGGCTTACTTATCTGAAAATAATGGCTTAGTTATCTCAAAATAATGACTTACTTATCTGAAAATAATGACTTAGTTATCTCAAAATAATGACTTAGTTATCTGAAAATAATGGCTTAGTTATCTCAAAATAATGACTTACTTATCTGAAAATTAATGGCTTAGTTATCTCAAAATAATGACTTGCACATTTTAAAGATAATGAATGATTTATCTCACAATTATGACTTACTTATCTTAAAATGATGACTTAATATTGCAAAATAAAGACTTACTGACCTCAAAACAATATCTTACTTAAATTAACATAATGACTCAAAGTATTTCAAAACATTGACTTACTTATCTCAAAAATGATGAGAAACAACACTAAGTTATTTTTGTGAGAAAGTTGCTCATAAATTGAATATCTTCACATTAGCCACACTAGATTTGATTTTACACTGCCTTAGTTTTGAGTCTAAGGCAATAATTTAATATCACATATTTAATGTCTGTATTTTCACACATTGGGACCATGTTGGAAGTAAATGTTCTTTTCGTTTAACATACTATCCCTTAAAGGACTGGTGTAGATCCATACATTAAATCCAAAAGAAAAACATGCAAATACCAGGTTCCATTGTTTATTCAGTCATTCACAGTAATGATAGTATTTACAGCTGACAGAGTCAACATACCTTTATTACACTCATTCACTCTGTTCTGTTAATGGAAGTTTACATTCCATACAAATGGGTGAACTTTGTAAATAGATTTCATAATCAGCCAAATTTAATATCTCTAATTACATTTTACAGTTGTTTTGTTACTTTAGCCAATCTTGTTAAAACTTCATGATGCATAACATATGATTTATACATGTTCAGTAGACACTGTGCACCCGTTTAGCTGAGTTCTTGCTTTGAACGTTAATATTGGAGTCGATGAAAACTCAAATCTGTTATCAAAACTTTGGCACAGAGGCATTGCATATTTAAGAGACAGGCAACTTATGATTGTTTTTCTTTTATCTGCAATAAGGTATTCTGTGAGATATTAATAACATGAATATGGCACATTTATTCAACTTTATCTATAGTTTTAAAGCAGCAGTTTTTAGTTCATTTATCTTAAACTTGATGAGGGATTAGAGTTTGTACGTGATATGATATTTACAGCTAATGCTGGCTCCACACTAGTCGTGATGCCACAAAATCACGCACTAAGTGTACATGTCTTATGCTCAACTTGAAGAAGATCACAGAGAAACTTTCCATCTTCAGCAGATGAAAGTGAAAAAGCAGCCTTAAAGGGTCTAACTCTGCTCAGTGAAGCTCAAACATCCAAGTGGAGAACCAATAAGCCAAAATATATGTTTGACTGGAGGGTCCTTTAACAGATTGCTGCCTGTACATTACAGTAAAGAGAGTTTCACATATATGTGCTGCCACAACCAACCATGCTGTCCGTGCGCACACAGTCTCTAAATGTCTTTAAAAGCAGTGTGAACAGTGGTCTCGGTCGTCAGACGGATTAACCACAGAATGGCTGTCGTCAGCGGTTCTTCACCTGGAGTCACTCTGACAGTCATTCTGCTGTTTATCCTGCTCTGTTCAGCAGTCGGTCTTGCTTCTGCCCTGCTTCCCCTGATGTTATCCCGCTGGCTCCACAGGTCAGGTTCAACGGTCACGGTCTGGGGTCACAGTTTCCACCCGTCATTAACCCTCAGGGACCCCTGCGGCACAGGAGCTGTCATCAGGAGCCTCACACTCACCTCACAGGTCTTAATACACACCCAGACACACTGGGGGCTGGTGGTTAACTGATAGAATCAGTGCAGGCGACCTTCCCTGTGTTCAGACTGCGGTGTCATGTGTGTGATGAGGCTCTTTGGAGAGCAGATCTGGGTCAGCGTATGAGTGTGTGTCAGGTGACATGATGAGAATATTGATGAGCGTGTGGCGTTTGTAGGTTAGTGGTGGATATACTTTGTGTATATAGTTCCTCACACTGAATGATAGGAGGACATGTGGTCATTTTGATTAGAAGAGTCCGAGACAACACTGCTGAAATTTGCTGTAAGATGCTTTCAGTGTTAAGTGAAGGGAGATTAGTGGTCTAAAGTTTTTATATAGTGTGAAGTTGACTGTGTGTAAATGCAAAATCCCCCTAGAGTGGAGGGAAAACACAATGGATGAATGAGCGTTATCTAATGCTCACCTGGTGGAAAAACAGACAAATAATGTGAAGAAAAACACTGGATTCCTGCACACACACTGTCAGCACTGAGTTCATCCGAGGTGTGTCTTATTTGTTAAGGACCTCATCAGGCAGGTACACAAGTTTAAAAGCCTGTATCATCATGGCTATATGATTACAAGACCAGTGCCAACTCAGTGCTCTCTGGAGTTCCTCGGGGTCAAACACACATAGACAAGCTCCAATCACATGTGAGAAATTGTGCTACAACTTTTGGCTCCCTCCCTAGTCAGCGTTTGTATGTGGGGCCCATGTGGTTAGCAAATGAGCTGAAAAAAGGGCCCTATATGGGATTGTCCAAGGGCTCCATAATGGTCCCATGCCAATTGCCCACATGGGTGGTTTTGCCCAAGTGGGCCCCACATTGGTTATGCTATGGCTACCTGGGCACCAAATGGGTACGGGTCCAAAATGAACATCTTATCTGGGGCCCGATTGGGTAAAACCCCCTATGTGGAACCTTTGGACAATCCCATATAGGGCCCATTTTTCAGCTCATTTACTACCTACATGGGCTGCACATACAAATGTTGGCTGGGTCATTACACCTGTAACTACTTGATGAATGAACGTGGTTTAAATATCTTTCATTTCTTTATTTACTTGTCACACATTGCTTAAAGAATCCATAGAATATACTGTATGTAAGTTATTTACGTTTTAGGACAAGACTACAGCATGAATCGAAGCCACATGCCACAGCATTTATAGTCTTAGGTAGTTTGCAGTGTGCTCCTCAGATGGGCCTTTAAACAAATACAAAACTACATAACACACATATGTGTCCATCACTGTTGTTTTTGACAGAGTGTTCATTCATTGAATGGTTTTAAGTGTATGAGAGAGTCAGATGTTACTGCAAAAATGTCACATGTTAATTAAAGGGACAGTACACACCTAAATCAAAAGTACATATTTTTCCTCTTACCTGTAGTGCTGTTTTTCAATCTAGACTATTTTGGTGTGAGCTGCTGAGTGTTGGAGATATCGGCCGTAGAGTTGTCTGCCTTCTCTCGATATAATGGAACTAGATGGCACTCAGCATGTGGTGCTCAAAACACCAAAAAAATACACTTCACTGCCTGGCTGCCAGAAGAAAATGCATTATGTGTTAATACAAACCACTCAGACTTTCATACATATCATATCAACATTTCTAAGGTGATGTAATAAATAAGCTGTCATTGGGAGCTAGAGAGGATAGTGGGTGTTGTGCCACCTAGGCAAGACGTCTGCCAAGCTGCAGACCTCTGTTTGAAACCAACACATTCTCTCACAGACCCCGTCACATATTGGCCCTTGGTCGCAGACTTTCCACGTCCACATATGATGTGAAAGGTACCCTGGGTGTGTTGGTTGTTGACGTTCTGGACGCAGTGTCACACTCTGCCTGTAACATGTATCATCTGTTTTCAAAATACATTTTCTTTTTCACAAGAAATGTAGTTTGCACACAGTCTCATTCAAAATAAACGCACTACATCAGTACAACTCTGCTAGTTGACTTTTTTGTCTTCAACAACTAATGCACGTGTTTATTCTTTGCCAACACTCATACGTGGTCGGAAACAACGTTCTTTTTAGGAAAACAGAACAAGGTCTGGCTTTACAGTCTTATGGGAAGCGGATGCTGGTCCCTCAGACAAGGGCCGTCCTGCCTGCCCTACGGGGACTTCTGTAATGGCGACCAGCTGCGCATCATGCCGACGTGAAAGGATTGCTTTTGTCATCAGTTTCAGACGCTGGAAGTCACTGACAAAGAGGTGGTTTTTGACAACTTTGGTAGTTGGCTGAGCTGTAAGGCTAGCTAGCTCAGTGGTGCTAAGTGAACTAGCAGCAGATGCAGCTTCCTTCGGTATGTTGGCAGGTGTAGCTCGGCACAAAAAAATAGTTCCCACATGAAACTGCTCACAACAAGGTCTGTGGATTATCTTGAGTAACCAGGTCATGATTTCTGGGAAGAGACATCACTATTGAGTTTTTCAGATCTATCTAATATAGAAATTAAGAACTTATAAATAGTACTACAGGTAAGAGGACAAATATGTGTTTTTGATTTGGAAGTGAACTGCCCCTTTAAGGTCATGCCTATATAGCATTAATTTGTTTCCCTCTAAAGTTGGTTACTAATTACTCAATACTTTGCAGCATTGGCTAAAATGTTGAACTGTTGCAAAAGAATACACAGAACATTTCACTGAGCACTTCATTAATTTGCTACCATTCACACACAGAAAAAGCTGTGAGGACATCACATGTATGCTCCTTCATTGCCGATTGTATAACATACACTATGTAGCGACAGGAAACAAAGGCTGGGCCTGGTTAACTTGTGTAACATGCCAGTAATAGATCCACTGAGATCCAGAATACATTTAATACATTTATTAATGAAAAAGAATCAAGTTATTATAACATGCACAAACTTACAGAATCAAAATGATCACAAAAAACAGGCGACCCCCTCACCATCTGTTTCCAACCAAAAAAACCCACACAGGTGAAGTTGAGATGCTGATATAGATTATGAGTGTCACTGCTCACACCCATGTGATCCAACTCTCCCAATAACTGCAATCACAAAACATTATAAATACTAATATCCCAAAACACTAACCAAAAACATATAACAATACCAAAACATAAACCATTTCAAAAGTATTAATCTTACAAGATTCAGTCCTTTCTAAATCATTTCATGGCTCCTAAACACACCACACCACTAAAGATAGTAGGACTGTGCTTAAAACTTCACTTCCAAGTAATAAATGAAGCACTCAGCTTATAATAAAACATGTTTATAATAACATATGACAGTACAATGCACGTCGGCTCTATCAGCATCTAGTTTTAAGTAATGAAATGGCAGGGGCAGAATGTTGTGAAGAAATTTCATACATAGTTTTGTGTTTGTTTTTAGCATTCAAAGATAAAGATGAGACGTGATGAAAGCAGCTGGGAGACATGGGGTCCTTTAGAAACACCCTAACAATGATTAGGGCAAAGAAGCACTTGTTTTTTTGGGGGGATTTTTTTCCATATTCACCACATTTTCTCAATCATCCACCCCGCCACCCTGCAGCTCAGTGCGTTCCCATCCTCAAATTCCCTCAAAGTTTCAGATGCTCACAATTCCACAATGCCCAGATGCTGTCCTTTGGCCCTTTACCCCCCTCAACCCAGAGCTATCATTCATAACCTTTCTGTGGAGCTGGGAGTGAAAGAGGTGGGATAAGGGAGAAAGAGGGGGAGCGGAGAGCAACATGGCAGCTTATTTAGAAGACTTCCTTTATTGGAACATGTGCAAGCAGTTCACTCACAAAGGACTTAAATAGGATATTTTCTGTTCCCTATAGTTGCTTTCCCCTTTTAAGTGCCGAGGCAAAAAAAGTAAGTTTACAACTCCCTCCTCAATGGGGGCTCTTCACTCTCAGGTTGCGGGGACCTGAGTGACCTAGGAAAGTTAATTAGGAGGCGAACAAAGAGCGAGCTGGAGCAGAATGCCTAGCCTCTCCTCCAGCCAAAGATGTCATCCATTAATTAGGAAAATCTTTAAGGTGGCCTTATTGAATTTACAGAAAGCCCTGTGGTTGGCGGGCAACAGTTTTTTGATCAAGCCCTGACTCAAACAATGCCTTTCTGGGGGTTAAAAAAGAAGAAGAAGGGAGGAGATTGGTGGTAGAAGAAGAGAGGGAAAGGGGGGGTAGAAAAAGAAACGTATGGGTTTGCGGCAGAGTACAGTTTAATGGGGGGTTGCTGCCGATTGTGACAGCTCAGATTCACATGGGTATGGGGGGCATAGTTTGGGGATGATGTCATGCAAAGGCAACCTGGGGGCTTGGGAAGTAAGAAGGAGGGGGTTCTGAGCTTGAGCCACAGGGGCCACTCAAAGTTAACATCGCTGCGTGCATCTGGGCCAAATCCTTTTCTTCTGGCCCAGGAGAGGCTTTCCTGAACGCCAAGCCCTCCACCACTCCTCCCACTCCCTCGTTCACAAATCAGGGCTTGCTTTAAAGCTAACCCCTTGCTAACTGACTAGCTAACTGCCTTTTCTTTCCAGTCTAACTGCCTATTCATCCCCTGGCCCACTATGAATAATATAACCGGGTAACATGGAGCTGTAATGCAGCTCCTCCGCTTTAACAAACCTAGTCTTTCAGCTCACTTTGTGTTAACTATATTCTGTATTAAGTGTCTCATTTGAGTAAATTCACATTTAGAGTGTTAACAACTGGATTAACAACCTGTGCCTGGTTGATCCTGAGATGTCAGAGACAGCCTCAAACTCCTACAATGAAAATGTAGAGGTTACAAATGATGGAGATAGTTGCTGGAGATATTGAATTGGCACTTATGTCCATCACATCATTGTAACCAGATAACTGTCTTCTTTTTTTTTTTACGTCAGTATCTGTTTGGTTACCATCTAATGTGTCCTTTTTTTGTTTGTTTGTGTTTTTGCTTTTTGCCATTTTTAGTTACTGGATTTTCCTCCCATAAAATTCCATTAACTTTAAATCGTGAAACACAAAAAACAAATACATCAGACTAAACAAAAACACATTTTCGCAGTGTTCATAACATCATTGATTCAAAGTCCATCAGCACAGCACTAATCCTCATATCATCAGGTGACCTATTCTACACATCAATCCTGGAAACAAACAAACAAACAAACAAGGTCCCTATGACACAGCCAAAGCAAACGAAGCAAATGCCCACTCCCTCCATCTGTATGTTACAATTGCAGTTCATTTCAGTACAGTGTCATGCTCCTATGACGTGTGACGGACATTATTTAAAAGAAAACTAAATGATGAACTCACACAGCTCTTGTGTTCTTTCTAATTTCATTCTAAATTTAATTATATTTATAGGAGCAAAAGGTTAAGGCAATTTGTTCCTAACTCTACTGTAACTTTATACTTAAAAGTACCAGCATATTTTGCCATCACTGTCATAACATATACATTGTAAAAAGAATGATAATAACAAATAATAATACATTGGATTTATATAGCGCTCTAAAATGCTTTACAAAGAACAACAACAACAGCAAAAAAACAAACAAACAAAAAAAAAAAAACAAGAAGGTTTATATGCCTCTATATTGATTTCGCTTTCAGTCACTGTTAAAGGTACCCTATTGAGATTTCGTCCATGAGCGGTGCTGTAGAGCGATGTTCTGTTGTAGTGTTCATGCTCATGTAAGCATTTGCGCCCAGAGCACAGAGGTGACATAATGCACATCACTGGTGACTACAGAGAGCGGTAATGCATTTCAAGAGGTTCTAGAAGTACCATAAAAGGCAGCAATGATAGACAGCGATGACAGACAAGATGAATAACACTACAAGCTAATGCAGGAGACTTGTTTGTAAAATGTTATTTTGGGAGGCTTTAAAAAATGCATTCGTTTGTTAATTCTTAAAGGAATATTACACCCACAAAATTACTATTTGTTTATCAATTACTCACCACATGTTACATTGAATTTGTGGAGAAAACTTTGTTTTTTTGTGTACCTCCTAGTGAACGGAGAATCCAAAAACATTCTTAATGAATTAAAGTAAACAGGGATCCTGTTTAACAAAAGCAAAACTGTAGTCTTTTAAAACATCCAGTTGCAAACTCTGTCACAACTTGTGTAGTATAATCCAAGTCTCATTTATCCAGTCCTATGCCCTGTATGCTACCTCCCAAACACGTTTTCACTAAAAACTCATCACTGCAAACAGACTCGTCTGTCGCCAAAAAGTGTGCCTGCACACGTGTACGTTTGCATGCAATTTTTTTTTTATCTTCTATGAATTTACGGTAACAAAAGGTGAGTAATTGGTATAAAAATGATCATTCAGCAGGTTTTCCTTTAAGCATGCAGTACACAAATTTGTTGAAAAGCATCAAACCTTTCATTTATGTAATGAGCAATTTTAAGCATTTTGAAAACAGTTCTTTTAAAATAGAAAAGTAAATACCATGGCCAATATTTAACCTGTTTCAAACTCTTGCAGTAAGTAGCTAGCAACACCTGTGGAGCCTTAGAGCCCCTGTATGAATGACATCATTGGGCTGTTGATACTGATGTATCAGTGTGTAAGCAGCACTTAACTGTTGTAGCTAGAAAATGTCATCTTGGTCTTGATGTTGTCTTGGTGGTTCTGCAAATAACAACAACATTAGTCTCAACAAGTAATTTAGTCCTGCCTCAAAATATAGTCAAAATAAAAGCTGTTAATTGGTGCGTTTATTTTCAGTGCAATTTCAAATTTGAAATATTTTCTAAAAATCAGAATATGTTGCTGATTCTAAAATAAATTCACTTAACCGGGAGTTTTCTATCAGTGTGCTGCATCATTTGTGAGGAATACTTTAAGTGTAGAGAATTCCCCTACAAGTCCCCCTCCCCCAACACCACCACAATTTAAAATTGCACTACCATGGACAGATGAACAATAACTGCATATGCACTTTATCTTGTCCTTTTTATCACACGCTATTTTTCATATTTCTTTATCCTGTTTTAATGTGTGGGTATGTGAGTGTGTGTTGAGTGAATGAAACAGTTTTTCTTTTAAGAGAAACAGCAAATTTCCTTGTATGTGAATATGCAATGACAATAAAGGAGTTCAGTCATGTTATTCCCACCTTTATAAGCAGGTAAACAAACTTTATTCAAATAATTCATACCACATTATGTAACATTAAATTGTCATGAAGGAGCCATTTAAGGTGGAAAACATAAATCAGTCAGACTCTGTTTTACAGTCCCACTTTTATATAAAACAGAGTCACAGGAAGCAGCGACAAACAGAGATAAACAAGGGCCTGGGTTGGATGCTTTAAGTCACATGCATGCTCATGCTATATGCTGGCATGCTGTCCTGTCCATGCGTCTCCAGGGACGTGAACCCCTCACCCCGCCCCCTCCTGGGGGACTAATTTGAGGGGAGGGACGATGTGTTTTGTTGCTTGTCAGAAACAATCACTCCCGGCCCATTACATTTACAGCACGTCGTGCTTTCATTGCTGTAACAACGCTGAGCTGTGAGAGGGGGAAGATGGCTCTGAGAGGACCCAGGACTGAAATCATAAATTCAGACATAAAAAGTTGACAAACAGTGAAAAAGGCCTAAAAACAGACAAAAAGAAAATGTGCATAGATGGTTTTCTGGAACCAGATAAATTAGTTTAACTAAAGTCACTTTGGTGTGTTTTTCCCCTTAAGTTGTGAGATTAAAATGAATAACAACTTTATTTAGTGCACCCTGTGCCGCCCCCACCCCTCTCTTGTCCTCTGTCCCAGCCCACCCGTCCTCTCCCTGTTCTGTTTGGGCACTGGAGGTTGTCAGTCGGGATTTATGTCCAGTTCAGTGGAGCTGAAAGAAGTCAGTTTCATGTCTTGTTATGGAACAAGACATCTCTGCCTCTCAGGAGTGATGAGAAGTGGTCTGGGTGAGCAGGGTGAGCAGGGAGCGGGACCATCCCCTGGAGGCGACCAGCAGTGAGGAAGTCAAAGCGGCTTTTGTGTCGCTGCTGTCGGCTGCGTGTTTGGTAATTATCCCCCTCTATATGAGCACAGACCAGGCTTTCCAGGAGAGGTCCCTACCCAACTGGCCCACAGAAGAGTGCACAACACACCGTCAACAAAGATTAACTTCTCACAGTGCTGCAGAGATGCCTGATTGGGGGAGACACAGCAAATACTGAAACCCTCTCTTGTCTGAAGTGCTGGTGATGAGCAGATCTCTGCAGTCAGACTGTTTTAAACTGCTGCAGTGATCAGATGGTGACACCTGTAGAGCTGATAGACTGCAATACCTGTAACACAGACTTAGATTGTTAATACTCATGCATCAGTGTGTGAGCAGCATTTTACTGTTGAAGCTGGGGAGGAGGAGTTAGTTTCTATGACTTTATTTTCTGTTAGCAGTTAGTTTAGTCCAGTGGGTTCCAATGTAGGGGTCTGGCCCCCTCAAGGGGCCCTGACACACCAAAGTGTCATGTTGTCAGTAAGCATCTGTTGCCCTGGTCTTTCCCCTCCGAAGTCGTCGAAATCCAGGGCTTGGGCAGTGACTTGCGGCATCAGACATGGACAAATAAAGCCATCCTTTAACGCCAACACGATACGTGGCCGGTCGCTGTTATAGTTTAACGGTGTCCTGCGGTGTCAAGGGGAAACGCAGTGGGACAAGAACAAAAGTTAAGGTGGCAAAAGTCCAGGCAGTGTGGGTGGGACATGTGGTGGATGGGTCCAACAAACACTTACCTTCATCCTGGAGAGCAGTGTTCGCATCCAGCGAGATTATAAACCCAAACCCTGTTCTTTTTGCCTAAACCCAACCACGTGCGTTTGTTGTTTTATGGCATTTTTGAAAGAGACTATATGTAAACCTTAAATTTCCTGTGAAAACGTAAGTGTATTTTGAAAGAAGACAATACATGTAACAGGCAGAACTTAACACAGCATCCAGGGTACCTTTCACGTCGTACCTGGACGTGGATATGTAACAAGATCGGAGTGAGAATGTGTTGTTGTGGTGTGTCCTGCACTGTTGGCACTAGTTGGCCCTTGTTGGTTCACCATATTGAATCGGCATTGGAGATGGTGGAGTCTGTCTGTGATTGAAGTCACTCTGATCGGCAGTTGAGCTCAAACTTCAGATTATTTTTTTTTAGTAATTGAGCTCATTAGCACAAACATTTCATAATTGTTTGTGTTATTGTTCACTGGGCCACAGTAAATATAATTGTTCTTTCATCATCAGGTTGTGTTGTTTATGTGCTAAATGGCTAACAGATCTTGAATCTATCCGGCTGGTCTTCTGGTTTTCCTTTTTGAGTTATGAACACAGACTACCGCCACCTGCTGGTATGGAGAGTTATTTCCTCTCATGCAGGCACACAACATGCGTGCTAGTTAGACGCTGGCTGTTGTCTGCGCGATGTCTTCAAGTGCAACTTTTTGGCTGACACATAAGCAACATTAGGCGACGCAAGAGTTGGCCGTCTTCATCACTAGTTCTTTGATGTCACTTTGATGTGTCTGGGTCTTAAAGAGACACAATGCAACTCTGAGTGAGTGTGAGATGATTAATGGGAGAAGAAGAAGAATCTTCTGCGACACAAATTTATATACGTTTTTCAGTCTCCTCTCTAACCTTTGCTTTTTTGGTGAAATATTGGACAATCTCACCACGTCAAGGCTTGAACAATTGTTTGACTGAAACCATCTGAGAAGTTTAGAGGAGAAATCCTTCTTTGGTGGAAGTGCTAACTCATGGACATCTGAAATACAAAAAGATGCCCAATGTAATCGGCCACAAGCCAAAAAGGAAACACCTAGTTTTAGCCTTTTATATATAACTACATCTTTCCAAGAAATACAGCACATATAGTACATACATGCAGAACAATATTTACCTCTGAAATATGGTGGAGTAGCAGTATAAGGTTACATAATATGGAAGTAAACTACAAGCACCTCAAAATTGTAATCAAGTACAGTGTTTGAATAAGTTACTTTCCTCCACTGCTCTTATTTTCATCTACTCATAACACAAACACATACTTATCTATGTACATATAAATATTCCACATATTCTGTATCTACTATGTCTATCTGAAATCCTATTGCCAAATCTAAGCATGCTGTACATAGATGTGTACATATGTGTATACTGTATTCATAGAGTAACTTACATTATCAGTGTAGTATTTATTTACTGCCAGTGTCAGAATGTAACTAAGTACATTAACTCAAGTCCTACTTAAGTATACTTTTGATGTACTTGTACTTGAGTGTTTCCATTTTATGCTATTTTATACGTTTACTCCACTACACCCCAGAGGCGCTATTCTACTTTTCATACAGTATATTTATTTGACAGCTTTAGTTACTGAACAGATTCAGATTATTGATATAAAATATCAACTTATAAATGATGATGTGTTATTATAGATATAATGACCCAGCAGTATATAAAGTCATTAAAATGAACTCCAGCTCTACCAGATGCAACATCTAATAATATAAATTACTCTGAATTGGGCCATTTTGCATAATGAGTAGTTTTACTTTTGACACTTTAAGTATATTATATTCATTTGTTTATTTTTAATGGAGGACTTTACTTCTAACAGAGTATTTCTACACAGTAGTATTGTAACTTTAACTGAGTACTTCTATCACCACGGCATGTTGCACACCCTGTTTAACTTTTATTATTTACAATAGACTGATAAATAAAATTGTCCATTTGTTGTTTCTATATAGAAAATGTAGTTCTTCAGCTTCTTTTCTGTACTCAGCAGATACTTAAACTATTTAATCAATGTGTATTTGTAGGTTTAAACGCCTGATACTGATCTTCAGCACCACGTTTCTCATCTTCCTCACTGATCATCATCAACAGCATTTTTGCCTTGTCTTCATCATTTTCATAATCCATCCTCATCCTCATCAGCAGCACCACCACCACTTCCAGACATGTCATTGTCATCATCATCTTCATCAGCATCAGCATCTCTATACTCTCATCACTGTCACTCAATCATAACCTGATCATAGTCATCATCTTCATCATCATACTTACCATTACTGTCCGCTTAGCACCCTTGACATCACCATCACAGACAGCTTCATCATCTTCTTTAACGTCACTCTAACCATCATCATCATCATCAGTCTGCAGGTCTGTGTCACCAACATAACATTGAAATAAACAGTTTAATCTTGTTATATTTTTGTCAACAATATTCCTCCCACAAAAACTCCAGCAATTAATTTGTGGGAAGCAAACTGAGGGCCATCCGTTCCCTCCATTAAAGCTCCCTCATTTTAACCCGGCTCAGCTCGGCCCCCTTTCAAAGGCGCAGAATAGGCCCGGCCTTGATCTGCGTCAATTGTCATCCCGGGGCTCAGGGGCACTTCGGCGGCCAGTATAGCGGGCGAAGTCAGGGCTAATCCCTGGAAAAGGGGAGAATCACGGGAGAGGAGAAAAGCAACAATAACCAAGTCAAGCGTATAAAATGAAAGCGAAATCTCTATTATCACTCCCCGCAATTCCCAGCAAAGTGGTGAAAATCAGGGTTAGTTTGTGATTCGAGTCAGACGCGGAGGGAAGAATATGGGGGTCCCTGCGGGTTGGGAGACTCACACGACGAAAAGGGCAATATTCTGGAGAAAAGGAGAAGAAGAAAGCCCCTCTCCCATCCCGACATAACCATTAAATGCAGTCTGACTTTATGTTGTATAGAGAGGGGGGAACAAGAAAGGAGGCACAGTTCTCCGATGAAAGAATGAGGTTTTTGGCGGATTAGGGACGGCCCGAAGGATGAAGAATAACTTCTGCATAACTTTACAGCTATTTTCTCTCCCCACGCCAAGAGCCAAGTTTAAGGCTGAACCGGTTTGAGTTAACCCCTTTGTGATGGTCCAGTTAGAGACTTTCACAGGGACCGAGGATTCAGATCACAGTCTGAAACATGCAAATTATCTTTACCCTTATTCTATTGGCCTACAGGTGCAGGACCAACAAAATCATGTTTGAAGGATCTGAAAATACTCTTACATTTTCATAATCTGTGTAACCAGGAAGTCCCATTGAGATTGAAAATCTCCTTTTCAAGAGACCTGGCCAAGGTAGCAGCCCATCAAAACACATTTACAATTCAACAAATACAACATATAATACAAAAATCCACAATAAAACAACAACTGTTCAAACATAGTGGTCTCTCAAGAAAAACAAGCACAGGTCTCTGTCACCACATTTTTGTAATGCCCTTAAATTCATTGAGTGTTTCTAATTTTAGATCTTTTTGACGATTGTTCATGTCCAAGGTGCAGAGAAATGTTCCCAGATCTCTTAAAACCCAGGGTACATTAAAAAGCAACCACTTAGAAGAGCGTAGCTGGTAACTGCCAGAGCTGACACACAGAAGGGTGCAGAGGTAGTTTGACTAATATTGCTTTATTGATAAAAATATACCAGTGCTGTTGTCTGCAAGTGGTCAGTGACATCCAACCCACCGGATCATAAAGAACGCAGTGATGAGTAAGTGACTTTGCGTTTGTAATAAAATGTAGAGATGCATGATACACTAAAACAAGGCTACGTAAAACGGAGGAGGTTGCATGCATATACAATATGTCACTGTAATCAATCACAGACAGAAAAGTAGCTTCCACAAATTTCTTATTAGCACTAAAATAAAAGCCAATCTTCACATTAAGCTTTCTAACTACAGCAGCAAAATGAATTAAATGAAAGTTTGCCATTTATCCATATACCCAAGTACTTGTATTAGAACACCCTTTTTAAATGGATTTACCGTCAGAAGTGAAGATGCTAAAATCATCAAGCAACTGTGAGCGATACATAAATACATTTAGCTATATCCTTTGGAGTGTCAAACCCTTCATTTCCTCCATTCTGGTGATATTTGATGCATCAGTTTGTGCCATTTCTGCACAAATTGGTGCAGGGCAAATGTTCTAAATATTAAGGGGGACTTGTCCGCTGTGGCCCCCTCGAAATCTACATCTATGCATTTAGCTTATCATTCTTTTGCACATGTACTTAAACGTGATTCTAAGTGCATGACTTTTACTTGCGACTGACTATTTTTACATTGTTTTATTAGTACTTTTACTCAAGCAAAAGATCATAGTACTTCTTTAAAGACCCTAAACAAGTGGCGTATCTTGTAGGGGCCTACAGCTTTGGTTTGTGGTCTTTTTTGTTCTCTCTTCAAATTATTTATATACTTAAAAACAATAAAAACAATGACTGGCCAGAGAGCAGGTAGGCAGTTCAAAACTGCATCCTAGGCACTTTGACTGTAGTTAACAATCTTTTATTAGGACATGAATAACCAACACATTTCAACATATTTAGTAACAAGAAAAAGGTTCAGTGGCAAATAAATAGAATTATGTTGGTTTGTTCTGTACACACGACATCTATTGCACGTCTGTCTGTCCTGGAAGAGGGATCTCTCCTCTGTTGCTCTTCCTGAGGTTTCTACTATTTTTTTCCCCTGTTAAAGGTTTTTTTGGGGAGTTTTTCCTTATCTGCTGTGAGGGTCCAAGGACAGAGGGATGTCGTATGCTGTAAAGCCCTCTGAGGCTCATTGTGATTTGTGATATTGGGCTTTATGAATAAAACTGAATTGAATAGAAAGGAAACAACGGTGAAATAAAATAAGAATTGTCATATATTGTGACAAACCTGCACATAAAGTGGCAGAAACTGAAAAATATATGTATGACAAGGACAAAAAACAATGTGTGAACAGACAACAAACTCATAATGTATATGAAGGTGAAATATTTATAAAGTGTATAACTCATGATAACTAACAAAAGGATTTGACAGTAGGGATAAAGTTAAACCACCTGGACAAAGCACATGCAGAACTGCAGTTAACTGTAATTCTAGAACAGGTAGTAATTATAATGACAATTTGTGATGTTGATTTATGATTTAGTACTAGTACCATAAAACTTAAATCAATAGCCTGGGCTATTATTTGCTATTTACACATACTTCCATTAAAAAATGGTTTCAAGTTTTCATCATAGTTTGTTTAACCAACAATAACCCCTCCATTTTTATTCATCTTAGTTAAGTTAAACCTCAAAATTCAAAGGCAGGAAAAACTCACCCCCAGTAATATATGTATAAAGTGTATCATCACATCAGTGATATTGTACACTTAAAAGAGAGTGTATAAAAACACTAAAGAGTTCAGCCTCACTAGTTCAAAACCAGGACAACGATACTGAGGAAGGTATGATGTAAAAAAAACCCCTGATAAGTCACCCTCAATGATACGTGTCCAAAAAACATGACAAGCGGGCAGTAATATAAGAAACCAGAAGTACATGATAATGATGGTATGTAGGAAGATGTCCAGCTGTTTGATGCTGTATCAGGTGACATCACTACATATTATAGCAGCAGTCTTTCTCATGCAGTTCAGTTGTGGATGCATTTTTGGACTGCCTGTACTATGGGGACTTTTACAGTGAGCTGACCAGTCATTGCTTTTTATCTTTAAGTCACTTTAAGAGCACCTGATTTTTTTTCTACAACTAACTACACACAACCTTAACCCAGTGCATCACTCCCTATTGTTCCCCTCATTATGAATACATATACTTTCTTTTGACCAGTTTCCTCACTGCATCATGAGGAGCTTCTCGGACTGAGTCTTGCTCCTGAAGAGCTCTCATCATCACCATCATCTAATTTATGGGCCTAATTAGTGATTTTTGTCGTCTTGGTTTTCTCTATCTATCTATCACATGCTAATGAAGGCATTTTCCGCCATCTGACAATAACGGTCATCTCACATAGTAATGATATGCCGATTTTACTTGGGGCTGTGCTGATTAGCCCGCGAGAGGAAAGACATCCAAAAACTTGGTGAATAATGTGATGAAGTGCAGGCTGAGGCTCACTCTGAAGTCTATACGTTTAATTCATACAATAATAATAATAATAATAATAATAATAATAATAATAATAATATGAAAGACATGTGCTCTCTGTCTTTATTTGTGAAACATTTTTAAAAGTTAAGGTGTAATTTTTAAAGCAGGATGAGAAAGGGTTTAGGTTGTAATCATTCCCTCTTTCTGAGAGCCACACTGCGAAATAATAAAGGAGTGGGGAACATCTGAACAATTAGGTGAACCCTGGTCAGCAGCAGAAGAGTTAATAGTGCCATGTGCAGCGAGAGGAGCATTAGAGGCCAGAATCCATATTTACCGCTGGAGTCGCGCGCAGGCATCAGAATAGGCCGCTAATGCCGCGCGCGCTCTCTCCCCCCTTATTTTCATTAGGCTCTGATGACTGCGGAATTGATGCGGCCTGCAAGTTATCAAGAGCCACTAATTTCACATTAACGACCATTGACTGCGGTCGCTTGATTCGAGGGGGTTTTTGACAATTATCACAATCAGGATTGGAGCCCAAACCGTTTACCTTGACTCCGTGATTATTTGCTCCGAGCCGAGCGCACATTGCAAAATTGTATGGTGTCAAAAACCCCCGTAAATAATGAGGAGACCAGGAGGAGCGGCTATCTCTTTCCAACACGCACGCACACACACACATGCACGCGCGCTTACACCTTCTCCCTTACATAAAGTGTAGGCACTGACCTACACTGGAGTGTAAACAGCATCAGCTCTTCATCATGTTTTATGATAGATAGATAGATAGATAGTTAGATAGATAGATAGATAGATAGATAGATAGATAGATAGATAGATGGAAAGAAATAATTTTTTAAATATCAAAAACTGATAATGGATCCTAAATTTTTACTTAATGTGAAACTGAAATACGTCTACTAAATTAGTCCAGTGATCCATGTCTTGAATCTGACTTCTGCAGGGCCATATTTCACTTTGGGGTGGGATTGGGAGGGTGGGGGCCATTTTTAGTCTACACCTCCTGCTACAAAACCTGCAGGGTTACATCAGGGCTCCTCAAAGCTTTGATTACTTAACACTATTATAGGGAGGCTGCATGTAACTGAGGGTCACGCAGGAAAGGTGCACATACTATTACTTTTTAGTACTCAATTACTTTTTTTTAAAATAACATTTTTAATGACATATTATTAATTAGACTGACCTATAACAGTCGACAGTGATAGCCTGCATATCACTCACATCACATTTTGGATTTCACTTTTAAATACATTTGAAAGTGATGAAGCAGGGGGACAGTACAGTGTTTGACATTACTTGTACCTGCAGCAGTCAGTGAAGCAGGAATACGTATAAGGTCAAGTAAACCCAAAATGTGATGTCCTCATATGAGGACGCAGGGTCTCAAGAGGATATATAATTTTTTAATTTTATCAAACTATTGGGTTTGAGGCCTAGCTTCAATGAAAGCATTAATGTAGTTTGTATTATTATTAGTAGGGTTATCATTGTCAGTGTTGTTATTATTGGTGCAGTGGTTGGCATTGTCGCCTCACAGCAAGAGGGTCCCTGATTTGAACCCAGGGTGGGGGAGCCCTTCTGTGCAGAGTTTGCCTGCTCTCCCAGTGTCAGCGTTGTTTTTCTCTGGGTACTCCAGCTTCCTCCCAATCCAAAGACATGCAGGTTAATTGGTTGCTTTAAATTGGCCGTAAGTGTAAATATGAGTGTGAATGGTTGTCTGTCTCTATGTGTCAGCCCAGTGATAGTCTCGTGATCTGTCCAGGGTGTACCCTGCCTCTCACCCAATTTCAGCTGGGATAGGCTCCAGCCCCAGCATGACCCCTAACAGGATAAGCGGTTACGGTAAATGAGTAAATGAATGTTGTTATTATTGTTATTACTCTTACTAGAAAAAAAACCCATTTCTCTAGAAGTAGGTTTTACTGTGATGAATGCATTTTCCCCCAGTGAAAATGACAAAAATACCTTTAATAGTAGACTTCAGGAGGGAAAGCCCTCACAGGCACATAGGCATACAGTGAAAGCTTTAAAAAAGTAAAATAAATGTATACCAATAAAGAGCAAACTTCATAAGTTATACTTTAATATACTTCTTAAGTAGGCAATACTATTTACATAATGGAATAGTGTAAAGTGACACTGTATGTTGTTTGTCATATAAAGTAATTGATTTACATGCAGAATTTATGATGAGAAGTTACAGTGGCACTGAACTGGGCGCGGCGATGTGCTCTCGCGAGATTTCAGGCTGTCACATGATCACACTGGGACAAAACAGGAAGTCATGGGTAATACAGACTGACAGAAGAGGAACAGATGCTTTAATCCCGGGTTTCGACCATGTCTCTGTACAGAAACAGTTCGTTTTTGGTTTTGTTAGCATTAAATATTTATGCCTTTGTGTCCAGTGAAGGAGTTAACGTCACCGCTTCAGATTCAGCGGACACATTGAAACAAACCGCGGGTTTGAGCCCCGCTGCTGGGGCTGCTGCTGCTGCTGCTGCTGTTGTGAACTCCCCCGTGTTTAAACCCGCTGTGAACTCCCTCTTCTCCATCAATCTGCTGTCCTTCCCAGAGGACCTGGAGATCAGCGACTACTGCAGCGACCTGCTGCACATATTCGGACAGCGGTATATGGCCTATGTGAACTGCCTGGTTCCTGCAGCCCGACCTGTTAAAGTCTGCCAGAACTGTTTCTCCACTTACGTCAGCCTCGGGGAGATCTACACCAACATCTCATCAGACAAGGTACGAGCCTGAATACACACTTTGTGTGCTTCAGTTTGCAGTAACGTTACACTGACAGGCACTGACAGACAGAGGACAGGCCCTGTGTGCGCAGTTATCTGACGAGTCACGAGTTTCATGATGTGACTGACTGCTGACACATTTGAGGAAACGAGAATTCATCTGCTTGACTTGCTTTCGATAGCAGGTTGAGAAACTAATTTAGGTTAGCTGATATATTTGTCACAGTGGAAAACAAACACCTGAGTGCCTGACAACTTGCCCCCGTGTGTCCTCAGATGGGTCCTGGTAATGTGAGCTGCAGGGACAGCCTCCTGCGCAGTGATCGGCTGATGCTGGTTTATCTGCTCTACAGCAACCTGGAGGACATCTGGTCCCAGTCAGCCTGTGAAAGTAAGTCCTCCATACGAGTTTAAACTACATATCTCAATTATTGGGATTCTGTGTGTGTAACTGGGGCTTTGTGCCTTTGTTTGAACTTCTGACTCACACATATGGGTGTGCATTTGACCACAGCAGTCAGAGTGCAGGGTCAGGGCAGTGGACAGGGCTGGAGCTAGCACATTTGGTGCCCTAGGCCTGTGGTTCTTAATTGGTGGGTTGCAAGTGACTCACAAATGTGTCAAGCTTGTAAAAAAACTAGGGTTGTCAAAAGTATCGATACTCAAACGCTGTATCCGGATACAACACTAATTTACAAAAGTATCGATACTAACAGTGTACGCCACCTCAGCGCCTGTCGGGTGCGTGCGACGGGTCCTAAGGACACGCGCTGTGCAGGCAGTGTCTGGCAGGCACAGAGCCCTTGCTGCAACCCGGCTTGTTGTCGTCGCTGTGCATGCATGCACACATTTCTGTTGCTGTAATATGGCCAGTGCGGCTGCAGGAGGATCAGAGCAGCCAGTTTTGGTCAAAAATGATAAAGGAAAAAGCGCTCTTTGGAAATATTTAGTGAAGTGAACACAGCACGCTGCAGACGGCAGGTACAGCCCCTCCCCTCGCTAGCAGCTGAGCAGCTGGTGTTGCCAGCATCAAACTAAAATATAACTTCTAACGTTAATGTGGTAGCTAAGCAGAAAACTTTATCAGTCATGCCCATCTGTAACATTAATAGACAATGTTAGTTTAACAGGACAACACAATTATGTGTGTCTGAAAAGTTATGTTAACTGTAAAGTCACAGATTGAAACTGAAAAAACGTTTGGTTTCTCCCGTAACCCCTGGGTCTCTGATCACATAGTGAGGTAGAAACAGGAGCATCCTGAGCCTAAACTACCAACTCTATTTGATCAGCAAGGAAAATATGGTGCCAATTCACCAGAAGCACAGAAAATAAACGGGGCTGTAGATAAATACATTTGTATGGACAGATCTTGTTTCTGGTTGTTATTTATTTTGGGGGGATTTTTTGTTGTTATCATTGATGTTACTGTTCTGATCTTTATTTAAAACATGACATGCCTCTTAATTTTTTGCTGCTGTATCGAAAATGGTATCGAGTATTGAATATTTTCCTGGGTATCGATATCGAGTTTGAAATTTTAGTATCGTGACAACCCTAAAAAAAACCACACTTTATTTTGAAGTACAATGAATTTCCAGCACAGAACTTTCATTTTGAAGTGCCGTTTCCTGCTGTAGAGATAGTGATTAACAGACAGCTACTTGACAGAGACAGCAAACTAGCTCAATGACATGGCCGAACACAAGTATGACACTGAATATATTAAACTGCGTGGACCTTGAACTAACGACTAAGGAGAAATCTGGACCAGTTGGGAACCACTGCCCAAGGCAAGCTTCCACCCACCACCCCTCACCCTAAAATGCATTATTTCTTTTTTATTTATTGTATTTATGACAAACAAGAACAAGAGCTAATGAGAAATCAACATGAACAATTTAGGTAACAAACAGTGACAAATAACACAACAAAATAATGGGGTATGTACAGATTTTCCTCTTTTTTTTAAAAGACTTTTTTTGTACCGCACCTTAGATGGTGTTTGCCTTTTTATTTACTCTTACTCTGATATCCTTTTCTCACCAAAATTAGCACTTTGCTGTTTTAAAAATTTGGAAAACCCATTAAAAATGGGCGATAAACTGCTTTCCCATTAATAATAATAATGTATTGAACTTATATAGCGCTTTTCAAGGCAGTCAAAGACGCTTTAAAAATTTAGGGACAAAAAAACAAAAAACAGACAAGAGAGAGAACAAATAAGATGAGGAGAAGAAACTGTCAGTGATTGAAAGCGGCGTTGAACAGGTGAGTCTTGAGTGATTTTTTTGAATATGGAGAGAGAGGTTTGGGGAGTGAGTTCCAGAGGGTGGGAGCAGTGATGGAGAAGGCCTTGTCCCCCCAGGATTTGTGCTTGGTCTGGGCGGGGGGTGGCAGCAGAGGAGTATGCCTTTCTCCTTTTTCTTCTCTGGTGTGTCACAGCAAAAAGGCGCAAGAAGGCCAGTGAAAATGTTACAATGGTTACTGTACTACTTAGTACTTTTTTCTATCTCTTACTCATTAAGTTTCTCCTTCAAACTCATTGGCGACTAAATTTTACCAGTGTTCAAGAGCTGCATGGATGGAGAGAGATAGAATTTTCTTTCCCTTTTTTTCCAGTGGGAAAGGGTCTTTAGATCGGGCAGTGATCACACTGGATGTTACAGAGATCAAACATGTGACTCTCATTTTACTGGACAGACTCTTTGGCCATCATGATACCCAGTATGACCCGTAGCGGCATGTGACTTAGTGAGATAATTGCGTCAGATTTGGTACATCTTCACATTCTTTTCTGCCAGAGGAGAATGTGAGAGCATTATTTTCACATGCACGAGTATTTGGTTTGTAGTGATTATTTTTTATTATAGATTAATTAAATATTCATTTGCTCTTATTGAATCAATAGACCTAACTGATGGTTGTTTTTTTCTCCCTGTTGTGCAGACTGTCTCACTAAAGGATTCCAGAGCCTGACCAATGACACACTGTACTTCATGAGCACTCTCAACCAAACTCTCACCTGCTTTGAGAAGTATCAACAGGTAAATCAGGTGCTTCTGCATCTGTCTGTCTGTCTGTTCTTAGTTTATGTTGAGACGTTAACAATGATGTCTGTTCTTCGCAGGGGAACCACACAGAGCTGTGCAAAGACTGCAAGAACACATACAGAGGCCTGAATGAGCTGTACAGCCAGATGGAGAAGAATAAGACCATGTGCATCGACATAGAAGATGCGGTATGTATGTGAGGAGGAGAGGTTTGTAGGACTCCTGTTTAAGATGGGAAGAGAGAAAGCTGCGCCCCCTAGAGGAATCTGTAGATATTGAAGAACAGTTAGAAGGGTCTGCAACAACTTAAAGATAATGACAGAATAATGTGTCCTGTAAATGTTTGTGTCACATCCAAACAGTGTGTCAAAATCTGTTAATATTTCATTTAAAAAAGGAAGGTAAAACAGTCAGTGTTTTGTGTAGAGACAGGAAGTGTGGTTTTCTTTATGCCTTTTTTGAAATCATGAAATTAGATGCTGTTTTCTACAGTGAAATCCAGTCTTACCAATATCTCAGTGTTGCCAGTTTCACATTAGAGGACGCTGATATGAAAACCTGAGCTCGGATCTTTGATGCAACAATGTCAGGGTTTCTGCAGATCATTAAAACATCTTAGAAGACATTGAAATCATAAATCTAAAAATAAGAACTTAAATGGTGTTAATATGCCTTAATTCAATCTTTCATTTGTCTTAAAAATGCCAAGATTTCTTTTCCACATTGCATTGTAAAATCTCAAAAATCATTGGCAACATACACTCTCCGGCCACTTTATTAGGTACACCTTGCTAGTACCAGGTTGGACTCCCTTTTACCTTCCAAACTACCTTATTCTTAGTGGCATAGATTCAACAAGGTGCTGGAAACATTTCTCAGAGATTTTGGTCCATATTGACATGATGGCATCTCACAGTTGCAGATTTGTCGACTGCACATCCATGATGTGAATCTCCTTTTATTTGAGTAACTATTGCCTTTCTATCTTGAACCAGTATGGCTATTCTCCTCTGACATCTGGCATCAACAAGGCATTTTCACCCAGAGAACTGCTGCTCACTGGATATTTTCTCTTTGTCAGACCATCCTCTGTAAACCCTAGAGATGGTTGTGAGTGAAAATCCCAGTAGATCAGCAGTTTCTGAAATACTCAGACCAGCCCGTCTGGCACCAACAACCATGCCACGTTCAAAGTCATTTAAATCACCTTTCTTCCCCATTCTGATGCTCAGTTTGAACTTCAGCAGGTCATCTTGACCATGTCTACATGCCTAAATACACTGAGCTGCTGCCACATGATTGGCTGATTAGCTATTTGTGTTAATGAGCAGTTGAACAGGTGTACCTAATAAAGTGGCTGGTGAGTGTTAATTGTTTTATTTTCATGTTTTTTTAATTAACAAAATGCCTCTCACATTAATGTCACCACATCAGGGTAGTGGAACCAGCAAGTTGCTCAAGTGACAATAAAAAAATCTCTGTCTTAAAGTCTTACTTGCCTTAGATGTGGGAAAACTGGAATGTGATCAGAAATGCAACAAAAAATGCAGAAAAACTGATTTACTCATTAAAAATGACTGAAAGCTGTTTTGCTGCAGGACTTTGCCCCTGTATCCTCTCCCAGCTTTGCCACTAACAACCCTGAATACAGTAAACATTTGAGCACAAACCTAACAGGGTCGAATTAATAGCGTCCTATATTTGCGCTCAGCTGAAGTTTTTGTTGCGTTTGGCTCTTTGCCTTCATTTCAGATGAACATGACTCGCAGACTGTGGAGTAAGAACTTCAATTGTTCCTACCCCCGCGAGGAGACGGTGCCTGTCATCGCTGTGTCCAGCTTCATGCTCTTTCTGCCCATCATCTTCTACTTGAGCAGCTTCCTTCACTCCGAACAAAAGAAACGCAAGCTCATACACCGTGAGTAACCAGCTTAATTCGCCCATTGTCACACAGAGAGATTTTTTGACGGGGTTTTGAGGGGTTCGGGGTCTTTGTGGAGGGAGTGGGGGTGGACTGACTGTGATATTGGGGTTTGGCCAGTATGGAGGAAGGAGGGGTGTTCGAGGTTGTTGTTAAGTATGGCGGGGTTGCCTCCTGCAAACCTCTGGATCATGGACGAGGTTGGAGGATTTGTATGTGTGTGAGTGTGTGAATGTGTGTGTGTGTGTGTGTGTGTGTTTGTGTGTGTGTGTGTGTGTTTGTGTTGGTGGATGATGGTTGCCTTGAAGGATCAGAGGGCGTTTCCCAAGGCTGAGGAGGACGGGAACTTTTTTTGAGTGGTTAGCTGTTGAGTGTACGACAAATAGCTTGTGATTATCAAGGACACATTGAGCCTCATACAGGAACCACTTGAACGAACAGAACATTTTAGGAGGAACATTTAAGGAAAAAACACTTACTTGACTTGAGAATTAAAATTAGAATCTAAAAGAATTTGGAGTTTTAATTAGCGTGTTAGACACAATGCTGTTAAGGTCCACACGTAAAACTTTTTTTTTTTTTTTAAAAATCACATTAATCGCGTGCTGCTATTTTGCTGCATGCCGCTACTTCAAGTTTAATTTACCACCTACAAGCTGAGCATACAGGTGTGAATCGCCACAGACCTGTGGGTGAAACTAAATCAATGAAGTACAGCATTTGCCAAATGGGCGGTTTGTATGTTTCATATGTAGTGGATAAGTTGAAACTTTACAAATGTAATATATCAGCTGTTTGCAGAGATGTACGATGCCAACATTTTATTCTGGCGACTGGGCTGCAGTTGAT
The DNA here is from genome assembly GCF_041903045.1 of Epinephelus lanceolatus. Lineage (NCBI taxonomy): Eukaryota > Metazoa > Chordata > Actinopteri > Perciformes > Serranidae > Epinephelus > Epinephelus lanceolatus. Next base: position 19,670,980 of record NC_135746.1, read on the forward strand.
GAGTGTTTATGATGGTTATACTAACAGGATTCCTATGCAGTATGGAAAGTATGGAATTAGATTTGAGTAATTTCCAGGTCTTGATAAGTATGCCCCAGTTTTGTTTTCTAAAATATACAATCCAGAATTTCTAAAAACAAATTGATCATGCAAGCAGAGTGTTTTAGAGTGGCAAGAGTGTGGGCCAGAGCGAGCTTTAGGTCGTCGAAAGCAAGGCAAGAAGTATGACGTGTGACTGAACGCACACTTCTACGCAGAGCTGCTTCTATGTGTGTACGTCACAGCCTGCAAAACAGCTCTGCCCGAGGTGCCTTATAACTGAACCAAAGGCAAACATCTATGACCAAATTAGTTTGAAAGACAATGCGGCAATATCTTTGAATTGCACAGATACATAGCATCGCTAAAAATATTACGTTATGCAGTGATGTATTTATCGGAAAAGTAAGCAGTCTATATTTTCTGCATAAGAAAAACGTTACGGCTGCATTCACCGTCGTTTCCATAGACACAGTAAATAGAGAACTAGTGAAAACTTAAGCATTAAACTTTGGGCAGGTGATGGTCGTGGTTGGTGGCATGATGTTTTCCATTCGTCCGTCTGTCTGTATGTCCCTTTCTTGTAAACGTGACATTTTAAGAACACCTGGAAGTGACTTTCTTCAAATTTGGTACAAACATTAACTTGGACTCAAGACTGGACTGATCAGTGGTGGTCAAAGGTTACTGTGACCTCCCATAATATTTTTGGTCATAACTCAAGAATTCATACATAATTATGGCAAAATTTCACACAAATTTCTAATTGGACTTTTATATCCAAAATTTCAAAGGTCAACTTCACCATGACATTGTAATGTTCTGCAAAAAATACTTCTCTGGCCATGACTCAACGTTATATTTTAAGAACAGAAGGAGAGACATATTGTCTCTCAGATCAGATATTAAATTGGTGACACTAATCTTAGGTGTCCACCTTGAAACTGTGCTGATTGTACAGATCTTCTGTGCTGCTGGGGGGCAAATGTGTGTTACGCATCCATGTTTTCACACACACATGGATGTAAACTGTAAGTGCAACTTGACTGGTTCATGGAGACATACAGCCGCAAAGTGTCACTTCTAGTTTCAACTCATTTTTGGTTCTTATTTATGATGGAGACAGAAATAAAGGGGGGAGAACACATTATCATACATAGTCAGAATTTAACATGCATGTTAGCGGTTGGATTTTAAACCCATTTATTTACACAATAAACATTTAGCTGTTTGTACTCAGATGTCAAATATGGTTTGAAAAATCTACTGAGAATGTGTAGGAACACTTTAATACAGGGATTCATGACAAGAAAATGACAGTGGTCTTGTATGAGGCCCACTTATTTTTCTGCGATCTCTCTTGGGGATCATATCAGCTTCATTGTTTATCACGACCATCTTGGCTTGTCTCTGTAATACACATTTTGTACTTAAATTACTAGACAGCAAAGCAATTCAACCCCTCAAATGGTTCTTTTGCTTATTAATGTAACTTCTGTGTGTTCGCAGCCAAACGGGCGAAGTCATACGCCAGTCTGATGAACATTCAGGACAAGCTGAGCTGAAGAGGAGACGGATGATGACTTAAAACCGAGGACTGCACTTTTTGTTATCCGAACCTGGGAGCAGATTTCACTCCTCTCCGTCTTGTGACTAAGGTTTGAACGTAGAGGATGCTGAGATACTGATCAGTATTCGGAGGACTTTAAGGATCTAAACAAGTCAGAGTGAAAAGCTTTCATGTCCTTAAATTATTCCTCTCACAATGAAGTAAATGACATTGGACCACATCGAACAAAAACACACAGAATGTATATTTCAAAGGTTTTGTAGCAAAACAAACAAACGAACAAACAAATAGAAACTGCACACAGACTGTTTTCGAATCACCTCTTACTGCCATTATTTGAGATCAACTTTATTTTGGTGAATTGTCGTGACATTTTGGATCTATAATAAGCGGTACATGTGTTTTAATCAAAGTTTATCTAACTTTAAAAACTACTAATTAGATGGTTGTTGGTGTTGCTGCACAGATCCTGGACTGTCTTTCCTTTCAACTCGTTAACAATCCTCAGGTTGTTCAGCGCATCCTGCAGCCTGAGACACACAGCTGTCACTAGAAAGAGTGAGTGGCTTGAATGCAGAGTGTGTGTGTGTGCGTGTGTGTGTGTGTGTGTGTGTGCGTGTGTGTGCATGTGTGTGCATGTGTGTAAGTGAGCTAATGTGTGTGTGTGTGTGTGTGTGTGTGTGTGTGTGTGTGTGTGTGTGCGCTCTATTTATGGGTTGAGAAATGGGTTTTCTGTCTCTAATGTATGTCCAGACGAGAGCTGCAGAAAAGGAAGCACTTGATGTCCATTAGTGGTGACATGTATCTGCTGTAAGAAGAGGGGGTGCACATCAGTGGGGGTGGGGGGAGTAAAAACAGACATAACACACATAATGTAAGAGCACTCCAGAGTACCACACTCTGACGTTACCTGTTTTCCAGTCAGTGTGGGGTTTTTTTGTGGGTTTTTTTGTCATAAAGCTTTTAATGTGCTTCCCACTGATGTTTAACTTAATTTGTTAAGGGCTTTCTGACTGCTCATGACGCTGATATCTCCTTAATGCCTCCTTTATGAGTTACCAATGTTGAATTGATGAATTTGCCTATTTGAAATGCATTTCCTGTAAAGTAATTTAAACCTTCATTTTGAATGCATAAGTTCAAATAAATAGTTTGGCGTCAGAAACACCTGCAGATATATGTTCTGTGATTTAAACATGACTGGGTTTATGCTGATCATGATTTAGTTCAGGGGTGGAAAGTGAGAAAGTATATTTATTAAACGACCCTCACTTGAGTATTTCCATTTTATATTACTTTATACTTCTCCTTCACTACATTTCAGATGAACATTTGTATCCAAAATCTATGACAATCTCGAAAAATATGAAGCAGTTTTATCAAAATTCAGTTTAAATGACCCCCACAACCACCAGCTAAGACCTTAAACTGCTGGCTGCATGTTTATTTACCTGCAGTAATAACAGTTTGATATTATATCTCCTTTAAAACACAGACAGGTGGCAATAATGCATAATTAGTAGGGTAGAGCGGGGTCAGTTGGGACAGTGCCTTTGTAGCAAGTTAGAAAGCATCTTAAGTGCTGTCATCATCTCATACTCAGCCACACCCTCTTCACTTCCAACCTCAAAGTGGAGACCTTCTGTATACTCCTCACATTTTTTCCCCTGTTTTGGAATCTACAGAGTGTGTGTACATTTTGGCTCTTTTTGTTATTTTACTGTTTTTAGTAATGCCACATACAAAATCACTTCATTGGAAAGCTGATTTTCTGTCCTATCAGTTGGTGCTGGTGCAAGCTGTCTGAATTTTTGTTGGTAGCTAGCACAGGACTCCAAAGTGTGTCTGCTCACTCTGGGATGGTTGGGCCAGTGTTGTTTATAGTTCCTACTTGTTAGATATTAAGATAAGTAGACAAAAACAAGATGAAACCTTTTAAGATCCACTGTAAAGCCAATATTTATTGCATGAACTCCATATAGGCCTACGTTTTAACCCCAAAGCATATTTTGTGAATGTGCAGAGTCAGCCCATCTAAATACAGCTGCTTTGTCACTGATCTGGGTGTTAGAGGCACAAATACCTAGTCGGTATTGTTCACACATAATATAGTAATATAGTCCAAAAACAGTGTAGTATGTATTGGGTATCCTTAGCAGATAGCATTCTGCAAGAAAACAAGTTTTTTTAGTTGTCTCAAAAAAGTGCACTTTTCAGATAGGAGGTTTTGCTCTTCGGCCATCGAAATGCTCCTTTCGTAGTGTTATGAAACACATCAGCCATGTCATGTCATGACAATGTCAGGTCAGGAGCTGGAAAGGCCCTATAGGGCAGGTGGGTGGGAGTGGAAGTGGATAGGTCCAATAAACCCTGGACTTTCAGCCAGGAGCCAGCTGTTTGCTTCCCATGAAAATGTTGAGCCAAACCATGATTTTTATCTAAACCAAACCACGTGCTTTTGTTACACAAGGAAATAAGCTTGAATATGAAGTCTTTCACAGACAATGCAAGTTTATTTTGAAAAAGTCTCTATGCATCTAACGAGCAGGAACTGTACATGTCCTGTGAAAATTCCAGAGGCTTTATTGTCAATTCTGCAGTTATGTGACAGACATACAGAGAATCGAAACAATTTTTCACTCTGAATTGACCCACGGAAAAGCTAAGTATAAATAAGGAAGTCAACGAGAATAGAAGAGGTAATACAAAAAAAATGGATGTGTATTTTGAAAAGACAGAATGCATGTAACAAGCGTAAACTGACACGGTATCCTGGAACATCAACAACAGATGCAGGATACTGAGTGCTGAAAATGTGAATGTGAAAGTCCACAAAGTGGCAATAGTTTATTAGTTGGGATGAGAATGCGTTGCCAAAGCTTTTTAACCTTTTTTTTTTTTTTAAACTCTGAAGTTGTTGCTCTTGACTTCTTTTTTCAAATGCAGCAAACTCAATATCTTTCCTAAATCTATTATCTACAGTACAGGCCAAAAGTTTGGACACACCTTCTCATTCAATGCGTTTTCTTTATTTTCATGACTATTTACATTGTAGATTCTCACTGAAGGCATCAAAACTATGAATGAACACATGTGGAGTTATGTACTTAACAAAAAAAGGTGAAATAACTGAAAACATGATTTATATTCTAGTTTCTTCAAAATAGCCACCCTTTGCTCTGATTACTGCTTTGCACACTCTTGGCATTCTCTCCATGAGCTTCAAGAGGTAGTCACCTGAAATGGTTTCCACTTCACAGGTGTGCCTTATCAGGGTTAATTAGTGGAATTTCTTGCTTTATCAATGGGGTTGGGACCATCAGTTGTGTTGTGCAGAAGTCAGGTTAATACACAGCCGACAGCCCTATTGGACAACTGTTAAAATTCATATTATGGCAAGAACCAATCAGCTAACTAAAGAAAAACCAGTGGCCATCATTACTTTAAGAAATGAAGGTCAGTCAGTCCGGAAAATTGCAAAAACTTTCAATGTGTCCCCAAGTGGAGTCGCAAAAACCATCAAGCGCTACAACGAAACTGGCACACATGAGGACCGACCCAGGAAAGGAAGACCAAGAGTCACCTCTGCTTCTGAGGATAAGTTCATCCGAGTCACCAGCCTCAGAAATCGCAAGTTAACAGCAGCTCAGATCAGAGACCAGATGAATGCCACACAGAGTTCTAGCAGCAGACCCATCTCTAGAACAACTGTTAAGAGGAGACTGCGCCAATCAGGCCTTCATGGTCAAATAGCTGCTAGGAAACCACTGCTAAGGAGAGGCAACAAGCAGAAGAGATTTGTTTGGGCCAAGAAACACAAGGAATGGACATTAGACCAGTGGAAATCTGTGCTTTGGTCTGATGAGTCCAAATTTGAGATCTTTGGTTCCAACCGCCGTGTCTTTGTGAGACGCAGAAAAGGTGAACGGATGGATTCCACATGCCTGGTTCCCACTGTGAAGCATGGAGGAGGAGGTGTGATGGTGTGGGGGTGTTTTGCTGGTGACACTGTTGGGGATTTATTCAAAATTGAAGGCACACTGAACCAGCATGGCTACCACAGCATCCTGCAGCGACATGCCATCCCATCCGGTTTGCGTTTAGTTGGACGATCATTTATTTTTCAACAGGACAATGACCCCAAACACACCTCCAGGCTGTGTAAGGGCTATTTGACCAAGAAGGAGAGTGATGGAGTGCTGCGGCAGATGACCTGGCCTCCACAGTCACCGGACCTGAACCCAATCCAGATGGTTTGGGGTGAGCTGGACCGCAGAGTGAAGGCAAAGGGGCCAACAAGTGCTAAACACCTCTGGGAACTCCTTCAAGACTGTTGGAAAACCATTTCAGGTGACTACCTCTTGAAGCTCATGGAGAGAATACCAAGAGTGTGCAAAGCAGTAATCAGAGCAAAGGGTGGCTATTTTGAAGAAACTAGAATATAAAACATGTTTTCAGTTATTTCACCTTTTTTTGTTAAGTACATAACTCCACATGTGTTCATTCATAGTTTTGATGCCTTCAGTGAGAATCTACAATGTAAATAGTCATGAAAATAAAGAAAACGCATTGAATGAGAAGGTGTGTCCAAACTTTTGGCCTGTACTGTACATGTAGCCTATGGTAACCACACTGAGCTGATAGGTGCCACTGAAATGAACGCAGAAGACAGCCACATTCAATATCTCAGGAATTTATTAAAATATAATAATTTTACAAATGTTCTTTTTCTCAAAGAAATGCACAAAGAAGTGAAATTGTAAACATAAAGGTGTTAAAAATTTAGACTGCTTTTTTCTTTCTTTTATTTATTTATTTTATCCCAGGACAAGACGTCCCAACTGACCCTACCCACAGCTCCAAACGCCCCTGGTAGGCAGAATTTTTCAAAGTACACTCCTTACAACCAAATAACTCGAGCCCCAACACAAATTAAGTGACACAGGAATATGTTAGCATATTATACAATAAGTTTAGGCTGAAAAATGAATTTATAAACATAGTTTAACAGCACTAAAAAACAGAAAATGCAACATGAGCAATGTCACTTACCTCTCCCATGGAGTACAACAGCAAAAGGGGAGAGGTAAGGCGAGAGACACCCCTTTATAGGTGGGGTACCCTCAAAGGTGAACGCAGGGGCACAGAGACTGAGTATTAAACATTTCACATACTGACTCAGGAGGCATAAGTGTGTCAGGTAATAACAACTGAAACTAATCTGGTGTAATTATAATGCTATTATTACAAATATATATTTCACTTTGTTACACATATTACTGCTGTATCATTGACTGACATATCTGTCTAGGTATCAAGTTATTTGTATTACAGTTCAAGTATTTTATGAGTAATGGCAGGTTATCTCATGTCAATACAAAATTGTCCCAACAGACCCCGCTCTCCCCTACTTCTGTCTAACAACACACTTGTAGGCAACTTTGAATGCAAACTTGTACTTATGCGGTTGTGTTGGTGCTTAGAGGGTGTCAACACTCCCTAACTGTGACTGCGGTTACATTATGTCTAATGAGCCTGTGTTGTATTGTGCTTAAATCTGTTTCTTCACACAGTAATGGCCCTTGTTCTCAGGTTACATGGCCCTGTGTTTCTTGCAACGAGGCTTTTCCTCCGTCATTAGCAGCTAATCTAGATGTGGGATAAAGATACTTGGCCGAATAATCGCAGCAACACATCCGTTAAACTCCTTTGGCTTTTTGGTCTTGTGGAGCGCAGCCACCGCTGGCCATCAGCAGGTCTAAGAGCATTACGGATATGCCGAGTCATATGATCCGGTTGCGGCCAGCACAGCGGCTGAGAGGCACGGGCTTTGGTCACTGCGCTCCCCGCACACTGAGGTGTGTTGAGCGGCTCGTGTGCGGCGGCGCGGCCCCGCAGCTCAAGAATGACAGCTTTGATTCCCGTTAAGCCCCGGTGCTTTTCTGAGGCACACCGGGGCTCTAATCGGGGCTGAAAGTCATGAAACACTCCCGGCAAAATGCACCGGAGCAGCCGCCACGTGAACCAGAGGACCGATGGGAAAGCTGCAGCTCCCTGTGATTTAGTGATTTGGTGCAATAAGTATTCACAGCAGTCTAAAAATACTCTATGACAATCTAAAGTCCTGCATTCAGACTGCACAAGCACTGACAGAGAACTGTAGGCTACTTGAGCCTCCAAAGTAAGAGTACTCCTGGAGAGTAGCTCCATTCAGTGTGCATTATTACTGCTATATTATTAGATTATAGATTTCTTTCATTTAGGCCTAAGCAAAGTTTTAATAGTGTACAGTATATGGAGCTCATTTTAAAGTCCTCCTTCAGACTTTGTATTTGCTTTGCTTCACTTGGTTGTTATATATGTGTAGATTTGAGGGCGATGCAGGGGATGTGCATTTGCAAAGGACTTTTGAGAAAATTAAATACATTTACATAAAGTGACGTTGAAAATGAACAGATTGGTGCAGAAAAAACTCACTGGAATGCAGGAAATTAAGTGTTTAAAGCTGAACATTTTCTGGCAGAGGACCCCCAAATTTCAAGCTTCATAAATGCTCTCCCTAGAGATAAAACAAAATCAACACCTTTGGTGCAGTTTGAGTTTGACACTGGAAGCCTTTTTCACTTCTATCTGCTGAAGAGGGAAAAGTGCTGGTTTGGACACCAATCATGGATCAATATGTAACATACAGTAGTGTAATGGAAATTTGAAAAAGCAAACTGAGGAACATGTTGTGCGGTGGCGTGAGGAAGTTACGACAGGCCCCAGTGCACACTATCATGTATGTATTTTCTTAGCACAAAAAGAGACTTGACATTGGACAACAACATACATATGACCCAGCAATCAACGCTGCATATGTGACAACAGTATCACAGAAAGTAAGAAATTAATTTGTGGTGAAGAAGGAACTGAGCCGGAGGGCGAAGCTTTCTTTTAACTGGTCCATCTACATCCAAACCCTTACCTATATGATGAGCTCTGAGTAGTGACCGAAAGAATGAGATCGCGGATAGAGTAAGGAGCACAGACATCTGGAGGGATGCTGCTCCTTCGTGTTGAAAGGGGTCAGTTGAGGTGTTTTAGGCATCTGATCAGGATTAGAGGTGTTCTGGGCATGTTCAACTGTTAAGTGCGGGGCAGACCCAGAACACGCTGGAGAGATTAAATATCTCATCTGGCCTGGGAACACCTTGGGACCCCCAGGAGGAGCTGGAAAGTGGGAGAGGGACGTCAGGGGCAACTGCTCTGGCCTGCCTACTGTTGCTGCTTCCTCTGCAAGCTGCAATGCAACCTGCCTCCACCCCAGCTCCTCCTTTGCATTCTGTGTCTGACTTATCAATGCCATTTCTGTTTGTCATTGATGCTGCTCTGTTCTGTTCCAAGGGAGTCTTTGCTGCTGCTCACTTGGGCAGGGAGGTTTGCTCTCTCTGCTTCAGGCTTACCTCCTTTGCACATGGAAGGGCAGAAAGATATGCTTTCTCTGCCTCAGGCTTTCCATGTAGGCACATGGAAGGGCAGAGAGGTGTGCTCTCCCTTCAGCTTTCTGCTTAAAGGCAGGTGAAAGAGGCTTTCTGCGTAGGCCCGAGAAAAGGCAGAGAAGCCCCAGAACAGAGCCATACCCCCAAATATAATACTGCAAATGGAAATAGTGGTCCTGGCTGAACCTGAATAAATGTATTTAGTTACTTTTAGTTACTTTCCTGTTGAGTTTAATTTATAATAATGCATCTTTTTTTTTTTTTTAAATAAACTGATGATCTTTAAAGCCACTACAAGGAACTTTTAACTGGATATGCAAATGTCTCTTGTTTCTGCTGATGTCTGTGCGTGACCTACAACAGCAAATGAGACCATCGGTGTGAAGATAAGCTATTTCTATATATATATATCCATACCTTTAGGAAACTGTCTCCGGGTCCGCACCAGGTCGCTTCCAGGACGAAGCGATTTACGGCACTCAGACGGCACACTTCATATTACCTAGCTGCTTACATTTAGTTACTTTTACTCCTCCTCGACCCGACATCCGCGGGGAATTAAAATAGCAGCAATCATTGGGTAAAAGTTCTGTGAAAGCACTGGACTCACCAACAGTCAGCCATGACTCAGTCACACAGAGAAAATCCAATCCTCAGGAAGTCAGGAAATCCTTCAGGATAAACGTTTTGTTCGCTAGCGATCTAGCATTTACCAGCCCAATCCTGGCTGAAGTCAGTTGGTCCATGGCGTTAGCTGTCCGGGGAGCCACACACAGAGGCCGCAGGTTGTGCAGATTCACCCCGCGCCAGCGGGGACGAGGAGAGCAGGGGCCGCGGGGTTGGAACACCTCATCCGGGCCGACGACAGGTACCAGCCAGGCATTGACAGGATCCATCGAGTGCCGAGAAATAAAGAGGCGAGGCACCGCTCCATACTCAGTCCAAGAAGCCGTGGAAGTGCTCACCAAACAGGCCTTCAGCCATAGCCGACCGCTGCGTTTACCCCGGCGGCGGTGGCGCTTACGCCGGAGAGATGGAGTTGGGGCGCGGCAGAGGTGAGCTGGGATCCCCGATAGGAGCGGGTGCAAAGTTTTCCCGTCTTGTTGTTTCATTCATCCCCAAAACAAACACATGCACGAGCCAGGTAAGCGTCTTTACGACAATACGCGCTAGAGCTCATGGGAAATGTAGGCTTCATTCCGACAAAACACTACCGCTTTTGTCCACAGGGTCCCCAAAATCAACTCAAAATGAAAGTTCCTTGTAGGGGCTTTAATGTGTAAGATATTAATCTGTAAAGCTGTCAAACAAGCAATGGAATAAAAAGTCAATGCATTGCCTCTAATTCTCACATTTACACTTGTACTACCAAACTGACCAACACAGGAGCTTCAGTTGAGCAGTTTGGAGCTGTAAAGAGCAGAGTGACTAAGTTTGAGTCATACTGTGGATTTTGTTGTATGACATTTAATTGTTGGCCCCACATTGGTGTGATATTTGAATCTTAATACTGAGCTCTGTCTTGATCTTTGGCCCCTCATACTTCACCTTGAGAGACAGCTTTTGTTACAGGTCAGATTTTTTTGTTAGCTGCAAGGAGACCATTTTTAATTTTACCTCACAAGTCAAGTGTGCACACTTTACTTTTCTATTATATGCCTTTTTGTTTAGCCACAAAGTGTGCATGTGTTTTCTTGGTCACAGTTTATGATACAATGCGATGATGGGATGATGGGGGCAGCTTGTTTACCTTCTCATGAACTGACTGCAGTGCAGCAAAAAATACAATCCAGCAGTAATCATGGCCTAATGCCACGTATAATTATTGTACACCTAATCCCCTCACAAAGAGCTTTGGTAAGAAAAATGACTGTGAGAATAATATTACTGTAAGTGTTACAGTTTATGTGGAAGAAATTAATATGATTTGGAAACCTGAGTCATATCCTGATCTCGACTGCTTGCTCCAGTTCTCTGCTGGATTAAAGTGGGAAAAATGTGCTGAGGTTTGTGTTAAAAGTTCTTTAGAAAACTAAATAATGATCACTAGAACAGACAATTTATACACACGCAAATAAATGATTATGGCAGTTATTGCATTTTAATTTACATTCAAAATGGTCAGAAATGAATCTGAAATTTGCTTCATGCAAACAGTCAGTACCTTTAGTCAGAGGTGTGGACACCAGTCACATGACGTGAACTCGATTCAGACTCGAGTCACAAATTTAATGACTGTAGACTTGACAATATTAAAAAAACAAACAAACAAACAAACACACTTTCAACTAGACTTGAACCTTAATGACTCGTGACTTCACTTTGATTTTAAAATATTTGGAAGCTTACGCCAAGCCTAAATATGAAAAAATATGTTATTTTTTCAAAAAAAATTTTTGGGGTGTTTTGCCTTTATTTGATAGGACAGTTAAGCATGAAAGGGGGAGAGAGAGAGGGAGCAACCAATCAATTAATTTCCTGAATCAACTAACATGAACATTATTTTTTCCCAGCAAGTGACTCTTGACACCCCCGATACACTTTGAACCAATCTGACAGCATCCACTGAAGTCACTGGAGAGAACCATGAAGACGTAACGTTAGGTTGCTGAGCAACAGTTGGAAAAGTGATACCAAAGAATAATTTCATTTGCGTACAAAAACTATGCAATGCTCAACAAAAAACTAATTTCAGTATGCAAAAATGTGCTGGTCGAAAATTACTGATGGAGATGCAACAACTTCCCAAAAACTTGTTTCAACATGAAGACACATTTAAAAAGCATTCATGGTGTTTTTAAACTTAATGCATCATTATTATGTTGTTGTTTGTCAGTCTTGATTTGGAACTTGAGTGCAAAGACTTGAGATGTACTTGTGACTTCCAAAACAAGGACTTGGTCCCACCTCTGCTTTTAGTGCATTAGCAGTGCTCAGAGATGTAGCTATTTAACTTGTAGTTACTGTAATTTTGCTGTAAATGCACGGCTGTATTACATCTAAAAGATGTGCAATGAAATCCCAAATTTCTGTCCAAAACTAGATTCCAGCAGTTTCAATAGATAACTTTTAATTGATTCATTTCTAAAAAGAAAGTGGAGTGAAAAAAACCTCCTCAGAGTAAATGTTAGATGAAATCACTGCAAGGGATACTATGTGATCAATTATGTGACATTTTTTACCAAAATTAATGCTAATATACTTAATAATATTATTTATTTTATGAATACTGTGTTGTTAAAATGGCATTACATTTGGTGAATAGCACATTATGACTTGTTTAAGACTCAAAACTCAAAGTTTAGGACTCTGGACTTGTCAGTCTTGTTTTGGGACTTAAGTGCAAAGACTTGAGACTGACTTGTGACATGCCAAACAGTGACTTGGTCCCACCTCTGCCTTTAGCACATCAATGGTACTCAGGGAACCAACCTATATAACTGAAAATTTGTCTTAAATGAACGCTGTATTTTATCTAAAATACTTTTTTTTGTTGATTAATTTCTATATTGAAAGCTGAGTTAACAAGCCAGCATCTAAAAACCTCCTCAGATAGAGCAGGTGTTGGATGAAATCACTGTGTGTGGTGCCAAACGATCAATTATGAGACATTTTCTTGCCAAAATAAAAACAAAAATGTCTCTTGAACGCTCATTGACAGTAAAAATTGACATTATGATAAATCCAGACCTTCAAATTGTGCACCCATTCATCCCTTTCTCCTGAGTGCTCAGCTTAATGTGTGAACTCGTTAGATGACTTCTTTAAAGCTGAGGATTGAATAAGGCAGGAATGTTGGAGCATGACGGCTGAAGGTGAACTGAGGATTGTTGATGCTTTTTAAATGATGACACAAACCTTTCCTCCGTTAAGAGACTGCCAAGTGGCCTCCGCTGCATGGACCTTGAGATCATTTTATTTACCACAACAATTATGAAGGCAACATCAGAATAGATTTTTATTTTTTTCCTGTAAGAGCCTCTTTATCTCTCTGCATATCTGCATCTGTGTTTGTCCCTCACTCTCTCTTAATATTTAAAGGTTAAAACTGTGCAGATGAACATTTAGAGGCAACAGGGTTACATTGGGGGGGACGGGGCTGTTTGCAATAGATGCTCCAGCAGTTACCTTGAGACAAGGCCAGCACATTTCATATTTGATAGAAGAGTAGGAGGATGCTCTTTATGTTGTTTCTGAATCTGGCCTTCCTTTTTTTCATTTATTAAATCTAATTCTTGTTAAATGACTGTTATGTTCTTTGACAAGGTCATGGCCTCTTCTAGACTAAATGCAGGGACGGTTTTTGCTATGGGCAATGTGGGCGAACCTCCAGGGTGCAATCTATGTGAGGGCGCAAAAAAACAAAACTTGCCAGTTTTCTAGACTACCGCTCATTTCCACGTCAAGTTAGTGGAGTGGGCACTGGGGCGCCCCTATTGTCATGTTTCAACCAGCAGCAGAAAGGAAAGGTGAATCCTGGCGGTTGTGGGTTGAATGGGGGTCACAGACAGGAATATGGCGGAGGCTCATAGCTCTCTGTGGCGCAAGATAACGGCTTACCGGTGACAGAGAAGTCCGACTCCAGGTCCGAGGGATGGTTCCCCCAGGGCGTAAAACTAGCCAGGACCGCCTCTGACTAAATGCCTTTGAATTCTCTGCTGTCCTCTGCAGCCACCCTTGACTCCTCGGTGTTCTGAAGCTCGTCCCGTGTTACGAAGCAGCGAGCGTCTCCTTCGTTATGGCAATATTAAGAAACTGTTAGTCAGGACTTAAGTTGTTATGCAACCCCCTCCCCACCACAAACACTCTAAGCTGTCAGTTAGTTGACTGGCTGAAGGTTAGGCTTAGATTATGCACCTCTCAACCCCTGAGCAATGAATATGATGCTTTGTTGTAGAAGGAGTAAACATATGCCCCTGGGGGTAGGAATTAGCAGACACACACACATGCACCCTCTCTCACAGAGCATATGCAGAGTGAATGGGGCTTATTATACACCTGCGAGTGGGGTCAAAGTCTGTCAATCCCTAGCTTATGGTATTATAATAGATTATAGAATCACTCTCTAATGGCAGTCATTCAGTTTGTAATCTCTGCAGCTTGATGCAAAAGCACTCAGCGTTCCAGCTAAGGGTCTGTTGAAAGTAAGGCCTTCTCCTCATTCATCCCTTACGCCCCCCCCCCACCCCCACCTCTCCCCTCTTTCACAAAGGTCTTATGACAAGTCAGCTGTTGGTGACATCACAGATGCTGGATCATATGTCAGAAACCTTTGCTGGCTGACTTACATCCCTTGTGGCTCAGCAGCAACGGAGGCCACTTGAGGCCAAAAGAGCGGCGAGGTGCGGCGGGGGGTGAGGGCGAGCATGAGAGCTGCCAACAGGCAGGAAGGGTAGGGGGCACTCCTGAGGGCAGGAACATCTGACCCATGTGTGGGTTTGTTTGTGTGGACAAGTGCCCATCTTGCCATCAGCTTGAGAAGACATTTATCAGCAGTCTGGAGTGTGTGTGTGTGTGTGTGTGTGTGTGTGTGTGTGTGAATTATAAAGTCTGGATTTTGTTTGTGAACAGCACATGACAGCGAGCCATGGACGCTAAATCTGCATATGTATGAAACATGCATCTCCTCCAAAATAAAATGTTTCAGGAAATTAGTTTGTGGTAACTGAGGAGAATTTTGATCATGAGACAGTAGCGCCACCTACAGTCAGCTTCACAATATAACATTAAAAGTATAGTTAATCGACATGCCTCTTTTTGTTTAAAAGTAAGGGTGCAATGCTTAATGATACCTTTCCCCACTCTAAATGTAAATATGTACCTCTCCTGTAATATGCTGTGAGGTAATGTGCCTGTTTCTGGTCTCAAATGCCTTAATAATCATCATATAGAGCATTGCCAATTAAGTGTCAATAATTAAATAAAAAATGACAATACTGGTGCTGTGCAGGGAGTCCAAAACTTGCCTTGGAGGTGAAGACCTTATAATGGCAATGCTGAAGTTTGGTGTTGCCACTAGATGACAGCACCAAACCATACATCCATTCACTTCAGATTCAAAGAGGCTTTATTGGCATGACAGTAATTGAATGCAGTAGTGCCAGTACGCATAGTACAAGGTGGTGTAAAGCATAAACAGGAAAAAGTACAGTTTTAAAGTGCAACTAATAAAACATTAAGTCAACATTATAATGCAAAAGTAAATTGTAAAAAGTAAAAGTAAATTTTTAAATTAATGTGTTTAACAGGACAACAACAAAAAACAAAAACAAAACAGTAATTAAAACACATAGTGATCAAAAGACATGGTCACTGCCCCCTCTTTTAAAATAAAACAAAACATAATAAAATAAAATAAAATAGAATAAAATAAAAATCTACAGACAGTTGTCTGTAAACTTTTTCAGTGCTGCAGCCATTCAATACAGCTTCAGTATGAGACACAAACATGGACCACACACATTCAGGTAAATTGAGACAAAAAAAATAAGCTGAAATTGGACATTTTCCTGAAGTGAAACCAGCATAGTTTTGGGCGTAGGTGCCATAAAATCATGACTTATGCTACTGTGTGCCATCCTGTCATAGTGAAGGGAATTATTGTGATATAATATAATATAATATAATATAATATAATATAATATAATATATAATTTAATATAATAATATTAAGATGATGCAGGGAGTCCATGTCAACCACAATATTCCATAATGAGCTATAATTGTAGACAGTATGACACCAAAGAAATAGGCACAGAACAGAGAAATCATGGCAGAAAAGTTGGATAATCTTCTTAAATGACCAGCCACAGGTTGCATTAATGATTTAACTAAATAATTATTGAACTGATAAATTGATTTAACCATTAAAGAAATAAATAAACATGACTATCCCCTGTTATCTTACCAGCTATACCACTTTACCTGAGCAGGTCATTGGAGTGAGGTAGGAGTTCTCCATGTGATTGACCGCCCAAAGTTTATAAATTACTTTAACTGGCAACACCGTTTCCTTATAGAAATATAGAAGAGGACCATAACAAGTTATGAAAGTAGCACTCAATTTAGTTTTCTTGTAAATCTCCCAAAATGTGTCTCAAATTACATGATTTCACCCTATAATCAAGTCTGGATCAGAATTAGAGGGACTGACAGTGAAATATAGATACAATCAAATTTAAATGTGTAGTTTTTGTTGTTTATAAAACAAACTTTTTTTGCACATTATCTTAAAATTTCGAGCTTACGAGAAGTACTTGAAGGCAGCACTGGTCATTCCAGTTACTGTCGCCATAGCAACGTTTATGAAACAGACCGCAGCCACACGGACCTGCTGCCACAGACGTATATCTGTGCCTGCTGCTTTTTTGCTATCATTATTACTACAATATTTAACTGTTTCTATCGATAGATTTTACACAACAACAAATCTTAATATGGCGGAAGTTTGTAAGGATCCAAAAGAGGCGTCTGAAGCCTCTGTGTCCGAAAATCAAGAGCCTGAGAGCGGGTAAGTCAGCTAGCTTTCAAAACCTGATTACTGAGTGCTCCAGTTAGCAGAGACCGTTAACATGAAGCATACAGAGGCAAATCAAGTGAGTCATAATTAATTATCACTGACATAATGCATGACTGAATCTAGTTCTTCTTCTTCTTCCTCTACTTCTTCTTCGTGTTCTTCTTCTGATTCTTCTTCTGCCTCTTCTTCTTCTACTACCCCTTCACTTCTTCATCTTCTACGTCTTCTTCTGATTCTTCTTTTTCTCCTTCTGCTTCCTCTTCTACTTCATCATCTTCTTCTTCTTCCACTCTTTCTTTTTCCTCTTCTTCTTCTTCTTCTTCTTCTTCACTTTCTTCGTCTCTTTTCTTTACACTATAACCCCTCCTCCACGTGATGCAGGCACTCAGGAGGAGCAGAGTTGGACAGAGTGAAGAGTGAGGGCGGTGCAGAGGTGGAGGAAGGGGAGCTGTCCACGGAGACACAGAGGAAAGTGATGGAGCTGCTGTGTGATGAGACGGTGAGAAGCTAGTTCATTATTCATCTTTATTACAGGAGTAATCAGGCAGAGGTTTGTATAGAGGAGGACAGGAAGGTGACACAGGTTTACTGTATGCATTATATTAAAGGAGTGGTTGGACATTTAGGAGATACATGTTAATCCTGAGAGTCAGATGAAGACCAGTACCACTCTCATGTCTGGTGCAGTGGTTAGCATTGTCACCTCACAGCAAGAGGGTTCCTGGTTCGAACCTGAAGTAAGGGAGCCCTTCTGTGTGGAGTTAGCATGTTCTCCCCGTGTCAGCGTGGGTTTTCTTCAGGTACTCCAGCTTCCTCCTACTGCCCAAAAACATGCAGGTTAATTGGTGACTCTAAATTGGCTGTAGGTGTGAATGTGAGTGTGAATGGTTGTCTGTCTCTATGTGTCAACCCTGTGATAGTCTGGTGACCTGTCCAGGGTGTACCCTGCCTCTCGCCCAATGTTAGCCAGGATAGGCTCCAGCCCCCCCCCCCCCCTTGCGGAAAATGAATGATTGAATATTGATGTATGATTTGGTGATTCATCACTACTTTAATTGAATCACCGACTAAATTTAACAGTCTAACGTCTCTTGCTGTCACAGTGATGACAAGACACCAGGATGTAACTTCTCCTGGTCAAGTAATAGCCTGGCACATAACCCCCATAAAGCTCAGGTCAGACCAGTGATTCGCAACATGGCAAAACTGTTTCAAAATGTTACAGAGAAAAGTTGCACAGTTTGACTCAAGTGGGCTGATGCCGCTCAGCTTGCTCAGATTGGCTGTTTTTAGACTTTGATTTGTGTGTGGATAAAACAAACAAGACGTTATGTGTTAATTTATGATCGCTACAGGTGCTTTTTGGTGGGTTTTCTTTTCCACAGAGCCACACAGGCTGTTTCCAGTCTTTATGCTAAGCTAAGCTAGCCACTCACTGTAGCTTCATATTGAATGCACAGACATGACAACCCGGTCTCACGCCCAACTTGTCAAATACCGATGCTTAGTCAGTGGCCTTTGGTGTCAAATACCGACGCACGAGGCACCCTTTGGCTGGGGTATTGAATGCAAAGGGTGGTGGCATTTTTTGATGTTTCGAGCAACTACCATGGTATAAAAAGCTAGAAAGCCTGCAGAGGGTGCCTGGAGGGGAGGTGGATAGGTCGCATTAACTCTGCACTTTCATCTGAGAGCCCGCTGTCTGTGTCATGTGAAACCAAATGTCAATTGAGCTAATTTCATGTTGAAACAGATTCGGGCTCCTCCGATCATTCTTTTCAATCATCCATGAAATTATGTGACGAGCATCTTCAACTCAAAGTTTCCCTTCCTTCTGTCTCAGCACTTCCTGATGGATGATAAACTCCTGACCCTGCTGGCTCCTCTGGAGAAGGAGAAACAGACCGTTGTGAAAATGGACTCCCTCCTCTGTGTGAGTTCATGCAGTGTAATGCATCAGTGTGTAGCTGGACTGTATGGAGCAGATACTCAACAACCAGACATATTGTTTTCTCCTCCAGACTCTTGGCCTTGGAGAGCAGGACGTGCCCAGGTTGGCTCATTTCTTATTAAAGTATGAACGGCAGCAGAGAGAGCAGACGGAGGTGAGGAGGGAGAGAGATGCAGAGAATGGATGCTTGTTCACAATACGTCCTTGAGTCTTTGATAAACAAGACAAATGAAATGAGACAATTATTCTTTGTGTGTTTTGTCTGCCTGCAGGATGTTTCTGCTGAGTTGGGTGTAGTGGAGACCAGGTCTGCGACACATCCGACCTCTGGACTCATCGCTCCTAACCATGTGGTGCCTGCTCTAAAAAGTTTCCTCCAGCAGCACAGGAGGTCAAAGTAAGACCACGGTTACACTCATGAATTAGTCTCCATCATGTTTGTATGTTCATGCCAACAGAGGCTGTGTTATGGTTGTTATCTGGACTGTCTGTGAGATTTCAACATGAAATTATGTTATACATTAGTCATGCTAATGTGTTTCTGGTGCTTCTAACGGAGAGTGCTGCCCGCCAACATCACATCTTTCATGTTGCAGGCCGGCATACTTCAGAGAGTAAGGCCTACTGGAAGAGCATGGGCAATATCATCCATGAGAGCAAAGTGAAACTCTGGGACGATGCAGACTAAAGCAGTACAGTACGAATGATTAACAACCACACACACACACACACACACACACACACACACACACACACACAAAAACATCTATCTGCACTCAAATGTTTTGTCTTTGTTTCCAGTGCGGCCCTGACGGAGATCTCTGAGCTCATCCCTGAGGGATGTGTGAAGCAGCAGAACGCAGAGCCGTGGACGCTGCTGCAACAGTCCCTCAACTCATGAGTATGTGTGTGTGTTTGTGTTCCTCTTGCACTACTCTAAAATAGGAGCTTAAAAAAAGGCTCCCAAAATGCCTTTCTAAGATTAATGTTTTTACAATCTATCCCTGTGACATAGTCAGTGACTCAATCTTTCATCTTGTTGTTGATATGCAAACATTGTCCATTTCTCTCGTCATCTCAGTCCTTATCCTATGAGTTAATAGTTGCATATCATATATTTAATTCACAAATTTCAGCCATTCATCTTGTGTTGGTGGTTCTTCCTTGTACCATCTCTTCATGATGGCCTTTTTACAGGCTTCAAATAAGATTTTCAGGAGGTATCTGTCTTCTCTTAACACAGTTCCTACTATCATACTGCCTATGTACAATATCATGTATGATCTAGGTACATCATAGCCCAAAATTTTGATAATAGCCATATAAATAGTATTTGCTTTTAATCTGTGGTGTAATACAGAATCTATATTCTTCCAACAGTGTGAGAGGATGTTGTTGACTGTTGTGTTCTCTAAATATGCAACCATCTTCTATAATATTCACGACTAGTTCTTTTTCCCATTTCAGCTTCACATTTAGTGTTATATTTCCTCTTCGATCATTCCTAGTTCTTACGATGTGAACGCAACAAAAAGGGGCCTTCTAAGAACTATATCCTTAGAAGCTTGAAAAAGTTCCTCCGCTCAGAAAATGCCTAATAGTATAGAAAATAGTAAAGCTGACATCTTTGATTGTCTGATACGTTGGCACAGAGCTGGAGACGCCATAATCCAAACTCACCGTGGGATCAGCAGGACTGGGACAGTGTGTGTGAGATCATCTGAGTATACATGATTTATAGTCACTGTAAAATAAAGCCTCTATTAAATCATGTTGTGGTTGCACTTTTTTATTTTTACAGCCTCAGAAAAAAAAACAGGCAGAACAGTTAACTGTAACATTAGTAAGACACACAACAGCTCATGTGGGGTACAAAGTGAATACAGAAGAGTACAATACAGAGGTTTCATCCAGCAGGGTTGAAGAGCTTGTGGCTGAGCTCTGAGGGGAACGAGTAGAAGAGCAGAACCAGGAAGAGCAGAGCCAACACAGCAATCAGCAGCAGCACACAGTGCAGCCTGTACTGCCTCCACACCAGGATACACATCGTCCTCAGAGGGCTCAGCAGCCACGACATGCTGCTGCCGGGACGACTGCACAGAGAGAAGCAGACAGTTAACATTATTATTTCCATATGAAGAGGACTGAAGAATATGTGACTACAGGAAAAAATAACATAAATATTGAATCAACAGGTTTTTAATTACTGAATTTTTTACAGACTTAGCACAGTGAAGATATGTATTTTATTCTTACTATCTTAAGTACTAGTGTTAAACATTGTAGCATAATGCACATTTTTATTTCTATTTTATTTTATTATTTTATATTTACATAGTTCTATTTCATATTCTTCTCATAATTATCTATTCTTTATATTGGAGCGAATGTAACTAATCACAGTTTCCCCTCAGTGATCAACAGTTCTTTTCTTGTGCACTAAAAACCAATAATTTTATTTGAGTATATACATTTTTCTATATTTTTTTATCTCAAGTTTTTTTCCCCCTCACATTTCAAGTAATATCCCTTACAGAATAAAAACAAATGGATAAACTGTAATGATACTCAGTAAATATTATTATTATATCATACCTTACTTTGTTTAGTAATAGATTAAAAGTATTTTTGTTTTCTATATCTATTAACTGATACACAAATGCAAAAAATGTGTTTTGACCAAGATGTTTGTTTTGTATTATTTATTCATTGAGTTGGATCTTCTACCATTATGGGTTTACTGTGTGAAATAGCTGCACTATGTACATGTTATATTGTTTTAATTTTTACTTTGATTTAAATAGACTATGTTACTACTTGTTATTTATTGCAAATAAAGCCTTGTTTTGAACCTGTTTGTTATTGTTTTAAAGCCTGCAAGGTAATATTCCTGTGAGGAAGTGTAATACTGAATTGTTCTAAATAAAGTTTTTACAAAAACATTTCTGCTGAGTATTATTACGTCACTAACAGGTGCGTTTGGGGTCAGTGTGAAACGGTAATTGCTAACTTGCACATGGTGAGACCCTCTGCTTTCACTATTTAACTTTTATCCTCACTGAGGTGTGTGCGGCTTTTCTGCTACTTTGCTACTGTTAATCTTTAATATGGCTTTAGAGCCTCACTCAGCTCTCAGAGTGTTTGAAACATTTGAGGAGCGTTAAAATAAGTTGAAGATGGAGCAGACTGTGGAGGAGTTTATGGTGCACACCTGCAGAATGCCGTTCAGACAGGTGAGTACAACAACCAGCTTATTCAGATGGATGCGACTCCCCCAGAGGAAAATGTTCATGTTTCACCACACCTTGGGTAAAAACTTGTGTTTGTAGCTGCAGCTGCTGTTGAGTTGATGTTGATACATGTCGGTGATTTCTGTGTTGCACAGTATTTTATTTGTGGCTGTGAAGCTTGTTCTCATAGCTCTTCGTATTTGTTGTCGCTCATGTTTGGTGTCTGAGTTGTGTCCTGCCTGGTTGCATTATTGATAATCTGTTGTAGGCACAGAATGCAAAGTGTTGTCTCTAGAAAATGAATATATTTCACTCTGACTTTTTCATGATATTTTTGATGATGTAATAATTTTCCATAGCATAGAATACTATGACTTTTGAAATGATATTTAATCACATACTAGACTATGACTTTTTGATGTTATTTTTTATGACATACTATATTATTGCATTTTTTTTTATTATTGCGTTTTTGACGACATACTATACTATGACTTATTTTCATGGTTTTTGACGGCATATTATACTGTGACTTTTTTTCATGGTTTTTGACGACATACTATACTATGACAGCCCTGTGATAGTCTGGCGACCTGTCCAGGGTGTCCCCCGCCTCTCGCCCGATGTCAGCTGGGATAGGCTCCAGCCCCCCCGCGACCCTCAAGAGGATGAAGCGGTTAGAATGAATGAACTATACTCTGACTTTTTTTCATGATTTTGCACGACATACTATACTGTGACTTTTTATATGATTTTTGGCAAAATACTATACTATGACTTTTTTTCATGATTTTGGACGACATACTATCCTGTGACTTTCTGTCATGATTTTAGACGACATGCTATATTATGACTTTTTTACATGGTTTTTGGAGACATGCTATACTATGACTTATTTTCATCATTTTGGATGACATACTATATTATGACTTATTTTCATGGTTTTTGACTACATACTATACTATGATGTTTTTTCAGGGTTTTTGGCGACATGCCATAATATGACTTTTTTTCATGATTTTGGACGACATACTATGCTATGACTTTTTTTACATGGTTTTTGGCGACATGCTATACCATGAGTTTTTTTTCATAATTTTGGACGACATACTATGCTATGACTTTTTTACATGGTTTTTGGCAACATGCTACACTATGACTTTTTTCACGATTTTGGATGACATACTATGGTATGACTTTTTTTACATGGTTTTTGGCGACATGCTATACCATGATTTTTTTCCTTGATTTTGGACGAAAAACTATACTATGACTTTTTTAAATGATTTTTGACGACATACTATTCTGAGTTTTTTTCATGATTTTGGACGACATACTATACTATGACCTTTTATTCATGATTTTTGGCAACATACTATACTTTGACTTTTTTTCATGGTCTTGGACGACATACTATACTATGACCTTTTATTCATGATTTTTGGCAACATACTATACTATGACTTTTTTTCATGGTTTTTGACAGCACATTATACTATGATTTTTCTTCATGATTTTGGACGAAAAACTATACTATGACTTTTAAATGATTTTTGACGACACTCTTCTGTGACTTTTTTTCATGATTTTTGACGACATACTATACTGTGATGTTTTTTCATGGGTTTTGAGTACATACTATACTATGACTGTTTTTCATGGTATTTGACAACATGCTATACTATGGAGTTTTTTCATGGCTCTTGACGACATGATTTTTGACGAGGTATGACGTTTTTTAAGA
Source organism: Epinephelus lanceolatus (assembly GCF_041903045.1). NCBI lineage: Eukaryota > Metazoa > Chordata > Actinopteri > Perciformes > Serranidae > Epinephelus > Epinephelus lanceolatus. The sequence continues at coordinate 19,694,514 of NC_135746.1, forward strand.
CATACTATACCATGACCTCTTTATACTATAGTATGACTTTAAAAACAAAAACGTTTCTTTATTATATACTATAGTATGACTTTTTGATGATATTTTTCATGACATGTTATACTATGATCTTAAGTGACATTTTGTTTTATTGCATACCCTCATATAACTTTAGGTAACAGCACTAGTTTGCTGACTGCACTTAATTCAGTCAGCACTTGCTGGGTGCCACTAGTTGCAGAGCAACAGTAGCTTTCTTTAAGTTGTCATTCCTAACTTGATGCTTGTAAGTGGGGTGTATTTTAATGCAGGAGCTGAATAGTGTATTAAATGTATGCTAGTGAAAGTAATGAAAGCGACCCCTGTCACGTACAAATAGTTATGTGATCCATCGTTAACAATAAAATATGAATTACAGCTGCTCTACCAATCTTTAAACATGTTGTCCATGGAATTCAGTTTATTTCACAATGCCAAAAGAGACAAAAAATAAATACTGCACACATTTCAACAGATATATAAACACAAATTCATTGTAAAAACAGGCAAGTTTAGTGCAAACGATAACTCTGTAATTGGTGAAACACAGAATCACAAACAAAGACTGCAACACAAATGAGGTCAAGCACAGTCAAATTTGAAAGGGAGTAACGGACACTGCAAACAACACCATCTGAAACAAAGATGGAGCCAGGATTTAAATAATCAACCCCCTTTCAAAACCCCCCTCAAGTGCACTTTAATCGTATTCCCATGAAATCACCTTTACATCATCTGTAATGTTAAAGAGAGCAGGGTCGGTGATTTGGAGAGATGGTCATGCCAACACACATTACCTCTGTGGTCAGTTATCACAATGATGCATGCATATTGACATATAAGTCTACATTTTGGTAGAAAACAGTAATGACCTTGTACTGTCTGTTGCTTTTGAAGATGTTTCAACCAGAATTTGTCAAACAATATCTGCAGATAATATGCCTTATTCTCCTGTTGTCTTTTTTCGGTAATTACCTACAAATACTTTTTGACTCAAGTCTGGTTTTGTTGCTTTGATACATTTCAGTTGAATTAAACCCTGTCGAACGCTTATTGATAATTCATTTAATTTTGAAGTCATCTTGTTCAATGTCTCATCGGATTTCATTAGGAAAATAGACATCTTTATTTTTGTTTCTTCATTATTATTCTTGAAGTGTGCAAAGACTGCAAGAGCTATATAATTTAATAAAAAAATGTAACACTTAGCTTTAATCCCCCATGTTTAGCATTTATAAGTGACATATAAAAACAAGTGTTTATTAATGTATCTGTCAACAACTGTAACTTGTCCTGCAGGCACTCATAACTGGAGGCTGGTGTATAAACAGATAATAAATAACATAGTTAAACACAAGGGTAATCATATAAAATGTGTTCATGGGAGAAAGAATAATCGTTGACAATTACTGTACATTAATAAACACTTAAAAATGTCCGTATTTTTGCTTACAACTACATCATAGTGTATTATACAGTAAACCCTTTTATTAAATATTCATATAGTGCTTATAAATGCTGAAAGGGGGATTAGAGTAAAGTGTTATTAAACACATTGTTCATTTGTTCCCTAAGAACTTAAATCAACAGCAGACATTAGAACAGTAATGGGAGATCTTAGAGCATCACTTGAAATGAATGTCCATGCAATCGTCTGACCACTAACCCGACACGCTAAATAAACTTAATCAATAAATAAACGAGAGGCTGTATAAACAGATAAAGAAACATTCATTGTCATGTAACATTGCTGGAAAAGAAGAAGAACATCAGGGGTTAAACTTTGTGGCAAAGGATTGCTTTAGAGTCAGTTCAAGGATGGAGTCCAGATACTGAGCGTTAGGTTTGTTAGGCTTGCTGCAGATTGGATGGAAGATTAGACAGTTAGTGTTTCTCATGACTCGGGGGGATAAAAAGTCATTTAGGTGGTTTCTGCCTCTCTCTGCAGAGCGAAGGAGGAAGGTGGCGAGCTGTTTGTGACCATCAGAATGGATTAGAGAGGAGGAAATAATGCAATCTGATATCTTTCCCCTTGTGAGACTCCAAGCACTCTCCTTCTGTCTGCGCCCACAAACCAACATCTACTCTCTGTGTCTCCCCCAACCTCTCTTCATCCATCTATTCGGCTGGCCACCCCCCGCCCCACCCTGTCCTGTCCTCCCAGCAGCCTCTCAGGCCCCCAGCAGCTTCTTGACCAGGTAGCCCGGCATGCTGTAGAGGAAGAGGCCCAGCATGATGAGCAGCAGCAGGGCCAGCACGATCTTGATGATTAGCCACTTGTAGCGGTTGCACACCAGGTAGCGGATGGCTTTCAGCGGGCTCAGGAACCACAGGAAGGTGGTGTCTGGGCGACTACAGGGAGGGATGGAGGTTTTAGGAAGAGGAAGGTGAAGGTAATTTGGCGAAGGAGGCATGCAGGGGGATGGAAGAGCGAGTAAATGAAGGGTGAGAAAGGGAAGAGAGAAATGGGATGAAACATGGGAGGAGTAAAAGAGAGAGAAAGCTGGCGTTAGTGGTTAGCCAGCCATGTTGCATTTAGTTATTTTTATACTACAGCATGCTCACATGTTTATCAATACAATGTGTCAGAGGACCAAAAGATCACATCACAGAGTAAAAGCTGAACAGTTAAAAACATACACACAATGAATATGATGATAAAAATGGATGGATGGATGACTGACCAACAGCTCCAAACACTCATGTTTGTCCAGGGCCGTTTGTTCTTTAACCAGACGTTCACTGGCATCTTTCTTCAAACCACAAATACCTTACATTTGTACGTTATGTAGCGGATACATTAAAACTTTCATTCGAACAACACTGTTATTTGTTTATTTGTCTGTTTGAGATGAGTCAGGCCTGCGCAGATTTGATCACCGGCAATTGTCACACAGTGCATGCTCATGTAAAAGCGGCCAACGATGTTCTTACTAGGTCAAGGCGGCTGCAGTTTTCAGACCCAGGTGCTGCAGTTGCAGTAACATATTAGTAAATCGGCACCAGATCTAACAGGATGTGTTTCTGTGACTTCCTGTACAGACTAAATGCTGCTGGAAACTTAACGGTGGCTTTTTGTCTCCGCCTCCTTGAATGAGCCTAGTGTTTGGCTTAAAATGCCGTGTTTTGGGGGCACATTGGAAATGCAGCTATGTCTTAGAAAACAAAAACCCTGTTTTTTGTGGCACTATCCTGACAGGAAGTGCAGCAATTTCTAGGTAAAAAAAACAAACAAAAAAACCCAGTGGCAGAATCTCTGTAATAAATGCAGCGATCTCTGTGAAATAAAACTGCTTCTCATGGCACCATCCTGGGTGGAAAAACAGCTACGACTTGCTAAACAACCATTTTAGTTGTCTGTTGTTTTCAAACAGTGGTCTGTGGGTTGCACGCCATCCACCACCCTGTGCACCTCTTGATGACAAAGTCAGCTCATATTCTACGTCACTTCAGGAACATTAATTTGATGCATATGAAACATGCAAATGTAAAGTACCCATGGTTTGCAGAAATGTACAGTTCCAAATATTGGAACTGTACGTTTACTGGGCTTGTATTTTAGTTTGACTATAAGTCTGGATTGTGTGTAATAACATCAACACACAGTATCCACGTTAGTGGTTTTATTTATTTTTTGAGGATTTTATATAAAGGTCATAATATGGAACATAAGAAACCTGAATTCACATATTCCAGTTTGATTATTATGTTAATTACTTTTCATTGAGGTGCCTCACATTGATGCCAGTGAGGATCTGTTGTGGTGTTGTCTGAAAAGGATTTAGACGTTTAGACGTTAAAGCTTGTACAGTAAGTTGTTACATGTGAATCTTTCCCACCTCTACATATGATGTGAACCATACCTACAAACTGCCCCACCCACATACTGCCACACAAAACAGTTGGTCACATGTAAGATGTGTAATGGCACTTGGTGACAAGGGACACTGGTTGGCACAGAGATCTGATACAAAATACAGCAGAAGAAAGAGACTATTCTACAGCTGAGACGACAGAGGAGAAACAAAGAAGCTGAGTTTTGGCGGGACAGGAGAGGAGCAGCTACAGGTAGGACAGCAGAATCCAGGAAGCAAGGGGGTTAAATAGAGAAGCAGAGACAGCGAGGAGGGGGCGGAGGCTACCAGCGAGTCAGGCCCCCAGCATCTTCTTGACCAGGTAGCCAGGGATAGAGTAGAGGAAGAGGCCCAGCATGAGCAGCAGCAGTATCAGCCCCAGGACCTTGAGGATCAGCCAGCGGTAGTTGTGCCAGATGAAGTAACGAATGGACTTCAGGGGGCTCAGAAACCACATTAGACTGGTGTCCGGGCGACTTCGCGGAAGGAGGTAGAGAGAGGGAGGGAAGGAAGAAAGGAAGGAATGCAGATGGAGGCAAAAACAGGGAGAAAGGGTAAGGAGAAAGGGGGAGTCACACACACAGATAGGAGAGGAGGGGGGAGACAGAGGGAGACAGTTGAAGAGATGGTAGGAGGAGAAACGAGTGCGAAAGTGTAACAGAGGCCTTTTGACAGTGCAAAAAGCAGCGCAAGGGTCAAACAAGACCAAATCACACCTTTGTTAAATATGAGGTCCTGACTGATGGTGATCTGTAACATTTGATTCACTGCGTTTTGCACTGTGAGAATGATTTTACTGAAGAGGTGATTTAAGGGACATGTCTGCACCTTTTATCACAACATCCTCACATTTGATTAGTGAAATAAATGTGTGTGTGTTTGTGAGCATTAGACTCTACATATACTCTGAATAAACGTTAACATCTTACTTTGGTTTCTCCAGTGGATCAGGCTCATTTCGTCCCAGTCCTACAGGACTTTTCTCTGCCTCCTCCGCTGTCACAAGATGAAGCTCAGCTTCTACCTTACCCTGCAATGACAACATATGATGCATGTGAAAAGTTAAATCAATCAGCTAGATGCCTTGAGTATACAGATACCTGATCTTTGTTCTCTGTTCTGTGTAGATCAGTGCAGTGGTTTCAATTCTTTAGATTTATCTTGGGACCCCAGGGGTTCCTGACACCCAGGTTGGGTACAAGGGTTGTCACGAGAACTGACACTGTGGTACCAAGTTGATGCCAAAATTCTGAATATGTGACGTTACTCACTTTTCTGCAATTCTTCAGGCCCAGAGGGGGTGGTTGCCAAAAGTTAAAAAATCCTCAACTTCTGCTCTTGTCACAGTCACTTTTTTAAATGTTTTAATAAAGGAATGTATGTTTAATTAGATGGTAGTTTTTGTTTTTTAACCATGGTTTTGAATTGGGTATTGAGAATTGTGGTATTTCTTTTGCTTTTGCTTCACAACACCTTACACTTCACTCATATCTACATCACTGACTTACTGACTGACCACACTCCATATGGAGTTTATTTTGCTGTTGTTCACTTTGTTGCAATAAATAAACTTTACTTTAACATCATCTACTGTGTCCCTTCCAGTATTTATCATGACTTAAGAGTCTGGCTATGGCATTTTACAGTTGAGTTTATTTCATCTTTTACTCAGTTGAATGTGGCTCTCTAAGTGCAGTTTTGAAAAGACTGTTGAGATGTGGTGCCACCCTGCCGTTGTGACTTTGCTCGTGCTGTTATGCATTTCATGACTGACTCACAGTTAGCTCCATCTCATCGTTCTCATCACGGGCTACAAACGGCCACCAGCCCTTGACCCTCTTCTGTTTGAAGATGGAAATCGTGGGCAGCTCCTGCTCATTTCGGATCATGTCAAGGGAACACTGCTTGGCCGTCTTGGCGCCACGAGGGAACCGGTTTAGGTCCAACTCGATTGCACCTGGGAGTGGCGATTGTTAAAGACAGTAAGGATGGTGATGCTTTGGCTGTTTTTATGATTTAATCAGATGGTAAATTCTGTAGTGTTTCCTCACCCAGGAAGTCATCAGCAGAGAAGTGGTCGGCATCCCAGACCTGCATCGTGAGGCGAGGAGGGATCTTATATTCAGTCTCATCCCAGGAGAACATGGACTCTTTCTTAGAAATGACGATCTTCTCCTCAGCCATGAGGTAATCGAAGGGGAAGACGAAGCGCCAGTTAAAGTTTCCCTCACCGGTCAGGGAGTGATAGTGCACATCTGTGTCCTGCTTGTCCTCCTGCTGCCCTTTGAGCCATCTGTGAGCAGAGAAGAACCACAGAGACCAGAGTTAGGTTCACCTTCAGGACCGTGGTCTGGGTGAGCGAGTAGTTTTTGTTTGATTTTGTCAGTCATGCACTTCTAAGGTCGATCAAGTAGGAAACTACAATAGTGTGTTAGTTATTAAATATTAATTTGGTTGACTTGAACAGGAGCACAGGACATGTCAAATGTAGCAGTCTGCCAACAAGAGAGATGATGCTAATAGGTCAAAATTCAAAACACATAATGTGGCTCCCCAAAAGCAAATCAGATTAATAAATCTGTGTGAGATAATGTCAAAAACGTTGCTGAATGATTCATAAAAATCTGATTTGATGTTGGAGCTTCACACTATTTTCAAAGCCATGCATACACAAAGCTTGCAAAAATGCCATCAGTGAAATTTATCTGAAATTTTCCTTTAAAAAAAAAACCCAAACAAAAAAAAACAAAAACCCTTTCATCTGTAGTGTCTGGATGCAGAGAGCTGAGGATCAAAGGCTATGAGGACAGTCTGTGCCGGCTGGAGCTCTTTCATTAACAGTAGAGTGAGACTGGCTTTATTAGTGAGGAGGAGGAGGAGCAGGAGGGAAGCTGCCGTCTCTTCTCAAAACGCAACACTGAAAACATAAAAAAGTAAGCTGACAAAGGGTTGTCGGCCTAAAATGTGAGGGAATGTGCTATGATTAAACTACTGAGATGCTCTGGCATAAATAAGGCCGGGGTTAAGATGGAGAGGCATTGGGGTTTGTTGGCTACAGAGGACATGATGCCACTAAAACATGCCTGATCTCATGTGACCCAACAACTGAATCATAACCACTGTATCACAACACTGGATCCATCTGAAACAACCCATCCTCGTTTCACTACTGTCAATAAGGACAGCTGGGTCAGTCACTGAACTCCACAGCACTGAACAACTTCTAAAATACTTCAATCATCCTCCAAGTATTTAGGGTTGTTTGAGGATGGCACCCTGTTTGTTACAGTGCAGTCCTTAGGTGACACATCCGCCAGTGACACCAGGTCAGCTGAGGGAAAAGTGAGTTTGGTTAAGAGATGCAGGAGTGAGGAGGCTCCGCATGACGCTGACATTACTGACTTTAAACAGGAGTTAAATGTCAAAAGACCTTTTTCATTGTGGACATTTTACATGTAGCAGCAAGAAAAGCACAATTAAAATCATTAATAATGGCTGCATTGCATGTAGGTGTTATTGCGCATGCTGTACTGCAATGGCTGACTGGGACACTTAATGGAATGAGACATTATTAATGTTATTAGATACATCAGTGCTGTTTCTATCACAGGTGTATCGTCACATTACACGTCCATCCTGTGAGTATCTGCTGAGTTCATACACTAAATTAATTCAGACATGCATTCCCAGTTATTTTTTGGGGGTCAATGTGAGGCAGTCTCACTGGACGGAAGGCCAATGTAACGGCACCTGACGTCAAGTCAAAATGCCTGCCATGAAAAGGGCCCATTATTGTCACTAGTCTGCAACACAACAATGTTATCAAGAACATTGGAGCTCTGTCGTACTGACATGCATATTCTTATTTATTTACTCAGATACATGCAAGAGGCTCCAAATACCTTAAAATTTAAATTACAAATATCTTGAAAGTCTTGAAAAATTTTGAGTAAAATCTACAATACAGGACCAAACCACAAAAGGTAATACATCGTACCATTGTCATCATCCTCATCATAATCACAGATGAGGATACAAGTTTGCTCTCGACTTGGAAATCGTATTTTGATGAAAATGTGTACTTTAACAAAAAAGAAAAATACTTAAAAAAAAAAAAGTAGTAAAAAAAAAAAAAAAAAAAATACAATGTAGACAAGAAAAAAATTTAGTTTACCAAAATTGAAATAGTTTGACCAAAGACATGGTGGTTTCACAAAATAACACACAAAAACTAGTAGTCTGGTAAAAAAAAAAAAAGAGACCAAATTGGTAGTTTAACAAAGTAAATGAAAATAGTAGTGACAAAAAAAGAAAATTAAAAATAGTTTGACAAAACAAACAAACAAACTGTGGTTTCATTAAATAAAATAAATAGTAGTTTCATAAAAAATACAAAACAAGAAACACAAGAAATAGCTTTACAAAAAGACAAGAAAATGGTAGTTGAACAAAATAAAATAGTAGTTTGACCAAAAAAATTGTAGTTCAAAGTAAAAAAACTTTGACCAAAAAAAAAAACAAAAGAAGACAGCAGTTAGTCATGACAATGTAGATGTTTAAAAATATTTCTCTGAGCACCTGAAGGGCTTTATGTCCATGTTAGATTATTGGCTTCTGCAGTTTCCAAGGTCATAAACGAACTTTAATTCTCAGCATACCCGTGGACTGTTTTGGTGTATATCGACTAAGTATGATTACGATTGTACTCAACAGGTTGTTTATGTGGTTTGATCCTGACTGATCTCACTTTTCATTTGGCATTGGTGTTCAGCGTGCCATTTGAGAATTTAATACAAGCGAGGTTACGTGCTGGATGGAGAGTTGGAAAGGGGAGAAAAAAATGACTCCGGGGCTTCAGGAGGAAGGAGGGGAGGTAGTTTAACGAGCCATGCGATGGAATCGTGTGTTTACCCCCTGACATAGATGTCAGACATCTTCTCTCCTGTCATGAAAGCATCGTCCTCTAGAATTACGTCATCAGTGTTCCAAATAACAACACGAAGCTCAAAGCTAGACAGCAGCAGAGCATTGACCGGAGGAGAGAGAGAGGACGACAGACAGGGAGACACACCACAAACACAAAGACAAACAACACAAAAACGCACACAGATAAAAATGGAAACAAAACAAAAAAAATAATGGTTAACTGCAAAAAAAAAAAAAAATCCACACACAGCTCACATCCACGGGACGAGGCTTGGTCGCCGCGTCCCGCTGTACCTACCCCCTGACAAATATGTCACTGGACTTTTCCCCAGTGAAGTAATCATCGTCCTCCAGTATTACTTCGTCTGTATTCCAAATAATCACCCTGAGCTCATATCTGGTAAGGGGGGGAGGAAGGAACACATGGTTGGACTAATATTTGACAGTAAGTGGAGAGCTAACTAGTCAATCAGACTCACCATAATTTAACCAGGGGATAAAACTATGTACTCTGTTGGAAAAACTCAAGAATTTTCCAATTAACAAATATCTTTCCAATAAAATCTGCAATGGATTTACAGTTATTCAAAATCAGAAAGCATCATATTCATAGTGATGTTTGTCTTGTTTGCTCCAGCCTGAACCTACCTCTTTGGTTTCCTTGGTGATATGTCAATCGCAGGTCCAGGAGCAGGCATGTCCATAGGAAACATATCCACCCACATCTCAATACGGCCCTTTGAACGTACAGAGGAATATATACAGCTGAACTGTACATTCAATCTGTTTTATGACTCCAAACAAGCGTGGCTCTCTCCTACCTGTTCGATGCCGGGTTTGTCGGGGTTCAGCAGGGGTCTGGTCTCCACGTGTTCTGGGACGAGCTTACAGCCCACCCTCGGGATCTCCTCCCAGTGGTTCAGCACCGTCAGAGCCAAATGCTCCTCTGTCTGTTTCTTCAGACCTGAGATATCGACACAAACCAAAGAAGATAAAGGTGTAAAGGGAAACACTGAAATCGGACCAAACCAAACCTACGCATAAGTGCAACTGTGCTGCATTCTGTATTATGTTACAGGTCAGTTCTTCTTCTCTATACTCTGATTCATTAAGGTATCCTTTTGTCTCCATATGAACAGCTTTTCATCATCACTGTCATAATCATTCAGTTTTTCATTTCCTTGTATTTGTTGTCTTTTCCATAAAGCCCTGACAGTCTGACTCAAACAGCTGCCTTGAGGCGCACAGCTGTACTGATAAGTAGGAATACTGAAGTTCTACAGATTTGAAAAAGTAATGCCAAAAGAAAGGGCTGTGACAGCCAGGTAAAGAGGTGAAAATATTCTCAGTATAGTGTCCACATAGGCTGATATTGATGTTTTTTTTAGATGGCTGAAATATGTTTTGCTGCTAACCACCATCCACAGCAGTACATCACTTGGCTTCCATGTCAGTCCTCCCTTCTGCTTCTCCAACCTAGGAGCGTGCCTATTGCCATATACTGGCAATGACTATAGATTGGTATCTTATTGAACCCCACTGAAAACTAGAATTACTGCCTTGTAGTTGTATGCCTCTGGGCACCAGTCAGATTGTGCAGTCCATCCATGTCTTTAAAAACATGGATGCTTCACAAACATCTTCCCCCAGCAGCACAGAAGATCTACACAATTAGCAAAGTGTCAAGGTGGACACCCAAGATTAGTGTCACCAGTTCAGTACCTAACCAAATGTTTCCCCTTCTGCTCCTAAAATCTGACATTGAGTGATGACCAGAAAAGATGTTTAATTCCATGTTAACTTTTACAGAATCTCAGTTTAAGGAGAGAAATACAGCCATACCATTTTCATCCTCGATCTCTGTAGGTCCCAGGAAGATTCGATTGGCCACCTTGACTTTGCCCCCTGGCCCATAATGAGGTCCATCAATCTTGCCGTCTTTACAGAGCTTCGCCAGAATCTGACTGGGCTTCATAGGGTCCCGCCAAACATTGTATCCATGGCTAACATCAATAGATGACAAAGAGCAGTTGAACATCTGAAGTCATTAGGTATGTGAGCTATTCAGGAAGTTATAATCTATACAGTAGAACATAGGATCCAGTTGGGGCTTTTGAGATGCTTACACAATATAGCCTAAGAGTAATGATAGCATTTTTTATTACCACAATTAATAAACCTCTTATCCTTGTCAAATTACAAAGTAAACTAAATTAAGACAGGTGTTGGGTTTCATATGGTGACACTGTAACTAAACAAATAACCAAAACGCGTAAAGGATAAAACACATGGATACTCACACAGAATAGTTGGATGAGATGCCACAGGTTGCTCTGTATTTGCTGTAGAAACGATTCTCCAAGTCAATCTTTGTCTCTCCGATCAGGTCGTCAGTGCCAACCAGGTCCCAGTCGTACACAGACACCGTTAACATGGACTCCATGGGGAATGTGGCTTCGATGTCAAATGATCTGAGCACAGATGTAGGATAAACAAATTAAGTCAAGTGGAAAAATTCCGAGATAAAAGCTAGTGTGAGGAGGGTAACAGATTCAGGCTCGTTCAGAATATTGCTGCACAACATTTTTTTGGCAGCTAGACTTTTTTGCTGCTCTACAATCATGTGACACCAAACTGGAACTAGATGAAGAGTAGCTTTCTCTCAACTTACTTGCCAAATACAGGATTGAGCTGTTTGGAAATGTAGTTCTCTTTGTCCTTGACCTCTGACTTGCCCAGCTTGATGACAACGTATGGATCAGCCTTCCCATTGATATCAGCTGGATGAAGATCTGTAGCCTAAGAAAGAGAAAAGCAGAATAAACCACAACAATCACACAGAATATTTATCTCTATATGTTTATTATGCTGAGTGAGTTTTTTATAGAGTGAAATGATAAGGAGGTCACTCACCCTGACCACAAAGACACGGACGAGGACGTTGATTGGATCGTTATGTGGAATGCTCTGGAACATGCCCATATTAGGATCAAATCCTGCCTCTCTTGTGATCTCCTCAGACAGGGGTAGCTTGTACATACATAAGGACCCCTGGGTCACAGCAAAAAAAAAAAAAAAAAAAAAAAAAGGTTGAAAACTAGAATTACTGCCTTGCGCTTGTATGCCTTTGCGCACCAGTCTTTTTTTTTTTTTTTTTTTTAAACAGTTTACATCTATGTCATCTACGTCTGTGAAAAGGATTTCTTGAGATACCGCATTCACGAGAATGAGTCAGATGCAAGGTCACAGTAACCTTTGACCACTCAAAATCTAATCAGTTCATTGTTTAATTTGTGCCAAATTTCAAGAAATTCCTTCATGGTGTTATTGAGATATCTTGTTCACAAGAATGAGACAAAAAAGGCCACAGTGACCTTGACCTTTGACCACCAACCTCTAATCAGTTCATCATTGGTCCAAGTGGATGTTTCTGTCAAATTTAAAGAAACTCCCTCAAGGCCTTTGTGAGATATCCTGTTCATGAGAATGAGACAGATGCAAGGACACACTGACCTTGACCTATGACCACTAAGATCTAATTGCTTCATCTCTGAGTCCAAATAAATTTGAAAAAAATTCCGTCATGGTGTTCTTGAGATTTGGGGTTCACCAGAATGGGATGTAGCTTATAGACAGACGGAGGTACGGATAGACGGACAACCCAACAACATAAGGCTTCCGGCCATGGCTTATGTTCTTTCAATTAGTGTAGGCTGGGACCTTAGACTGTATAAAAATGATGGACGCAGCCACAGTGATGTCACTTACTGGTTTGTGGACTACCATTTTGTCCCATCTCGTCCAAATATGTTAACTTCTGGCTCCAGAAAAACCAAGATGGCGATGGCTGGAATGCAGAACTCAAGGCTTAGAAACAGCAGTCCACAATCCAATGGGTAATGTCATGGTAGCTACGTCCATTATTTATATGGTCTATGGGATTGACTTGCTTTTGGAGCCAGCCTCAAGTGGCCATTTAAGGCACTTCCGTGTTGGCTTTAGATTTCAGCCGAGGAGGCTGCCACTGGGCTGAGAAGTACTAATTTTTACTCAGGGTTTTCCCACCTTGAATCTGCCAACAATCCTGTCATCATCCAGAGCGTGTTCGTCATCATCCCCGGCCTTTCCTCTGTACAAGTTGAAAGTGTGCAGCCAGTCTTCAAAGTTGCCGTACTCACTCTCCAGCTCCTTGTTGTACACCTGCATAACATAACAAACACATTAAGCGTTGTATCTAGATGTGTACTATTGTGTGCTGGTATGAATGTGTGAATGACGTACTGACCATCAGCTCGTCTACTTTTGCTTTAACCGGTCGTTTCTCAGAGCCGTCTGCAGCTTGGCCCTTCTTTTTGTCCTTGTAGCCCTTCTTCTCTTTGCTCTTTTCCTTTGTCTTGGAGCCTTTTAGAAGAAGGTCATCAGGTTTGATATCTGATCAGAGGGGTGAGTGGAAGTGGAGGTGGACAAAGTAGGGTTGGAGTCATGAAGAGGGGTAGCAAGGTTGCACAGTACATGTGTCATGCAACATGAAAGCTGACAGGTGTGTTTATCAGGGGAATAAGTTTCCCTGAACTCATGTTGTAAATGTAGTCAAATGTCCGTGTATGTTAGAAAAGGCACTCCAAGAAACAAAAACATCACAAAATGTTAAATTAATTAGTCTTAAAAAATAGTAACTTAACTCCACTTTAAGATACTGCTTCCTGTGATTCAGCTACTTCTTCTGTGGTTGGTGTGATTGAAACAGGTAATGCTTCTTCATCTTCTTTTGATTTAATAGCTTATGGCAACCATAGTTTAAAAAAGTGCATACCGCTACCTATGGTACTGGAGGATGCAGCATGAGCTGTATGAGAGTACTCATATACAAGTGACCAGTAATCCGGGCCAGTTCAAACTACCTCGTGGGACGGACCCAGTCTGGGGCCGCCAACTGAATAGCTCGGGTTCAACATTATTTTTATACTACATCTAGCACCTTTTAGAGAAGTTTAATGCTGCATTGATTGCAGTCTAATTGTAAATGATTTATGTCATTATGTATGTGAGCATGTTGGTGTAGAGGTAGATTAATTCAGTGAGTCTGTATCAGCCAGCTTTCATGTGTAATGCAGAGCTGGGACGTCATGCTGATGTGGGATATGGTCATGAATATGATGATGTTCAACTCGTGTTCAAAGCACTGATGAAGGATGAACCGTGGGAGCAGAGACAAATAGCAGGAAGCACATAATGATGCCTCTGCGCACTTTATGCTGGAGGTCACGTCTGACAAAAGCTGTGTCTGGAAGCCCTCCATCATTCACTCATTTACTCTTTCATAACAAACACCCTGTAGTTTGGTTTATAATGAGCAGCAAATTGAGATTTCTGACATTTATGAATCATTGTAATTTTTAGTTATCACTGATAGCTTTAGTTTTTAAATTCTATAAAATTGGGCGCATGACATTGTGGGATTGTTAACAGAAAGCATGCAGTGTCCAAAATCCATACTACACAGTACTAAAGTGTACTCAAAGCAGACAGCTTGCAGACCACATACGGTTGATTTTTAAGTGTGCTGTTAATGCACAAAGTAAATGAAGAAACATCTCAACCCTGGATGTATTTTAATATCTAGATGTCCGACCTCAAAGTGGTGCCTATTCAGTCTAATGAGAGTTGCCTGCCTGATGCGTACAACAGAAAAACTTCTAGCTTCTGGTGTTACTTTCAGTGTATGCAGCCCACTGAATATGCGCAGTAGTGCCTCTGTGTAGTGGTGGTCTAAAAATCATAATAGAAAGATTCATAATTGAGCATGTTTGCAGTTCAAGGTGTCCTGTCAAAGCTTTACAGATGTCTCTCTTACAATGGTGGCCTATGGAAACAATGCTTTGGTCTCCCTCTCAAGTGTCTTCATAAACTCAAGTTGGTCCAGAATTCAGCCGCCCGTATCATTACTAGAACCCCCTCCACATATCATATCACTCCTGTTCCTCCTCGTCATAATCAAGCCCCTTCCTACCTGTCTGAACTCCTTCATAACTACACAACCTCATATTTATAGTACAATTTTTGTCTAGTCATTTAATTAACTTTTATTGTATAATACTGATTGTTTGACTTTATGATCTATGGATACATTGCTGCTTGTTTTTTTTGTTTTAACTGTGTCTTTTAAGGTGTCCTTGAGTGCTTTTAAATGTGCCTCTAAGGGGACTATTAAGATGTAGTGCATACTGTATAGAATTAATATGCTGTATGGATTTAGGACACAGCTGTAGTGTACAGGCCATTGTCACCACTTTTTTCCAGTGTTGGAGTTTTTAGGGACACTATATGGAGCATAAATTCCCCACTCGCACATTCAGATAAAATGATGCATAATAAATACAGTGCACAGTGCAAGTAGGAAGTGATTTCTGACTCAAGCATATGATATTCCTTTGACAGAAGTATCGCTCAAAACAAATTACTGCCTGCCATCTCAGGCAGAACAGTGAAAACAGTCAGGAATATGTCTACACTTGCAGAATCATAACTTAAAATCGAATGTTGGTGACATTTCCATTTAAAAGAAATCAAAGCAGCAGACATTCGAGTGCGCTGGCAGGCAGCCCAACTGTTTTGGTGGAATACCTGCTGCCTCTGCAGCTATTTCCAGGTCCTCTCTTTCCTCTGCCTCTGCCTGAGCTGCCTCCTGGGCTCTGAGAGTCTGGAAAACCAGGCGAGAAAATACTGTCAATCTAACAGAACTTTAAGTGTGAAAGCAAAAACAAAAATGTTTCAATGTGAATAGAACAGACTAACCTCCTTCAGCGTCTCTATTGAAGCAAAATATTTGGACCACCAGTCCAGCACTCTCTCATCTGTCTCATCCTCTTCTTCTACTCCTCCCTTCTTTTTCTTCTTCTTCTTCTTTTTCTCTTTGTCACACTCCTCCTCGGTCTGTTGAAACAGTTCAGACAATTAAAGTGATGCTCAGCAGCTCAGTTTTCACTCACAACAAGGCAACAGTTAACTTCAGCACAAATATCTGTAGGAACAATTACTTACCATGTCAACTTTTACAACAGCGTCAGACGTCTATGACAGGGGGCGTTACATAAAACAGCACAAGGGTTAATACACACAATGGATGATGCAGGTAGGAACGGCACATGTACAGAGGCAGGTCATAAGGACTGGACATAAAGCAGTGCTACTACTTACATACATTAACACTCACATTGTACATTGTACATTGTACAATAGAAGTTAGAAGGCAATGCTCTACAGTGCATGAACTCAAAGAAAAGCTTACAGCGTCTAACTTGACAACCGTGTCCATCTTTCGCACGGGAGGCTCCGCATCCATGTTGACGATGATGTCACCTGCGGGGCGAGAGAGGGTGCGGGAAGAAAGGCTGGGTGAGGAGCGAGGCTGGGAGCCGCCATTAGTAAGGACCATATAGCCATTCATTAGCTTAGCTGGAGTGAGGCCGGAGGGCAGAGACAGCAGGTGGCAGGAGAGGACAGGACAGCCAAGGACATGTGAGAGAGAAAAAAGAACAGATGGAAGGGAGGATACGGGCAGGAACAGTTGGTCAGGGCAGAGAGCAAGCAGAGAAATCAGCAAAGTTAATAAAGAATGAATATTTATTCTTAAAGGGACAGTTTACCCCACATCAAAACTACATATTTTTCCTTCTATCTGTGGTGCTGTTGACCAGTCTAAACTGTTTTGGTGTGAGTTGCAGAGTGTTGAACAGATTCGTCGTAGAGATGTCTGCCTTCTTTCCAATATAATAAAACTAGTTGGCACTCAGCTTGTGGTGCTCAAAGTGCCAAAAAACACATTTGAAAAACTCAACAGCAATGTCTCTTTACAGAAATCATGACCTGGTTACTCAAGATAATCTAAAGACCTTGTTGTGCGCAGTTTCATGTAGGAACTAGTTTCTTTCAACCTAACTACATCGCCAACTGTAACACCACGCAGTATGAAGTGTGCATCTACTCATGGACAAGAGGCTCATGCAAGTGATGGTGCGAAATGCTGTTGAGTTTTTCCAGATGTGTTTTTTGGCACTTTGAGCACCACAAGCCAAGTGCCATCTAGTTCCATTATATCCACGAGCAGGCAGACATCCTCAACACTCTGCAACTCACACCAAAACAATCTAGACTGGTCAACAGCACTCCAGGTGAGTAGAAAAAGATGGACATTATCTCACATAAGTGAGTACACCCCTCCCATTTTTGCAAATATTTCATTATATCTTTTCATGGGACAATACTATAGAAATGACACTTTGATATAACTTAAAGTAGTCAGTGTACAGCTTGTATAGTAGTATAGATTTACCTTCCTCTGAAAATTACTCAAAACACAGCCATCAACATGTAAACAGCTGGCAACATAAGTGAGTAAACCCCACAGTGAACATGTCCAAATTGTGCCTCAAGTGTCAATATTTTGTGTGCCAACCATTATTATCTAGCACTGCCTTAACCCTTTTGGGCATGGAATACACCAGAGCTCACAGGTTGCTTCAGGAATTTTCTCCCACTCCTCCATGATGACATCATGGAGCAGATGGATGTGAAGACACCTTGCGCTACCCCACCTTCAGCTTGAGGATGGCCCACAGGTGCACAGGTGAGTTTAGGGCTGGATACATACTTGGCCAGTCCATGACCTTCACCTTCAGCTTCCTCAGCAAGGCAGCTGTCATCTACTAGGTGTGTTTTGGCTCATTATCACTTATGTTGCCAGCTGTTTAGATGTTGATGGCTGTGTTTTGAGTAATTTTCAGAGGAAGGTAAATCTATACTACTATACAAGCTGTACACTGACTACTTTAAGTTATATCAAAGTGTCATTTCTATAGTGTTGTCCCATGAAAAGATATAATGAAATATTTGCAAAAATGGGAGGGGTGTACTCACTTAATGTGAGATACTATATTTTGGATTTGGGAGTGAAGCATCCTTTTAAGTACCAGAGAGCTTAATCACGAGTATTTTAAAGACATTCTTAAAGTTTGTTTTAACCTTTCTTGATGCACAGTACCCTGTTATTGTCCAACCCTGCCAGGAGCCTCATCCAACTGGCATTTTGAAAAGGTTAAAACAAAGTCTATGAGTTATTTCCAAAGAACAAAAAAATTCAGGACCTATAAGTCTTTTAAAAGTAAAGGAAACCCAGAACTGATGTGAAAAAGTGAATAAAAGAATGCCCTCGACATGTTTTAAAATTGCCACTCATTGCCATTCATATTTGAAGATTACAAAGTCTGTGTGAGTGTAATATGAATAAATGTCATGCCAATCAAATGTAAGACTTCCTTTGTTACTGGCTTACTGTAGAGACAGACCATCCTCCAAGGGTCAAGTATTGTACAATGCTTGAGTTTACAAAATAAAATATAATGAAATAGAGTTCAAATAAACACAAGAAATTTGTGCTCTAAAAAAACCCCAAAAACTTAAGAATACATACAAGTAGGAGGCAAGCTAAAAGTGAAGCTGCATATTGCAAACTCTGAAAATGCTGACTTTTTAAAGTTTTTGAAACCTGGCACCAGAAACACTAGGTTTCTCAAAATGCCTCAGTTAACAGGCCCCTCATTAACTACTGAATATGTGTTTCTCCAAAACAAAGGCAGAAATAAGGCAGCACTAAAGTTTTTTTTGTTTTAAGTAAAAGATTGTCTTTGTCCTACTCATTTTGCTGAATTTCATTTTCAACAATGGACTGATAAAACTGCTGACAGGTTTCAGCTCAAAGCCCTCGCCAAAGCTAACTGTACACACACAAACTCCCACAGTTAACAGGCTCCTCACTAACAATAACATATCACAATAATATTAGTATAATCCTTAACTTGAGTGTAAGCACCTGCAGTGGCCCAGTTGTTGGAGGTTTTGTCTGGGGCGCTGTAGATGAAACGTCTCAGGCTGGTGACAGCATGAGACCCCACCAGGATGTAACGGCCAAATGCCCGGCAGTCCACCACCCGGATGTTGAGAGGAGGGTGGAGAAGCTCATTCTCTGGAAGGTCCTGAGGACAAAATTAAGGATTACAGAGTTGGCTCAGCAAGGCACAGTGAGAGAAGAACATTTCTCTTTCAGTAAGTTACACTTGTTAGTAGTTAGTTTAGTAGTTAGTTTTTCTGTAAAGTGAAGACGAAGACAATGTCTGGTCCTGAATATACTGACTTGTACCTTTGAAAAGTTTGTCACTAGAAAGGAGTTTTCACATTGTTCTACTGAAGAGAAAGATGTCTGTGCATTTCCCTATAACCTGAGATTCAAATGTATGCCAGGCAAACTAGATTAAAGACATCACTAATATGAAACCCAATTGCTGTCTAATACAGGAAACAAATATTGTCAAGGGAACAGCCTCTGACACAACACCAGCAAAGACTTGAGCAGAGTATGTAAGTTTTGACAGCAAACATTTTGTGAATAATGCTCTATGTTATTTATTTTGTCTATTCTAATTTTATGATCATTTTTAAATTATTATCATTATTGTAGTGTGTAGTTTTTTGGATGTAAACCAGACCAATGTGAACACACTGTAAAATTGTAGCAGATATTACTGTATATTTCACAAACACTAATGCTGTGTCAGCCAATGCCTGTTAGCCTACAAGCTAAAAAACAACATGAATAAAAGATGCTAACTACACTTAACATTCTGATACTTGTGCTTGTGTAATTCCTGCAGCATTCTGTACGAAATCCAGTTGCTGTCTAATACAGGAAACACATATCAACGGGGGAACTGACTAACCCAGCACAACACTTGCAAAGAAACCTGAAACTTCCAGTGCAGAGCGGACTTGTCAGGACAGAGAGCAAAGTTAGCATTAGCATAGTGAAAGTTTTGACAGTAAACATGGTAGAGTGCGGCTTTTAGATGTAAACCAGACCCTGATTTTTTCTCACTTTTTTGTGGGAAAACCATCTTATACAAAATATTAATCACAGCAGAGTATTTTTATTTTTACACACTTTTAAATGTGTCTGGAGGGGGACTTAAAGGGACATTGTGTAACATTTTCAGTTGTTTATTGGCAAAAATTGATGTCTGCATTCATAAATATGTCATCACTGGTGTACTATTACCTCCACCAATAATCTGACTTATTCTCGTAAAAGGAGAATTTCGGATTTGTTTGTACATTGTGCGGGTAAGTCGTCTGTGGGGTTCCATTACGTTTCGCCATCTTGAGAATACACCCGCCAGCAAGGGACATACAGCACCGCCTTCGGCGTTTTCGTTGAGAGCCAGGCCAGCACTGCGTGACTGAGGAGCCGAAGGAGAGGAGCAAAAGGCGCTTCGCTACTACCCTGGCAAATTTGAAACAAAGTCCCACTCTTTGAGCATAATGCAGGATCATGCATATGCAGCATCATGGGAGACGGAATCCTTGTCGCCAAGAAAGTGCAAAAGGGAATAGAAAAGGCAGCGTGACCGGCGAATTAAAAAAACGAAGGCCCACATCGGGGTAGCCTTTCCCAGGTAGAGAGAACTGCTGAGGGAGAATGGTAATGCAATCACAGGCCAGCAACGCTGTTGGCTGTTAGCCGCTGTTAGCGGCCAGTCGCTAACAGTGATGCGAGGAGAGCTGTTAGCCGCTGTTAGCGCTGGCCTGTGATTGTATTACCTTTCTCCTTCAGCAGCTCTCTCAACCTGGGAAAGGCAACCCCAATGCTGACCCTTGTTTTTTTAATTCGCCGGTCATGCTGCCTTTTTGATTCCCTTTTGCACTTTCTTGGCGACGAGGATTCCGTCTCCCGTGATGCTGCATAATACATGATCCTGCATTATACTCAAAGAGTGGGACTTTGTTATGCGGCAGTAGTGCCGCTGGCCACTAACAGCTGTTAGCGGCGCAGTAATGCGAGGAGAGGGATGAGGTGTGTGAGGTTGAGCCACTTGTCAGTTGTCAAAGGACAAGACGTGATTGGTTTGTTTCAATTTACACCTGCCCCAACAGTCCTACGTTGTAAACACAGCCAGCATGGCGAGGAGGCGGTTTGTCAACTCGCGTGTGTCTGTGTAGGAGCCTGAATGAATACTCCATGTAGTATCGGATGACATGGTTTCATCAGTGTTATCATAGCTTTTTGGTACACAGCGGCTACAGTTGTTGCAATACGTGTTTGAAACAGTGAGGCGCTAGAGTGCGCCATCTGTTTGAATACAATATATGATTTCAACGTTAGATGGGAGAAATTCCTACACACTGTGGCTTTAAGTTCCACATTTATTGAAAAGAACTGGATATGATATCTAAGATCCAGCTTTATAATGGTCTAAATATCAAATGGAGAGCTTTACTCACCACCTCAAACCATTTAACCAAGGTGCTGAAGTTTGGGTTTTTCTTGTAGTTCTGGATGAGGACAGACTGCACACCTCTGCCCGCACACTCTATGTCCACACGGGGCCGATCCACCTGAGCCAGGTTAATCCTTTTCAGGTCCCTTAAGCCCCAGAACAAAACCTGAACCAGAAAAAAGAAAACAGCATGACAGGAAGGGGGATTTTTAGAGTCTAAAATTAGAACTGGTGGTAAAAATCTCACCTCTATGCGGTAGCGACTCAGAACGGGTCTGATGCCCAGCGGCACAGGAAGAATGGGGCCACGCTCAGAGTCTGTCGGCCCTTCAATGGGAGGAAGATCGGCTCTCCCTCCTTGACCAATCTAATAAAGGAGAAGAGAGAGGAAGTAAACATCAGAGTAACAGGATACCTCTGTGACTTCTGTGCTGTGATACAGTATGAGCACCATACCAAATTTATTTCCTACAGTAATAATATTTGTATAAATTCCTTCTTTGCTTAGTGTGACAACTTTGATGAAGTGCAGAGAAGGCAGAGATTATTGCAGTACAAACACTGACAACAAAGTAAACACAGAATAAAAGACAAAGTGGGATGAAAAGAGAGAATGCAAGAAAAGAGCACCTTTATTTGAGGAACAGCAAAGTTATGGACGGCAATCAGAGCTCGCCTAATCTCCTCCGCATTGAAAGGGATCTGTGGGCAGCAGGAGGAGGCACAGGAAGGAGACAGAGTGCACCACCCAGATGTTGAGTCATTTTAAATGGATATTTTACAGAAGAAAGGACAAACAATGCCATGGTGGCAGAGGACACAAGGAAGTAAATGGAGATATGAATACTTAAAGGGCCAGTGTGTAAAATGGGTTGAAAACAGTGACATCAGTGGTCAAATTCTAGATTGCAGGGCTCACTCGCTCACCCCTCCCGTCGGGTAAATGACAGTGGCCTCGTAGGGACAAAAAGCCTTGCGCAGACACGAGTTTTTCAGGAGTAGGTCTATCTAGCAATGAGGTGAATGTTTATTTAGAAATCTAAACCATGTTATGATATTGTAATGGATCCCTCACGAGCAGGAGACCAGAGTAGCGTTCGGGAAAAAGGCCCGTTTATTTGAGCACTCCAAAAACTCCGATAACACTCCAGGGGGTAAAAGACTCCGTCCCAAACTCTGACTCTTCTAGCGTAACACACACACTTAATACACACATACTCGTTTACAGTACCTAGCAGGTACCCCCTCCCCTCTCTGCTGCACCAATCTCCAGCCCGCACACTGACTGACAGCGTAGCCTGTAAACAGAGCTCAGCTGTTTATTTAGCCTAGCAATATCTCCGGACTATAGTAGCTGCAATGGACGACTTTGAACGCGATTTTGAAGACTTTCTTGTAGCGGACACAGACCAGAGCCATAATTGTTTGAGCTGGAGCATACAGATGAGGAACTCCATGTGTTGGATGCTGAGCGGGTGAGAAGAGAGGCTGAATCCTCCACTCCCATTTGGCTGCACAGAATGGGATTCGGTGCTACCATCGTTGGGAGATATATCACCAGGAGGAAAAGCGCCGCAGAGAGTGCATCACAAGGAGTGAAGTTGCGTTTTCTTTTCCTCGCAGATGACAGTTCGGGTTCATTCTCTCCTGTTGCGTGGTAAGTGTGGTCCACTCGCAAACTTTATAACTAAAAAAACTTTTCACTACTCTCTATCGATGAACTACTAACACTCTCTGCTGTTTCCTCCTCCTTCTTACTTCCTTCCGCTGTCTTCGTTGGTTTATTTATACACGCGAAACGCGTTCTCTGGCTGGCTGGACTGTCCACTCGGTCTGCCGTACATACATGGCGGCGCAAGATGGCGACCTCTCTAAAGCAAGGCCCTTGCTATATATATGTAAAAGTATAATTATAAGGCTACGAAAACCACACGAATTTTATTTTATAGCGATTATACACTTATATAAACATATTAATGGGTAGAATATTCAGATTCAGATTCATATTTGATAATAAACCATGCCAAATATTACACACTGGCCCTTTAAAGGGGGAAAGAGCAAGAAGAAATGCATAGTGGTTATAAGAAACAAGTAAAAGCAGCATGTGATGATCCAAGTGAGGCGATAAAAGGAAACAGACTGTGCAAGACATGAGAGACATGTGCAGGATGCTTGGCAGAGAGAAAGAAAAAAACAATTTTTGCTTTTTTTCTCCATGATCATTTGTGCATGATCCACATCATTAAAGGCACCTTGCTGAGTTTATGACCACCTGTAAGGATCGACCAATTATCAGCCTGGCCGATTATTGACCGTAATTTCCCTTTCTTTCTCACTCTCTGGATGACACAAAAAGAAAAGGTCTTAAAGTGCATGAGGTCTGTGGGAGTACTGCATACACCAGCACCAGGGAGGCAGGCTGCTATACATGCGAGGATGGTGGAGGAGCAATGGCTCTTTTTTTTTAACCTAATGTTGAAAAGTTCTCTTTTGCACCATTTCATTAAACATACGATGCTTAAAGGCATTTAAAAAAGTTTTGTGTTGGAGTTTGTGTCGACACTAAGATTGTATTTTTTTTTTTTTTTTTTTTTTTTAACAGCAAATGTATATTGATTCTAAATATCTGTTATCTGTCTCATTGATTACTAATAATCGGTACCGGCATCAGCCCCGAAAAAACAAACAAACATAGCAGTCGATCCCTAACCACTATGTTGGTAGTCTGAGTGGGCGGAAGTTCGCTGCATAGCCACCCGCTGAAGTCCTGCCCTACCACCTCCGGTTGCAGTTTTCAACACGTCCTTTACTAACTTTTGCGGTGTTTGATCTTGCGGGGGTGTAGCCATTTTTCCGCCATGGTTTGCATCCTGTAGGCAATATTTTTGTGGGCGTGTTACACCAAAACCGGTTTCCCCCGGCAATATTTTTGCAAGCGCACCGTTGCTGTGGCAACGCCCAGAACGATTGTGATTGGTTGAAAGAAATACAAGCAGCCGGGGCGTTTTTTCCTCCAATCTTAAAGTGAGAGTCGGCCCAGCCAGACCTTTCTTTTCTTGAGAAAGGTGAGCGAGACTACTATGTTGGAGCCATGTGTTTGATTTGTGATGAATGTATTACCCTGCAACTCCACTAGGTGGCTTATGTCACTGGCTGAGGCGGGCCATGGTATTTAAGTTCATGCCAGTAAGGTGTTGGTGATGTTAGGAGGCAAACAGTTTTCGACTGTGCTTGGATTAGGATTCATATGGCTGTTTTTATAAGTAGTTTGTGTCGAAACTTTTTGTAAGTTATCCGGACGTATGATGATATACAGCACTGGTAAGATTGGGAGTAGTTTCTGAGTACACGTCAGCCAGTTATCAGCCAGTAGTGGCTAAAGCATGGGGCTAGTCACTATACACCAGTAGCGCAATAGATAAGTGAGTTTTCTTGAGCCAGTCTCTATTTTGTGTGTATTGCGAGCTTATTGATACACACTTCTGCCATTGATTTTACACTTTTCTGCAGCTGGTGGCAGTAACACACCAACAAAGGTAGTACTGACAAAGGCAGTGACAGAGAAGACTGCTGAAACAGACGTAAACAAATCACCAATAAAAATATTCAGAATCTTCCTTTTTCATTTCTCTTGTTCTCATTTCTATAAAAACTGTACATGCAGCCTCTTCAGAAGGAATGCCTGTGGAATGTGTGTGCATGCATATTTTAAAGGCATTCATTCATTTAGCGTGCTTTGGTATGTACTTTGTGTGCATGCATGTGTGAAAGCATTTATTAATTCATGTGTGTTTACGGATGCGTGTTGTTGCATATGTTACCTGCAGCAGCTCAAAGGCAGCCAGCAGTTCCCCGGCGGTGCAGTTCCCTCTGTAAATCTGGTAGTACTCCAGCTGCGGTGGGAACCTCGGCGGGCCGTAGTGCTCGTCACACATCTTGATGGTGGGCTTCGCGAACGTCCGACCTATGAACTCTGCCTTGCCCTGAACACCACATTGTGACAGCAGGCAGTGGAGACAGTCAGGGGACAAGGGAAGGGAGTTAAACATGGGTGTGGGAGGTGCAGTTACGATGACAGCCACTTGGTGTCAGTATTGGTCAAAGTGGTGGAAGGTTACAAAAATATGGAGTTTAAGGAGAGCTTGTGAACAGCAGAAACTCAGTCTTACATAACACAAACTCCCTGACTAAAGATACAGTATGATAGAGGACATCGAGGTGTACTCATCAGCATTTTTTAAAGCTTTCTTTGTTTCATATCTGAGTACTGACAGGCAGATTTTCTAAACTGCACCATGTCTGCTGCTAAAAACCATTCATGCTCCTGCAGCTTCTGCTGTTACAAATAGAGAGGAGAAATAGAGGAGGTGCATGCAATTTTTCCAGAGCTCATCAGCAGCTAGCTGAACTGAACTATTAATGCTACATCAGCTAGCAGCTATTATAACTTTTAATTCAACACAGTCTCTGCAGTATTAATGCTTTCACACTCTATTTAACCAGCGCAGCACGAGCAAGGCCAGAGATCATGTGAAGGACAGGGTGGAGTGAAACAAGGGTGGACAGACAGTCAGGACATGGAGGAGGGAGAAGCAAAGCACTTTTAGATTTATTAGCGCAAACTAAATGCTTTAAAGCTGTTTAACAAGCACTGACAGTCCTTAAGTGACACAGCCATTCATTCACACAGAGTAAGATCATACCACAGTGTCCTGATCAAAGATTTCAACGACAATGATTGGAGGGTCGTCTCTCAGCTCACTGGCCTCCCCAAACAGCTCCACATCGTCAAACACCAGCAGCTGGTCCCATGTGGGGCAGAGAGTCTCGCTCAGGACCTGCGGCACACACTCATTATTAACTCAGTTTACACATAATCGATACAAACACACACACAAAGTGTACAGCAGTGTTGGAATACTCAAGACTGATCTCAAAACCTCTCTGAAGGTCTCGGTCTCGCCTTGTAAATGATCACACTTTCACTCTGTCTTCTTTTGTTCTCAGACAAAGATGAGTCAGGAGTGTTGAATAACGATGGTTAAAGCCATTTTTGCACAGGACTAGTCTAGTCTTGGTCTCAACCCCGAAAGTCTTGGTCTTGTGTTGGCCTCGGTTCAGGTGGTCTTTATTACAACACTCATAAAGATATACACACATTAATGGTCCTACCTCAGTAACCTGGCTGTGTGTGGAGAAGAAAACCCGAGCAAAGGGATCTGAAAGGCCGCTGCTGTCGGCAGCAAACAGACTGCGGGCTTGGTACATGTGTGCTCTTAGCTGAAACACTTGCTTCACTGTTGGGGACACGCACACATACACACGCATATATCATTAACAGACAATCAATGCCCTCCGTTGGCAATCTTATATTGAAGTTAGAAAAGTGAACAACAAAGTAAAAGGGATCAATAGAAGCCAAATGCCACCCTCTTGAGTGAGTTAATTTTTGTGTTTTGCCTCCAATTGATTTTAGAGTTGAAACTCTGTGCTAAATAAAGAACCTTTCAGTAAATGAAAAGTAAAACTACTGAGACAATAATTAATCCAAGCTTCTATCTCCAAGAGCTTACTGTTGTAGACGAGGCTAACGGGGGGGACAGATTGAAGACCGGGGCCCATTTTAGCAGATTTGATCTCTTCGAAACCGTTTGGCAGACCGTTGAGAAAGTCCTTCCTTTGCTTGTTGAGGCCGAGCCACAGATACAACTCCAGCTTCGCCTGAACCGTCCAGCCTGCAGGACCAAAGCCCTTCTTACCAGGCAGCTGTGGACACAATTACAACAGCAATGGACTAAACAATTACAAAGAGTTACATTCAACAAAAGTGAATACACTATTGGAAAAAACACTGGAAAGTATTTATTGTATCCTCTCTGTGGCATCATTACAGCACCTCAGTCATTATACATTAAATGTGGCCCAACCCATAAATATTAAGCAGCCACTTCATTGATCTTCAACCTTCTTTCTAGGCAGCCATCACAGATTTACAATCCCTTTCACCATAATACTTGTCAGTACTGTGTGTTGTATATTGACTACTCACTAGGACTGATCATCTCACAGTGTAACTATAACTCTACCTTACATGATTTCAGTTTAGACTGGATTTAAGATGGTTAAAAATCATCAAAGTGTGTTTAATAAGCAGACAGTGTGAGTGAGAGGAGCAGGAATAGATGATTGTACCTTGAGGAAGACAGCTTTGACTTTGCCACAGTCTTTTCCCGTTTCCTCGTCCACTATGGAGTACAGAATGTCTTTGGAAGGAATACGGGCGTAAGCAATGCGCTTGTTGTTCGTCATCATCCAGATGAAAACATCTGGGATGCTGTGCTGAGGCTAGGTAAGATAAAAGCAATGGATCAATTGACAGGTGATCAGCACTTTTCTTTAATCAGGCTTTTTCCCCAATTAGGGAAAGTTATACAAATGTTTTTTTTTTAGAGAATTAAATCAGTACCTCGTCAGCGAGGAAACGGAGCTTCTGCAGGAAGTTCTGCACCAGCTTGAGTTTGTCTCTGACTGTGTTTTTCTTCACCTGAGTTCGGATTTGTTTGGACTGCTGGCCCATGCTGTCCTGCAGGAGGAGAGATGATGAGTGATGATGAAGCATACTAAAAGAAGGGCACTGCAGTTTACACACAAACTGTATACTCATGCACAGACTGAAGTTAGGGGTCGATTTATGCTCAGTTTAACCAGCTGCATGGGGGATGTTTTATTTTCCAGACACTCTTGTTTAAAGACTATACAGAGAGTAGAAAAGTGCATTCAGTAGAGCACAAATCTCCCCAGGCGGACACGTTCTGGCTGTCCGAGATGAACACAGCCACTCTAGACAATTCTTGCAATTCCAACAGATGCGGCACAATGTGTTTTAGAAGATATGATGTAATTATAAGGATGAAAGTACTTTTAACAACTATAACAAAGCTACAAATCTTTGATCCATGTCGTTCATAAATGAGACTTTGGATAGTATTATCTCAAAGTAGGAATAAACACAATAAACACAAAACAGACAACAAAAAAGAAACAATTTACTACATAGTTCACTTACTTACTTAGGTGGAAACACAAATATAAAGGAAAATGACCAACAAAATCTGAAAGTCTACAAAATTGTGCAGGCAAAATGCTCTGGCTCCTGGTGTGATACGATGCTGTGACGGACCCACATGGAGTCACAGCCGGGATGTGGGTAACGAAAATGGTGACTTATTCAACTTGTACTACGCTTAACTTAAGTGGATCATAACATAAAAGGTATGGAATTAACGTACAGATGCTTCCATTCAAAATAAGACCAAACTTTTGTAAAGATGTCAGTTTTTGAGCCACAATGAAGGCCTAAATGTGGCATCCAACAGATAGTCAGACTTACTGTTTTTAGCTGAGCAAATTTCTGCCAAACACGCAGCCCCTACTGGCCGGTTAAGAATAGTGAGGCATCAGCAGTCAATGACGATATAAAATGGTCAATAAAAATGATTGGCCCTGTAGTTTGCAAGATTGGCTGCAGAGACACAGATACACACATGGCCTAATGCATGATCCTCTCCCTACTTACCCCTAAAACATCTTGCTAGTTTCTAATTACTGTCTTATGTCCCTACACATCCACGACTTTTCCCACCAGTTTTTTTTGGTGAAAAGTTTGTGTTCTACTTAAATATTTGTGCTTTCCATTGCAGTTTTACCATGACCTCACAAACACTGGTGTAGTGCAGCCACAGGCAAGTACACAATACAGCCAGTTCTTTTCTCTCTCAGTATATGTTAAGTACATACTGTATACCTCTCAGGCATACATCTGTTCAAACACTGGATCTTATTCATATTATGACCTTCTCTTTTTCAGCCACCATGACGGCCTTGCTTACAATGCTTATGTTTTTCTACAGAACACTTTGCAAATCAGACGAGCATTCAAATATAAACATGAAACAGAATATGAAACAGCTCTGAGAATGAGACAGTATTGCAAATGTATGTAAATGTATGGAAAGGAATTATTCAAAGGAGAGAAAATACATTCAAAAAATTAATTTCCCTGTGTGGCCTTTACAGCGTCTCCATACTGTTTACTCAATAAGATGCTGGAATTAGAGACTGAGCAGCAGCCAAACTGATAACTTCATCTTCCCTCTATCACTCACACCTCTCCCTTTCTTCATGATATGAGAAACATAACTCATACCATCTCTCTCATGCAGGACTTGAGCCGCTCTCGGTCCAGTTTGGTTCGGCCCGCCTGGTTCACATCCTTGTTAGCCAGGGTCACAAACCGACTGCAAATAACCAGAAGATACAAAGGATGAAACATGAAAGTGGCTTGACTCGATACATATTAACAAAACCTGCATTAAAATGATTTATAATATTCATCCGCGAGCATCATCATGACAATCATAATGACTGTGTTTTAGAGGTCAACATCCGCAGAAACTCCCAGTATCTGAACTGACCGCTGAGTCACAGCGACAGTTTTAATACAAGACCATGACAAATGATTACTATTATGAGGCTTGCCTGCAGCCGACGCTGAGCTCCTCCAGCACTCCCCTGAGTCTGCGTTCTGGAAAAGCCTTCTCTGTCTTAATGATCTCCTGAACATCATTCAAACCCTCTTCCTGTTGGGACACAAAATATACTGGAGCTTAGGACAAAACAAACTGGCAGTAGTCATGGGTGTATATCCAAAACATATTTTACAAATGCCAAATGCCCATTATCTACTCACACATACTGCTGTCTAATAGAGTATATTAAATAGTATCTATATGCACATACATATGCACAGCACAGCTTTTTATGTCGACACTCGGCTGTCAAGACAGGAATGTAATTGTAGGTGAAGTAGTTGATAATGTAATTCTGATAAGAGTAATATAATTTATATTCCTGTCATGTCTACACCTTAAATGTGATTGTTCATCATGAGTGATTATCTTCCTTTACTTACCATATATCTAGTCATGATGACGGCATGGTTTTGGGAATGGCAACATCAGTCAGTCTGAAATACCCTAACAACTATTGGAGGGCTTGCCATTAAATTTTCTACAGACATTCGTGGTCCCCAGAAGATGAATCCTACTGATTTTGATGATCCTCTGACTTTTCACAAAGCTCCATCATCCGGTCAAACTTTTAATTTCTCCAATACTTTGGTTTATGTCTAGATACCTCCAATACTGGCATTCCCATCTTAATTTTTGTATTTTTTGTTTGGTGCTCATTTACAAATGTCAGCGAACTAACACCCTCAACAAAGAAGAAAACTATCCCTCCTAAACATCGCTATGTTAGCAACTCCATTGTGAGCATGTTAGCATGTTGATGTAAGCACTAAGTCAAGTGTAGCCTAACAACACTGCTGGCATGGCTGTAGACTTTTAGGCTGTATCTTACACCGGGCACAAAGCAGCGCACAGAGCAGCACAACTGTCATCGCCAGTTTCAGACTGACGCAGTTGTCATTTCCATAGTCAGCGACCACATTGTGTGAGTAGCGAATGTACCTTAGCCCATCTGTGTGCCCATGGGCAAGTAGGTGTTATAATGAGGTGTGGTCAGGTGCATTGCTATATTGAGGCAACAGAAAGTGATTGCGCCATTGACAAACAAAAACCAGGTCTAAAGTCAATGGTATTTGAATGGTGCATTATAAGATAAGCCCACATAGGCGCTTGTTACATACACAGGGAAGTGTGAATGGGTTGAGGGTGGGTGAAAAAAATATGTCACTAATGAGGACAATATTAATTACATTCTTTAAAATGTGAATGTAGCAGAGAGCAAAGCAGAGCTGCCAAGCCACTGTTTGACTCCCCATTCAGAGAGACGCTGCATGCATTTCTGCAAAAGGAGTAGCGTAATTTCATTGATTATTTTAAAACCTGAATGCTTAGTTCTGTTTCCTCTGTTAACCTTATAACTACAGCTTTTAGTTTTGCTTCTTAAATGTCCATAACATTCACTGCTCTTACTGTATTACTCTCACCAGAAACCGCTCGCTCCTCCAATACGCTGATGACACCCCGATTAGTTGAATTCATGTTATGTCCAAAGCAACCTATGATTACGGATCTTAACGCAACCCCTCTGTTACCAGATTATTTAACTTGCAAAAGTGGAGTTGGTCATGCCCTAAAAGCACTTGTGCCATGTGCCATGTGCTATAGATCATTTAAATAGGGCCCTTAGTTTTGTTATCAGGATGTCTACAGATATATAACCAAGTTAAATTTAAGACTTTTTAAGACATTTTTAATACCACTTTATATGAAATTTACAATTTAACAATTGGGTTAGTTTAAATTAAAAGTATTTAATGTAAAAAGAAAACAAAATCTCATCACTGTCATAAATGCTGTTTATTACTGCAAGTCTTTGGTCTGTCCAATGATTGTAAACAGTCACTGGGTCTGTCAGACTGGAGAAATTTTTGTGGTAAGGTGACCGAAAATATTTAAGACTCTTTGGACCTGTAGACACCCTGGTTATTTACAAACTGCTACAGAAAATTAGCCGTTAGCCAATCTAACCTCCTGAGCCAACTTTGGGATGCTGCACATTGGGAAGAAGGGTGTTTACTGACCAGCTTGTCAGCGATCTTGTCCATCATGTTAGAGTTGTACAGTCGTCTTCTCTGGTCCTGCCACCAGCTTTTGATGTAAACACACGGCTTCTTTTCAAAGTAGGGAAGATGAAAGTAATTCCTGTAGGGTACAAACAAAAACAGTCTCAGTCCCTAAATTGTTAGATACTAAACTAAACACTTAGTTCATAGCCTGCATGTGTAAAAGACTGTGCAGAAACTCTCTTAATACAGCTAATCCTCGCCAGCAGCGTGCCCCTGGCTGACATTCATCATACTCTCATACATGTAAAGCACTTAATCGTTTCAAAAGGGGCTAGTCTCAGCTTTTATTATACCAGCAATATATCAGAAATTGCTTTCTAAGCATTCCTTGACTTTGCCCCCTGTGACCCCTTGTGACTCCTGACCTGTCTGTGATGACAGGCTTCATTAGAGGAGTGGAGGAGACGGAGACCAGGTCCGCGTCCTCGTCCGCCTCGTCCTCGCTGGAGTTGTGTATGAGCTCGCTCTCCTCTTCTTCAGTCTCCCCATCTTTCTTCTTCTTCTTTGCCGATGAAGGCTTGCTTACACCATCTATCTGGTTGCCATAGTTACCTGTTAGTGGACAGAACATTCCAGGCTGTTATGGAATGTGCTTGGTTTTGGTAGCTATTGATTTTTGTACACCGCCACATCTCTCTGTTGTATGACTGTCAAACTTGCGGACTGCGGGTCAATAGTATCAAGGTTTATTTACCTATTGTGATTTCAAAACTTATCGGTTTGTCACCAATCTTCCTGTCGATCATCGTGGCCTCCAGGAAGGAACCAAAGAGAAAGAACTCCTCTATTTTCCCAGTGGCGCTCTGATGGAGTGAGGAGAAGTGCAGTAAAGAAAAAGTGAAACATTTCATTGGACTGAAGTACATTCATTTATTGTGGAGTGTGTGGAAGAATAATGGCATCTGCTCTTTTCTGTAATTCACTACACACATAAAATCCACCTGACTCCTCTCTGAAATATTGAGCTACTTCATTTAGACATTACATTCATAAAAGCACTCATTTCCCCCATTATTTCTGCCCCTATGCTTATTTTTATTCCTTCATGTGGTTGTTATTAAAATATGAAATATTAATCGATACTCATTCATATAAAAAGTATTTGCAGGAGTTCATCACAATGCTGCCCAGGACGCCAATACAGCTTGTCATACAGTGGCCTAAATCCAGTTCAAACGGTTGCCAGGCTCATTTTGAATGGCGTAACAGCATATGTGCGCCAATATACTGTGGGCCAAATGTGCCACTGAATTTTTCTTTTTACTTTCAGAGCCAGTTTCCATAGCCATTGTGTCACAGTTTCATGATGCACAATGAGTATGATTTAAAAGGTAGTTAAAATACACTGTACGTTAAGCCACACTCAAAAGGGGCCCATAAATAAACATGCAAATCTTAGTTGCAGCCAAGTTCTTTTTGCTTTCCAATATAATCAATACAGGGCCCTTAATCTTAACAAATTTAGAGTATGAGTAATATGATAAGTACCCAAGCTCTTCAAAATAAAGACCATATCATTGAGCCACTCCAAACTATTCCATTCTCTACTGTAAACATCACCCTCTTAGCTACAACCCTTAAGCCCAGTTCAGACCATAGATTCGTGACGAGACAAGGTGGTGCAACTACTTGCAATGAACCGTTCTGCAACGTTCTAAAAACCTGCCAGTTAACACCAGTGTAACTAGATGAGATGGTGTATCATCTCTATGCAATAGCTCTCTGTACTTTTGTTCTGATTTCCAGCTTTTCAGGCTTATTTTGTGGCTGAATATAATTTGTAGCTTCTTAAAATATGAATGAGGATAGTGATAGAGATACTGGCTACAGCTGCATTTGTAGTAGTGATGAAACGGTGAAAAACATCAAACAAGCATCAGATGGACTGTATTCATAATAAATACACCACAGTAATATAAGTAAGCAGCGCCAGTTATTCAGTGAAAATGTGTGTGTGTGTGTGTGTGTGTGTGTGTGTGAGGGGGCATAAGCACAACAGTGAACAGCAGCAGTGACCCACTGTTAGACACTGGCACATGTGAGGACGGAAACAGAGGGCTCGGCGGGGACGGAGCACCTGCAGCAGCAAGCGAACACGCCATCTGCGGTGATTTTGACTTGACCAGCGGACTTCAGTACAAGCTGATTGGCTGTTGAAACAGGCAATGTGCCTTACGTTTTAAAACCAGCTGCCGGCGATTTGACCAGCTGAGTATCAAGCAAAATTGAAGACTAGCAGACTTGCCTGACTTATCAGAATTGTAAGTGTAGTTAGCGTCTTTTATTTATGTTGTTAGCTTGTAGGCTAACTGGCAGTGGCTAACACAACGGGGTCTGCCCATTATTCCGACATCCCATTGTTCCGACCATATTAAACCCATTGTTCCAAAGTCCCGTTATCCCGAAATCATCATGATGCCCTGTGGTTAAGGTCTGGTTAGATTTAGGCACAAAAACCACTTGGTTAGGGTCAGGAAAAGATCATGGTGTGGGTTAAAATGAAAAAGAAAGTGGCAAACACATAAGCCTTGAGCCTGCTTCGCCTCAAGCCTTTCCCAGCTGACCCAGAGCTGGTTGCGGCGCACCATCAAGGTAGAAATACGCCCGCCGGGAGCCATTCAGCACCACGGAGAGCTCCCCACACAACCCGGTCCCCAGAGTTAATAACAGGAGGTTATGGTGTTTCACTCTCTCCTCTCTATGACACTTGTATCTCGACCAGTAGCCTACTTTTGTTGCATTGCTGATCCTCTATGGTACACAAATACAGTATAGCCTGGTATAATCACATATCGGAACAACGGGACGTCAGACTAATGGGATGTCGGACCAATGGGCTGTCGGACCAATGACATGGACCCAATACCACATAGATGTTTTTAAAATATACCATAATATCTGCTATGTTGAGGTTTTTGGTAGATAGTGGAAGGAAGCTCTGGGGTCTTCTGCTTTTGTGTTAGTGACATACTTAATCTAGCTTGCCTTGCGTGTGTTTGAATTTCAGATTTTAGAAAAGTGCAAAGACATTGCCTCCTTCAGTGGAAGAATGTGAAAACATCTCTCTAATGACAAACTTTGCACAAACAAAGTCAGTATAGTAAAGGACAGACATTTCAGGGGTTGTAAACTTTAGATGAGGACATTTTTGAGTAGAGGGGGACTTTAAACTTTAGGGAAAGCCCTGAAATTGGACGATTCTATTAAGTCTGGTCTGAAAAATTAATGTAATAAATGACCTTAAACTGTACTGTCTTTGATCAAGGCACTGATTCTTGGCTCACGTTGGGGACTGGTCTCTCCAAGAACCTTAAAAAATGTGACTACTATATATAGACCACTGCCAGCCCACAATCCTCCAGACTTGACAGACAAGATTTATTACTGTTGTACCTCCAAAATCATTATTGGCATCCTTTCCTTTTCTCAGCAATTAGGATGTCACTTCCTGTCAATGATCCAAAACCACTGATGAAGACATTTTACTTTGTCTTATAAATGACATGATGAGTAAAAGCCATCTCAAGCTGATTATTTAGTAGGCATATAAAGGAGCTAATTTACAGTATTTCTTTGATTGAATTAGTAATCCGTGTCTCGTTTACATCACAGTACTTGACTGCTGGCACAGACTCATGCTGGCATGAATGATTAAAGGTCCCAAGCGGACACATTAAGGTCAAATAGCTGGCAGGCCTGCCCCAAAGCAAAGCATCTGATGTTTCTGATTTCCCTGATGAGCAGTGAACTACATGTGTGCCAATACGAGTGGATTGTAGCATCACACTGTGGGATCAGGAGGTCAGGAGAGGTCAAGCATCATGTTAATCTCATGGATCACAGGTCAGGATAACAGCTTTTCTGTGACTGTTTTGTTAGAAGGAATGTACTAGTCTACGGAAAACTAAATCCATCACATAAATAACATTGTCAAATAGACACACTAGAGAGACTACCCAAAGCCAATTTAGTTGTGTCTGCAGTCACGCCCTCTCACCTCTGAGATGTTGGAGACACCCTCCACCTGCACCTCAGTGGAGCTCATGAGCTCAGGCGATGTTGTGTCCAAGATCTCCACAGCCATGGAGAGCAGGAGACGGGCTCTGAAGGAGACGCCTTCTCCAAGACCGTCGTTCAGGTCCTGGTGTTCGTCCATCAGAGTATACTGACGTGTGGAGCCGTACATGTTTGCCCAAGCAGGACCCAGGGTGGGCAGGAACCCTGGAGACGGTAAAGGCAAAAGAAATAGCTATAAGAGATGCCATGATAACCTACAAGACTCCTTTTTCTTCAACAATTCTATTTAGGATCTTTCAAAGTTTTTATGTTCAGGGCATCAAACACTAGATATTCCCACCCCTGCCCAACAAAACAAAAACAGTCAAAAAATATTGGGTTTATACAACAGTTATACAACAGTAATGTATCCACACTGTGGGGCAATTCACTCCCACGATCACAATAAAACACTTTTTGTGTTATCTCAGTCTCCATGGGAATACACAGAGTCTGCCTAATACCTGGAAACCAATCTGTCACATCACTAGACTCCAATGTAATGAAATCTAGTTTACTACTTCAACAGGCAGGCCGACCCTTGGTACTGACCTAGCAACAGAGACCATTTCCAGCTCCTGTTGAGTCAGCCAGTCAACTTGCACTAACTTAAATACTTTGTACAGATCATGGGAGTTCCCAAACTGAATAAATACCACACACATAAAAAAACAAACTGCCTAGCTAGCTCAATCTTGTTGTAACTAAGGCATCTGCTGAAAAACTAAATTTTTGATGGACAGATTTAGATACTGCGTCTACAAACTTCACGTGTCATTGACTTTCTGGCACAGCTGATATGATCCAAATATTTCCAATAACAGGTTACTCTAGAACGCCGTAAAGTCCAGAAGTCAAAATTTATTGAAAAATGATAGATGTGATTATCTCCAAAATTCACAACAATCAATATTTTATTGACATTTGGCCTTTTAAAAACAACATTTTCAGTACAGTCACAAAATTGTTTGCTCTTTAGCTTGCTGTACACAAAGGAAGACATGCACCAGTATTAAAGGGGTGTCTTGCAGCAATCCAGCAATACCATACGTAATATTCATTAAAGAAAGATGATCCAAATCAAAATTAACAATAAAACGATCTCTTTTATACAGTATCAATACTGTAGCCTATTGTTTCTTGATTCAACTCTGGAAGTTATCATGTTGCCATGGAGATGACAAAGTAATATCTTTAGCGAAGAGGATGGTGTGCTGAATCTTTCACTCTGATTTAATATATGGTAATGTATGCATAGATTTCAAGTCAATTTGAATGTCATCCACTAAATTTCATGCAGCTGTTGGCAGCAGGTCAGGTGGGTCACGATGTGGTTCAATTCACAATCGACTGCAGCACAGCTAATTACTACATGCGGTAAAATATTAACTAGTTACGACTGACTAATTAATGTGTCTGACAGCTGATCAATGCTAATGAGACAAACTGTGTGTGTGTGTATGTGTGCTGACCTACCTTTGTCACCATCATTTGAGATCTTGCGTAGGTCAACAAAGTGGGTGCCTATGGCGACGTCGTTGACCTTATCAGAGTCTCGTATCTGGATCTTCATGCGTTTGCAGAGTGGAGGGAACAGCTCGGTGAAGATGATCTGCTCGTTCCAGATCGGTTCATAGCTGCTCTTCTGGACTGAAGTCTTCCCCTGGACACATGGAGGAGTAACACTCAAGTACGAGGTATAAAGTACAGTCAGTTATGTGGCTCTCGTCCTTGTGTTATAGTTGCTGATAGTGTTTTAATAATAGTAAGATTAAAGGAGCTATTTCACTTTATATGGCTCCATCTGGCGTTATCCAGGCACCCACAATCATAGACACTATTTTGGACCTGAGCACAGCTGAATGATTTTTAGGAGTGCATTTTTAAAACCCTCTCAAATATGTGTGGCTCTGTTATTGATCCTAACCTTCTGCCGCACACATTCAAGGGCGTCAATGAGAACATAAAGATCACAGCTAGACGAGAGCGATTTGTGGCCTTCTCTATACCCATGCTCGAAGTCGGCTCCTCAGATTCCTCAGATAAAATAAAGAAAAAACTGAATCTCCATCTCATAAACACTGGCTAGACGATGTAACGGCACAGTTCAAGCTCAAACATTTAAAGCATAATACTTAAGGCTCAACAGAACTAGAAATCTATTTCACCAGCCCTGACTGGGAATTGAGGATGGCATCATTTATCTGCTTAGTGGTGTGTACGCCCACCTGGATGAGTCGATGAGCAATGTGAGGGTCATGTTTTTGTTTTTTTTTACTTCTCCAGTGCTTTCAACACCACCCAGCCAGCTCGATGTAGGTGGATGCCCCCCGTGTGCCCTCGACTGTCAACTACCTGACTGTCAGACCACAGTATGTGCACTTGCAATACTGAGTGTCAGACACAGTGATGAGCAACACTGGAGCCCTGCAGGGGTCAGTCCTTTTTACCTTCCTCTTCTCCTTCTACGCCACAGACTTCAACTATCTTACAGAGTCCTGATATCTTCAGACATTTTCTGATGACTCTGCTATAGTTGGATTTATCAGCAACAGTGATGAGGCTAAATACAGGGCTGTGATGAGTTATTTCGTCACGTCTCCACCTCAACGTGATAAAGACAAAGGAGCTGGCTGTAGACCTGAAGAGGGCAAAGGCACCAGTGACCCCTGTTTCCATCCAGAGGGTCAGCATGGACATTGTGGAGTGCTACAAAACCAGGAAGTGGACACTGACTATAAACTGGACTGGGCTAAGAACAGTGAAGCCCTCTACAAGAAGGTCTAAGGTCCTTTAACACCTGCCGACCAAACACTGAGGATGCTTTATGTATCTGTGGTGGCCAGTGCCATCCTGTTTGCTGTTGTGTGTTGGGACAGCAGATGTCAACAGAGCCAACAAACTGATCCATAAACCCAGTAATGCTGTGGGGGTGGAGATGGATTCCCTGGTGGCAGTGTCTGAGAGGAAGATGCATCATCTCGGACAATGTCTTCACCAGGGTCTCCGTCGGCATATGGGTGAGTAGATAATGGCTGAATTTTCATTTTTGGGTGCACTATCCCTTTAATGTTTTCCAATCAAAGCTATGCATGCTGCTCCCTTATGATAATATCTATAGTTATGAGTTAAACAATTGCAGTACAGCTTTGAAAATCCACACTACAGATGCACGCATTATCAAAACCACAGCGTGTTCTAAAGGAGCAGCGATAATCCTCGGGGGACAAACAACCACTAGAAACTAGCAGAGAACAAGAGAATTCAGGTTGTGGTGGGAATTACTTTCTGCCCAGCAAACTGCACTTGAACGTAGGGATCCACCAGGTCTCTGTTCTCTCCTATAAAGGCCTTCTTCACATTAGCCATGATGCTGGTGTTCATTTTAGGAAGTCCCTCAGCGCGGTAAATCTTCACATAAAACCTCGCCCACTGCCGCTCTGCTGGGATGCCCTCTGGGAGCAGGAGGTTCCTAGAAACAAGCAGCAGCACAGAAACTCATTCAGAGACAGGACTGTGGAGGTATTGATTCAATTTAAGAAACGTATAGCTCGTGGAATGAGCTTTTAAAAGATAGTGGGTGACAGTGTCCAGCAAGTAATCCTTTCAAGTATAACACAGCTTTGGTATGAAATATTTATCAGTGCTGGACTTATACTGTAAGAGATACTGTAAAATAAGAATTTGAATTGAAGGACATGAAGCAGAAAACCCTTTTAAATGTCTCCTATATAGAATTATTTGCATATCAGTTGTGCCCCTTTCCATGAGTAAAATGGTAATTTTAATTGACCGCTGTATTCCTTGAAATCCATTCAATCTGAAACACATCAGTAACAGCTTATTACCCCTCTATGTCGTCTTCATCGGTCTCGTTGGCCTTGTGTGGGGTCTTGATGTTGTCACCCTTCCCGACCACAGCGATGTCACACTTCACATATCCTTTGCATCCCGCTGTTATGTCGTCAGGATCAGACAGGATGGCCCACTTGTGGTAAAACTGATGTTCTGGGATGGACATCAGTCAATTAGTCACTAACAGCTTTGATAAAATCCAGCTTCACTTCACAATGAAAATGAACCAAACACTTAGTGTATTTTAATTTCAAATATACATTGCATGTATGTTATGATCAGTTACTAAATGGATATTGTGGCTACAGTGAGTTTACCAGGCTGCGAGTAAACGGTCCCAACATCCATCTTGAAGGTTCCCACCAATGTTCCACTCCGAAGAAGATTTTTAGAGTGAATAACCTAGGCAGACAGAATTGAGAATGAAATATTAAAACGAAGAGCAAACTCTGAAGGATTCACAGTTGTACTGGAAACAGCGATAAATAATTCACAAGTGTGTGATAAGGGGAAACAGATGGTTCTGGACTTTATGTTTAACAAGGGGCTGCATAATGACTTCACCATTGTACATTAAACATAACCAGTTACTGTGAGATCATTAATTAACCAAATTAATGCAGTAACCAGCCATATCTTTTTATGTCTTCACATTTATTTATACATACCAAAGTGCCATAATATCTACTCTTCCATGTACCATAAAGTTTTAAGGACTTATGTCCAAAACATTCAGGGGGGAATTCACCAAGAATAGATTGCGGCCGCTGACAGTTTCAGCTGCTATCTGCCCCATCTCAAGGTCCAGTTCATAAAATATACTGCGCTATTGATATTACAGCTCAAACATGGCCATTTAATTTTGCAGCTGAGTGCAATTTGCCCTTTTTTAGGTCTGATTGCAATTATTCATGCGGCAAAATATAACTGTTGGCTTTGCACCGATAACACAGCTGGCAAACCAATGGCAGAGTGAAAAACAAAACTGAAATTTTCAGATCATGACCCACAGGTCCTGATCGATGAGATGCAGGGGCAACTTTACACAGAGAAACCGTATTTGGGATTTAATACCCCAGTCTGTCAGTGTGCTTCAGTAACTAATAACTAATTTTACTTTAACTGTGTGTGCCTATTTGCCCTGATCTTCGTGAATGGGAGTATTTTTGCAATATGGTTAATTTGCATAAAAAAGGGGCTAGTTATTCACCAAATGCATGCCAAATCCATTGTTGTTTTATAGTACGGGCCAATGTGTTTTTTCCAGATGAAAACGCCAGGTGCTCCTCAGGAAACGCCCAACATTTGAGAGCGCTTTGGAGGTGCAGCATTTTTTCAGCTGACACGCTTCAGTGGCATCTGGGTGTTATGGTATGGAATATCCACTGAAGTAAACGTGTCGGCACAAGGCAGAGTACTTCCTTAAGGATAAGGGGAATGGTGAAGCATTCAGAAAGAAAGGACGGACCCACAGGTCTGTGTGGATTCAGGTGAGAAAACATCATATATATATATATATATATATATATATATATATATATACATATATATATAGATAGTACTTGTACAGATGTGACAGTCAGTTTGTCTTTGTGGTATTTGTCCCTGCCCCACTTTGATTAATCAGCGGAAGTGACAGTGACAAGTGCAGCTTTTACACCCAAAGAACATGTTTTTAACTCTTGGTGCTCAGGGAAAAAAAAAAAGCCTAACCAGCAGCACTCAATGCAGAAGTCACTCTTAGCACCTTGTCACGCTGACGGCGTTTGTAAAGCATTAAAAAAATATGTTGGCCTCATGAAAAATGCTTTGGTGGACACAGCACCTTAATGTCTTCATGCCTCATGTTGCTGCCTCTTGGCCAGGTCATCTTTGTAAATGAGCATTTATTCTTAATAGACTTATCTAGTTGAATAAAGGTGAAAAAAATAGTAATAAAAATATAAATACCTGCTTGGCAGCGTGGTTAGGTTGCATTTTACCTTTTGAGAGTGCTTTGAGAATTACACAATTTATTTTTGTCTTATTTCTGCAGGTCTAGCGGCCATAAAAGCTGCACAATCCTTTTGTGGATCCATGTATTTCATTATTAAAACATAAAATTATGCAACGAAGTCCTTCTAATGTTCACAACTCATGTAACAAAAGAATGCTGAGAGGTTTAAGTACTGCAGCGTGCACATTTGGGGTAAAGATTACTTACGGAGAGTTTGATGATCTTATCAAACATGACATCAGGAGGGACGTGGAAGTCAAAGACGAAATACTG
Organism: Epinephelus lanceolatus; assembly: GCF_041903045.1. NCBI lineage: Eukaryota > Metazoa > Chordata > Actinopteri > Perciformes > Serranidae > Epinephelus > Epinephelus lanceolatus. The sequence goes on from NC_135746.1 coordinate 19,736,484, forward strand.
CAGAGAGAAGAGAAAAAAAAAGTTTGCCCATTGAAATGTATGTATTCTTACTCTGCCAGTAAAAAGCACCAGGTAACTTTGAAATTCAGGAGCGTTATTAGTGTAGAGTTCAACGAGTGAACTTTAGAAATGAGCAGAAACATCAGCTCATTTTGTAGCCACATCACAGCCCTCATGCTTTCAGTTCTTCACAGCCAAAGACGAGTGGCTTGAAAAGAAATGTTTGATTTAAAGTCTTGCATCAAAGGTTTGTCATATCTTTTCTGTAGGTGTCTCCAGGTGTATTAATACTGCAGCATATGTGCAACTGTACTACAGGCAGAGGCTGTGCAGGACACACAGACACAAGAGCTCAGATATATCTCATGAGATCACTTTGTAGCTCCTCCTCCTTTGTCTTTTTTTCTCATGCGTTAGTGTTTGTTGACAATGGAGACAAAGGATAACACAAAGCACTTATTCTCCCACAGCAAGGACAGCCAGACTCCACAGAACTGAATATGATTAACTTTGCTGCAGGCGATATCACAACAATGGCCGTATTATCAGACAATAGCCCCCACCGTGTCACTCGTAATTGTTTTGGATCTTTTTCTGTGGTATTTGGCAGGTTATTCACACAACTCCAGCTTTGTGCTATTAGTTTGGGATGTCATATGAATACTAAACGAAAAACTAAGCAGAGTGACAAGGCAAAAGCTGATGAAATGGGGTGACATAACACTTATTCATGATGATGTAGTTCTTGCAATGTTATCAGTGAATTTCAATGACCAGAGATAATTGTAGTTTTCCACTGTGAGCTAATTTCAGAGGTGTGAAGCTATCTGAAACAGCACAGACTCTGAGCAAACTGGAGGATCTGGATACAAAGAGAGAAAGCATGAAGGAGTTTGTCTGTCCACGGGGGATTTTCAGACAACAGAAGCAATCAATAGCAGACAAACTGTCACTTCCTCTCCCTGCAGGACACAACCCAGAGGCTGAGCTCTGCGTGACCCTCACCACCTCCAACACTTCCTACTGAGAGAGATTCTCTGCTGCTCAGGAACACTTTAGTTAAGAGTGTTATGTGAAGTACTTTAATGTCAGTAAATCATTTCAACACTAGACCATCAAAGAGAGCACTGACAGCCTCTCCTCTGCATTTGTCTTCGTGCATGTCAGGGAGGCATTTTGTCAGAAATCTGTAGGGTTGCAGGAGAACAGAAAAAAGTCTTTACTGATGTCTTCGTGTTGAGAAACATCTGATGTAACAATGCCACTGTGATAAGATCTATGTTGGGGGGAATGCATTAGAGTAGGCAATCCAATACTTTTCAAAACACTACCATATTTCCCTGTTTCACACTTTGCCATTAATTACATTTTAATTGAAAGATGATGTGCTATAAGTTACATGAGCCTGTGCTTTCATTATTTTCTTCGAGGCCAGTGTAGGCTGTACCTAAATGCCTCTGCTGAGTTTGCTGTCAGATTATTAGCACTCAAAAAGTTGCACTGTTGCCACCTGTCAAGTACTGGGGTTGTGGGACTGGACAAATATATCAGTTATTGGATGACTGGATATAAAGATTGCCCTTTTTCATTCTTGAGAACGACTGAGCGCCACTGTTCAGCTGGCAGAGAGAGACATCAGGGATAAGCAGTGTGCAAATCCAGCATTGTTTCACATCTCACTTGGCAAATTAAGTATTTATTTGGACCAAACCAGAGCTGGTGATTGTTGGAACAGTGGGAAGACTAACAAAGATGGCTTTGGTCAGTTTTGTTTCTGTTGTGAATGATGAGATAACAGCCATTATGATAATCAGTGAAAGAGACAAACTCTAATTCAGAAGGTGTACGATTATAATATTCTGTACAATATGGAAAACAATAAGAATATTTCCTTTCTTGACATGTTAATACATTAAAGGGTAGGTTGCAGTAGACTATGCACCCTCTAGACAAAATAACCAACATTCGCACGGAATCACAAAAGGGGTTTTTCATTCTGGTAAAGCAAAACTGACTAATTTATTTACTTTTCTCAGTAGGTAACATTTTAATGAAAGAGGTTACTTTTAGTTGGCAGTACTCTTACAATGTACTTAATGTAATATAAGTTACTTTTAAAAGTAACCTTCCCCAACACTGTAATAAGATACATTTACTGTATCACACCAATTATCTTGCTTATGGTCTTATCCAACACATCCTAGGTATTGATGTTAATTTCCACATTAATAAATGCTACTGAAAGCATGCAGCGCCAAGAGGTTAATCGTCTTTACCTCTTAGTGGTCCTATAAAATTCATAAAATTCAAATGCCTATCTAAGGCATACCAAAAGTAAACTGATAGCAGCTCATGTTCCATTTTGTATGTACATGCACGGTCTTATTTGAAAGGTAACACTTTTTCCTCCAACAGTCAGACTTACTGTATGCCCTCCTATCACTGACTTATGTAAGTTTCAACACAACTAATTTTTTTTTCTATCTTTGCATGTATATTTTCTTGAATATACATGCAAATATATCATATATATCATATACACTATGCCAGTGACTGATGGACTTGCATTGTTTCATCTATTCACTATCCATAGCCTCTCGATCAACTATTCTGCACTGTATCATACTGCACTGTACGTATTGGTTTCTCGTTGTGAATTATTGTCTATCTGTTTATTATTTGTTTTACATATTATGACTTATGTGTCCCTGTTTTTGTTTGCAATTTGTTGTTTTATATATTATGACTCCTGTGTTCCTGTTTTTGTGTTTTTTAATGGCCTGAGGTCTTTTTAACATCATGCCGGAGGACTACAGTTGAAAATTAACCTTTGGCTAACACCGGCACATTTACAGCAATGTTCATTAATGTGCACTGTCCTCTAAATAAATAAATAAATAAATAAATAAAAAAACAGAAAAAAGATGCTGCAGATGACTATAACTGGGACTCATTAGCTGGACAACACAAAGGGGTCATATCATGAAGCCTTACATCATCCAGAAATATTTATAAATATCACAGAATATAAACATTTTACATGTTTTTCTAAGTCTTTCACCAGGTGTTTTCAGAAAAGAAGGTAAAACAATGTACTGAATGTGTAAATATGAGTGAAAGACTAATCAACACAGGTGAAGATATCCATATAAGAGTTAACTTAGAAAACCTGAAGTGATGAGACTGTTTTTCCCCTCTTATGACAACAAAGGAGCCACTTGTTTATCATTTCTGTACATTAATAACAATCTATGATGCCAGTAACTACTTTAAAAGTGCCCTTGAGGTCAGGAGTGCCATTGACCACAAAAACTGTAAGCCTTTGGGCCAAATGGGCTAATTACTGGCTCGCTAAATACCTTTAAACTACAGGAAATGTCAGTGACACACGTTCCTTCTTTCAGCCTATCGGGGCCATCGCAAGAGTATAGGACGCTCTTATTGGCTCGAGTGAGGTGTCAATGGAAAGGCCAGGAGTTCGCCTCCATTTTGAGATTGCCAGTCAGGTTTGTTAACACGCAGGACAGAGAAATTACACAAAACAAACAGAGAAATTATGGATAATATGTGTAGAATATTGAAGTTTGAAATGGTGCAACAGCAGTTCATGGGTATCTATGGATGTTATAATGTGTTTGGACCAGTGTTGGGTAAGGGTTACTTTAAAAGTAATCAAAGTACGTTACTGCATTACTTTTTTAAAAAAGTAACCAGTTACTTTACTGCATAACTCCCTGAGTAAAGTAACTCAATTACTTTAAAAGTACTTCCAACGTTACTCCCTGAGAAAAGTAACTCAAGACTTTTAAAGTACTTTTGGAGTATTCTACATTTCCTATTGGGCAATGGACCACAGGGCGCTAAGCCTACATTTTTTTGTCTCCAAAATTAAAGTTATGGACCACTTGCCCTTCACTGAGATCCAATTCTCCCATCACAGCCGTCACTTTGACCAGTAGAAACACAGAACGATCTGCTGCCGTAGACAACTGTATGACAACAACACCCCAGCGTTTTTAATATTTTCTCTAGGGATGTTACCACACAGAGTAAAAGGGGGAAATGATGGTGTGAAACAGCAGAGGCACTTTGTCAACCCGCTGAGTTAACGTTACTGTCATTAGCATCAAGCTAGCAAACAGTGGTACATCCTCACGGTCGGACATAAAGTAATAACATTAACAAATAGCTATGGGGCTTTTACTCACCACAACTGCAGAGGCTCCCAGCTTCATTTGAAACAAACTACATTATAGACAGTCCGTTATTTATTAATTCCTCTGTGTGTTTATATATTTACTTTTGATCCGCTCAGTTGTCTTTATAAAGTTAACATATCGCACCGTCATTTCAAACTCAACACTTGTTTCAAATTAAAAGCCCCTTATAACCTCGACTGAGAGAATCCTTCCATTTTCTAAATAGGCTTTTATTCTGAAACATTTGTCAGATCTTCCTGTGGAAGATACAGTAACTTGATAGTTTACTTATGGCGCTTCAAATGTAGCTCCTGCCATCTGTTGACGCTTTTAGGTGACTACAACAACATGTCGGCTGGCACATGAACAGACACAGTGACTCAAATAATAGTAAAAGTGATAAAAATAGGACAAGAATAACCCGATGACATCACACACGCCATGAAAGACGACCGGGGATAATTGGTGAGTATCAGCGTGTAGCATGTACCAGGCATAATGCAAGTCCTGAGTCTGAAATATGTCTGTCAGCGAGTCCTCCTCCACCTATTTAGACTCCACCGTAGAGAACGGCAGCATTTCTCTGACCACGTTGCGAGCCACAAGCTCCGTGGCTTCTTTCAGACTGATAGGTTTAACGCTATGTCCATTATTAGAACCAAACGACAGCCGTTGCTGTTTTGGAGCTGAAGGACCAGCGTTCTAAAAGTAACGGAAGTAACTGATGTCTTGTTTGAAAATGTACTCAAGTATTTGATTACTCAAACAGCAAACTGATGCGTTAGGTTACTTGTTACTGCAAAAACTAATCAAAGTACTCTAACGCGTTACTTTCTAACGAGTTACTTTGTAACGTGTTATACGTTGGTTTGGACCAACTCTGGTTTGGACTAAATATTTCGCTGGAATTAGATCGTCTGGACTACTGGCAGTGTGTGAGAAATCAACTCATAGCTGTGTTAGCAGAGTTTCTGCCTGGATAATATTGATCTGTGGATTATGATGATGCCTCATAGGTGAGTTTTAATTGTTTTTTTGACTGACATTTATTGAGCCTGCTGTGGTGTTTATATCTTGAAATTGTCAGCATTAATGGAACTTTGAGGAGTGTAGCTTTCGAACAATATGTTGTATGAGTAAACTACTTAAACAACAAGAAATGCAGCAGTTGTTTTACTTATAATCATCCAAAAATTACCTTAGGAGAGCATGTGGAGGGTAATCGGATTTCTGACAGTTTTAATGCGCAAAAGAAACATTGGCATAATATTTTCCAGAACCTAATCATTCACAAATTCACCTCTCAGATACTGACATCAGGTTTTCTTTAACATAGACATTGTACTGTACGGTACAATTAATTTTATATACAGTAGCAGTGTTTCTTCCTTTCTACAGTTAAGTCTAATGTTTTGAATCTCCAACTGATTCGACAAAAAAATCTCATTCAAACCAAACGTTGGCCCTAACATGATTTAAGGCAGTTTCTGTCAAGCTAAAAGCACAACTAGAATACCGCACAGGCTAGAAAAATGGCATCAACCTTGGAAATATAATTGCGTTTATGAAGAAACCATATGAAGAATAGGAGGGACGAAGTGATGGTGACATTCAGAGAAAAAAGGGAAGATAGTTTATATATAGTTTCTGGTTTCATTCTTGCAGTTTGAGTTTTTAAAGCCTCAAGCGTCTCACCTCATTGTAGTATGGACAGTTGGTGGACTCCTTCATGGACGTGTACTTCTTGTCGTCTCCAATCTCGACACACACCACGGGGTCCATGTTGAGGCCTATTAGCTGCCGGGCCTCGATCACTGTGATGCTGATCTGATGGTAGACATCAGTACATCAGACATGCTGAGACTGTGAGAGCTAAAACAAACAGACTTTCCTCTAACAGTTAACCAGCAGCGACACTATCACTATTAATCACACAACTTCACAGGGATTACCCGGAGGACAATTCAAAGACAGAAAAAACAAATTGATCTTTCACCAACTAATCATTCTAATTCAGGCAGTGAGGAATCTTGCTAGATTACACTTTTTCACCCTGTGTTTACTCTGACGTCTCCCCTGGCTGAAGTAATACAGAGCTGGATGGACAAAATAGATCTGAGCTAAAGGCTTTTTACATCCAAGCAATATCCCTCTGGTTTAATTAGCCGTTGGATGATGAAGAGAAGCACAGAGAGAAACATAAAAAAGAGAAAACAGAGGATAAGATTACACCAGGATTTCAGTCTGGTGAATAAATTTATTCATGTTCTTAAATAAAATAGGCCATGAAAACAGGCCATGGGCTGGCACTGGAGAACAGTTATACTGTGTCCACAATTATTCTTTTACTTCTTTTCACTGATGTTGTGGTGAATAAATTTCGTGTGGCAGCCACAGCAGACAAACAGCCATGAGTATAATCATGGCTTAGCACAAATATATATATCAGAGTAGTAAGAATTTTTTAATCTAACTCTCGGCAAGATAGCAAAGAAGTGCATTTTCCAAAATGAAGACAATTTTTCTTTTAAGGGTACTTCAATCCAGCACAATGTGGGGTAAATTGTTTTCTTGCTCTAGTTGTCTAACAGCATCTTTTGCATTAACATGGAAACAGTACTTTGGCTTTTTTCTTCTCCCAACCATCCTGCCAGTTGTACACCAAAATCACACACATATCATTATCATGTCAGAGGCATCTATACACAAACAACACAATTTAAAAGTCAAAGTCTCAAGAGAAGTAGACAAAAGTGGAGAGGAAGATGCACAAACCAATATCAATGAACCTTCACAGACTTGTATGTGCAGATATTAGGGGTGGGGAAAAAAAATTCGATACAGCAATATTTTTGTGTGGCAATATTGTATTGCCACACAGTACCAAGTATTGCCAAGTTTCAGTTCCCTACATACATTTTGCCACAAATAATATGATTAAAGTGAGATTTTCCTTTGGCAACATAATTTACAGTTGAATAAAATATATCTATTGCAATACTTGCAGCACGTTTAAAATCACAATAATATTGTGACTGAAGTATCGTGATAATATCGTATTGTAAAGCCTTATGTGATTCCCACCCCTTGCCGATATAGAAGTAGAAATGCACATAGCACACACACACCTGGTAATCCACTGGGCGTCCAGAGCTCGGCTCCATTTTGATGTCTGGCTTTGACCTTAAGAAACACAAAACAATCTGTGATTATAACCTGCACTCCGACAGTGAAAAGAGAGGTGGCACACGATTACAAACTCCATTCCGATCCCTGATTTTAATACTATTCAGTCGTATTTGCTTGCAATGAAACTTCTTTTCAATCTTAATCTTGATATTAATATCACTAGATGGAATCCTGACTTTTTAAAACAAAGTGGTCACAATGTATGACAGTTAACAGTGTCCTTTCAAACAAGCTTCACCAATCCACTGGTTCACCAAAAGTGTGTTTTGTCTCCTCTCCTTATATTCTTGACACAAAATGCTCTTAAGGTATATAGCAGAACAGAAACACTGAAACGTGTGTTGATGATTCTGTTATACTAAACCTCTTGGAAGGAGAAGAACAAGGACATGGGGCAGTGGTTGATGACTTTTTGTAATGATATAGAGAATCTTTTTCTTGAGTTAAACGTGTCTAACACCAAGGATATGATGGTTGTCTCTAGGAAGTCGGCACCCTACCCAAAACTGACATAGGGGAATGAAACTGACTTAGTGGAAAATCACAAGTATACAACAACAAGTTGAGCTTCCAACCAAATGCAGATGCAATTTCTAAGATGGTCCAACAACGTCTGTAACTCTTGAGAAATTTTGTTTTAATGTGTGCACTCAAACGATACCTCTGTGTTACAGACGTTTCATTGAGTCTGTTCTGTGCTTCTGTATTTTGGCTTGGTTTGGGAACCTGAATATGGTCAATAAGAACAGGCCTGGGGCCTCATGTACAAAGGGTGCATAAGCACAAAAACGTGGCGTACGTCCTTTTCCATGGCAAAGTTCAGATGTATCAATAGTGAAATGACCGTGGAAATGTGTGGTGCCTCACGCCAACTTCATGGCTGGCGTACGCACATTTCTACAGCTGTTGATCCTTTGGCGACACTTAGAGGTGATGCTGGGAAACTGTTATAATAAATAAATGTGAAAACAATGAGTCCTCAGAGTGATGTGCACATCAGAGACACATGAACAATTAACACTGATGAACAATTAACACACCCACATGTCTGCAATTAGATGAGTGGATATAAAAGCATGCGCAAAGTGGTACCAAAAATACCGTTAACAACAACGGCTGCTTTAGCAGTATTTGCCGCACTGGTTCCCAAGGGCAATCCTCCTGGAACTGTGCACAGAGCTGCGGCCGACCTTGGAGCGCGATACGGCGAGGAGCCATGCGCTGTATCCATACAGGTGCTGACCACACCGGGACTCCTAGCAACACGGGAATTCCAGAGGGAGCTGGCCGACCGATCGGGACTGTGCCAGTCGACCCTGAGCCGAGTCATGCCAGCTGTGTGGGACGGAATTATCCGCATGTCAGCCAGGTATATCAAATTCCCATATGCAGCTGAACAGGCCAACATTAAAGCGTAATTTGCAGCGAGAGCCGGTTTTCCTAATGTTATCGGAGCTATCGACTGCACACACATTATAAAAGCGCCATCACAGGATGAATTTGTTTATGTCAACAGGAAGCATTTTCATTCGATCAATGTACAGATCATATGTGATGCGCAAATGCAATTAACCAACATTGTGGCGAGGTGGCCTGGTTCAACGCACGATTCATAGCCTACATTCTGAGTAACAGCATGGTTGGGAACAGACTACAAGCTGGCACTGTGCGCGATGGGTGGCTTCTTGGTGAGTAAATAATTTATTCATTTAATTGTCCTAATATTAATCCCCCTGATGCGCACTGAGCATGTGCGCCCCCAAATATGATCCTGTCTTCACAGCATCAGTACTAGTCAGTGGTTAAAGTTAGTGACTTGCTGTTTTTTGCTGGTTAAACTACAGCTTCAGAGCTTTCGAACAAGCCCCTGATTGTCTCTGTGTGTAAAGTACTCATGTCAATAAACCCGTGTGTAAAGTGCGACATTTCTTAATCAGCCACACCTTTTCCCCGGCGCACTTCGGCATTCATTTACAACAATAGTGTGTGATCCGTGTAAGTGGTGTATACAATTAATAAATATAAACTGTAAATCCAGTTCACATAATTAGGCTATTTGTCTGCTTTCAATTGACCCCAGGCGACTCTCTGTTCAAACGGGGTGAGCTCTTCCTCTCCTGCCCCCCCGCATGTTTTGGCCACACTTTGGCGGTGGGCAGCCCTACTCCGCTTCACGTCCACCTTAATGTCGGATCACTTCTTATTTAATTCTGCGTGTGTATGCTTTTCTGTCCCCACAGCATTGACAGCCTCACACACTCTCTCCCACTCACTCCTCTTGCGTTTAGTATTGATGCCGGAGGACAGTGTGCCAAAAAGTACATCTTTGCGCACCTCCACTTAAGTGAGAAGTGTCTCCAATTCGCATTCTGTGAAGTTTTTCTTTTTTCCCCCGTCTTATTCATTCTTTTGTTTTAGTTTTCTGATCGTGCAGACAGGGGAATCTCAGGTGCAGGGCCATTTAAATATGATTTGCATATTTAAATAGGGGCGTGGACAGGGAGGGACCGAGTACTCCAACATGTGCGCTCAATTCCACGTTGATTGGGATGTACAAAGGAAATGTGCTTGGATTCATGTGTATGCAGAGATTCCACATCTGGATATTTTTGTGCGTACGACGTTTTCTGGATTTAAGCGTACGCCATGTTTCAGTAGGAAATCCACGCAAGTCTTTGTACATGAGGCCCCAGGTCAGCTTGTCCAAATGGCCAGCAAAGTTATTGAAGTGTGTCAGCTGCTGCAGCTGTCTGACCTCTACTAAAGGCAGGTACTAAGGAGGGCCCAGGACATATTGAACTGGCCAGATGATCCCCTGCAGAGGGAGTTGAAGCTCCTGCCTACAGGCTGTGGATACAGAGTTCTTGCTCAGAGGACAAAAAGATACTGTCTGTTTGGTTTGCACAGCAGTTAGTAGCCTGAATTTGCATGTGATCTAGACACATAAGCACTTTTTGTATTCAGCATTCAGCTGTTTCCTGCACTGTCTTTGAAGTTATCTCGGATTTGTACGCATTTGTACTGCTTGTCGTTATAATCTGTCCAGCATGTTGCATTACATGGATATAATGAATCTGTTTGTATACCTGGCTGCAACAAATTCCCATGGTGGAATAATAAAGTTTGCCCTAACTTCATTTTAAGTTTGAATCTCAAACTGTGAATGCTCTCATTTTTCCATCTTCCCGGGCTGAATAATTTTATTCTCAGAAATACATGCCAATAAAAGGCATCACTGTGCAACCAGCATCAAATTATCCTGCAGCATCAGCAGTTTGAGATGTACAGAAATGACTGGGGTCGTTAAGGATGTGTGTATCTGAGTGTGCTTCTCTACTATGTGTGTGTATTTGAGTGTGCTTCTCTACTATGTGTGTGTGTATGCGTGTCTCAGTGAATGAACAAAAATGAGACCTCTTGTTGGAGACGTTGGTGGTGACAGCAGTGACAGAGGCCAGAGAGATGGTGTCTGGGTCCATTGCTCCAGCAATTCGCCTCGCCTTCCTGTCCATGTCCTCCATGTCCAGGATCGCCGGCTCATCTGGACAACAATATCACAATGGTAACATTAACAGAATCATCAAAGAATGTATTCTTGGCAGGACCACATCAGTAACTACTACTGAGGACACTGAGGTCATGTCTTCTCTACCTTCTGTAAACTTTAGGTGGGGTTTATATTCTACAATTCACTACATCACTTTGTGGATATCTAAGCTGATTTCCGTCATTTTTCTCTTTTATGTATTTAAAGAGGACCTACTATGTTCATTTTCAGCCTCATACTTGTACTCTGAGTTTCTACTACGACACGTTTACATTCTTTAATGATCAAAAAGAAATTACTTTTCCTCATACTGTCTGTGTTGCAACATCTGCATTCATACTCTGTCCGAGATGCTCCCATTAAGCCCCTGCTCCAAAAAAAAGCCCAGTCTGCTCTGATTGGTCAGCGTTTCCAGGTATTCCTTATCTCAGCATCTCTGCACTGTTATTGCAGCTGGGGAATGACTGTAATGGAGTATAGAGGTACTTTCTGCCTTAAAAAATCGACAACTCTAAACCAAAACTTAACAATCGGACTTGTTCCAGCAGGAATATGATCCGATATTGGCAACCAAGATTACACGTTTCCCCGACGTTAGCATGTAGCTTCATGCGGCAGTGTTGGCTATGTCATGTAAAGGCTTGCAGGAGTGTGCCTGGAGCAGATGGTCATATAATCCAGCACACTTTGACATCATACTGTAGCCAGAGCATAAAAACATTTGTAAACAGAGTACTCACAACAGTCTCAAGCCTGACGTGTTTGCTCACAGGGATAACTTTTGTTTATGTTTACTAGGACTTAAGACAAATAGCTCGTGCATCCTCACTGTAACCCTGTATGTGAAAAAACAAAATACGAAAAAGAATAATAGGTCCACTTTAATGTACACTTCTTTTAGGCCTATACATTAACAAATTATTCAGCAATTCCCTACCAGAATTTTATTCCTGGCAGTGAGACAAAGGCTTGACATAGAGTTTAAATGTTAGGAAAAAAATAAAGAAAATACAGACAACATAGTTGCGTGTTATCAGTTAATGAGATGTTTAAACCCCCCCAAATTAAAAACAGTTTTTAATTTATCACTTCTGTCTGGGACAAATTCTGTCACAGAGTGGGGCTCAGGCTCATGACCTCAGGATTTCCTGGCTATGGCCTTAATCAGTAAATATAAATGATGTAATCATTCAAAGTGTACAGGAACACAAGTACCTGGGCACTATCACTAATAGCTAACTGACATTGACAGCTAACACCAATGCTAGGGCTCAACAACATCTCAACTTTTTAAGGAAACTTGTACGTTTTACTGTGGACAGAATCCTGTTATTGTTTTACAAGGCCTTCACTGAGAGTATATTAATCTTTTGTACTCATTGTTGCGGGGGAGCGTTGTGTTTACAAAACAAGAACAAATTGAACAGGGTTGTTAAAACTGGGTGGCAAGATGACAGGGGAACCAATGTGGAGTTGTGACTTAAAGGACAGACCAGTACACCATAAATCTCACTAATAAGATCATAGCGGATCCACTGCATCCTCTATGGTCTGAATATGCACTCTTGCTTTCAGGGCGAAGGTGTAGCACGCCCAGGATGCAAACGAAAAGATAATTTGTCCCACGCAGCATTCATCTGCTAAACAAGCTCTGATCACATAATCTGGAATTGGCACTTCTTGAACTTAATGTCCTTTATTGATTTTCCAATAATGTTTTTTATGACATTTTATGATGCTTATGTTTTATGTGATGTGTTGCTGCGGTTTTTATGTGTATCTATATTTTTATGCTCAGTTACACAAAGCAAATTCTTCTTAAGGCAATAAAGGTTTCATTTCATTCATTCAATCATTCAAATAGTTCTACATGAACCATATGATTAATAATAACTTGAGAATTGGGCTACAACATGTATTTTCCTTTCAGCTAACTTACAAGATTTGGATACAAATTGCCGAATTTACAAAATTGGTGGCACTGTGATGCAGTGGTTAGTGGTGTTGCCTCACAGCAATAGGGTTCCTGGTTTGAACCCAGGGTGGTGGTTTTTCTCCGAGTACTCCGGCTTCCTCCCACAGTCTAAAGACGTGTGTGCTAGGTTAACTGGTGACCCTAAATTGCACATAGGTGTGAATGAGCGTGAATAGTTGTCTGTCTCTATGTGTTAGCACTGCAGTAGTCTGGGGCTGTCCTTACCAGGGTGTGTCCCACCTCTGGCCCAAAGTCCCCCTGACCCCCAAAAGGATAAGCGGTTATGGAAAATGAATGGACAAAATGTTTAAACAGGGCTTGTCTTCTGTCTTGTGTGTCGTTTTACCTCTCTTGTGATCGTCCTTTGAGCTCTTGATCTTGCCGAGCTTCATGGCTGAGAAAACTCCCTTCCCTGCTCTGGTGAAGGAGAAAGAGAAGGCAGAAGGGAGGAGAAAGGAGAGAGAACTTACTTTACATATCATGAAAGTGAACTTCTTCAAACTCAGACCCACAGGGGAAAGTGATTAATGTGAGGTACTGAACTTGACTTGACTGAACTTGTCAGAAAACCCCACGGGCCATTAGTGGACACAATCAAAATGCAACCCAACACTACAAGGTATATCATAGCCATCTTTGTAACTCGGCTAGACATTTAATTCCAGTGGATCCAACCCCCTCCACCCCCCTTCATCAGCGCCACCAATTCTCCAGACCCTCAATCACAAAACAAGAGTATCCGGTGTCTCCACATTGATAATATCTGGATCACATGTCACCACAACAACAAAGCGCTTGTGATGTCATCAGCGGGACGACAAATGAGGGGCCTTAATAATTAAAAATGAGTGTGACCGTCCAATTTGCTGCGGATATGGATACATGTCAGGACATTAATGAATAGGAAGGTTTTCCTTTTGTTTCCTCAAACATTCAGAGTCGAGTGTATCAGAGTTCAACTTCTGCTTTGATCTTTCCCCGTTATTCTAGAGGCAACCTTCAACCTCATTTCATGGAATACAGAAAACTGGATGGTTTTACATTTCAGTTGAGTGCCAAGAGTGATTTGAAAGTAAAAGCCTGGAGGCATGTGAATGGGAAAATAAAAGTCAAGACAGACAGAGGAGTCATTCATCAAAAATAAAGGCAAAAAGCTTTTTGAGTCAAATCAAATCAAAGCTTTTCACACTTGAAATGTGCTCCTTGGACTCTCTCTCTTTCACCTGTGTCATGTCTACAGTATAAAGCACTCTGACCAGTGTATTTCCAGCTGATCTACAAGCTAACTGAACAGGAATTTTAAATACCTTTAAATGTAACATCGGTTAATTGTAGCTGAAATGCTAATTAGACAATTAATTAGACAATCTACAAAGAAATCTAAAGCAATTCATAAAGTAACCTTGGCCTGTGACATTTTATAGACTAGATAATTAAATCAAGTAATTGGAAAAAGCATTTATTGATAATTAGATTACCATGTGTTGCAGCCCTGGTTAATCACAAAACCAGAGGCTCCGGTAATGCAGTCCACCTCCTTGTCTCATTAATGCTATGATTCAACGGTGAGCTGCTGAAACTAAAAAACACACACCCACACACAAAATGTGTTTCATACATACCACATGAAAGACACTACTGATCCTACTCAACTCCACAGAGAGGTCAGATCACCATAAACCTGCCCCCAACAAAATTCATCCAAGAGCCTCTTTCTATTTTCAACTATATTTCCATATTCTTCACCTGTCAGGTGCAGATCCTCCAGACCAACCAGGCAAGATAACAGTTGGACCAGATGAGTGGATGATGTAGGAGAGAGGAGGGGAGGGAGAGAGAAAGAGGTGGAGGTGCATGGCTGGAGATACAGAGAGAGGAGGAGGAAAAGGGGGAAGGATGGAGGGGGTTGGGCTCTGATCACCACCAAAGAAGACTGTTGCTGAGGTGTATACGGAGAGCCTCAAGAGTTTATGAAATGATATGAATGTCATGTTATATTGTACTTTAAGACTGAGACGAGACAACACTTGAACATGTTTGATCAACTAGTTAAAAAATGCGAATCTCAGTGACACCATGTGTTTGGCCATATGCAAACGCAGGGAGTAAAACTGACAGAATGACCTTAAATCAGATCAGCTAGGAAAAAACACCTTTCACAGCAAAAAGGAAATGTTAATATCTTAAGGGCCATCCACACCAAGAACTATAATAATGATGTTAAGCATCCACACTGATGAACGATAATGTTTATTATACAGTGGCACCTAGCACGCGCTACACACTCCAGCTGTGACACCCTGTACATTCGGATGGATTCTGATTGGCTGTCAATGTTTCTGTTGTTCATCACAACACTCTGAAAGTGATCCAAATACTATTGTTCGCCACTGTTGTTGTCTTTATAGTCGTGTGGATTCATCCTGTCACCCACTTCGGTTGAAAGGATATTTTTATTATTAGTGTTACGGCTATCATTCTTTACTCTGCTGCAGCCAAACAAACAAACAAACAAACATTTGTCTCTTTACTACTGTACTTATGTCAAAATTGTACTGAACATTCCTTGGAGGGTTACCTTAATATTAACATTACAACTACATGTCTAACCCTAACCCTAACCCTAACCTTACCTATCCTTAATTTCACACCTTGTTTTAGAGCCTATAACAAAGTGAATGCCAGTCTTGCCTGTTCAATATGGCGGTGATGACATATTGCAACAATGAGCTGAAGCACTCAATGCAACATTGGTATGTGACAAAGTGACAAAGCAGCATTCCAAGTAAGTTATTAATAACTTTCAGAAATACAGCATGCAATAGTCCACCTTCTCTTTCCCTCTCTCTGTCTATCTCTCTCTCTCTCAAACACACACACAGCGGTGCTGCAGTGCTTAGTCATTTGCAGGGCTTGACGCTAACGTTTTTCCCAAGGAGCACATGTGCTCCTAAGTTGAAAAAGTAAGGAGCGCACAAAGAACTTTAGGGGCACAATGTAAATTGATCAAATAATGTGTTTTCCGTACTAAACGTGATGCAAATAGACATTTACAAGCAAAATTATTTAATGAATTTTAAATAATTTTGCTTGTAAATGAAAAAAAAAATTATTGAATGAATTTGTATACAAAATGCACAGAAAGGTAAAATCATCAAGTTTTGAAAAAGTATTGCAATTTAATTTTGTTTTTGATGTTGTCTTATGTATACTGAGGTGAGAGACATCCCGCAATTGGGACCCATGGTACAATACCAGTGAAAGTATCATGGTTCTGAGGCAGATGTGCCTTTTGTCATTTATAAAAAGATAAATCACTTTTCTATAATACATCAATGATATATTTCAATGGAATAAATTACTTATTGACTTATTCATACTTCAAAAACAGCATCAATAAGTGATTAACATAGGGGGGATCAAAATAAAATAAATAAATGAAATAAAAATCAACCAGCCACCCTCCTCCCCTGACAAGTTCCTTCATAAGTAACGAACAGTCCCTAAAGTTTCTCCTCTGATACGCCACATACTGTGTGCTGCCATGGCTCAGCTGTTCAGGTACTTTTGGGCAGTCATGACAACAAGTTATTCACCTAGAGCCGGACTTCTTCGCCGGTAAGCTGTTATAATGTGCCGCTGTATTTGACAGGAATATGTATTCCTGTCTGTGTCTGTGACCACCGGTCAACCCACAACCGGTGGAATTCGCCGTTACTGTTTATCGCCACACTGCCAACATTTTACTCTGTCCGTCACCGCACGCTGTTTGATTGCGTTATCAAAACACGCTGCTATTATTCGGCCTTGCTTTTCACTTATTCCACCGAATACCGAATGTGTTTTTTTGCAATATTCGGCCGAATATATTCGGTGCATCCCTAAATAGGAACCTTCCCCCACTCCCCTCACCGCTGCTCTCCTCACTGCTGCGCTGTGCAAGTGCACAGATGTCTCAGAGTGGTGGTGCATTTGCAAAAATGTTTTGAAGGAGCAGCAGCGGTGGCAATAATTTAAATGAATGTAGCGGAAACACTGATGTTATTACTATCCTAAAACATTCTCCAGGTCCTCTGAAACTCTGCAGGACTTATTTCCACCCTGGCCAGCAGCGGTACCGTGGCGAATGGTCCCTAACTGTGGGGAGAACAGAGCAGGCCTCCCTGGAGGTCCGCCGCTTTTCCCGGTCCGTCTCCTCCACACTTGTTTCCACCCTGCCGACAGTGGGACTTATATTCACTGTGCCGACAGTGGCTTGGAAAACCGCCCATAACGTCAGGGCCTGCCTTGCCTGCGAAGTGCAGCGCACCGAAATTCTCCCGCTAGCCAGAGCACTTCCGTTCACATCAGACGCGCATTTCTCCATGCTGGTCGATAAGCGGTTCTGTTCCCAGCTGTTGTCTCTGTCACATTTGGGGCTGTTTTTCCATCATGGGTAACTACCCAGCTTGACACATTTGCTCGCGGCTCGCACAGAAAATAGACCAGACGCCGAAATGATCACTGCAGGGCCGGCGGCGGAGCTGCGCAGCACAGCCGGTGTGGATGACACAATGGGTTAACATGGGCGCCGAAAGGAAACTGGCTTCACTTTGAGGCGCTTTGAGGCTATTCGCGGCGCTTTGAGGCTATTCGCGGCGCTTCCGCGGGCAGTGTGGTTCTTAACCATGTCACACGGGGAAGAGGGAAGAGGGAAGGTGGCTGGAGTTCCTCCAACATTTGCGGTTAGATTATCATATTTTTTTATTGACAAAAATAAAGGCTGCTTCGGCTGATTTTTTTATGTGCACATGTGCCCCTAAATATTTTTTACAGTTCGCACACACCTATTTTTAGTCGCAAATGCGAGTGAAACGCTTGCACTGTCAAGCCCTCATCTGTCTCTATCTATCTCAGTCCGGACAATTGTGCTCCTATAATGCACGAGTTTGGCAATTAGTGAGTCCGGTTTGGGTTTGGATGGTCCATCAATTGGTTGGTGATACAGCTAGCCAACTGTAAGCTGTGGTAAGTTATGTTATGACTCACAACTGAGCAAGCAAATCGCTGATGTTCTAGTGTCTGTATCACGTAGGGGAGGGGTTATGTTGAGGATAGCTCCAGTGCGTCATTGAGCCATGATATCAGGCCGATCCAAAAAAATCCCAGACACGAAAATAGTGAAAAACTACAATTCGGCACTGTATAGTTCACGTGTTTTCAGCAGTTGTTTTCACACATATCTAACATAATGTGTTCTGAGAAAATCTCGATTTTACTTTACATGGACTTTAATCTCGAAGGAGTCTAATATTAATGAGCACTGTGCTTACAATGCTGACAGATCATTGATCCCACGACGTGATTAATACAATGTGGCACACCCCCCTGCACCTCCCAACACACACAGGATATTATCAGTCATCTTCACAGTTGCTTGTTAAAAAGAGACTTCAACTACTTTTGCTCACAGCAGCAAGGATTCAAGCAAAAGATTGACCTGTTCTAAAGTTAGACAATACAAGATGTAAATCCAAATCTTCAGCCTTGTCTTGGCCAGAAAAACTCACTTTACCTTTTATTGGAGACAAACTCAGTTAGGAGTTCTGATTTATTCCTTTTAAACTGAAATTCCCTTTATCAGTCCCTTCCAAAACAAAACAAACAACCTTTACCAAATTGTTTCACGTCTGATTAAATGTTTTCTGATCTTAAAGTCTTTCCAAATTTGGGTAACTAAACCTTTTGGGGTCTGGAAACAATCCAGGTTCAAAGGAAACCAACACTAACTGGGGCTACATGTGTATGGAGTCTCTTGTGTCAAAGTCTGTACAACAAACTTTTCTTCCAACAGCTTTCCCACTGCCATTGTTTCTGAGAGAGAATAGCCACAAAAGGTCACGGTTACATGTCAGGAATAGGATAAGCAGATGTAGGAAGAAGGCCATTAAGTTAAAGACTGCAGCTCTGACAGCAGTACAGCGTGAATTTTCTGCACAAGAAAGTGATTCTAGGAAATTCCACGAAAAAAAAAACAAAAAACAAGCCATCAAATATTTTACTTACTTGTCTTTCGCTCCCTTCATTCTCTTTTCCTTCCCTTTGCTGAGCCGAGTTAAGAGTGAATACAAGGACAAACATCAGAGATGAATGCTTTCAGCAGGAGACCACGTCTGGGTTTAAAATAAGATGCACCTTTAGAGTTTTCACTTTTTTAACAAGCCATCCCTCTCTGCAGCTTTAATGACAGAACCTTCAGAAATGTCAGCGTGAAGGCAAAGAAAGTTCATGTGTGGGGTTTCCAATTACACAAATGGAAATATGCAAATCTAGACTTTACTTTGGAGGTTTGCAGGTAAAATTCACAAAATATCAAACTTTAAACAAAAATGCAGAGAAAAGACTTGTTGAGAAATCAAAGTTTAAAATACAAGAGGATGTTGTACCTATTATTTTCCCTTTCCTTCTTTTGCTTCAATCTGAAACAAAGACCATAAATTCATCAGTGACTATCACGTAAACTGTAATATCTGAGCACTGCACATCAACCAAACACACAAACAAACACCTTGAACGACAAGCGAAGCTCGTTCAAGCTTTGTACTCTAGAAACACTGTATGCAAAGCCAGCTATTGCATATCTGAAAAGCAGAGAACTCAGGCAACATATGCACATGTGTGATTAAAGCTGAAAATGAACCGTAATTTAAGTATGTCTGGGGGTGCATGTGCGGTAATCAATACAACATGAGAGCATGAATTATTGGCCTCATTGCACGTGTAAATTGCAGTAAAGATAAATTATCTGACTGAAGCAGAATTACTCCCAAGGTTATGTGCCTGTACCTGGCAGCTTGATTTCCATCTCCTCCATAAAACAGGAGTTTCAAACTGTGCGTGAAACATTCTCCTCCCAGTAATGAATCCATCTTTAATGTGCATGTCAAGCAGTGGGGTAAGGAGCAGAGAGTGGGTGTGTATATTGCACTTAATTCCAGAGACCTGGCTTTGAACTTTCTGCAAGCAGATGGTCAAATATGGACACATCTGCACGTGTAAAGAAGTGGTGGTTAAGCACTTTTAAAAGAGGTTACTGTTGTGCCACCGTCAGATGGTTTCACGTTAACATGCTGTTGCTAGTAGCAACGCCTTCTGTTGAGCTGACAGGGTTAGATTCACCATTTCTGTCCCTGCTGTAACCAGCAAATATTTATTTCTTAAAGCTATTTTGTGACTGTGGTTTAAGATATTAAGGATATTTTACTGAGAGCAGATTAGTGCTAGCTGATCCACCCTTTATACTGCCTACCTGAGGTTAATGTGCTGCTAATGCTGCATTCACAAAATGCCATAACAACAATAAGAGGAACAGGAAAACCTCCTGTTATTGTGACTGAATCAGTGTTGCAGTACTCCAGATCAGTGTTGGTCTCAAAACCATCTTTTGAAGGTCTCTTCTCAGAATCGACTGCATTTTTACTCATTCTTGTCTTGGTTTCAAAGAGGTCTCATTTTATTCTAAGCCCGGTCAAGGCCAGAGGTGCAGGGATATCACTAAACTGCCTGTGCAAAAAAAGGAGTGTTAAATGAAGTTTGTTGATTTCAGCTCCTTAGTGTTTGTATGTTTGCTCATAGAAAACAAAGTAAAATTCCCACACAAAAAATAAATCACCTGTGCAATGCCTTTTGATTAATTTACCGAGACATTTCTCATGGTACACTTATTGGAGAAATCTTTGTTTGTGTGGGTGTTTTCATGGAAATGTGGACTGATCTGAGAAGTGCCTGTAGTTTGAATGTCCCCAGGGCCACTGCTGGCCATTTGGTTGCCATTTGTGCAATCTTAAGCGAGACAAGACGAGACGTGAGGTGATGTGTGATGACCTCGGCTTTGGAACAACCTCCCACTGAACATCAGATCAGCTGACTCTGTTCACGTCTTTAAATCTCGTTTGAAAACTTACATTTACAGATCGACCTTTCCTGACGCTTGATAGACTTACAGTGTGTATGGGAGTGTATGTATTTGCAGCCATGTGTATATGTATGCATGCTTACAGCTATATACGTGGTTACAGTAAATGCATAAGTTGGTGAAGGCGTACGTACATGCTTATGTTTAATTAGTATCACTTTTGTTCTGTATTTTCTTCTTCATGGAAAGCATTTTATGCTTTCAGCTTGAAAAGTGCTCTATTGTTATTGTTGTCATTATTACTTAATAAATAGTACAGAGCTGTCCCAGTACAGAAGTACTACATTACAGACATTTTTCAGAAGTTGCAGGAGGCTCTACAGAGGCAAACGTCTGCATTACGTGGCTGTAAGAACGTCCCACATGTCCCTCCCCCCTCCCACATATTACCTCTCCCATGGACTGCACTACCTCACTTTAGTGGACTTCTGCAACTGATGCACTTTACCCCACTCTCCTCCCCCTTTTTTTAACACATAATACTATTTATCTTTATGTTGTATGTGGTAACATAATGTGCTACTCTGAGTGCCTTTTAATTGCCCCCCCGGGGATGAATAAAGTGCTTTGAATTGAATTGAATGAGGTCATTATATGACAGCGTCTGAGCGAGTTTTGCATCGATGCTGATAGTAGAAAGACGTCCAGATGTTCCTGTCCCATTGTTGAACGCAGGTATGTTTTAATGAGCTTAAGTTTAAAAAACTTCGCTCAGCAGAGGCAACTGACTCTTTAAATAACTCTAATTTAAACCTATAAGAACAGCACTTGGCAAGCTTGTGCTGCAGCTGCTCTGTGTTCACCGAAACCATTGGCAGGGCAGCTCAAACAGTGTTGTGTCTGAGAGGGCCTTAACTGGGAGAGTTAATGCGATGCATGTAATTACAATATAATAAAGCATTTTATTTATAGGCGCCTTTCAAAGCACTCAAGGACACCTTGCAAAACATAGTTAAAAACAAGCAGCAATGTATCCATAGATCATAAAATCCAATAATTCAAGAATGTACAGTAATAAGTTAATGAAATAGCTAAACAGGTTTATGACCTGTACTGCAGCCAGCCACCACTAGGTGATCAATGAGGAGCTGCTGTGCCTTCCGTCTTTCTATATGATCATGATTTTACCCAATACTGGTATCACATTTTCACAACTGCTTCCAGTAAAAACTTTAATAGACAAGTTGTGTCTTCAGCCTTTATTATTAGTTTTTAGCTCGCTGTATAGCTGTGTACCTGCACACACATTGAGGGCAGAAAAGTTACTTTGAATTATATGCTCACTGTTGTCAAGCTGTTGAATGGGTTTGGAACTTTGCTTGTGTTTTATTTATATCCAGCTAAATATGATACAGTGTGTATTGTCGAGTGATGAGGGGGGGATCTTCCCTTGCTTGTGTTCTGGCCTTCTGCATGTGTGCATAAGTGTAGAAGATAAAAATTGAACCACCAGCGATCAATAATTCATTGACATATACCGTCTGTACGTTCTGCTCTGGGGGCTCTGCTGAATGGAGCTCAGCGAGATATCCTACACACACCTGTTCCTTCTCCCTCAAACACACACACACACACACACACACACAGAGTGGAAGCACATATTTCAGTGCTGCCAGGATCCACTGGACTGGAGCCAGCCAAAGATCGGCTCTACCTGATAACAGAGTTGGGGGATGAAAACTCTCACTAAACCAGAACCCTGTGTCCTGAAACCTTATCGAGTGCTCTGCAGTCCTCCTGCTGCCTCCCTCTCTCAGTGGTTTCAGGCCTTGGCAAATTTCTTCCTCTGCTGCTCATCACGTAATGTTTTTCTAACTTTATACTTTGATAGCAGTGAGACCTTTACTTTTACATGATTACGTCAGACAACTGTGATGTTAGCTGCTGAGCATCTGCTTTATTTGCCCACAACAAATAAGTAATCGATATGTTTTGCCTGTGATCTTGCATATGTGCCCATAACTTTATCCTCATTAATGTCAAAAAAGTTGGAAGCTAATGCAAGTTTAATGCCCTCAAAAATGCTTTGAGTCTTCATGGCCTACATACTGTACAGCAAACAAAACATTAAACAAGGGATTTGAGCTGATTTTGATAATGTGTGTGCACATATATCCGCAGAATACATATGCCTCCGCAATTTTACAGTGCGCTTGTGTGGAGGATACATCATCTACATAATGTATACTGAGGAGAGGAAGAGGGAGGATGGTGGAGGAAAAAGAAGAGGAAGGAAGGAGTACAAGAATGTACATTACACAACAACTGTTTTTTCCATGAACACTTTTTTAAAATTTTAATAGTCGCTCCAAAAAGCACTCTTGCATTTTTTACTCTGTTATTGCGTCAACTGGGCTGCCTTCAGACTACTCTGAAGGCTTTCAGAGACAAAGTGTTCCTTTTTATTCGACATCCCCGCGTCCCAGGGACTCCAAAGACATTTTATCTTTTATGTAATCATATAAATATAATCATTTTTAATGAGAAAATCAGTTCCTAGATCCTAGCTCCTATCTGGGACAAACACACAGGTGATGCAGAAACTGGGATTTACCCCAAGAGGCATGTCTTCATGTCGTCATTGTCTGCTCCAACATCAGGGCTTGAAACAGAAAAGTAACAAGAGAAGAGCTCACATACTCGCTCAGTGTTCAAATTTACACACTGTGCTACCAAACAAGCTGAGAATAAGAACCACTGCAAACCACAGCAAAACATGAGCAGAGCTGACAAACACAGAGCAGCCCCCCAAGAGAATACAGCTACACGAGAAGAAACAAGGAATGTCAAAAATCCAAGACAACCACTTCAATCCAGCATCTGTCTCTGCAGACTGAAACAAAGCAGAACAGCTGAATAATACATTCTCTAACGTAGCATGAAGGATTGATCATGAATAATCACATTTTTATTTGATTGTATAAAAAAGCAAACTTTGATGTTTTTTTTTATTTTTATCCCACATATCGCTAAGTCTTAAACATAATTGGATTCTGTAAAGCCTGATCTGTGATTGGAATGTGTCAGCAATGTGTCGACTCACTGATCTGAAGATTTTTATTTGCTGACAAGGGCATACTGTACTGTACATCTGAAAGCTGACAGCTTGCAACAGTGTACTATAAATGCATCTAACCAGCAGTGGTGCTCCCAGGGGTGGGTAGGGGTGGCCAGATGGTGCCACTGACAATGTTGGGGTGGCACAACAAAACCAAAAGCCATAACTGAATTTCAGGAATCCAATGAATAAAGGCTACTTGAAAACTTTTACTGGGAACAAGCCTTCTCAAGTTCTGTAGGTACCCATAACACCCATTTTCATTCAAATATCTTAATATCATAAATTTGGAGCTTTATTTCACCCCTTTGCTACAATGTATGGTGACATGGTTCGTACCAATGGATGCCTTAGGTTGTCTAGTTTCCCAAGATACCACTAGTTTAAAAAACAAAACAAAACATGCCAGCCTCTAAAGGCCCCCACACACCAAGTCAATTGTTGGCTGTTGGTCAAAGTTGGGCCGTTGGTGAGCATCTGCTGCCTTCGTTGACACTAGTTGGCTTTGTGGTGGTGAAAAGGCCTAGAAATACTTCACCCTTAAGGTCAAGTTAGAAGCAAAACTTGTTTATTAAAATTGAGTAACCCTGAATGGTCTCACTCTGGGGAGAAGTCTAAGAGCAGATTGACCTGGCAAACATTGAAGTGGTGAAACATTGTGATGGAGAAACATTGTGAAGGGGAAAAAGATGTCATTGGCAGAAGAAGTTGTGATAAAACGCCAAGTATTCAGATGAAGATAAGCGCAAGTTCTGGAAACGGCAGGAAATCACACCCACACACATACACACACGTGGAAAGTTAGGTATGATGTTTATCTGAAGAGGGCTATAAGAATGTTCAGAGCACTGCTCTACACGGCTGTCTCACTGTTGTGGTATGTGAAGTTGTAAGCTGTGTCTTCAATAAAACACCCGCAAAAGGTGGTGCATCTACCCCAAGTCATATGAGTCTTTCTTCAACATTTTTTTTCCTGCTAATTCAGCATGTTGAACTGGCATCAGCGAAAGTGGAGCCTGTTGGTCAAAGAAATCACTCTGCTTGGCAGTTCAGCTCATCGCACAAGAAGAGAAACAGTAGTGGGAAAGGTAAACAACGAGCTAAAGAGGGAGTGACGTCGATGCTTGTTTCATGAGGTAAGACTGTTTTAATTTATCCATACAGCAGAAATCTTTTCTGAAGGTTTGCATTATTGTTCCCTCGGGCACAGTAAGCATGTGCTAACTGGCTTACTAGCATCAATACATTCTCCCGGTTTCCCTTTTTAAATGACGATTACAGACAACTGCAGTCTGCTGGTATGGATGGGTATGTCCTCTCATGCAGGCACAGAACATACATGCTTGTTAGCTGTCAGTTTGGTGTGTTCATGTGCAATTTTTTTGCTGAGACACGTCAACATGAGGTGGCGCAGCAAGGGGCTCTTGTCGCCGCTAGCTCTATGAAGTCAGTTTGGGGTGTCTGGGCCTTTAAAGACAGTAATGATGGGTTCACATTGTTATTGCCTGTGGGTGGGCAAGCAATTTTTTGAAGGGGGTCATGCCCCCCCAATGGCCCCCTCGTGGGGGTGCCACTGCTTATCAGGTAACATATGTGAAGAAAACCTGTGTGGGTAGAGCCTCTATCAACAACAACCTCTAACCTCTAATAACCTGTAAGATTAATATAGCTACACTTCATGAGAATGGCATGTTTCTGTATCAGATGACATATCAGTCGTTATGAATGTTTCCACAGGGAGTCAGTGCTTCAGTGGGTAGACCCACTGAGATAAAGACGAGTGAGATAAAAGGCCTCGCAGCACCTGCACGACAGCACCGTATGATAATACATTGTCAACCTGTGACGCCAGAGCTGTCTTTGAAGACACAGCAATTTACACCGATGGACAAATTAATCACGCACTTTGCAAAAATAAATAAATATATAAATGAACACTTGTATCAGTAAACTATCCTTTCAACAGAAGCTTTGCTCAGGCTGAATTGTTTCTCCTTTGAGTGCCGATTTGATGTTATGCAAATGAATCATGCATATTAAAACAGTCTGAATAAACACAATGACTATTTACAGCAATATGTTTCAGTGGGGCAATGCCAAATAAGTTATGAGTTATTTTTACAAGAATAAAAAAGCCTTTCCTGTTAGCCTGTTGCACCAGTGTTAAAGTATGATCACACTCCAACATGCGACCCCATTTCAACTCATTGTCTGTTTTTTTTTTTTATGTCCAGAGATCAAATGACAATTGGAGCCCTAAATCCATTCTCTTCATGTCTGGCTCATGCGCTCTTCTACATGCACTATTCAGCAGATCTGCTTCACTGACAGCAAAACCACGCAGGGGGTGATTTATTTATTAGGAATAACAAAACCCCTGCAAAGCCAGCTCACTGTGGTGTCGCACATAGCACAAAATGCTTCATGGGCTCCGCCATAAATCATCCTGCAGGACCAGAGACGAGGCACAGGGTGCTGAGAGGAGAGGTGGCAGCAGTGGGATGGTCAACCTCAGCTGCAATTTCACTCAATTAGGAGATGGGGAGGAACCAATATGCCTTAATAAGCCACCTACACTCTACTGCAGTCATGCTGTACAGTTATGATGAAATTTAATTCCCACTGGAAACAATGCAATGAGCACAAACTCCACTGGAAGCAGCAAACATGACCTTTAGGTGGCAGGTGATAGAACAGAAATAGACAGCAGTGGGTGGAGTGCAGAGGACCATGTAGATACAGTTCTTCTGTTTGTTCTTCCGCTCTGTGTATGAGCAAACAGTTTCGGGAATAATTCATAATTGAGGAGTTTGTGCTTGCATCCCTCTCAAGTGCTTTAGAAATATAAGTCCTGCTCTGTCAAAGTTTAAAGTTAAAAGTCTCAGAAAGACTTCTGGGACCTAATGACAACACCTTTTATAAGTTATGAGACTAGAATAATAGCTAGGAGGGACATATACCTCTCCAAGACAGATGTCAGATGTGTCTGACTTAAAGTAAAATGATCACTGGTGAGGTGACATTGCTGAGAATTACTGCATCTGCATGAAAGAGGAGGGAAAACAGACACACAAAACCACAAACCCAAAGGTGGTAAAGTCAGACAGAAAGGGAGGATGTAAGAAAATACCTTGAGGCTAAACTGTTTATGACATTCCCCTCTTTTTCTTCCTCCTCCTCCTCTTCCCTAGAGGAACGAGAGAGTCATCACCGGTTATCATCTCCTGCACGTTAACACTTCATTGCCAGAGTAAGAACAACTGGCACTAGAACAACTGGCACTGGTTGCAGTGTCAGAACTCACAACACAATGACGCATCTTAAAAAGTTTAATTCTGAAAACCTCTGGACCAGAAATAAACTGAGCAGCTGGTAATTCAGGGAATAAAAAGGGTTTGTATGAGAAGTGGCAAGGCTATTAAAATCTTTCCACCAGCCCATCAGTCTGGCCGAAACCAGTACGAGGCGGATTAGAGTTAGATTTGTTGGCTAGGCTGGAAGTTAGTTGGTATTTTCTCAGCAGCTCTCGACTTATTTTTTTCCTCATTCGAAAGCCCTAAGGCAGCCTTTGCAAAGTCTGACTGACAGCTCTGTGCAACCACGGCAACTAGATGACAGGTGCCCTCGTCATGCAGCAAGGACGAAGAGCTTGTTCACCTGAATAAAGGGGTAGAAATGTAATAAAAATGTGATATGAATAAACACTTTATTTTCACAAGTTTGGTGACTGCTTTCATCCCACTTTTATTGAACCCTTTTACAGCATCTCTCCACAGCAGTGCTTTTTTCTCTTAGTCGACCAAATCCCAATACTGTTATCTGTTACATAACACCCGTGGGATGCTCTAAAACTTAGATTAGTCAAATTTTCTTGTTTTCCTCGGGCTGCATCGATTCTCACGTCGGCAAACCCTGAATAGATTTTAATTTTAAGCTGCAAGAGAGCGAAACTTTGGCTTTTCATGTCAACAAAACAAAAACAAAAACATGCAACCGACAGTATTCAGCCTCGCACATAGACATATTTTTCACACGCCCATTCAACATGCAGCATAATGATGGATTTAGGGGTCTGGTTGTGCAGGTAGTCTCAGTGGAAATCGATACCACCCACAGTGTTTCACATAGCTAAGGTACAGCAAAACACGGCAAGCAAACCACAGAGGAAGAGCAAGGAACTGTGCAAAGAGGCAAAGAGCAGCCACAGGGGCAAAAGGTCTTACAGTTTTTCATGATAAATCTATACAGACTTCAACAGCCTGGGGTTACTTGTTTATTATTATGAAGTAATGTAATAAAATCTAAACTGTAAAACAGAACATGAAACTTCGGCCACAGTGTTTCTCCTTTTTCTGTTTCAATAGAATGTTGACAAAGTTGTAAGTGACAAGCAAGATTCACATCGCCATAGTGTCGGTGACATCTAATAAACAAACAGATTTCATGAATGCTGTTGGGAAAACTGTCAAGAAAAGTCTCTTCCTACAACACAGCCTCTTTGAAGGACATTATTTCTGCAAACTTAAGAGTACTTAAGTGATTTCACATTGCACTCCTGTAACACTGTCACACTCACACAGTTTAAAAAGTATTAAAATCAATGCAGCAGAACTAGAGACATCATCTTTTTTATTCCACACATTCTTCTTTGTCACCTACATTACCCACAGTGCATCTCAACCGCTGACAGTTTGGTAAGAGATTTGGATGTGTCACGCTAATAACATAGATTTATTTTTTTCGGTTCAGACTTCACACAGCTCCCTGTGGGGCCAGAAAAGACTTCACTAAGGCTGGGCAATATATTGATATTAAATCAATGCCATGATATGACACTACATATCGTCTTAGTTTTTAGATCGCGTATCTCGCCGATGATTATTTATCAAAAATGTCATTGTGTAAATATTAATAGTCGGGAAGTAGGGAATAGTCGCACCAGAAGAATTATTTACACTTGCACCAGTGCTCACAATTATATTTTGAGGTCGCACAGATGAAATTTTGGTCACATATGCGACCAAAACGGTCGCAATTTCGAGCCCTGTATAGTGATACAGATGTAACCGGTGGACTCTAGTGTTGCCTGTGTTGTGTTGATATGAACAGGCCCACACTGTGGATATCTTTGGAGGCGATCTTTGTTTATTCCTAACAACTCCGACAGCAAGAGGTAAGAACAAAATCCTCTGTCAATTATGACCATATAACTCAAGCTCCAACACAAATTAAGTGACACAAGAATATGTTAGCATAAAATAAACTAATGAACATAGCTAACAGCGCAAAAACACGGAAATTACTACGCGAGCAATGCCGCTTACCCCTCCCACGGAATACAACAGCAAAAGTGGAGAGGTAAGGCAGGAGACACCCTTTATAGGTGGGGTACCCCCAAAGGTGAACGTAGGGGTACAGAAACTGAGTATCAAACGTTCCACAAATTGACTGTGGAGGCCTAAGCATGTCAGGTAATAACAACTGAAACAAATTTTGTGTAATTATAATACTTAATATTACAAATGTACACTTGACTTTGTTACGCATATTACTGCTGAATAATTGACCCTGTCGCAACTTGAAATGAATGACCACACCAGATTCTGACCTTGGCATTTAATTTGATCTCAACTACATATCTGTAAAGTTTCATGCCTACATCTTGCATGGTTGCAACACTATCACTTTGATAAACTCTGTCCACATATAAACACCTGGCAAAATACTGAAAAAACAGCTTTTGTGGTATACTTGCTACAATAGGCTTCACTCACTAGGACCACATTTTGCCATGATGACACAAGCACACACATACACACACACACGAAGTGAAAACAAGACAAGCTGTCGCGACAGTGTCGAGGCTGGTAAATATCTAAAACTACTTTTAAATGAAACACGTCTGTTTTAATTATCTTCATTTACTCAAAGCCGCCTTCCAACTGCACGACTTATTTAATTCAGTCTACACAAACATTAACATCTGCATCATTACTAAGGTGTTTGCAGAATATGTGTCATTCTGATTTATAGATTCCTATAGATGGATAATATGTAATTTTGCAAAACTCTCCCCTTTACTGCAGTATATGGGCATCAGTGTCTGGTCATACATTCTTATGTAGGTGTGCACATTGTCATTTAGCCCAGGACCCCGCCATGTTACCCATCTTAACAGTAACAGCTGTTACATCAGCTGGAAAGCAGGAAGCCTCATCAATGTGTGAATGCTGGATCCATCTGTCAACTTCAGTGCATTCACGTTATTGTCTCTCGCCCATGTGTGCCTCAGCAGCACTGTTACTGTTAATGATCTCTTAAAAACTAAACTACATAACAACATTTCTTGTTTGCAGTTGTGGAGAGTCATCAACTTAATGTTCAGAGGCAAATTAAAAGCAGTTCCCAGCCTGACTCATAGTCGAGTTATCATGGAGATAGTTTGCATATTTGACTCACTTCCTGAAGGTTGGTATGGATCCCTGCAAGGATCGCCCAGGAGACGTCCCTGACCCGTGGCTTTGTCCTGACAGCAAGCTGTCCGTTTCAAAGGCAAACATCCCATCACGGTCATCAGGAACATCCAGGAACTCCCCGTCGCTCCAGACTCCCACTGTGCCGTCCATCGACTGGTATCTGATCTCTATGGTAACGCTGGTCTGAAAACAGAATGAAACTTTTTAACTTAATCAGCAGAGAGTTAATAAGGCTTCACTTCTACAGAGGTCACAGTGCAGTTTTTCTACTTCAAAGCATTGGAAGATCATATTTATCTTAATGTGGCAAAGAAAATTAATTCACAGGGTTTCTTCACATTTTCCATTTCATAATTGCATACGTTTTCATACTGCATGGAAAACCTGAATACTAATAAAAGGTGCTAATTTATTCAAATCCACCTGTTAAGCAGACTTCATTATTTTACTTCTCAGCTGCTCCTCCTGTGTTAATTATCTCTGCCGCCAAGGACATGTCTAATCTACAAAACTCCTACAATGCCAAAACTGAAAGCGCAATAAATATCCCTGACACTGATGTTATTTGTTTGTCGTGTTGTCATGACTGTCATAACTTACTCTCAGCTGTCAAGATAATTATCAACTAACTTTTATAAGCCTGAGCAGCAGGCTTGCAAAATCATATCAAAATAGTGTCTGTAATTATTGCTCAAAATTCTGTTTTATTAAATCTTTCTACTCGGCCAATCAATCATTTTGTTTCTATCTATAGTTTCTATCCTTCAAGTCTTGTTATGTTTCATGTGTTATCATCTGATCTTTGATTTTTAGCCATGCCAGCAGCGTGGCTGTGGGATGAACCCCATGGGATGTCAGCTGGTCCTTTGATCCAGACTGAAATATTTCAACAACTACTGGATGACTCACCATGAAAGTTCAGACATTCCCCAGAGGATGAATCCTACTGAATTCAGCGATCCCTTTCCCCCCCTCTGAATCCACCATTCGGTTGTCATTAGGGTTTTGAGTAAAAAAACTGTCCATCCAACTGTTGGATGGATTGTCATGACATTTCGTACACACATTCATAGTCCCCCTCAGGATGAACTGTAAACTATGGTGATGCCAAAACTTTTCATCTGGCACCATCACTACATCAAAATTGAAATTTGTCCAATACTTGGGTTTATGACCAATTAACTGTTCTACTAATGACCTTCCGATCAGCCTCAGATGTATAGCTGCTAAACTTCAGCAGGTTAGCACTGTCACTGTGCGCTTGCTGATGCTAGCATTTAACTCAAAGACTTATTCCTGTGCCTATGATCCAGTCATCAAAAGAAAATGTTTGCATTATATGTTTCTGCAAACCACAAATACGTTACATTTGCATGCCTCATATGTATTATATCAATGTTTTTAAAGTGACCTTATATATAAACTGACTTTTGTAATTGGGAGGTGGAGGAGATGGTGGACGGTGTGTCAACTAGGCGAGATGCCTGCCACGCTGCAGACCACTGTTTGATACCAACGGCACCAGGTGTTTTTTGGTGACCCTTGGCAGTGTTCCACTAGTGTTTGTGGCACCAAACCTGGATGTTTCCCAGCAGCATTTGAAACAGTGAACTTGGATGTTTTTCACCAACTCATCCCTGCTTTTCCAGCAGCTTTTGTGCCAACAAAAGTGGGTGTTTTAAGCCAAAACATGAGCTTTTCCTAACCATAAACAAGTGACTTTGTGCTGCAATTTAATCACATGTTCGCCACAGCGTTGTTGAGAAACACAAAGTTTCAATATATCTGCTACAATATAATGTACAAATGTAACGTATCTGTGGTTTGCAAAAACGTACAGTACAGGCCAAAAGTTTGGACACACCTTCTCATTCAATGCGTTTTCTTTATTTTCATGACTATTTACATTGTAGATTCTCACTGAAGGCATCAAAACTATGAATGAACACATGTGGAGTTATGTACTTAACAAAAAAAGGTGAAATAACTGAAAACATGTTTTATATTCTAGTTTCTTCAAAATAGCCACCCTTTGCTCTGATTACTGCTTTGCACACTCTTGGCATTCTCTCCATGAGCTTCAAGAGGTAGTCACCTGAAATGGTTTTCCAACAGTCTTGAAGGAGTTCCCAGAGGTGTTTAGCACTTGTTGGCCCCTTTGCCTTCACTCTGCGGTCCAGCTCACCCCAAACCATCTCGATTGGGTTCAGGTCTGGTGACTGTGGAGGCCAGGTCATCTGCCGCAGCACTCCATCACTCTCCTTCTTGGTCAAATAGCCCTTACACAGCCACAATAAATGATCGTCCAACTAAACGCAAACCGGATGGGATGGCATGTCGCTGCAGGATGCTGTGGTAGCCATGCTGGTTCAGTGTGCCTTCAATTTTGAATAAATCCCCAACAGTGTCACCAGCAAAACACCCCCACACCATCACACCTCCTCCTCCATGCTTCACAGTGGGAACCAGGCATGTGGAATCCATCCGTTCACCTTTTCTGCGTCTCACAAAGACACGGCGGTTGGAACCAAAGATCTCAAATTGAGACTCATCAGACCAAAGCACAGATTTCCACTGGTCTAATGTCCATTCCTTGTGTTTCTTGGCCCAAACAAATCTCTTCTGCTTGTTGCCTCTCCTTAGCAGTGGTTTCCTAGCAGCTGTTTGACCATGAAGGCCTGATTGGCGCAGTCTCCTCTTAACAGTTGTTCTAGAGATGGGTCTGCTGCTAGAACTCTGTGTGGCATTCATCTGGTCTCTGATCTGAGCTGCTGTTAACTTGCCATTTCTGAGGCTGGTGACTCGGATGAACTTATCCTTTCCCGGGTCGGTCCTCATGTGTGCCAGTTTGGTTGTAGCGCTTGATGGTTTTTGCGACTCCACTTGGGGACACATTTAAAGTTTTTGCAATTTTCCGGACTGACTGACCTTCATTTCTTAAAGTAATGATGGCCACTCGTTTTTCTTTAGTTAGCTGATTGGTTCTTGCCATAATATGAATTTTAACAGTTGTCCAATAGGGCTGTCGGCTGTGTATTAACCTGACTTCTGCACAACACAACTGATGGTCCCAACCCCATTGATAAAGCAAGAAATTCCACTAATTAACCCTGATAAGGCACACCTGTGAAGTGGAAACCATTTCAGGTGACTACCTCTTGAAGCTCATGGAGAGAATGCCAAGAGTGTGCAAAGCAGTAATCAGAGCAAAGGGTGGCTATTTTGAAGAAACTAGAATATAAAACATGTTTTCAGTTATTTCACCTTTTTTTGTTAAGTACATAACTCCACATGTGTTCATTCATAGTTTTGATGCCTTCAGTGAGAATCTACAATGTAAATAGTCATGAAAATAAAGAAAACGCATTGAATGAGAAGGTGTGTCCAAACTTTTGGCCTGTACTGTATAATACCAACATTTTTTTCTGGCGATTGTGTTGGTGTCTAAGAACAGCTTCACAGAGCTGATATTACGGCTGTAGACTCTAAACGCATCTTAAAATGGGGTATAAACAGGGTCTAAGTCTCATTAAGTTATTGCTGTTTTACCAGTATTTTGCTGCTCTACAAATAAACTTTGGCACATCAGAAAACTTAGTGGGTTTAGGCATAAAGTGTATACATTACAGTGGGGATATAAATATTCAACACATCAACATTTCTACATTTAACATATTTCCAATGGAGCTATTTACATGAAATTTACACAAGACACTGGCAGAAACTGTAACATTTCAATCCATAAAAAGTTATGCATCTCATCCTCAACATCCTGGTGGATGGTAACTGATTCTTCTCAAAATTCCTAATGCATGGCTCCATTCATCATACCTTTGATAGTTTGAATTCTTCTGGTACCATTAAAAGAGAAACAACCCCAAACGATGATGCTTCCATTTCCAAGGTGTGGTACATTTAAGGTCATATGCAAAGACATTTCTCCAAACATGACACGTCGTACCACTTACAGATAGGGATGCACCGAAATGAAAATTTGTGGCCGAAGCTGAAGCCGAATAATATTAAATGCTTGGCCGAATATCGAGTACTGAATACCGAATGCCGTTTTTTTTAATACATCAATGATATTTCAATGGAATAAATTACTTATTGACTTAGGCTATTCATGCTTAAAAAACAGCATCAATAAGTGATTAACATAGGGGGGATCAAAATAAAATAAATAAATGAAATAAAAATCCACCAGCCACCCTGCTCCCCTGACAAGTCCCTCCATAAGTAAAGAAAAGTCCCTAAAGTGTGGTGAGGTTTGTGGACCAAGAGAGTAATGTGAACGGCTCGTTTCTCCTCTGATACACCACATACTATGTGCAGCCATGGCTCGGCTGTTCAGGTACTTTTGGGCAGTCATGACAACAAGTTATTCACCTGGAGCCGGACTTCTCTATTGCCGGTAAGCCGTTATCATGCGCCGCCGTATTTGACAGGAATACGTATTCCTGTCCGTGTCTGTGACCCCCGTTCAACCCACAACCAGCGGGATTTGCCGTTTCGTTTCTGCTGCTGGTTGAAATCTGTACTCACACAGCGTGCTGAATGATTTATTTTGCCCGCACAAAACTATTTTTAGTCGCAAATGCGAGTGTGGTGACGGAGGGAGTAAAATATCGCCACACTGACGACATTTTACTCCGTCCGTCACCGCACACTGTTTGATTGCATTATCAAAACACGGCGCTATTATTCGGCCTTGCTTTTCACTTATTCTACCGAATACCGAATGTGTGTTTTTTTGCAATATTCGGCCAAATATTCGGTGCATCCCTACTTACAGAAAAGTTAGATTTTTCTCGTTTGACCGCACAATGTTCTCCCAGTAATCTATAGCCTTCTCCAAATGTTGTGCAGCAAACTTAAAACAAGCACAATGTGACCCTTAACTGGTTCCAGAGAAAGAAAATAAAGGTTTTGGAATGGCCCAGTCAATCACCAGACTTAGACCTGATAGAACATTTGTGGAAGATGCTGAGGATTCACCAGTGGGTCCCCCAGAGTCCTCTAGATTTAAAGGCTGTCTGTGAAGAGAAATGAACCAAAATCCCATCTGAACACTGTCAGAGATTGATTTCTTCAGCATCTTAAAAGCTGGCATTGCAAAGAAAGGCTTCTCCACCAAACAGCAGATACATTTCAGTTAGTATGTTCAATATCTTTTCCTGTCTCAGAACACTTTATTGTACGTAACTTTTTTATGGATTGAATTGTTACGACTTCTTTAGAGTTAATATCAATATCAATGTAATATCAATGGGAATATGTTTAATGAAAAAAAAAAGTTCATATTTCCCCCACTGTATGTTTGTATATGCCCTTTTTTTTGCTTTTGAGTTTATTTGGTAAACTCCCCACATATATAACACCAACTTGGCCAAATGTGGCGCTGTGACAGGATATTTATCAATCAATCTAAATCTGTCCTGAAAGAGTCATAACCTTAAAGTTTAGCCTTGGCTTATCTATCGCAATCCATTTAACTATGTTCAGAAAAAGCTCGCAGCATTGACAACAAACTTTAACAGGACTATAAATCTTCTGTTCTACCTAGTATTTGCTGGGGGAATTCAGAGTGACAGTGAGTGTTAGTTTAATCCAGGCCAGAGGCATTGGTGACAACGTAGTTTGTCTTTGGCGTCTTCTGGGGAGTCGTGTTTGGACAAATATTATCCTCCCGACAATGACCTCATCTTTATTACGGAGCGGCCAATTTATTCTACTGACAAAGACGGATGAGAAGAAAATATATTTCGGGCTCTCGTTCTCCTTTCTCCCGCCGTGTCGCTCTCGATTTTTTACATCCTTGCAAGGCACTGTAGTCCACGAGGAGTTAGATTTGTCACTATGGCAACCACACCAGTGCAGCTGTGGGTAAAACTGTTCTCTCTCAGGTTATGTCGGATTTAGTTTCTTTCTAGAGATGCACAGTGCTGAAATTGTCTTAATTGTACAAATGTATTTGAACATGTTCTTACACAAGAAGCCACTTGCACATGTCAGCATATATGCGTGTGTGTGTGTGTGTGTGTGTGTGTGTGAGCCCTACAGCACTCCCATCATCTCAGAAACATCCCATCAGCACTCCCTGCTCCACTAACACAACTCTGAACCCTGTGGTGCTTTAAGAACCTCAAGTGGTTAGGTTCTCCCTCATAAATCCTATTGTACCGCTCTCACAATGTCCAATCAATAAAGGATATCAGGATTAATGTTAAAGGAAAGGATCCTAATGTTCTGATGTTACTAAGAGACTGTTGTATCTCCATCATATCAGATCCTTGTTCATGTGCAGGTCTTAAACGCTGGTGCCTTTATAGGCCAGATGACGGCTGTTACTTTTCATATTGCCACCGCTGCAGGTGCATTGGAAGATTGATTTCTCCATTTAATGTTTCCCTTTTTGCTTGTGAATGCATTTGCTGACAAATAAGATTTTATATTAATTCTATTGCCGTAAGGCAAGTCATATCATTTTGCAGCTACAAACTGTATGATTTAAGCTTTTGTAAACTGTTTTAAGATTCTAGTTTTCCCCTTTAATTTCCAATTTACTGACAGTAAATATATTCTGAATCAGCTCTTTGTTGAAGGTATGTGAGATTAATATTTAAACCCAAACTCCATGTCATTAATGGCTGCCTCATATCAAATTATTCTGTATGTCTTGTGTATAAAACTTTGGGATCTCCACTCACATTTTAAATAGTTTTTTGCCTCTATAGCATTAAGCCCTTTTTAGATAGGAATTGTCTTTTTTCAGCATTGGCAGTATAAAAACAAAATCGGGGAGTGTGGTAAAATGCCGCCTGCCTACTTTTGTTTATACAGAATGCGCCTTTTTCGGGGCAATCTCTCTTAAGTCGGCCCGTTCCTCACCGTTCCTGTCATCTGATGGTTAATGGCCTCTTCGTTTGCGAGGGCAAGGAGGACGCGCAATTCCTTGTCTCCCCAGTTGCTCATCTTTACAGTGTCTGTCAGATTTGTGTTTCCCTCTTGCTACTAGCTGCTCATTAATTCCTGCCATCAGCTGTTTCCTGTTTATCCACCGCCAGTGGGTCGCATGTGTGGCATCTTCGACAGCTCCTCCCGTTGCGGAAGGCCGCCTCGGTCTGTTTAAACTAAAAGGGTTCCGCCAATATGACTACCCTACGAGGCAGAAAATTGGGCACCTCGGATCAACTCGCCAATCCGCCTCTGTGTGTCTAAACGCTTGCAGCTTGCCGGCAAAACGGCCCAACAATCGCGGAAAATCTGGCAGTGTAAAAGGGGCTTTAGTTTGATCTGATGGGATCTGTGTGGTTGAAGAGGCTTCATGTAATGCGGGTTTTAGACCTCTACGTCGAATCGACATAGTTCGTTCTCCAGACACTGTACAGTGAGTTTAACACAGCTTGTTGGAAATTTCTCTGTGCACACCATCTTTTGAGCGCTACTCCTTG
Organism: Epinephelus lanceolatus; assembly: GCF_041903045.1. Classification (NCBI taxonomy): domain Eukaryota; kingdom Metazoa; phylum Chordata; class Actinopteri; order Perciformes; family Serranidae; genus Epinephelus; species Epinephelus lanceolatus. The sequence goes on from NC_135746.1 coordinate 19,774,336, forward strand.
AACAGAGGTTGTGCAGTGATATGAACCGGCTCTTCAAAACATTTTAACCTCCCTGTAGCTGTCACTCCAATGTGAGAGCAGTGTTTAGCGTTACCTTTATTGATGTGTTGTTATCGTCTATGAGTGTGTCCGTCAGCTCAAGGTGTCCCTCCTCAGCCACCTTCTGAAGCACCATAGAGAAAGTCCCCACCAGTCTGCAGGGAAAAACCAACAGAGAGTCACTCGTCGTAATGAGAAATCAGTGAGATCAATACATAGCTTTACATCAATACATAGTGTCCTTTGTTTCTCCTCTGCTGCCCATCGGTCCACCTCTATGTCAATCTATAGTGTCTTTGTACTCATTATTGTCACATCAGTAGTTATCTACGTGTTCAGTTACACTAATAAATACTGACATATACTGTAGTACTTTTTTAATCACCAAAAGCATCTGGTCTACACCGCTCTGTCTCACAGTGTGCAGGTGAGTGTGTGACAGTGATAGAGTCATGAGCAGACTGTTGTGTAGTGGGTGGTGATGGATATGTGCTGTGACAGACATTGAGAAAGTGCCATATGCCTTTGTCACCAGCCCACTGCAGCCAGTCACTCCTCAAAGCAATTTAAAGGAAGTAGATAGCAGCTCTCACATACACAGAAACTGTCAGTCTTCCTTTCACCTGGCATCCCCTCTTTGTTGTCCTTATTTTGTATACAGCTGTACTTCAGGGTGAGAAACAATGAATGTACATATTTACTTTTAATTCAAAAACTCCCTGCTACATGGAAGTTGCCAGTACAGCTGATCCCACTGAGAATCAGCTCTAAGCTTAGTGGCTTGGATTGTTAATCCATGTGGCTGCCTCCATACTGCACTTAATGACCTGCCTGTGTTAAACAGTGGGCAGCTGTACCCAGGAAAAGTTCAGGAAAGAAAGCTCAGACCAGCTGATTGTAAACTGCCAACCCTGTGTGTCACATTCAGTGGTGTTTGCCTAATATTACACTACAATAAGCACCATTAAAAACACATTCGAAACCCCTGGTGTGACAATTAGTGAAATTGTTATTGGATCTACTTATATTAGTATCTTAACAGATGAAACGCTAAAAATTATATTCCGAAAGCTTCTTCCATGTGACCCAGGTCTGCAGACAATTCTGAAAGCTAATTCTCCAAAGCTTTCAACACATTTCTGCACCAGGCAGCAATTTTCTGCCACTTCTCTTAAGCTCTTATCAGTGCCCCCAAGGACAAGTAAATACATGGATGAAGACCTGCACACCATTCATTCAAGCCATTACACTAAATGAAAATGTTATTCTTTCCTTTTATTTTCTGAAGTTGCCTGTTAATGGCGAGAAAAAGAAAAGTTCTCTTTATTTGTTTGAATTTAAAAGTAAAGCTGAAGGCTGCAGAGACCTTCGTGTCAACCTCAGTAGGTGCGTCACATTTTACATTTAACTGAAACTTCTTTTCTTCTACATTTGCCTTAAAATGAAGGTTTTAGAAATTTGGATGACTAGATTAACACAATGTAAGTCTTGCAAGGTAAACTGGAGAAATAACATGTTCGGCTACCAATCACCTTTTCTTTGTGTAAAACCTAATGCTTGAATTCATGGATTATCTTTACATAGTTACGCCCCTTATGGGAGCCATAATGTATGAGGCTTTCTTCATGTTTATTGCTCTTTTACTGGTCAAGCACCTGTCTTAAACGGTTTTGGGATGTGCGAAACTACTGCGTTTTTTATATATTGGAATTTCTAGCCCTTTTACAGAGAGATCCCCAACAGGGCTGCAACAGAGACCCTTCATTACCTTTGCTTTTTTAAACAGAACCAAACAACTCAGGCGTAAAACCACCACAGAGTGTGATTTTTAGATAGCACGCCGGAGTACCTGAAGCAAAAAGAGGCACATCGGCCTCTAGTGTGACATAAAATTTGCGCATCAGGCAGCACTTTCTAAATAACAATGGCATAACAAGGCTATAAAGGTAATTTACAGTCCCTGTTATACCGCTATTGATCTTGTCCTCTGCTCGGAGATAAGGAGCTCCTGGACCTTGTCGTCTCCCCAGTTTGCAGACATTGTCAGCTGCTGCTAGCTGCTTTTAAAATACCCCAGTGGTAAGTCACACACGTAACATGTCATCAAAACTTTACACCCTGCCGGCTGTCCATTTTACACAGATGTCGATTCAGTGTAGTCATAACTATTGCTGCCGGCTTCAAGGCCAGCCAACTCAGTCCCCACATTCCAAATCATACATTTTTATACAGAACTACAAGACCAAATAACAGCGCAACATTCCTGCCTTGAACAGGCAGTGTAAAAGGGGCTACTATAATTACCAGTTTCCGATATGTAAGTCGCATTCTCATCACAGCCAAGTCATAATTATGATAACTTAATCTGAAATCTTCAATAACACTTAAATGCCTCAATCTAAATAAACACAGATGACTCATGTCCATCAAAAACTTTCTTCCAAATTTATTGGATATAGAGAGCTACAGTGTTAATGCATAGAATTTTCACCAACTCTGCAAAGGAGAACCATTGTGGTTTTAAGGTTAAAATTAGTTCTTTGTTCAGATTAAAGCACATTCAAATTGATGGTTGGAAACACAACAGAACAGGAGTCTCTGATTATTGTTGTTACATATAAAATCATCAGACATAAGGTTCATTTCTACGCTGCCTGAGGATCCTTCATAGAACATAACAGCGGGAAGAAACCCAGTACAGTCCCCATTCAGCGAGCCAATTAGAGCTGGTGAATAATTTAAAGAGTTTCCCCCCAAACAGAGTGTTGTTCGCAGAGCAATCAGCCACACACAAAGAACATACAGCGCAGCCCACACTGAGCCACAGCCATGCAATTTATACTATTATGGTCACTAGCACACACACACTCACATAAACACACCCCTGTAGCACGTGGACTGAAAACACAGCTGTGTTTTTAATCATTTCAATACATATGCCTCACACATCATCAAATACTCTAATAAAATGGACCATAAAGACAGTCATTAGGAAAAACAGACTCACTATCACTGGGCTGAATAAAAGGCAGCCCGCAGGGAGAGATAATATCATAAAACAAGGACATACAATCAATAGCTTACCACTTGGCGTGCTCACACACTCACACAAGCAATCTGCAGGGATTGCAGCTAATGATACAAGCTCCCAATACGACTATAGAAATTGACAGTCGGATGAGAGTGAATGAGTACAGCACACACAAACACACACGTACTGTACAAAAGCATACCTGCACCTCAGTATGAAAAAACAACAAAGAAAGACAATAAAGGCAGAAGGTCTTTGGTGAGCAAATACAGAGTGCACTGTTTAACACCTGCTATTATTCTTTCCCTCTTCCTAGAATAACTGTGCATAAATTAATTATCACGCTCAACTTCTCTTGCTGCGACTTTTTAGGGATTGATTCCTCCTCAAGAAAATGTGAACTTTTGCTGTGTTTTTCTGGGAGACCTTTCAAGGTCCCTGCTAAGAGCAGAGCTTCTCTCAACACTGCTCTGATAATTGAAGTTGGTTGATTAAACGAAATTCCCACTAGAGTTTTCATTTCTATCTCACACCTTAGCTCACTTGGTACGATGTGCACTTTAACTGAGCACTGTAAGTCCAGTGTTTCCCAAAGAAAAACACTCTTTGTGTGGTGGTAGCTGGCGTATAAGGAAAGAAGGGCTGGATAATGGATGTATAAAGAAAACAGGATACAGCATTGGAGGCAGGGCCCCCTTCGCTGCTATGAAAGTTGCTCAGTGGTGCATGAAGCAAAAGACGTTCAACTGCTCAGATAAAATTACCCAGATGATCGGCACTGCTTCTGCTTTGTGTGGCCCATAGAGCAGGTGAACGAGAGACTTGCCCTAGCAGAGCCGGCCACTTCCAGTTTAGCGCTCCACTTACTTGAAGGGGGATAAGATGATTTAATCTTGCAGCTCCTCTAGATTTTCCACGTTATTGGACCAAATTAATCAAATCCTTGCAGTGAAACGAGTCCTTTCCCAGTGGAGTGACACTCAAAAAATGTATTCACTGATTTACAGATGTGCCTTTCACCATGTAAGTCTACCAGCAAAAATCATTTTGGGCCACAACACATCACATGACAGTGTAATTACACTATTTGGCCACTACGGAAATTGGCTTCAAAGCCAGGCGAACTTTCTGGGGGCCTGGGCTGGATAGGCAAACTTTATTTTCTTCTTGGTGTGTGTCACTTTGTTGTCATTCTGTGCCTCCTCTCTGAATTCCTATTTTTTGCAGGGCTTTGAACACAACACAGGCAAGTTTTGCTTTTCTCAACAGCTATTTATTTGTTGTGAGTCACAGGATGTAGAATTGAGGAACATAGTGTTTGATCATCACATTCAACTCTTCCTTTTGATCAGTCTGTGGTCAAAACAATCAGAGCTGATGTTATCAGATCGATGGCTAAGAGGAGCAGCTGCAGAAGTGAGTAAAAGCAAACTTTCTTCTGCTGGTCAGACTCCACACTGGACCGTGGGGTGCGTAGCTTCTATGGAAACACAGCCAGTTGGAAGGTTGTAAAACAATAGACAACAGTCCGTCTGTGCCCAGAGTATGCTCTGTCACAAAGCAGAAAGACAGGGAGAGAGGGAGAGTAACGCAGCTCCAAAAAAAAAAAATCTAAATGCGGCGGCATGTGTTGATATTGTGGCAGTGCAACATTATTTAATGAATGTGTGGGAAACCTAAAAGTTTGTATCGCTGCAGTGCCAGAGGATATATAAGTTTGAGATATTCTCTTGTGTTCATGATATTATTAAGCTGTGAGCAACACCACCTGCCTTTTCCTCCAGTAAATACAGCTTTTGTAGTGTCAATATTCGCTCTTCAGATCTCGCCAGATCTCACACACCTTCTCTTCAGTAAATGCATTTTCTTGTCCACCTTCCTCTTTCTGTGTCTCCATCTCTGTCCTCACTTTAACTTTTTCTTTCCTCTTAAGTCGGTGGTGATGAAGTCAACGCACAGTTGAAAGTGAGGCTACATTTTTCAACTGAGCTTCAGAACTTAATAATGAGGTAAATTTAGACTTCCAGAACTTGACTTTTCTTTGAATCCAAGTTCCCCCCCCCAAAAAAAAGTATGTGCTTCCCTTCAGGCGCTGGCAGATGCTTTCTCTGTGAAGGTGCATGTCTGCCAGGCTTCCCACTGAATCACTCCATGCTCGACGTTACAGGCTTGATGTGACTCGAGAAGAGAGTCTGTGAGGATATTAATGGTTTTGTGCAGTCAAGTTTTTCTTTGAAGATGAGTTGAAATTTCTGCACCTCTGAGCAATATCACTGGAAATTCTAACGCACCACAGTGTAATTCTCTCTTTCCTTCCAACAGTGTAGCCATGGGTGTGCCCAGACATGACTGTGCTATTGAAATCTCAAGCTGGCACACCCAGTGTAATCATCAAAAATGTATGAGTCAGCTGCAAATTAAAACAATCTTAATATTATTTCTTACACTTTTAAAGTAATTATAAAAAATAGACTCTACAGGACAGAAAGACTTCCCATGTGCTTGTGTAAGATCACCCATCTATGCCATAGTGCACCCTCCGAGCCTGGCTGGGGGCGGGCCAGACTTTGACAACTGCTCCGCCCCACCTTCACATATAAACCTTTTTGCTATTAATGTAATTTGTGACCTGTGCCAGGCTGTCACAGCTTTTCTGACAGCCTGTTGACGTCCGACCACGATGCAGACTCGTTTTGCCAGTGGGGGAACTGCAGTCACCAAGTACAAATGATGGACTCTCAGTTGTAGGTCCCAAACTGACTGTAGCATATTTATACAGCAGATAAATAGAAAAGTAAGTTGGGGTCATTCTTATCCCTCACTAGTTGAGGTTCTCGACTCCTGTCCCAAAGACATTTTTCCAGACATGAAATGTTTACTCCGGGAATCATTACTCTTCCAATTACAAGCTGCACAGTTGTGTGCTTGTTTTCACTGTTAACTAGATCAAAGAAGCAACAGGGCATCTATGTTTACAGGCCACCTGAGCAGTTTGTCTGTTCTCTCTCTCTCTCTCTCTCTCTCTCTCATGAAAATGAGCTGTGGACTGACACTTTGGATTATGATGAAAATACTGCATAGTTCAAGGAGCCCAGTTGCCAGAAGAAACTGCCCGGATCATCCAATTCCACAAACCAGGAATATGTTACATTTTCACACTTCATACGTGTTATATCAACATTTCAAAGTGACACAATATATGTGCTGACTGTGGCTTTTAAGCCTTGGAACATAGGTGTTTTTAGCGGAAAATCACAACGTTTTCCACTGACATTTATGGCACCGAACCCGGGCTGTTTTGTACAGACCCACTGCAGCAATTAGCCAAGGAATTTCTGTGTTTTTCCCCAAAACATGACAGCATTTCCAAGCGCCATTTGAGCCAACAAACATGAGTGTTAGGAGAAAAAAACATCTGTTCCTTACCAAAGCCAAGTAGTTTTTGTGCCTAAAACTAACCACAGCACTGTTCAGAAAAGTAAAGTTTCAACATATGTGCTCCAAAATAATGCACCAATGTAACATATCTGTGCTTTGCAGACACGTTCAACGCAAACATTTTTTTCTGGTAATTGTGTTGGTTCAAGACCAAACCCTACCATCTTGCACTGTGATGCTGCTGAATGTAGCCAAAACTGCTCCTAGTATGCTGACACATGCAACTCATACTACGGTGCTTTTTGATGGCAGTAGGGGCGGGTGTTTTGGCCCTAAAATATGATAATAATATGATAATCATATTTCAGTGTCTTTTTGCAATAACAATAATTTTGAAGGTATGACAAATTAGCAAAAAAAAAGTATTTATTTTTACAGTTCTAGGTTTAACACTGCTTTTATGCAACAGTTGTGCTATAATGTTATTGGGGAAATCCTTGCAGCATTAAATCAGTAGATCATTTTTGCACAGATTATTTACTGGAACTATCACATAATGCTCAGCAACAGTAAACAAAACCAGTAATCTGCTATCAATACGATATAATGTATAATAGGCAAATACTCTGAGTTAGAGGAGATCTTAAAACAAGCGTAATAACTGATTGGGTGGCTGATGTACAGATCATTTTGTTTCTTGCCCACATTATATCCCACAGGCCCATCCAAATTAATATTTCTGGCGACACCGCTGTTTCCTTCCCGAGACAGTGGTGATCAATATGACCAGCAAATGGTCTGTCATTTCCTTTCAGCCATTGTAACATGTGTACAAGTGCTGAATAATTGAACTGAGCAGACCTATCATGTTCTGGTTCACTTTTTAGCACTTCAAAAGGTGGCATTCATTATTAATTGTAGTTCTGCAAACAATTTACTTTCATCTGCTTTATAATTCAGCGCTCCCTTCGCTTTCAATTTGTACTATTTTTCTTTGTGAGCCTCAAGTTTCTTTTGCAAATCCAGGCGTGACTATGACGAAACCTCCGGCTCAGGTGAACGTGGGGAGGGGTGAGCTTTGAAATGTAAAATATTTTTTAGAGTCAAGCATAATAGAATTTCTTCACCACAAACCATAGAAAAAGCTATTAGGACTTGCTTTTTGCTGTCAGTGTCCATCAGCATGCCATGCCAATCTATGTGTGTGGTTAGAGGCAGTAACATTGCTCTTGTTGTTGTTCCCGTACAGACAGAACATAGCTCCAGCCTCAAATCAGTCATGTTGCAGGACAAAATAAATTTTAAATATTGTATTTTAATTAGAGCTCCATGATATGAGGTACTGAAGTGTACTCTGTTCTTGCCTCACACTTGCACAGTACCTGCATATACCATATATTTACTTTTACTTGGGTGTTGAGAAGCTGCAGTGTTTACTCATGGACAAACCTGCACTGTACATTCACTACCACTTGACAACTTTAAAGTTTATTTTTTTCTCTGCTTTGACTGCCAATAGCTGTCTGCTCTGAGCACATCCACCGCCACTCTCTCATTCGACCACATACTCCTACGCACTGAGCTATTCCCCAAAGGAGCTACGCTACTCTTATACCATGAGTCATTCTTTTCAAACAACTCATATGTTTTTCTCCAAAATACAAAGAATGCACTTTTGGGTTTCAACTCACATGTTGTCTTAGGATTGGCCGCCATTTCATCAGTAAAGTAAAAGAAGCCTGCCTATGTCTGTCTTTGCGCTAATAGAGCGTGTCAGACTCAGGCAGAGCAGAGGGAAGTTTGAGAGAATAGAGCTAACGTAGTGACTTTGCTCGCTTCTTTGAGTGCCGGCCCAATCGAGCAGTTGGCTTAATATATGTACTCAAACACTCAATTTCAACGCCAGGAATCGTTCAATGCTTAGAGTCATTGCTCACATACATACATACAGAATAATTATAAACAAAAAATGATTCTGTTCTGCATTACAGTATAAGTGTACATTTTTTATCCATGTAGCAAAAATGACAGATCTGCGCAGCCACAAATAAAGTGTAATATTTTCAGTCAGACATCACTCGATCTAACATTACAGGCAGAATGGCGAGTGGGCTTAAGAGTGATGTTTGAAAGTATTTTGACAAAACAAATAAAATAATGTCCAGTGGAAGCTATATTATGTTAAACTTTGATATCATAGCAACTTTCTACAGTCTGTGCAGCGGAGTAAGGTAAACTAACCCTAACTTCTGCCTCCATTTCTGCTGGGGTGTTTGGACCCTGTTATTATTGCAAGTACTTGATAGTTATTTAATAGAAGTACCCGAATATTTAAAATATATTCCTAGTATTTACTAGCCGGATGTTTACTAGGACCCTGCCTAATGGTGAGGACTTTACAGACAAAATGGCGCTTACAGACAGAATGTAATTCCATACTTTGTTATATTCAAACTGCAATATGTGTTCACTGCACAAGTTGTCATTGCAATAATGATGAAAAACTAAAAAAACAATACATTTTGGAGCCCTAATTGAAACACAGTATGACTCAAATTTGTCTTTTTTGTCAGTCTGTAGAAAGTGAGTGAGAACGAAAAAAATAATGAGATTATTGTTTTGTTTTTTTTTTTGATACAGCAGATGTTCATCAGTATACTGCAATATTTACATAAACCAATACCTGGTGTTTTAAAGATACAATTGGGGCTGGGTTATAATTCTGATCTTGATATAGTCAAGTTTATGGAAAATAAAGTAAGAAAATGAAGCTTTGTGTTCGTTCATGCAGGACACCGAACCAGCTGACAGCCAGCTGATTGGTTCATTGCTTCTTATCAGTCACACACCAATCACAGCCCATTCTCACAGCAAGGAGGTCCATTTCAATATGGCTTCCTACTCACTGAATCCTGCTACACTAAGCTGCCACACACTGCTGCTGCTGCTGCCAGCAAAACTTTGCCTCCTCCATCCTAGCCTCCACCTTCGTCTTGCTTTGGGCCCACTCTTGTACACCCAGGGGGGTTTTCTGCATTGTGCTCCCTGTACTGGTTTAGCATGCTGCTTCTCTGATCCAGGGAGCATCATAAGAGTGGAGCCATCAGCTCCAAGCATAGCTATATTTCTATTTGATGCAATAAATGATTAAATCTATGACAAGAGTGTTTCTGACTTAACTGTTTATAGATAACATAACAAAGGGAGGAATGTCTGGCAAATAAAGCAATTTAGATGAAGGTGCCTCACCACATACAAACTTTGATATAAATCCAATACTGACATATAGCAGCTCTGCTCATGATTTACAACTTATTAAATTAAATGTCAGTGAAACACAGAATCTATATAATCACAAAATGTGTTTCTGCTTCTGGTGAAACACTGACTTTAAAAGGTACAAGTCCACAGTGTTCGTTCCAACGCTTCAGGCATGAGAGAGCCAAGATAAAATTCAACTGAGTAACAGGTTTATGTTTGTAAGCTTGCATTTTAAGACCAAGCAATAAATTATTGAGTCTCAATGTGTACGGCATGGAGGGATTATATACCTTTGAAACTGCTCCTGCTGCTGAGCTACATTTCAATGTCCTGTGGCTGAATGAAAACCATAAAGATAAACAGAAAGTCAAGAAGGGAATGAAATGAATCGCATGATTTGATTTATGGCTGAAATCATCATAAGAGAAACACAGAGGAAGATTCATTTGAACAAAGAGTATCCATGTGAAACATACACAGTCTTATCTCACTGCAGAGGAAACTGGCTGGTATTAAATTCAAAGCCAATTTTAAAGATAAAACAGAAACTGTATACTCGCTCTAAAACAAAGAAAGTAATTCCAAAGAGTTGCAGAGTTTCACACACCACAAGAATTTTAAAACACAGTGTTCTTTCTCAACGACTTGTGTCAGTGTCAGTGATTCTGTCTGCTGAGCAGCACCAGAACAAATAAAGTTTTTAGTATTCAAAGCCAACCTTCAGATAACACCACTGACAGTCCAACTTCAACTCAGTCTCATCTTGTCTGATAATAATAATAATAATTTTTGGGTGTGCAGGAGTGTTGCAAACAATCACCGAGCTGCATCGCCAACTCCTCATCTTCATTCCCATTTTCCATTCTCTTCCAATTATAATAAATATGAATACAGTTGCAACTTTTAGTGATTGCACAAACACCTGACACAGTGCATGTGTGTCTTAACACAACAATGTTTCTTTGGGGCCGTACTGATAGGAATTACACAACATTAGACAAATAAAAAACAGAATTACTGCCTGAAGTTGCTGAAGAGTTGCTATGAATTCTCATCAAGATGAGTCAGTCTGCTATCTGCTATGATTTAATGTTTAAAGGACAACTTCGGTATTTTTCAACCTGGGCTCTATTTCCCCATGTGTATGTATGCGTATGATTCATGGGTACCGCTCGTTCTAAAATTGGTTCAGTATTGAGCCGCGAAATGAGCTAAAACGGTAATGGGGGCAAATGCGTCCCGTATAAAAGTGCTTTTTTTCGCCACTGACCGGTTCAGATCACCAGTGCTATCTCTGTAAATAGCATATGGTAGTGGCCCTGGGGCAGTGGTAAGTGTGAATGAGTGGAGTCAGCTGTCAGTCAGTGTTGGAGCAGAAAGGCGGAAGGTGTCCCCGCTCGGTATTGTAAATGAGTATGTGTGTGTGAAGTGTGTGTTTTTTCGCCACTGACTGGTTCAGATCGCCAGTGCTATCTCTGTAAATAGCATGCTAGCTTAGCCTTTCCCTTACCTCTGGGCTATGTGATGTCACGAGCTTTGCTCCACTGTGTCTGTAGCTCTCTCTACTCGTGGGACAGCCGTTTTCTTGAGGAAGAGGTGTTTCGGGATTGGATGTCTTCTCTTCTTCGGCTGGCAGTAGTCATCTTGGGAGAAGTGAGCACTGCAGACCCGATGGTCTGGAGAGGAGTGTTAGCATCCATTTGTAGCACAACTAGCCACAACTTCAGCATCTCGCTGTCTGACAAAGGCAGTCTATGAAAGCTGTACGGAGTGTTGCGCGACATCCTGTTCTTGCGTTTGGGAAAAAGGCCCGTTTATTTGAGCACTCCAAAAACTCCGGTAACACTCCAGGGGGTAGCACGTAAAAGACTCCGTCCTCTGACTCTTCTAGCGTAACACACACTTCACACACACATACTCATTTACATTACCAAGCGGGGGCAACTTCCACCTTTCTGCTCCAACGCTGACTGACAGCTGACTCTACTCATTCACACTCACCACTGCCCCAGGGCCACTACCATATGCTATTTACAGAGATAACACTGGCAATCTGAACCGGTCAGTGGCAAAAAAAAAAGCACTTTTATATGGGACACATTTGCCCCCATTACCATTTTAGCTCGTTTCGCGGCTCAATACTGAACCAATTTTAGAACGAGTGGTACCCATGAATCATACGCATGTAGGTCATAAGTAAAATGTAGCTAGTACTAAGGTAAACCCTATACTCTTGATATTTAACAATTTATAAAGGTGCCAAAGTGAGACCCCAAAATAACTTTACCTTTAAACATATGTCACTTTGAAACTCATGTTCTAATATGCTTGTCATCATGCAATTTACGATACAGGGCTGACACTGATACGCAATGCCATTGATAAGTTACGTGACTCATATAATTTAGCTGGTCATCACAATCCTACCAGTTGGCTAGCCGGCTAGCTTATTTGCTAACCTGTCATGTTTCATACTCCTTGACGAGGTCTTAGTGACTGTGACTGACTGAGATGTTTGCCAAGGTTTAAAGTACTTCCTGCCTCGTATGATGTTGTTTAATAGCATCTTTTACGTACAGGCTTCTTTACGTCAGTGGGTTCACCATCAGGTCGACTGTTGGCTCAGTAGGCAAACTTCAGCAGCCCATTTTGTTGACCAGTACACGGTGTGGAGTTATTAATACTTAAAGCTGCAGTAGGTAGAAAGCCTGAAAACGGTTGATTTTTGAGTCTCATCTGAGTTAGGTTTCGTTTGTCTCCGCCCTGAGCCCCTCCTACCAGACGAGCATGTGAGTATTTTATCCTACTTGGTTCTATTTCTCCCTCTCTGGGAGCCTCGGCTCTCCCTCACCGCGCAGCAGCCCTCCCCATCCCTCCCTCGCGGCCCCACACATACTCCTGAGCCTCGGCTCTCCCTCACCGCGCAGCAGCCCTCCCCATCCCTCCCTCGCGGCCCCGCACAGACTCCCAAGCCTCGGCTCTCCCTCACCGCGCAGCAGCCCGCGCCATCCCTCCCTCGCGGCCCCGCACATATACCACTGAGGCTCGGCTCTCCCTCTCCGCAGAAAGCCCTCGGCTCCGCTCCCACGGCCGACCCCCGTGCCCTCCGGCCGGTCCCGGCCCCACCTCACCCTTCCCCTCCCTCTGGGGCTCCGGGGAACCGAGTTCTGTCTTCCTTTTTTTGGAATGTTTAGCCGTGTAGGCAGTTGTAGCCAATGCTGAAATAGCTATTTTACCTGGTGCACTGTTCGCAATTGCCGCTTGCTCTCCCCTTCTGCTGGCGGCACGAGAACACGCATATGCAGTAGAACAGCCAATAGGAACGCAGTGGTCTGAGCTGACCTTTGATTGGTTGATGCACATCGGCACGATACTGATTCTTTAGAGGCTGAACACAGAGCCATGGTGAGGTGCAGAAACCTATTGTTTGTCTCAGACCACTTGATTTACATTATGCTTAGAGGATATTATAAAATTTTTACTCAATTATACCAAAACAATGTTGCCTACTGGAGCGTTAAGTAGTAGACATGGTAAGGCATAGCTCCTCTCTTAATCCAATCCAGGCTTGCACTGTATAACAGGGATGAATGCACAGCCGAGTGTCCCCAGATGATGACACATTTGAACAATAACAAGTACCGAATGTTGGGAAATTCTATTACCGAACTGTTGTTAATTAACTCATTTTCGGTATACCGTGCAATAGTGTATGTAGGGTAGGCTTTTCATTATGGCTACACTATTGTACTGTTCTGTACCTGTCTTAACCAAGAAGCCTTCAGGCTCCAGAGTGTCCTAAACTCAGCAGCCATTCTGGCTGTTAAGTTGAATTTAGAGACACATAACACCTACTGTAGCCTATTTACACTGGTGCCTACATTTTAGCTGCCTGGACTTTCTTGCTCTACTTTTAAATATTTTTTGCGGTAATAATATTAAGTCACTTCAAAACCTGGCACCATGCTGCATTGCAGAGCTTTTATGTTCATATGCCCCACATGTAGCCTGAGATCCTCAGTCAGAGGCATCTTATTGTTGCAGGCAGTCAGACTGAAAACAATTCAAGGAGATGTGTTGGTGGGGCGTGTAGCTTCAGGTACCAGTGAGACATTAAAAATATCTGGCCCAGTTAGAGTAATAGATCTGTGGGTTTGAAGGCTTATCAGACACCGTAACCCTGCACAGCAGCTCATAACACTGTGAGACAGGATTTTACCACTCCAGAAAGTTATCACAGCAGTGACAATTTTAGGTTTCATTGTGACAATTGTTAGGTAAACCGTAAATTGGGACGTAGTAGCAGTGTTAATCATGCACTGAGCTTACTGCAAAACATCTGACTAAAAAATAATAATATTTTCATTCCACTTCCAAGGACCCCTTGATATTGCTCCATGGACCCCTTGGGAGCCACTGACCTCAGGTTTAAGACCTTGACGATACAATCATATAACCTCCTCTTTGCTCCAGTGCTCAGTAACTCACACACAGTGTACGCCTCAGTGTGCAGAATATAACAGCAATATCTTTCAGCCTCGGGGGAAAACAGATCATAAAACATGGTCTATATGCCACTACAGCACCAGGCCATCCCGCACCATCGCTTTCTCTTTGTATTGTGGAAATACGATCGCACTTGTGGTCGCACAGTGTGACACATTGGCCTTACAGTGTGTTGGTGCAGACAGTGATGAGGCAGATCAGTTACCCTGGTAATGATGCTGCTTGTGGACATATGGAGCAGGTGTGAGAACAACACAGGCTATGACTCATCTTGAATTATTCATCCATTTCAATGAGTGCCGGGTTGTGTTGTAGTTGTGAGCGTGTGTGTGTGTGTGTGTGTGTATTTTTGCGGTTCAGCGTCTTTGAATTCAAGGGTACCTGCTTATGTGCACATTTGTTTGAGTGTATACTTTGCCTGTGCATGTGCATCTGAGGTTGTGGCCTTATCAAGCAGTGAGTGTATGAAAAAGTGTTAATTGCACCTGGTTTAAAGATAGTAATACCATTTCTTTCTTTCTCCTGCTTATTTTCTCTCTTATGGAAAACTGGTATCCACCATTTCTGTGTCTAAAACTGCGAAGTACCTCACATATGCTTTGCCTGGTTTTAATACTTGATTTTTGGGTTTGCCACACCAGAATGATGAGAGACTGGTTCCACACTGCTGCCCATGTCTCCAATTTTTAATTCAAAAATTCAAAAAGGGTCTGGTGTTTTGGTCGATTTTTTGACAGAAAAACAAGCAGGCCAGCCACAGCTTTGCTGGCGAGATAAAGAATGGGTGCCTTATCTTCCTGTGGCAGAGCTAGAGAAGTAGAAACACTGAACAGCATTACAGCTGAGGCTGATGGGAATGTCATCAGATTTGCAGGTATTTGGTCATAAGCCAAAGTAAGCCAAAGGTGGAAAGTTAAGGGATTACCAAAATTATTCAAATTAATCCTGAGCAGGACATGAAAGCATGTACCAAATTAAATGACAATCCATTCAACAGTTGTTGAGATATTTCACTAAAACACATATGTGCACCTCATGTTGGCCCTAGAGGAAAAGATAAGGGGTCACCAAAATCAGCAGGGGTTTATCCACTGGGTACCATGAATATATATTTAAAAAAAAGTGTCAATCTGTCTGTTATATGTTGAGATACTTCACAGGATAAGTGAGAATTTTGACCTGCTGGTGATGCTCCATAAAAAGTGAGGCGACTGAAAGAGTCTTTAGGATGCATACTTTGGGTACAAAGAATTTCACTACAAAATTTTATCATAATTCATTGCATAGTTTTTGAGCTACTGCGCTAAAAAAACTAAAATGTCAACCTTATGGTGGCATTAGAGGAAAAGTCAGGGGATCACCAGATTCACAAGGTGTTATCCTCTGGAGACCATCAATGTCAGTACAAAATTATATGGCAGTAAATCTTATAATTGTTGAGACATTTCAGTCTGAACCAAAGTGGTGGACCAATCAACAGATTAACCGACACTGCGACAGAAAATGGCTGACATGAAGACAATGCCAGAATAAAAAACTAAGAGAAGTGGCATTTCAGTCTGATTATCAGGCTACTTGGATCACAAACTTTAAGCTATACTTCACTTTCTGAACCTCTGTGTGTGTGTCATTGTCATGTGTGGCTCTCCTGTTTTTGTTTCTCTTCCACACAGTGGCACCAGAAAAAATCATGATGACAGCGAAGAGCTGCCTTGATGTAGAGCTGATACAACATCAGTCTGCACAGCTGTCAACGGCTTTTAGCTCTGAGTCGTCTTTATGAGTGGATGAGCAATGTGTCACCACCTACAGTTCATGCATTCACACATGGCAGACAAGATAAGGTCACACAGAAACAAGAGCAAAATCACAATAGCTGTGATCATGTACACGCATGCATCCATATGTGGCCTCTTTTTGACAACTGGCAAAAACAGTTAAGTCTGTAAATCCATTTGGAAGTTTTATGCCTTCATATGATAGGCCACTGTCGATGCAACCCCTCCCCTTACCTATCTAGCCAATAATTCAATTAATCAAGCAATCATTTATTTGTCACATGTAATTATACAAAGTACACCTCCAGTGAAATGTGATCCCATCAGCTCCTGAAACTTTTTGCATCTTCTTACATTGTTGACTGCTGCTTTGTACTTGTCCATGTTTCCAGATGGTTCTGGTAACCCATGGTTTCTGGTTGTGGAATGATTTAACTGTCCAGACATTCTGACCTTGATGGCCGTATGGTCGCTCCACCCGAACAAGGGCAGCGACTTCGCTCTGCAGCCAGCTCTGCATGGTGCACAGCAGTGATGCACAGCAGGACCAGGACATTTCTACCAACACACCAGTCATCTTGAAGCACACGCCTCCCCCTGCTCTGCTCGATCAGATCAGCATATAGAAGAAGAGCCTTTTGGTTGAATGACGCTGTCCAGGATTTAGCCAAAGTTTCAGTGAATCAAAGGATATTGCAGTTCTTGATGTTTCTTTGGAAAATGAGGCAGGCATGCAGGTCATCCAGTTTTTTATCCAATACCTGTGCAGTGGTTAGCAGGATGCTAGTTCAGCAGGTGCCCATTTTCCTCAATTTTTCCCCGATGTTTACATTTCAAAACCTCGATCTAGATAGGTAGCAACTAGCTAGCAGAAGTTAACAGTAGGAGAATTTACAGACTGATGACTTGATTTCCTCATCCCGATGAGTAACTTGCGCCCACCTGCCACCAACATCTAAAGCTAAACGGAAAAAGCACCACCAAAACTTGCAAAATAGGAGCCTAAATTAAGCACAAATTTAGCAGAGCTGACAGAGAGGCAACTGGAAGTGTCAGCACCTACATCATTTGGCATTAACACCAACACAAACCTTCAGACACAGGTGACATCAATGCCAAACTTCAGCCTTCTGTAAGGCAAAAACTGCTCCCAAAGGGTCAGGAAATTTCTGTCGACCAACCAACTGACAGCATGAGCAATAGAGAGGCGAAGTCCCTCCCCTTCTGATGTGTCTCATGGGGCAGATAATATTTTTTATCTTACTGGAATTGTGCCATAAATGACACAGATGATGTTTGACAATTTAAAAGATCCATTTTTCATGTCAAGTATGTTGCAATTTAATGTAGGTTTGTCGTATAACTATTTAGTTTTGTGTGAAACCACCCAGTGAACTATGTCTCTCCTCTTACACAATATTAGTCAATTATACCAGCTAGGTAAACTATGTTCAAGGTACAAATGTAATGTTATCTTACCTGCTGAGTTTTATCCAGCAGCTTCTGTTTTTTTAATCAGCAAACACACAGGCATCATAGCGTAAAAAGGCATGGCATCACGCAACTTGTGTAGTTGTTCTAATTACGCATTTTCAGTCTTACACACAAACATTTTTACAAGAAACTGTGAATTTCTTGACTTGCAAAATTATCTTTTAAACTGACAAACATATGTGTGATTCACAGCACATAAAAAACAATGATTTGTCTCTCTATACAGACTACCATACATTTTTTTCCAAAATAAGGTCCCATGGTGGTCCATCAGATGGGGAAGGACTTCCCCTCTCTGTAGAGCTGCTAGTCACAGCCAAAGATATAAAGACTGTTGTACACACACATACATAACCACCCACATACACAGAGACAACCATACCAAGTTTTAATGACTGTGTGGGCAAAAAAATGTGTCCTCAGTCTGGACACATCAACCAGTCGGCCAGTTAAACCCAGCAGCCGTAATGATCTGATTGTTTTTGTTTCATGACGCAGGAGACGGACAGACTTCCTGACACAACCAGCCTACGTCTTATCAGATCCGGACACATCATTGTGAGGGGCTACAGTGCGAAATACACTTCAAGGGAAACTAAGATGAAGAAAAACATAAAAAAAGGAGATGGTGATGATGAGGAGTAGCAGAGGGAAATTACTCAATAAGCCTGTTTCTACCATTGCATCTGCACAAATGATTTCTTTGGAGTAACTAGACTGCTGTACAGATCCTTCAAAGCAGGTCTGAGCACTTCAGTCATTAATGTAAGAACTGTAATTGTCTCACTATCAAAATGCATCCTCCTCAGCTTGGGATTTGTCAGTAAAAACATACGAACCTCAACAGCAAAGTGTGTCTGACTTGGAAATATCATCATCAATAAACTTGTCAAACCAGTATCATAATAAACACACACTGTAGATAATCACAGCATAAGACAGATTCAACTTGTGATCCCAGCTGCAATGCCTGCTAAAGCACCATGTGCGTTTTTCATGACTTGATTGGTTCAGAGAGTGTAAAGTGACAAATGTGGCCATTACTGAGGATCTAATGTGGTTTCATTACATCCACTCCCCTCCCGATGTGAAACTCATTCATGGTCAGCTCTGTGGTTTGCAGTCTGTTACACACACAATTTAGTCAATTTAGAACAAGCTCTCTGGGAATACAAGCTTTCTTTCCTTCATCACAGAAACATGCCCTGGGTGTCGGTCCAGATTGTTCAAATGCTGTGACAGGAAGGCAGAAAGGGCACTTAAGCCACAAACAGTTTACTCCTGAAATGCTGTTTGTTGTGGTAAATGTGGTTTAAGGACAAGCCGGAAGCAGCAGTACAGCCTTACCTGTTGGAGAAGACTTTGCTGTAATTGTACACTTGGATCTCCAGCATCTCGTTTCCATCCAGCCTGCTGGCGATGGGCCATCGAAATAGCTGGGGAAACAGACAGAATATGACAGGTTTAGAAGGTAGTAGGGCTGCAACTAAAGGTTATAGAAATTGTTTTGATTACTGACACTAATGGCTAATGGTGCTGTAGTAATGAAGCTATATGTGCTGGGAAACCCCTAATAGATAAACAAACTGTGTGTAAAGCCTAATGGCTATGGTGTTCGAAAAGGGAAGAAGAATAAAAAAAACATAAGAAGAAGGGGAGGATGATGAAGAGGAAAAGGAGGAAGAGGAGGAAGTCAAATAACAAACCCATGAGGATCCATCCGCAGAACTTTGTGGGCCAAAAATATCATCAATCTGTGAAATATCTTTGAAATTGTGTTTCCAACCCACACAGCAAAATGTCTGAGGAGGCATCCGCATGTTTAATCTGCACCACCTGGGACTTGAACTCACAGCCTTGAGACACCAATGGTAAGTTGTTATCAAGTTATGCTACCTCACCAGTGTCGAATTTAGAGGTGACTTTACACTATGATACAGGTAGATTTCAAACTACTGTCAAAGATTCAGTTATCAAGACAAAAGTCTGAGAATTTGAAAACGTTATATAGACAACATAGAAAACATCTGGATAGTCTTTTTTACAAAGACTGATTGATCCATAGGTGAAAAAATGATGCTTAAACATGCTCTTTTTCCATTCAATTTTTGATCATCTAAAAATCTGTGTGATGAGTTTGTGTAGGAGAGTCTGAAGATGGCGTATAGCAAGTTTGCTGTATATTAAGAAAAATATGTGGGTGGAGATAGGTTTAATTAGTTTTACAGTTTTTGATAAAAACACAGCGACAGACTTCATAATTTGTAATAGGTTGGATTTTACAAAAGTGTCTTCACAACTGGGCCTATAGTTTAGTGAAAGATGTGAAGCCATTTGCCATTTGTTTTGAATTTTTGAAGTTTTGAACTTTAAACAGTTACTGTAGCGCCACCATCAGGACTACTGGCCCCAAATTCCCTTTGAGGAAGGTTAGCATGGGACTGGACCTATGTGCCAAGTTTGGTTTATTTTCTTGCATGGAAAGTTAGATTTCCTCTGCAGGACAAAGAGAAGACAACGGAGAAGGCGAAGGCGAAGGACAAGAAGAATACTAGTAAATACAAGACAGACCAGCAGAGAGCTGCCCAGCTGTGTCACAATGGCAAGGTTCTCCAATGGTGCCAGAGCTGGGGCCTGTATCACGAAGCGAGATCAACCTTTCCTGGGTTACCCAGATCTATCCTGGGTTGACTAACCCTAACAATGGCAATCAGGATAATCGGTATCACGACGCTGGATATCAACTCTGTAACTCAACCCAGGGTTGTTTTATCAAGAGCCGTGAACGCGCACACAGCGGACCAATCACAATCATGACAGAAGCACAGCGTCACTGAGCGTCACTAAACGTCACCGAGCGTCCTCACAGAGCGCCGTATGTGAGGAAAAAGAAAGTATTTCTCGTGAGGATCAGAGATTAATTCTACTAAAATATGAGGAGGAGAAAAGCAACATTACAGAAAAGGCCAACACCGTGGCAGCTGCAGGAGGAGGAAACATGCGTGGCAACGCATAACGGGATGAATAATGTTTAGTTTTAGTTTAGATTAGTTTATTTGCACATAATGTTAAAAACAGACAGTATAAAATTTACAAGATTAAAAAAAGAAAAGTGCCGGAGAGGTTAGAAGCCACTAAAAGCTTATCAAAGAAATTCTCCTGTCAAAACATCAATGAAATCACATAATAGAGAAGAGAAAAAAAAATGGGTAAGGAAAGAAGAAATAGAGGAGGAGAGAGGGAAAAATCAAGACAAAACAAGGTAGCAAATAAAATGATGTGTAGGTTAAATTACTCATCACTGGTTCAAGTAGCTACAGTACCTGTACCTGTACATCTGACACTGATCACACCCTTGAATCCCATGAAATCAATGCTGCGCAGATGAATTGCGTGTATTACAATTATCGTCTAACATCATTGCGTCTGATAAATTGGTCTTCTTTGTCATAACATTATATATGCTACAATAAAGCTTAAAGCTGACGCCACAATTAAATCATATCAACACCAAATTGATAGTCTGAACAAAATCATCCTGATATTGAGCTGTATTAAATTAACAGCTGCGCAAAAATATACCTAGTCTCCCTCTTTAAAAATCAAAAAGGAAAATCCCTCAAACACCATGAAGTGTAGACATGATAGGCTACTTTCCACATTTCCAGCAGCAAAGCTGTCAATTAGGCCCATTATCTTTAACAGGGATCATTTCCTCCAACAAAACAAAATGTTGGCACTAATTAATGGTGCTATTAAGTGTCCGCAAATAATCAGTTTCTTTCTTATGAAGGGGTGGGATGAAATTTCGACTTCTTTCCACTCCTTTTTGGACAATCTTTTCATTGTCTGTTGTTGTTGCTTTCTTTTCTTTTTTAATGTTCAAAATAAACTTTCAAATCAAAATCAATCAAATTAATTAAACTTCCCGTCAGGACTGGGCTGCATTTCTGTCAGCTGAGTCATTTTTTTTCCCGAACAGCTGATTGGCCAGTGGGTGGTGCTTTTTATAGGATCAGATTCAACCCTCAACTTACCCTGCTCCGGAGCAGGACAGCCGTTCAGAGTAAGTTACCATGGTGATCTACCCCGATAAGAACTGAACTGGCTTTGTGAGACCAAAAACCCAGGGTTAACCCTGAAGTTACCTCGCTAAGACATTAATCCTGCTCTGTGATACAGGCCCCTGCTGTCATTATGCAGGGATGTGGCCATTTGTAGCATCAACCACTAATGAATTGTTTATGCATCTGGCTCCAAACACGTACGTGAAGATGGAGTAAAACATGACTTAAATCTATATCATACCCTCAGTCTGAACTTGAGTTTCTTATTAACAGTTCCAATATGATGTTCTAAATGAAGATTTACGTCCAACTAAATGCTCAGATATTCATATGCATCGACAAACTCATAACCCACACCTTCAGGAGTGTTTACAGTCTATAAAACGAATGAAATTAGTGTGAAAATGCTTTTCCAATGCAATCAGTAGGCTTCCAAAAATCTCAATTTACTGCTCAATATGGAGTAAACTACATAGATATATAGTGAGAAGTGAATGAGTAAACGAGGGAGTCAGACAGCCTCAGACTGCTTTAAGTAAATCAGAGTCCACGAACAGAAGGCCTCATGTCAGCATACATTATGTTCCTCTGAAGTGTCCTTGAGATCCCTACATGCTGTCGTGGAGGCAATAAAACATCACAATGTTTTATTTATCACCATAAACATCTCCAGGTTCTATAGCACCGACTGCGAATATCGATTAGCTATTTAGCCATAAGGTAAAACAAGAAAAAGCAGGGGCCAAGCAAAACTGTATGGTAATGAATTCCTGAAAATGTCTTGGGTATCCTTGAGAAAAAAGTCGAGGTTGTGAGATGTGATAAAGCTTTGAAGCATAACCCTATTTTGGTATTTTCGCTTTAATTAGCTGTGAACAAGAGATTTCAGGTTGCTCTTTCATGTAGCTCAGACAGGAAAAGGAAAAAAACTTTGTTTTAAATCTTTCTCACCGCAATTCTCCTCAGTGATGTCTTTACTAATTGGCTTTGTCAGGCTGATCAGACACTCACTATGGTGATTTCATTGTATTTTCACTCCAGTAGGCACACAGTACATCGCTCTTGAAGTAACGTATGAATTACATGAGCCCTGAGTCCGTTTATTAGCAGAGTTAGTTTGTCAGCAGAACAGTCAAAGAGGGAGATGAGCTGTAATCACTTCACTTAAATCAAGTACAGTCACAGTTATTAAATAATTTATTAAAAAGTACTTCATTAAGGATGAAACACACTACTTAAAAGGTAATAGGAAAGGCCATAAAACAAGGTAATAGAGTCATTAATAGATATTAGATGACATAGGTTTAGACAGCCTGAAGCCATCACACAGGTTCTTCCAAAGTAAAGTGGATCCTGTGGGAATAAACGGTCTGTGATATATATCTCGGTACCTGTCAAACCCATCCAAGCCTCGACAGTGATGTGTAAAACCTTCAAATGAATTGTAAATCTAATCAAGCCAAACTGTTCTTGTACATTCTTGTAACTGTATTGTCTAATAATGGCAGTGGTGACTTTGATGGAATCATCAGTAGATATTTATTGTATAGTAGATTTTAAAAACAGTACAAATCAGATATGCGTATATGTATGAAAAAAATAAATAAATAAATTACAATGGAAAACGCTTAAAGTGATCATGTTTGTTTGGGTCAAATTGATCAGTACAAGCAGACGACAATTGTAACTTTTTTTCTTTTTTTATTTCTTACGCAAATTGATGTGTATATTTAGTGTCGCTGCTTTATCCCATTGGCTATGTTTTTGAGAGAAAATGACTTTCTCCCTGTCATGATTTAAATGTGCACTCAGCACCAGCCTCAGGTAACCAGCTGGAAGCTGAGAGGTTAAGGCAAGACAAAGTATGATGGGACTGAAGTAAAAAAAAAAAATAAAATAAAAAAAAATAGAATCAGTAGTATTTTTCTTTCCCCCATAACCATGATCACTAAGCTGTTAAGAATATACAAAAGTTTCTTACAGTTGTACAGTTGAGCTGTTTTTTTAATCATTGAACAAAAAAAATTTAAATAATATACATAATGCAGGGTTTCTCACACATCCATTTATTTGTGTCAGCCCGCAACCATAACAACATCTGCTGCAATGTATTGATTTTGTATTTTTGGAACTGGACAAAAAAAAAAAAGTCATGAAGAGTCCACCTGCAATGTGTTCAATTTAGAGAGGGGAGACAGTGATTCAAAGGGACACAACAGGAAGTTATTCCTCTCCTTGCTACTGTCACATATAGATTAAAATCTAATACTATAGGATACTAATAATATATTATCTGTGTTGCATTGTTTCTGTTTTGTTGGGACTTATTGAAATTGTTGTTGTTGCATCCGTGTGATTATTCATGGATCAAAATAAAAAGTACTTTCAGTTTTTCTGGAAATATTTCACAGATGTTTCTAGCATCCCTTTTTAACTTCTAATCAAACCTCAAATTAGCACGGAAATATCCCCAGAACTCCCTTCAGGTCTGTTGCTACTGGCTTTACATTGACAGAGCATTATTCATTCACCATGAATCACTTTAATTAATATGGATATTTTAAAAGGAGTGCCTTTAGAATATTATTTAAATATAGAAATATCAAGTGGGTAATGTCTATGACAAAAGTACATTATGATTGGTGTGCTAAAAGCATCTAAGCAATTCTGATTCACCAGTCCCATTACAGGCATTAACATGCACAGCAGTAAAGTCTGCCATAAAGCTGTGATGTATTACTCTGCCCTTCTGTGTTGATTACTATGACAAGGTAGCAAAATTAATTAAAGAACAAAAACATTAATCCGCAAGTTTAGAAACATGATGACTAAATGTGTTGACTGACGTTCAGTAAATCACCTCTGTGCCTTCTCCTCTGTACTATAATATCTTGGGAAACAGGGCAGAGGGGGTTTCACAGGTGATTTAAAACTCATTCACCCCCTGCTGATGTTGGCCTCTCACTCATGAAAACACTGCGGGCTGTCAGGCAAGCGATCCATCAGGATTGTCCCATTACCAAATCCTGGGGTTCCCACCTGCTACTGGTAGACCTGCCTTCAAAGATCTATGGATGTGTGTGTGGGTTTGAGTCTGTGCACTGCATTAATGCCACTCTAAGTGCGATCCTCTTTTCTTTATACAGATGCATACATGTAGAATAACACATGTGTTGGTCAATGGCAACCCTACAATAGTATGTGCACTGCATTAAACTATCACTCTGCATTCTGCCCTGAGGCCCTGCAGTCTGTGCTCTCTCTTCCCGGACTTCAGCCAGGCATGACCAGTACTGCTGCCTCTTTCTTAGCTGCGTTTCACTGGCAACAATCAGCCTGCAGACACCCTCAGAGTGATGGTCGTTGGCTGAGATTATGGCTAACGGAGTCGTGCCACATCTCATTTACAACTAAATCTCCTCCAGTGTGTTTGCACAGCCGAGAGAAAGGGGGAAGAGAAAAGGAGCCCCAGCATGGTGTTAATGTTGCACGGATGACAGCGCACACTGGTAATGGAGGGAACGATGTCTAATATACACATACCGGAGCACACTGTAGCTAAAATGACACATACACACAACTGCAAACCTGATTATGTTTTCTTCATCCAACACTGGGGACTCTAGGCAGCCACATTAATTTCTCCAGAGGAGGATAACCACTCATTTTAATCTGTGACTGCACAGACAATACACATGCACATGTGTTGGTGCAGGTTCTCATTCCACCTTTTCTCTTTTCTACACATACAAACACAGATGTACCAACCAAGCTTCCACTCACAGCCATGTCATCTCCATTATGCCTGTCTTCATTCACTGCTGTCCAAGACTACTTATCTCCAGAGTCCACATTCTCCACACACGCATGCATGAATCCTCAACATGAAGGAGTAAGCTGTTTATGCTGCCTAATGCCTTCACAGCCACCATGACGAGCAGAAGTGCTTACAGTGGTTTGAATACCCACACATGGCCGATGAATAAAATGAGAGCAGAGAATTTATTAAGCGAGAAAGTGGAAAGAGTTAAGTGTGTTTCGGCTGTGAACAAGTTTTTAACAATCGAATGGAATTTGGCTACAGGGTAACAAAAATCAAAACACAATACTCTTGCAGTATTGACTCCTGCATTTTTGAAAAAGGTGCAATTTTTCTCAGAAGAAAGCAATTTCAGATAGTGCTATGCAACATTAAGCTCCAAAATATTCACATTTGTCAAGCTAAGCAGTTCGCCAATAAACTTATTTTTCTTACTTTCTAAAAAAAAAAAAAGGAGGTATTTAAAAGCAAAGTTTAAAAATTTAAAGGCTCATACTCCTACTTTTCATCTCTATTTTCCCCAGGTAGAGACACACACTCACCCCAAATGTCCTTTACCCGGATGTATTCATTTATTTAACAGCCACAATAGACATGAATAAATGAAATGATGATGTGATGTCGTGATTCAGCCCAATGTTTAATTTTAATCTGCCATCCCTGAGCAACATTGCCATGTTACATCCGCCTGCTGGATGGATGCACGCACTTGAATAAAACACACCAGATGAAATTATGGACAGTCATTAGGTTTGATTCAGCATTGCCATGGTTACCCCGATAAAACCTTAATGGGATAGCTGTATTTCCTGTCAGCTGAGACAATTCCTGTTCTTAACAGGCTGTAAGGCTGCTGGTGACAAATAACTTTTTTTAGGTGGACCAATAAAGATCCCAGAGATGTTGGACGATTTTAAGAGCGTGCTGTGACCTTTAGGCTACAGATTAAAGTGATATTAAAATATATATTAAACTGGTACAAATATGATGAAGTCAATCATTTCTGCAGTCGAGTATTAACGCCCAGACACACCAAATCGACATCAAAGAACTAATGACAACAAGGGCCAACAGTAGCGTCACCTCAAGTCGCTTATGACTCAGCCAAAAACTTGGACTTGAATACACATTTTCACTCACAAAATGATTGTTTGTTTATCAGTTACTCACCCTGTATTATGCTTAATTCATGAAGTAAACTTTGTTTTTCTCACATGCCTCCACGGTGAACGAAGAGCCCAAAACGCATGCATTTGAACTCTACTTGTGCATTCCACTGAGAAGAAATAAAACGCGGTCACTTGTCCAGACACTACTCATATGCGGAAGTGTTTTAAATAGAAAGGTTTTAGCGAAAACGCACGTTTTTGTGAAGCACTGAGCACATAGATTGGATTATACTGCACAAGCTGTGTGAGAGTTTGTAAACTGTTGGGCTGCCACTAGAAAGCTGAAGTTCCGATTCATTGTTAGCGTAGTCAGCATGCATTAGCTCAGAGGGCCGACTGGGCTTGTTAATTTATTACATGAACATCGCTGTCACCCTGAACATCACACTGAACCCTGTTCAAATTCTCAACCTCTATATGAAAAAAAAAAGAAACTTAAAGTCAAATGTTCGTAGCCCAGTTCAACTGACATAATTCTGAGTCGGGTACAACCCTAGTAAACTTATATTTTGATACGGTTTTGCTATTGTTAAACACACCCCCCTTTTGAATTTCTTTTTCAGTTTTTGGATTCTTCGTCCACAGTGGAGTTGTGAGAAAATCCAAATTTTCTTCAAGAATTAAACATAACACAGGGTGAGTAACTGATAAACAAATGACAATTTTGTGTGTGGAGTATTCCTCTAAGACCATCATTCATGTATCCTCTTCGCTCTTTGTGAATCCTCTGCAATCCTCTCTTGATGTAACTGAACATTATTCATACAGTATGTAAAACACTTTTCAATTAGCAAATGGAAACTTTCTTTAAACTCAAAAACTCATTAATGCAACAGCAAACATATGTGTTTGTGTGTGTGTGTGTGTGTGTGTGTGTGCACTTTTAATCAGTGACATATTTTCATAAGCACATGAGAAAATGCTGTATATTACAGCTTTGAGGACTGCTTTTGTTTGCCTGCTAACCACACCAGCTCCTAGACTTAGAGTCCCCTGCTTTTGTTAACACACTGAGCCAGTACATTTCCCCAGGTGGATTTTGGTCTGACTGCAGCTTTATGGTGGGAAACACTGTGCTTCTATAATTATCATTAGTAAAAATCGGAGCAGAGGTCTAATCAGCCTGCAAAATAAATGAAAACACCGGTGAGGGTGTGCAAAGCTTTAAATAAAAATCACAAATCTGATTTCTACCGTGTTCTTGTTTTGGTTTGTAAAGATTTGAAGCTGTCAAGTAGTCACTGTGCCTCGAACACTGACTGACGTAAAACTGCTGCAATGCGCCTACTCTAACATTCAGTCTGACTCACTTTATCAAAATGTATCAGACATTATATGGATAAAGAATAGTGCAATTGTAATCTGAAAAGCAATCACCACTGCACTAATATAAAAACAACACCACTGGTCTTATTTTAGATTCTCCTCTCTACTCTATTTTTTGAGCCTGTCTGAAGAACACATATTAATATCCCCAGCTACCCCCTCTAACCCTCTGCACTGTACACAGCCTAATTGACGAAGTGAGGCCGCTCATTAAAAGTGACAGGTATGATCTCACTAACCGGAGGCCTTGAGGCCACAGTGGCCAATCAGAGGGGCTAAATACTCAACTGAAGAGCTGCTATTACTGCTGTGATCCCACTCTGGAGCATTGTGGCGAGCAGATATATGACCGGGCCGTCCTCAGTTCCCCCTGCTCACCATCCTTTGATATCTCATGACTGTTGCCATGGACACAAAGGATGAAAACACTTTCATGATTAATTATGAACAATATGCTCTATCTTTCATATTCACTTACAACAAGGGTTGGGGGAAGTGTTAGATGTTACAGTGAGAGCATTCTTTATGCAGGATGTAGTCTTTTATGTTGAGTTTACAGCCTTGTTGTGATCATATGATGATTCAGTCCTCTGCCCTTGGATTCTGCAGGCTTACATGCATTCTTACTGGATAAAAGAGATGAGGCCAGACTGCTGAAATAGGCAGTATACACCATCCTCTCATTACAGCAGGCTTTACCAGCCAGCTCCATATAGGCTGTTTAATATTTAGGATGGTGAGAAGGAGTTTTCTCTGTATTCTGGGGATTTGCTGTAATGTATGTACAAGAAGGGCTGCCCCCTAGTAGTCAATCAAACATTAGTCGACCATAAAGGTCATTAGTCGGCAAGTTTTCATTGGTGGCTTAGTCATAGAAAAATAAATAAATTAAAAAGAAAAACTCTATCAGGAGCTGCACATTGTCGAAATAAATCAAAACCTATATGACCAGAACATGTGAGTCATGTTACAAACCAATCACAGCTGACAGGTACCAGGTACCCAGAGCTTCATATCTGTCCCACGGACGATAGGCCTACACACTTATAAACAGCGCCTGGAAGAAGATCAGCTCTGCACTCAGGATTTCAGGTAAATAGGCTATACAATGCTTCTTAAGTTTGCTTAGCAACCTCAGACACAACTTGCTGGTGCGCTCTTGAAAGCTGGCACAAAAAAGGCACAACAGTAGCACCCAGCGCCCGACCTCCCGTTTTCCAGGCAGGTAAAGACGTTGCATGTGTACAGCCCCAAATTTTACAGGGTTGGTATCTGCGGTTATTACACAGGCTAGTGTATAGCATGTCGGGCAGGAAATCCAAAGTGTGGGATCATTTTGAGGAGGTGAAGGACAAACCCAAGGTGATATGTAAACTCATCTTCATTCGTCGACTACAAACATGACGTATCATCTGAAACATGGAAGTAGCTACATGCCCATTAGCATGCCTATACTATTCTTTCTCAGACCTTGAACTCAATCCATTGTGCTGCCCCACCAAAAATATATAAACTAATGATCACATTAATATTGTAAACAGGTGGGCGACTAGTCCACTAATGGCTCTAAATGATGACTATTGGTGGACTAGGAAAATTCTTAGTCGGAGGCAGCCCTAGATACAAGAGGGTCCACCAGTGCAACAGTAGCTTCACTTCACCTACATACAGTAACCTTATATTTATATTTAATTTTACATCAAGTACATAACATCACTTGGTTCTAAATCATTAGATATCGTACGAGGAGTTGTATGTGCGTTTTCGTAAGATATTATTGGAACCGCTGTATGAGGATAAGTTGCTATAGTTATACTTACACAGCTATAGTTACTAGTTTGTTTCCAGGTTCAAATTTTACAAACATACAATCAGTTCAAAAACTAGGATGCACTATTATAGATTAAACTACCCAGCAATATACAGTAGTTAAAATGAACTCGAACTCAACCCAGCTACAACTTTAAAATTCTATTCTTTGTGGTCGTTTTTTCATCTCTGTAGTCTTTTTAGTCCCTTCATAAAGAATTCATATCTATCAGTCACTTGAGAATAAAAGACTCTTAAAACATAACTTTATGCATCGGGGTGGTCCAACTCTGGAGGTCGTATTTCAGCTGATACAGTACTTTGCTGACCACTTCTACAAAGAAGAGGAGCAGCCGTTGCCTCTGGACTTTAGACGCAAGCTGGAATATTGTTGGGGCCTAACGTAGTTTATGGACTTCACCAGTTTTCAAAATTCAGGGTTGCTCCAGGGAGGTGCTTTCCCATTCTTCTGAGCTCCTGAGTATACTGAATAAATGATGATCAGAGCATAGAATATTTTCTTTGCCCACTTACAGTTGTTTGCTGAAATCTGAGCAACCAACATTGGCACTGGAGAATAAACAGTTGGCACATTTACTGTATAGAAATCAATGTTATGACTCATTGATTTCAGTGAGGTTTACACATTAGTGTTGTGGTTTCAGAATGGCAAAACAGCAGACAAGTGTTGGGGTGTTTTTTTTATATTGAATCATTTCCACTTTTACTTGAGTGAAGGATCTGAGTACTGCAACACATACAGTACAGGCCAAAAGTTTGGACACACCTTCTCATTCAATGCGTTTTCTTTATTTTCATGACTATTTACATTGTAGATTCTCACTGAAGGCATCAAAACTATGAATGAACACATGTGGAGTTATGTACTTAACAAAAAAAGGTGAAATAACTGAAAACATGTTTTATATTCTAGTTTCTTCAAAATAGCCACCCTTTGCTCTGATTACTGCTTTGCACACTCTTGGCATTCTCTCCATGAGCTTCAAGAGGTAGTCACCTGAAATGGTTTTCCAACAGTCTTGAAGGAGTTCCCAGAGGTGTTTAGCACTTGTTGGCCCCTTTGCCTTCACTCTGCGGTCCAGCTCACCCCAAACCATCTCGATTGGGTTCAGGTCCGGTGACTGTGGAGGCCAGGTCATCTGCCGCAGCACTCCATCACACTCTCCTTCTTGGTCAAATAGCCCTTACACAGCCTGGAGGTGTGTTTGGGGTCATTGTCCTGTTGAAAAATAAATGATCGTCCAACTAAACGCAAACCGGATGGGATGGCATGTCGCTGCAGGATGCTGTGGTAGCCATGCTGGTTCAGTGTGCCTTCAATTTTGAATAAATCCCCAACAGTGTCACCAGCAAAACACCCCCACACCATCACACCTCCTCCTCCATGCTTGACAGTGGGAACCAGGCATGTGGAATCCATCCGTTCACCTTTTCTGCGTCTCACAAAGACACGGCGGTTGGAACCAAAGATCTCAAATTTGGACTCATCAGACCAAAGCACAGATTTCCACTGGTCTAATGTCCATTCCTTGTGTTTCTTGGCCCAAACAAATCTCTTCTGCTTGTTGCCTCTCCTTAGCAGTGGTTTCCGAGCAGCTATTTGACCATGAAGGCCTGATTGGTGCAGTCTCCTCTTAACAGTTGTTCTAGAGATGGGTCTGCTGCTAGAACTCTGTGTGGCATTCATCTGGTCTCTGATCTGAGCTGCTGTTAACTTGCGATTTCTGAGGCTGGTGACTCGGATGAACTTATCCTCAGAAGCAGAGGTGACTCTTGGTCTTCCTTTCCTGGGTCGGTCCTCATGTGTGCCAGTTTCGTTGTAGCGCTTGATGGTTTTTGCGACTCCACTTGGGGACACATTTAAAGTTTTTGCAATTTTCCGGACTGACTGACCTTCATTTCTTAAAGTAATGATGGCCACTCGTTTTTCTTTAATTAGCTGATTGGTTCTTGCCATAATATGAATTTTAACAGTTGTCCAATAGGGCTGTCGGCTGTGTATTAACCTGACTTCTGCACAACACAACTGATGGTCCCAACCCCATTGATAAAGCAAGAAATTCCACTAATTAACCCTGATAAGGCACACCTGTGAAGTGGAAACCATTTCAGGTGACTACTTCTTGAAGCTCATGGAGAGAATGCCAAGAATGTGCAAAGCAGTAATCAGAGCAAAGGGTGGCTATTTTGAAGAAACTAGAATATAAAACATGTTTTCAGTTATTTCACCTTTTTTTGTTAAGTACATAACTCCACATGTGTTCATTCATAGTTTTGATGCCTTCAGTGAGAATCTACCATGTAAATAGTCATGAAAATAAAGAAAACGCATTGAATGAGAAGGTGTGTCCAAACTTTTGGCCTGTACTGTATACCGGATGTGTTATCTGTTTGACAGACTAGATGAAACAGAATCTCTGATAAGCTGGTTCTGCTGAGAAACTCGATCTTGTCCAATTCACTGATACGCCCACTTTATCCAACCCACCACCGCCACCCCTACCCAGTCTCAATTTACTTTTTCCAATTGGACTGTCCGCCCCTGTTTTCATTTCCATCACCGCTCTGTTTCTCGGGTGTCAGTTTATCTGCATGCTCCAGTGTTTCTGAATTCATCTCAATCTCATTTACACTATGTGTCAAATAAAACGCCACGGGTGCCGACATATTGACATCAATCCAGTCAGAATTTTTCCTCATCCAGAATGTGTATTTTGAACATTTGTAGCAGCTGCAAGCCCTGACTGTTGGTTGTTTGCCATTTTATTAATCTTCACTATGCAAGACTAACCATTTATAACAGCAGCCTTTCACAATGTTTGGACATGTTCCACTCCAAACTATGACATAAAGTTTAATCCATAAAAAAAGTGAGTGTTACTTTTATATAAGAGCAGGGCCAGTTACACCACATGATAGCCATCTCAATTTCGAATTAAGCTCTTCCTCCTGTTGTGAAATAGAGAAGCAGTGTGGATAGGTACAAGACTTTTCATCGAGTTAATCCAATGAAATCTCATTTTGTTTCAGGCTGGACTAAAACTGCAATTAGCTCGTCGGTTTCTGCTGGGGAAGACCAGATGGTGCACAGATAAAGAACAACACATTTGTCAAGTAAGCCGCTTCACAACTTCTTGAAAAGAGACGGTGGTGTGCTGGGAGATAGCACTCACCCCTCATTTAAAAACTTTTCTGCTGAGATGGATTTTTCTCTCCTTTTTCTTTTTCAAATATAGAAGATCTACCTCCTGTTCATCTGGTGCCTATTTATCCAAGTTTGTTTTGTTAGAAACTGCAGAACAATAGCCCAAACTGGGAGTGAATATGTTGTAATTATTAATTAAACAGCATGTATTTATGGGGAACAGAAAAAAAAACTGTGAACAAGGGTGATAATTATTGTTGGAGCTGAGCTGCCCCAACACAAAGCTTCGAACAAACGTACATCCAAACTGTTGGCAGTAATATAGCAGCACCCTCGTATCATATTTATACAGTACAGTACCCCCAAAACGCTAACAGCTATGCATTCCTCAACTGTTTCTCACCAGAATACAACCATTACTGTATATGAGGGGTGTAAAGACACAAGGATCTGGAGCTATATCAATTCAATGATCAACAATCCAATATTATCAACGCAAAGTGAAAACATCAATACCAATCATCATCTTTAATATACGCCGTATGTGTCACCATTCCCACCTCCTTCCCAAACATTCAAACGCTGCTAACATCCTAACACCAGGTAGATAATTTAAGCGACTAAAAGAAAGACAATGACGATGTCTACTGATATTGTCATATCAATCACAGGCCCCTGAATTGCACTGAAATTAATGTGGCAGACTTTTTGATGCTGTATCAGCAATTTTCAGATTGTTTTCCAAAATATCAGTATAATATTGTATTGCGATTAAACTATTAATTTACACCCACAAAACACAAAACCTTTGACTTCATCCCAGCTGGTTACTGAACAGGAATTCTCAAAAACCTTAACTTGAGTGCTGTACTTAAGTACAGTTTTTTAATATCTGTACTTCACTTGAGTTTGTTTTTTTGGAAACTTATTATTTTGACTCCACTACATTTTAAAGACAAATATTGTACGTTTGACTCCACTACATTTCTATGAAGGCTCTCATTACACTTTAGATTTGCTTTGAAGACAGTGGAGGGGATTTCTTTTTCTTTTCTAAAATGCTAAAGTCCATAAATTGCAATCATGCAGTTCTGCTGGTGGTTTGTTTGTCGAAGTGGGTTGTTTTTGTGTCATTAGATTCTGTAAATGTACTGTGACAATACACAACAATACATTGAGATAAAAAAGATCTTTGAATATTTGGGTTGTTTTAAAAGCAAGTACTTCAGTGCTTTAACTGCAGTAATAATTTGACTCAGCAACTTTCACTAGTATTGGAGTAATAATATTTGACCAGAAGTATTTATACTTTGACTCAAGTAATAGAGTTGTGTATTTTGTCCACCACCGCTCAAGACAGAAATCCACACAGATATAGGTGGGAGATTAAAAGGTGTTGTTTTTTTAGTGACACTAGCAGTATGGCTCTAAGAATGACAATGTTGATCTGTTAGTTCATCCACCACTTTGGTCCACACTGCAAAATGAGAACAACTATTGGACTGTCATTTGGATGAATCTTAAATAAGTATTTCACTGCTATGCTGCTATGTAGTAAAAAGATACAAATACTTTTGAAATTGGTGCTATATGACCAGAGAAAACAGAGAAAAGGCACTTGGATCAGATTTCAGAGTTCGGAGTGAGTTCGGAGTGAGTTCGGAGTTCGCAGTGAGTCTGTCACTTGATCTGCTTCTATACTCTTTGTGTCCTCAGTGGTGGTATGGGTGGCGGTAATACCAAAGAGCAGAAGTACAGCCTGTAGTTTCAGCAACAGCCAGCAAAACTCTGCCAAACGTGTCGAATGACAAGTGTACCGCATTGACTTTTCCTTACAGCAACACCATCAAGTCACATTTTCAATTCAACCAAGACTTTGGTTTGTGATTAAATACCTATAAACTAATGGGTTTTGGTGATAATTAGCAGGTGTTAGCATTCTAACACATTAAACCAAGGTGCGGAACATGGTAAACATTATAGCTGCTAAACTTCAGCATGTTAGCATTGTCATTGTGAGCATGTTAGCATGCTGATTTTAGCATTAGTTCAAAGCACCACTGAAACCAAGGACAGCCTCACAGAGCTGCTAAAGTGGCTGTAGACTCTTGTTTCTGTTACACACTGGGCTGTGTTTCGGATGTACAACAAACACAAACTCTCTTAACAGGAAATACATTGATTAACTTTTAAATTTGTGTGATCCTTTTAAGTGGACTACTTTACTTTGTCTACTTGATTCTTGTACCAGTGTTTGGCACTGTGTCACTCTTGAGAGAGACTCATTAAGGCAGAGTAGTCACAAACTGATGCACATGGGTACACAAAGAAACAGCAACAGAGAAATGGGAGCGTACAAAGGGCTCACACAACAAAGTATAAATACAGAATTCCCTACAGAAAGGATGTTTTCTTTACATCTCTGTGTCTACAACACTAATGTGAAAACCAGCTGAAAAACAAAGACTCAATCAATCAGTTCCTATACAGTAAGTATGTCAGCTGAAGATTCTACTGTGCTAATTTTGGATGCTCAAATTTCAGCTTTCAGCCTCTCTCCAACTCTAAGCGGGCAAGGAAAATATTCTGCTCAGATCATCATTTATTCAGTAAACTCAGAGATGGGAAAGCACCTCCCTGGAGCAACCCTGAATTTTAAAAACTGGTGAAGTTCATAAACTATTTTTAGCACCCGCAATATTCCAGCTTGTGTCTACAATCCAAAGGCATCTGCTGTTCCTCTTCTTACTTTTAGTCAAGTGGTCAGGAAAGTACTGTATCAGCTGAAATATGACCTCCAGAGGTGGATCACCCTAATGCATGAGGTTATGTTTTAAAGAGTCTTTTATTCTCAGGTGACTCTCTGGATATGAATCCTGTCGTACTGGGTATGATGAATATTAGTTTAAAAACCTCACCCTGATAGTGGTATGTTCTCAAGTAACAGATATGCCTTCCTTGAACCCACTAACTTCCCAAACCTGATTACAGAGGCATTCAGGAAGTTTTATGGAAGTGACCTCACTGTGGTCTCTTCCTACTCTCTTTGGTTAGCCGCAGCACGCCCTTGAGTTCAGAGCCCTGATCAAGCTAATGAGGCTTTTAGTGGTGAGGTACTGCAAGAGCATTAACAGTGACACAAGGACAAGTAAAACAGCAACCCTGTCCCCTAGAAATTCTTGTTATAAATTACTTGTGTCTTCTGCAAATTAGGTTTTGTCGGTACATTAGCAATGTTTGTTGGCAAGAAAATAAGTTTTTGTATTGTGTGCAAGTCATATAGAGGGCGTTTGGGAAGGGTGGTTGGTGTATAGACCACAGGATTTAGATGCTTTGGCCCAGGGTTCATATCCTGAGTCCCTTCTGTGGTTAGTTTCAGGCAACAAAAGTACTTCATTGGGGGGCCATGGTGTTTAACCCTTAAGCCCAAAACAGACCAAAGATTCGGGATGAGACAAAACCGTTTTCGGACGTTGCAGAGAAAAGTTCCAGTGGTGTGAAATGGCTGGTCTCAGCTCATCTCAAGCTGGCTTCAACCTTCAACGCAGTTGGTCAATTCGCCGGCAGCTGATTTCAGGATGTAAAGCACATCACCTGTTTCAACAGCCAATCATCCCTGCCAACCCTCTGTTTCCGTCCTGACGGCGTGCTGGTGTCAGACGGTGGGCTGCTACTGCTGCTTGGTGTATGTGCTTATATTTATGCAGCTATAGCCAGTATCTCACTATCACTATCCTCATTCATATTTTGAGAAGTTCCGATTTATATTCAGCCACAAAATAAGCCTGAAAAGCTGGAAATCAGAACAAAAGTACAGAGAGTTGTTGCATGGAGATGACATACCGTCTCATCTAGTTGCATTGGTGTGAACTGCCAGGTTGTTAGAGTGTTGCCTAACAGCGGATAGCAAGTAGATGCCTGTTTCAACTCGTCTTGGTATAAATCTTTGGTCTGAACTGGGCTTTAAACAAGAGCTGTGAGTGCTTTAACATAACATAACAACGTTGAATCAATGCTTTGGATGCTACAAGCAAATACTGTCTTGCTAGGGATGTTCCTAACTA
This sequence comes from Epinephelus lanceolatus, assembly GCF_041903045.1. Classification (NCBI taxonomy): domain Eukaryota; kingdom Metazoa; phylum Chordata; class Actinopteri; order Perciformes; family Serranidae; genus Epinephelus; species Epinephelus lanceolatus. The sequence goes on from NC_135746.1 coordinate 19,811,244, forward strand.
ACTAACTAGTGGACTAGTCAAAATTGAGCATTATTTAATCTTTAAAGTTTACTGGGAGAGGAGCAAAGAGAATTGGGCGTTGGTAAGATGGAAGCAAGTTTACCACAGTTCATTTACACATACCACCAACACTGTTATGATACAAAGCTGGTTAAAAATCAGCAAAGTATGCCTCTAACAAATAACATTTATTTCCTGAGTATTTAAAGTTCCAACTCATCTCCACTCAAGAACAAACACACTCACACAGTAATTCTTTCATGCATGAGCGTGTACGCAAACTGACACACACAGGCTTCTCATGATATCCTATGTGCCCAAAAGCATCTCTCTCGTTCAGCCTTATAAGAGGACATCCTGCTGGCAAAGGTGAGTGCATGTGTTAAAAAGTTCAACCGATTAAATTCTGATACCGACTACATCTGATCTGATCCCTAATTGCAGGAGCGAATATTTTAGGCAGTGAATAAGATCGTCAGTTAACATTTTGTTGACACATTCAATGAACATTTTCTAACTTGGCAGTCTGGGGAGTAGGCGGTAGTCCTCCCAGGAGTACTTCTGCATATGTTACAAGGTTATATAAAGCCTCTTGTGGCTCCACAGGGAGCTGTGTGAAGTATGATAAATTGCTTTAAGTGATGTCAGGTGGGACCGAAGACTTCAAGGTTTGAAAATGGGAAAAAAAAGTATCTGGGGCTGTGTTTACCTGACTTTTGTAAGCTGCTCCTCATCACTTCTTGGGGCTAGCACCCACACTCAAATCTGCACTGTTGGCAATAAAGTTGCACTGTGGGTAATGTAGGTTTTGACACAGAAGAACAAGGATTAAAAAAAAAAAAAACAGACGGTATATCTGGTTGTGCTGCATTGATTTTTTTAAGCTGTCCATTGTGACCTCAACAGTGTGGTGCAATGCTAAATTGATGCAGTATTCATTTAGCAATATTTCCTCCTTATGGCAATAAATAACAGAATTGACATTGAATGGCACATTAGTGGTATAGCAATGCAATTTGTATCAGACAGAGCTGTAAACGGTGAGTACACAATGGCCTAAAAAAGCTGTGAAAAAGTCATGGGATTCAGAATTTAGCATAGCATAATCACAAGACTCTCATTAAAAAGTCAGACTGTACACTTAGTGCAGTGCCGAGAGATGTAGCAGCTGGAGGCTAATGGAGAAGGAATATTCCTGCGCTCATTATGTTTGCATAATAATTCCCCTTTCCTTGTCTGCATAGTTCAAATATCTTGACATCTTGTTTGTAAACTAAACAAACCCACATTCTTAGTCCAATTCAGTCCAATATGAACACACACATGTACTGAAGCTATATCCACTAGTCCAAACTGAATGAACCCTGTGGTCACATATAGTGCTTGCAGGGCTTTCTGTTCTTTGCTCCAGTTATGTCTAACTAGTGAGGGGGAAGCCCTGGTGTACTGCAGCTAAAAGCCGCGTCCCACCATGGAATGAATAATGAATAGAGATTCCCCATCCAGTCTATCCGCATACTAGTTCAAAGGCGCTCTGCTAGTCCATGCATGAAGCAACAAGACACACAACTCTATGCTAATGGCCCTCAACTCCAGGGGCTGGACTGAGCTTACTGAGCCATGCAAATGTTCCAGTGCTGAGGATGAAGATGTCAGATGAGGAACTGAGTTTGTGGGGTGGGGGTGGCTAGAAAAACACTACATGTACTCTTGGGCACCAGCCGCATGTAACACAAGCGGGCATACATATACACACACAGACTCAGGAACTACTGGCAGCACAAGTCGTCCCAAGGGAAGCTTGGACGTTTTTATTGATGCTGAGTGATGCTAATGACCTCCCGAGCACTACAGGACCGCGACGAGAGCATCGGGTGAGGCTGTCACAAGAGATCACATATCAGTGGCAGCTACTCCGTTCTGTACCAGTTACTGTAGTCAAGCTTCAGGAATAATATAATGCACCATTATACTGTATATATTTCTGACACATCTCTCCCTTTTTTCTACTTTTCTCTCATGTTTCACCCATGACGCCACAAAAACATTATTTCCGCAGGGATTATGAATGTGTGTGTGCTGCTGTGCAAGTTACCAAACGCGCCCAGTCATTTAGCCATTTTCCTGATTAGACTGAAAACAAAAGCCCTAGTTATCAGCAAAGGAAGCAGTCCTCTGCCTGTGAGCCCATCAAAGGAAAAATGTTTTTCTCTGTAAAAGCAAGCAGCTCAGAGAGAGCGGGGAGAAAACTCCCCGAGGAAGGTACTGTATGTGTTTGAGGCCCTCTTTCTTTTGTTTTTCTTATTTCATTCCCTGACTTTATCCCCTACCTCTGGTCTGTCTCTTTCGCTTTCACTCTGTGAGGAATTCCTCCAGCACTTCTGTCTTGATCCCTCAACCCTCATCGCTATCTTATATCCCCCCTCTGCTCCCTTATTTGACTCTTTGCATTTAAATCATCATAATGCTGGTCTCTCATATCCCCTCTCCACCAACATGGAGCAGCTTCTGTTTAGGGTCACGCACTTAATTTTGTAATGCTCAGACCACTTTGACCAAAAATAAATTGGTTCAGAACCTAGAAAAGGTTTGTTTCCAGCTGGAGCCAAAAAGTAGAGGCTTTCCTTGACCTGAAGCTCAAACCATGACGACATCAGTGGGTGTAGCAGTGTTTCTGAAAAAGAGAGTTTGTGTATACAAAGGGGTACTCTGGAGTACTGCAGGGGGGATCAGTCATGCAGAATTACTAAAATGATTTCATCACTAATCTAATCTATAAGTGCAGCTTATCAAAAAGGCACAGTTCATGCAACAACAATGCCGCCTTAGGGTTTTTGCATAATGACAAAAAACTGGTTTGCCATGAGTCTTGTGATGGATTCTCACTTGAAATGTGACATTGCAGTCTTTGTCAGTTGTGAGATTGTTGTTCAGTAAATCAGACAGTGATGACACAGTGCTGTATTGTTCCTCTTAATGTGGGTATTTTCTTTTCTACCAAAAATGTTTTGTACTCATCAGAGGGTACTTGCCTGTAAAATATGCCAAAGAGGGTACATTAAAAAGATTGGGAACTTAATGAACTGATAGCTGGTCCATGGTTGTATTTTGGATAAAAACAAGTATCTGTAATGACAGAACAAAAGCTTGCAGGTTAATGATATGTTCTGTCATCCTGCTACTACTGTTTATTTCCCTTGATCATTGTGCAACACCCTTCACTGATGACACATCCTTGATTACACTCAATGAAACTGGCAACAACGCAGGTTTGTTCACTAGACAGCACCAAGGTTCCAAGAATCCCGAACAGAACCAGTTCAAGAAACATACGATATTTGGTGGAAATGAGTTATCAGTGTATCAGAAGCCTGCAGGAATCCTACTGGGAACATTCCCCAGAATCCCACAACTGCCATAAAAGAGAGAGACTAACCAGCACCAGAGGAACTGCAGTGAAATCCTTGAGGTCCTGAAAGGTTTTTTCCGGGTCTGTGTTCACTGCCATTAAACTTTCTTTTTCGAGTTAAAAGAACTTCCAGTTCTGGCAGAGGAGCTATTCGGGGGACCAGCTCTACCTCTCCACAGCAGCGGAGTGTCTAGTTTAATTACAACAGAGCAAGTACAGAGCAAGTGTTCAATGTCATGCATGGGTAGAGACCTCTACCTCTGCCTCACCTCTCAGACCCTGATAGGCTATCAGCGAACAGGAGAGAGCCATTAGGAAACACTTCATCAGCCATTTGTAAATAAGAATAAGTAAGATTTTGAGTTAGATCATTAATTAGGTGATGAGACATGATCCTTCGCTGGCTCACTGGTTCGCGCTGCATAGCCCCTTTCACACACACAGTCTGTCCCTGAATTATTCAGGAACATTCCCTGCATGGGATTGAGTGTGAATCTCAGCAGGGATCGATGTTCAGGGAAATCACTAGTATCAATTTCCCACCTTGATATCGAGAAACATTTCAGGGAAAATGCCAATAAAGCCGTGTTGAGAATGAAAGCAGTAACATTACAGAGACAAGCATGTGAAGGGTTAGATCCAGTCTGTCTGATGAAAGATGCTTTCACATGGAGTGAGCGAACCAATCGGGACTCCGCTGATGATGTATTTGATTCTGTGACAATACAAGTTCTTCTGGCGATGCACAAAAACATCTCATCACCCGCCATGTTCCTGAGAATATTAATAGACGTCTTCTGCCGCTTACACCTACATGTGGCCTTGCCCCATCTTCTGTTGAGTTTTACAGCCATCATCCAACAGGGTTGCATCACATCTGCTGTACTGTCCCTTGCCCCACCTATACCAATATTGCCATGGCATGTGCAAAAAGGCACAACATGGAAATGCTCCTCAATGCAGTGCATGTGTAAACAGTGAAAATCCCTTGAATCCCCTGAAAGGTTATCTCAATAATTTACCTGGAACTTTATGAAAAAGGGGCTTATGTTTATCCTGCCTGTGTGCAGTCAAGTATACTGGGAATACATCAATATTGGATGACTCTGCCAACACAGGAAGTAGTATACCATGCCAGGAGTTAAGAAAGTTGAAGTTGGACATGCACCAACCACAGAAGCTTCTTATGAATCAAACTATGACACTATCATGCTATTAAATCATATTCAATGACACAAGGCCAGGTATGTAACAGAGGAGATATCAAACTAATATAATACTACCAATTAGACTGTTTCTCTCAAGAGGCGCTGAATCTTAGATTTGACATTGATGATCCACATCTGACGTTCTTTATTCTCCATGTAATGGACCTTTACTGAAACCTTGAGCTGAACTGAATTAAAAACTAAAAACCTGTGATGGAAATTTGTTTTGCGAACCCCATTCAAAGGAACTGCTTAGTCAACAGCAATCAAATTGTAAAATCCCACTTACAGCAGTTGAATTAATTGTGTAGGGGCGAGATGTCTTGTACTCAATTATGTCTAACAATACATACAACTAAGTTTGAGTTGTATTACTCATTTAAATCTAATTACATATACATTAAAAGCAAATACTGACTCCATCACTGACATTATCTTTCCTAATTACTGACAACCAGGTTCATTAACAAAACCAGCAGCCTTTGATATCACCATATTGTTATCTGCTGTGGAGAGTGGAGGGCTGTGGTTTCTATTAAGTTAAGAGATAATTGCTTATCTGTGATTATTGAGGTGGGTTAGTCTATGACAGAAAATGAAGACACTGACCTCATTAAAGTGTGCCACCTCCTCACAGTTCTCTGCCACACGGCTGTAGAAAGGCAGACCTGGAAGGTGAGGAGAAATTTTGAGGTTAGAACAAACAGAAAAATGATTCATACTGTCACTTCAGTTTGAGACAGCACACACAGCACAAGCAAAAGCTATCAATCTTGGCATTTATTTTTATCTACCTGCAGTATGAGACTGGCACAGGTAAGCTGTCAGTCCCAACTGTAATAAAAGAAATGTTGCCGGATTCAAAACTAGTGGAAAAAAAAAAAAAAAACATGGATGGGGGACTGAATAGGCCGACCAGGCACAGGCCCAAAGTGTAAGGGCCCCCCTGGCCTTCACCCATTAATGCCCTTTGGAGAGGAAGAGACTTAAAATGACCCCAAAGAGACACAAAACAACTACAAAGAGATGCAAGGAGACTCTCAATAGTTGCGTTTCCATTACAGTTTTGCACAAAATAAATGCAATATTTCTAAAGTTTCGACAAAGTACAATTGTGACTTGCAGGTGTTTCCATTAAAAGGTGTTTTGCGTATGAGCCGTAATTCTCGTAAAATCTCATCCCGTGAGACTCCACTTTGTTTGCGGAAGTACGGTGGACATTCCAAATCTCTTGCGAGCTGGAACAATCATCTCGGTTGCCACTGCTGCTGTTGCAATAGTCTACAACCGAAGACGAAGAGAGCAAGTGGTATTCCAAAGGCAAAGTCCTTATGTGTGGCAGTGACCATGGATAAAGAATTTCTGGGGAGGATTGTGAACGAGGAATTCACCAATGTCATGTCCAGTGACGTATATCTGTGAAAAAAGTGTTTCCATTCCGCTTTTGCGATATACTTCTATATCGACACATCTGAAAAACCACCTCATGAGAGCGTAAAAACTTTTTCTCGATATTTGAGAGCTTTTTTCAAAATGTAGGTGTTTCCATTACCAGTTTTTTATTGCGATATTTAGGTTTTGTATATTTCTAGGGTTAAAGGTAGGGTCTGGAGGATTTTCCAGTTGCTGTTTGTAAACACACATTCAAATTTGGCCCCTCCTATCAGGCTCAACTCTCCCGGGTATACGGAGCCCGGAGGTACAGAAGAAGGCTTCACAGAAGTCAGGCAAGGCTCGCGCTGGTGCATGCTCGGACATGCTCGGGCACAGCACCTATGCTCTCTCATTGGCTGGGGAAATCTCTGCCCAGAAGTGGTCCGAGCTCACAAAAACATCAAAATATCGTTAAAGGGCAGGAGCTCTGCAAACAGAGTCACCACCACACGAGTAGAAGCCCATAGGTGATGATTAAGCAGGATTTCATTTGTATATGTCTATATTTTGTTTTGTTTGAAAATCCTCCAGATCCTACCTTTAATGGAAACACACTTAATGACTAAGAAAAGCAGTCTCGCTCACCAGACCTTTCTCAAGAAAAGAAAGGCCCGGCTGGGCCGACTCTCACTTTAAGATTGGAGAAAAAAATGCCCTGGCTGCTTGTATTTCTTTCAATCAATCACAATCGTTCTTGGCAGTGCCACAGCAACAGTGCACTTGCAAAAATATTGCCGGGGGGAAACAGGTTTTGGTGTAACACGCCCACAAAAATATCGCCTACAGGACGCGAACCATGGCAGAAAAATGGCTACATCCCCGCAAGATCAAACACCGCAAAAGTTAGTAAAAGACGTGTTGAAAACTGCAACCGGAGGTGGTAGGGCGGGACTTCAGCGGCTGGCTCGTTCCGCCCAATGAGAGGCTGATCTTTGCAGCGAACTTCCACCCACTCAGACTAAAGAAAAGGGGCAAAACAATCACAAAGAGACACAAAACCACAGAGAGAGGCAAAACAACTACAAAGAGTCTTACAACAACAACAACAAGGGGCTAAACAACTATAAAATCTACGTGTTTTTGCTCCTATGTGGGGGAGGTGGTGGGGCTTTCTGTATGTCTGTGCCCAGGGGCCCACTGTCACATAATCCACACATGGTAAAAACTGAAATGTGTCCGATAGCAGTGGTAGGAAATTGACCAAACTTCCTTTAAACTATACTTGAGAACAGTATTTGAGGGTTTCTATTTTATGGGACTTTATACTTCTGCTCCACTACATGTTGTACTTGTGAATTTTTACATAAATATGATTTCTGTCTCTTTTTTCTGTTCTTAACTTGTCTTGTCTTCTACTGTATCTCTTATGTTCTGTATGTATGATAACCACTTGTCTTCTATGTTTAATCTGTCATGTTAAAAATAAAAATAACAATGGGTTTTGGTTAGGGCTGGGCGATAAATCGATTTTATCGATTAATTCGAATTTGTAGTTTAGGCCGATTTGTTTTAATGAAAATCGAGTTTCTATTTAAAATCTGCCACCGCCGCTCCACGCTGGGCTCCCGTAGTTCAGAGTGGGCTCACCCCTCCCCCTGCGTGCTTGATACTAGGGGTGTAAATCATCAGGTTCATCACGATACGATATTATATCGATTTGTTTGGATGACAATACGATGTTTGCCGATATCACAAAGTCTGTCACGATACGATTTTGATTTGATTCGATTCAGGACCCTGCGATCGATATGACGCGATATGTCCATCTAACACAATCATTTACATCAACTCACAAAAACAACTAGAATATGATTTGACCATTTTATTTCTGAGCTCTGTTTGTTGTTTGAGCGGAGGCGCGCTTGCCCAGAAAAGGTGACACAGACGTGCTATGTGAATTTCAAAATAAATGTGTATCTTTAAGATGACGATATGGATCGATGTTTTCATTTTGCATCAATATAATCGGATCGTTAATCAATGAATCGATGTATCGATGTGGATCGATGTATCGTTACACCCCTACTTGATACACAAACAACATGGCAGCGAGCACTGAAGAACTCGTTCTCAAGAAAGGGAACCAAGTTCCTCAGCGCTTTTGTGTGCTCACCTGTGTCTGTGTGCTCACCTGTGTGTGTGTGTGTGTGTGTGTGTGTGTGTGTGTGTGTGTGTGTGTGTGTGTGTGTGTGTGTGTGCGCATCAGAGCCGAACTCCGCCGCGCGCGACAGAGAGAGCAGAGGAGGATTTTAGACGCGCACCGTGTAGGGACATAAATGACATGCCATTGTGTAAATAAGATAAATAAGTGTTACCATCGATGTAAACAATATAGCACATGCCTCACTTTCTTCCTGGGGCGCATCCGTCTGACGTCACACACCACACCCGGCGCGCTAACGTTTCATACCTCCTACATCAACTACACACACACACAAGCCACACACATCAGGCTCAGCCTGTAACATAAGGCTATTTAGTTTGTTTAATAAAAGGACAAGGACCTGTTCTATAGGAAAGGTAACCTTAAATGACTTCTGTTGTGATCCAATATAATGGTAGGGGAAACACTGCCGTATGATAAGAAAGGGATCCGGTAGAAAGTGATCACAGATACAGTCGCCATGTATATTGCAAGAGATATGGTGCCCATAGGCTACCGTGGAAAAGCCGGGGTCTATTCACATGCTGAAAGTTTTGGACCACAGGTATGTGCTACCAGGCCGCAAATTTTTTTTTTTTTAACTAGGAGGGGAAAAAAATCGATTTAAATCGTGAATCAGATTTGTTGTGAAAAAATCGGAGATTTTTTTTTTTTTTTAGGCCATATCACCCAGCCCTAGTTTTGGTACTTCTACCAATGTAAAGGATTGATTTCCTGAGATACATTTATCAACATTACTGTCTCAAATCTGTTTACCTCTGTCACATTATACACCAGTGAAAAGACAAATTAAGGTCTTAAGTACCTGATAAACACACGAATGAGACCGGCTGTGTGGAGCCACAGGAGACAGAAATGAAATGCATAGCTACAATATGACTCATTATGCGACAGAAGAAAAATAAACAGAGAGAAAAGACTTCAGCGGCACAGAAACATAAAAGAAATGAGACTTTTGCTGAGAGTAAAGCATTTCCATGTGATTAAATTAACATGAAAACAATAATGCATTGGTGCAGTGTGTATTTAAGGTTATACGCAGTGCAGGGAGCCATTCTCCGTACAGTAACCTGACTCACTCATGCGTGCTACAGCCTGAGATCACCTGCTAGCTTTGTGTGGCTCATGAATGGTGCTGCACTGCTGAGTGTATTCTGCTTTGTTGCGGTAGTTTGCTTTGTGTATCTAAGGCGTTGCGTGGGTGTTGATATTTGTTTGGGTGCATGTGTGCAGCTGAAGAGTACAGACAAATTCATGCGTATATATGCACTGCATTTATACACACATGCACAGGGTCCTACATTACAGCCCCTGTCTGTTTGGCTATAAATATAGATTTGAATAGAAATAAATAGATCCTGCCTGGCTCTGATGCATCATTATTATTATTTGTGCTGAAATAATTTATGCATACATCCACAGAGCGAACAACCTCTCAGTTTAGAAAGAGAAAGACACATAAACATGTGAAAACAAAACTGAAATTATGCGTCATACAAACTAATCAGTATCATTTTACCAATACAACTTGCCCATTTTTACTCTAGCTCATAATCACCAGTTTTACATCCCTGGAGATGATTTTTTAGAGAATAAACACCACTTAAATGTAAGAGAGGGAAGGAGACAATACTCCACCTACATTATTCAAAACACAGGCATCGCTGTCGTACCACTGTTTTCATCTAACCAAGACGTGGGTTTGGAGAAGTAGATCATGTGAAGCTTATGTAAAGCGCTCCACACCAAACTAAAACAACATTCTGCTAATCAGGGGGCCTTTTGGCCTCGGTGGAAACAGTGAGAAACAAAACAGAGCGGCACTGAAAGAACCGACCTGTGGTGGAAGAAAGAAAAGGGATGGAGATGACATTCTCATTTTCGAGCAGACAGACGGAGGTGAAAAGACAAAGATAGAGACACTGTGAAAGACTCAAGCTTCTCTTCCCCTTTACACAGATCTATATAGTCAAAGAAAACAGGGCAGTGTAGAAAAGAAAAGTGGAAAGCATTTTGTTAATCTGCCTTAATGTTTAGGATGTAATCAGAGGCTCCCTGTATGTCTCCAAGCAGCTCATCTTTGTTATGCCATACTGGGATTTTATTTTGCCTTATTTCCTGACCAATTTACGAGCCGAGCAAGGGGTGATGTATATCCTAAATAGCTATCGCAATTCACACTAAACACACAGTAAATGTCGGCTCCAGCAGAGGACATAAAGAAAGAGTTTTAGAGTGCTGCGGGGAAGCAAAGGAACTTCACTGATGTGTGCAGGATGAAGTGAATTCAATAAAGCTCTGTTTAAACCAAGAAAATAATGAAGATTTAGAGGTAAAATGGTAACAAACTGTTCAAGCAGCAGCGTGGATGTCAGGTTGTTTGACAAGTGGTAGACGACAGACTGTAGAAGAGAGTTAGGCTAAAAGAAGAAAGCTGTAGTGTGGATTATATCTTTCAAGCGGAGATAATGCTTTAATTTAAAGTTAACGCTCATGTACAGTGTGTGTGTGTAATACTGCAGGCTACTGTGCAGAGGCCCAGCCTATGAGCAACAAGAGCTGGAGTGCCACTCTATGATAAAGCCAAGAGCTACAGATAACAGCGAGGATTCATCAAGGACTTGTCATGAAATCAATTAAGTTTTGATGCCTCCCCTTTGAAGAAGACTTCATTGCCCATGGTAGATAATAATGAACTACTTGAAGCCTGACTGGACAGGGAAGTCAACAGTCTTCTTTATTGCTTTTTATATATTACACCTTGAAAGCAATCGATTCCCTGATTTATGGATTTTATTTTCTCAAAATATTGAAGATGTCTGATGCTAGATTATGTGTGTTTAGGTCTCTTTCCCTGCCAGACATAGCATCTCCCCACCAGCCTCCATAGGGGTCATACACTGTTTGATATGCTCAGGAGGGGCTGGGGCTTCCTGGCAGACCTCTTCCTCTCCAGACAGGAAGTTGTTTTAGCTGAAAGCACTCAGAAAGTACTACTGACAGTCTGCAAGGAAAAGCATGACTCAAAAACCCACAACAATCAAACTGGGGGACTGCATTGGGGACTGGGGATGCAGCAAGAATGACACAAATACTTTAAGTGCGAGAAGAATTGCCACATGACATGTATCAACTCTGGATTTGGGGCAGTAATAAAAATACAGATGATTATGTCTTTAATAAATGGCTGACATCACTTGCAATTCAGGGGAGAGAAAAGATATGGAGAAGAACGAGATAAACCGTTTGTTTTCAGGATGTTAAAAGGGTAATAAATTTTCCCATTTACAATTATTTCAATCTGTGGCAAAGTAATTGCTGAGGGAGACATCAGCCTCTTTCAGCCTGTTAACTGGAAAATAACACATTTTTCTAGTGAGTGGCAAAATACTTAGCAAATAATCAAAAGCATTATTTTTTAAAATCAAACTCATCATATGGTGGGCGCTGCGCTGTGGTGATTCAGTGTACGATGGGTTTGATCCCTGTTGCGCTGCTCTCACTCGCCCACCTTTCCTGTCGTTCTCTGCTCTCTGTTATCTAATGACCCACAAATATCATAATGAATAACACAAACTTTACATCTGACCACTCAGGTGAAGTGATTTCCTTCTTACCTTTTTTTAAACTAAATCTCATGCCTACCAAAACAAAGTTTTACTAAATCTCTTGCCAAATGAGGAAACCCTTTCAAAATGAATTGAAACATGATGTAACACAGTCAGGCCAACATGAAACAAAGAGCTCCTAATTTGCATACATGGAAAGACATAAGAGGCTATTATTTGGCCAGAGAAAAGACAATGCCTTGAGGTAACAATAAAATGAAGCAATTCAATTATGTCTGGAGGAATATTTATAACTATAAGAACTATGCAGAGTTGAGGAGAAAGGCCCCAGCTAGGGATGCACAACAGAGAAATAAATTATGTGTATGGTTATATAAAATTACATAATGAGACAATACGGATCTATGTTTCATAGTCAGATGAAGTGATTCAATGCAAATAAATTACAATATGTGACTGAAAAAATGGGCCTGCTTAGTGTTTAACAGAAAATCACTCCATCCACACACCGTATTAAATATCAGTGACATTGTGAAATGGGTCGCCTGATGAACCTACTGACAAATATCACCTGGATCTTCAGCTCCCCTGGGGTTTATGAAGCTTACTGTTTAATTGTCAGGCCAACAAGTTTACTGTTGTACTTCCACTGCTGTATTATCGCCGTTTTCAGTGGAAAAGCACTAAAAAGCCACTGAACACCACCTGCTCAGTGCTAACTTATCCCCAGTTTGTGCCTCTCATATGTTTAGTTAGCACACACTGGGGTAACTTACTCATCAGTGTTTCTTAATTAAGTTGTAAAACCAATAAGGTCGTTTAAAAACTCTTAACTTACCATTGTTCCGAAGCTCTTTGCACAATCCCAAAGACTTGTCTTGACCAATATTCCGTCTGCTGAATGATGACACGTTTTTAACCCGTTTCCTAAGTTGTGCCTCTAGTTTCCTCATCAAAACAAAGATGGACGCCAGCTAGCTAAGGTTACCTGGGTATGAAACTTGGCGAAACGGATGAAATCTTTTTTTAATCATACGGAATGTAACGTTATTTTCATCCAGTTCGTTATTTTTACAGTCTGTGGGTTTGGGGAGTCTTTAGTTAACTTTAAAACACCGTCTGAACAGCGTACCGCCTTCCGGGTCTTTCAAATATCACCGGTTAATTAGCTGTAACGTTACGTGTTACCCGGATGTAGCAAGTTGGTTAGCTAGGCACCAACGGAAATGAGACGTTATTAGCGGCTAACGTTAGCTAGCTCGTGAATATACTGGAGTATTTAGCAGCGGCAGAGCCACATAGTTCCCTCAGGAACTGCTACAAAAACAGAGCTAAGAGAGTGTGACTTACATTCACCAGACACCACGACCCTAAATAAATTAAAACGTTGCTCTGTAACTGCTGGATGTGCAGATAAGCGGCTGTTTCCTAACAAGTTCGCCGTATCTACTTAACAGGTGTCAGCGTTGTGTTTACAGCTTGTTTCTGCTATCCCCCTGGGGCCAAAATCACCAGTTACACCAAATTCTGTGACCTGAGTAGAAATTTCACTTTCAGGGTATTTTTGCGATAATTCCTGACAATATGACAAATTATTGAAAAAAAAAAAGTTAACTTAAGTAAATAGAATTGCAACAAAATAAGTGATATGGTTTTACAGTTTGCCTTCAAATATTCAGTAAAAAATAAACAAAAATTATCTCTCATTTCTTTAGTTTATAAACAACAGTAACTCAGAGTGAGATTCAGATTCTGTGGATACAGTGGATAGATAGATAGATAGATAAATAGATAGATAGATAGATAGATAGATAGATTATTTTTGTTCCAGTGCATTGTTCTGCTGGGAAGCCTTTGGTTCTGACATTCATGTGGATACCACCTGACATGTTCCAGCCACTCAAACACTGTTGCAGACCAAGTACCCCCCCTCATGGCACCAGTACTCCCCAATGGCAGTGGCCCCCAAGCAGAAAAAGCAGCATGCCACACTACAAAAACGATTTAGATATGGCCCGTGGAGCGTGACAAAAAGCTCAAGGTGTTGACCTGGCTTCTAAATTTCCCAGATCCCAATCTGCTCAAGGTGGGGCCTCCTTGGATCGGACTTGGCTCTGACCTGTCGAGGCATGGACACAGGATCTCAGGGAGTGTCCTGCGTGCGTTAGCGGCAGATTCATTTAGTCCAGTGGGTTGTGAGGTAGGTTAATGGCACGTGCCACAGATGCTCATTCAGATTGGGGTCTGGGGAATTTGGAGGCCAGGTTGACCCTTTGAGGTTTTTGTCACATTCCTTGGGCCATTCATGAGTGGTGGTTGCAGTGTAGCATGGTGCATTATCCTGCTGGAGGGCCACTGCCATTGGGGAGTACTGTTGCCATGGGGGGGTACTTGGTCTGCAACAGTGTTTGAGTGGCTGGAACATGTCAGGTGGTATCCACATGAAAGCCAGAACCAAAGGTTTCTCAGCAGAACAATGCACTGGAACAAAATAATCAAAGTTATTCACTTCACCTGTCAGTGGTTTTTATGTTTTGGCTGATCGGTGTATATTTGTACATTGTAGAATAATGCACATATTTTTTATGTATTTTTACACTCTTTGTTTCATCCTTTTTATTTCTTCTCTCTTATAATTCTCTATACTATACATCAGAGTGACAGTAAAGTACCACAATTTCCCCCCAGGGATCGATAAAATATTTCTGATTCTGATTACCTTTACACTAAGGTTTGCTCTATCGGAGCTTACGAAGTGGGGGAACCCTTTTCTCTTTCTCTTTTAATTGTTTGCATGTGTCACCTGTCCTTCAACTAGACAGAAGATTGCATATGCACCTTTTCTTTTGAAATATAGTGAATAAGTGACTGTACTGTAAGGCAGAAAGTGGAGTATTAAAAAGGCACACACACACACACACACACACACACACATTGTTTCTTAGACTAACAACTTAGCAAACAGATGAGCTGCAGCTACTCTGCCGACAGTTGGTCCATTGGGGGCGAGGAGCAGCCAATCTAATCCTTGACTTGGATGACACGGTTCATGTAAAATCAAGACCCTGGTGAATTCACTGCAGCGCAGAGCCCAACACTGAAAGCCATCCTCTCTCCGGTGCACACACACTCATGCACACACACACTCACAGAGCAGTGGAGAGAGGAGGAAGGGGGTGGCGGTCTTGTATCATCCTACACAATACTGATGCTGACAGCAGGAGTCTAATCAGAGATCAGCTGGGACTGAACACCTGTCATCTGTCAGAGAGCGGACTGATCGCTGTCCAGGGTGCTGAAACACACACACACCTCTCTCTTCCTGTCTCCTTTTCTCTCTCTGATGTCGATGAATAAATCCCCTGAACTCCCTCCAAATGTCCCTCCAATCCTTCGGTGATCCCTCTTTCCTCTGAACAGGAAGGTGTTAGGATAATGACCCCTCAGGAGCTATAAAACACCAAAGAACTATAGGATTGGCACTTACCCTGAACATATGATAAAGAAGACCTCCACCTCTGGCACCTCCTCAGATAATCAATGCCACCAGCTCAATAAATTGTAACCTACTGGCCTCTTATTGCTTCATGAGTAAAATGACCCATCAAGGGAAATCAGTGATAAGGAATCACTGCAGTGTCACTATAGTTGCAGGGATGTACACAGTGCTTTTTCTTTTTGAGGTTATGATGAATAATTCATACTAATTATTCATATTCAAGCTAAGAGAAGCCCATGTCCTGACAGCTGGAAAAGACTGGATAACTGGTTAACAAAATGGTTTGTTTCTGCACAGATATGAGAAGGCACTGGAGCATATGTATCCATGATATGAATATGAGGGAGTGTACCAAACGCTTATATAACAAGTGCAAAACTCCCATTAGAGTAGGGTTGGATTTTTAAATTGTATTGTAGACTCTCTTTCTGCCTTTTATATTAATGATATTAGTCCAGTTTCCATCTTTGGATCAAAGGCGCATGGGAACAGCGCGTCTCCGGTGGGGTTCCCCCAACTTTTTACGCACCCGGGACCGCTGATCATCTCCCATCACGTCGTCTAACGTGAATCAAATCCGGCCACTACACACTGGGTGATTCAGTTTCACAACACACAGGCTGCAACACACACACCTTATCCTACCTCTGAATGTAACTTTGGCGATCCTGTCACCTTTCCCCCGGAGGTGAGCGACCGTCTTCAGGTGAACCACTAGAGCCATCATTGGTCCACACTGGTCAGGCAGGGAGTAAAAATTACTCCGACACAGATCAAACTTGAGCGGCTTTGGTGCAATCTGTGTTCAGTGTTCTTCAGATGAGCCTCTTCTTGCGGCTGGACACAAAGATCGTTTTCCATACGGGCAGCATGTAAAATTATTTGTGGGTTTTTTCATGTAATAGTGAATTAATTATAAGCTCCAGTTAACATTTCCTCTCGCTCCGTGCTCCGTGGCTGTTGGGTCTGTCGCGCATCTCCGAGCTGGCACTTGGTTTTACTCTGCTTGTCGCGCAGGAAGGGCGGGGGGTGTGTTTCAGCCTCAGTGAGGGGATGGTGGATGTTCTAATTGTAAAAAATCAGTCCAGCTCTGGGATTTGAGGGACATGCACTACTTCCTTTTTTTCCAGGGAGGAAAAATCTTTTAAAGCCATGATCCTGCTGTATACCTTTAACATATTTATATTCTTTATCTCCTCTGCAGACTGCATGGCCACTGAAGAGACCCTTTTTGTGTGTTTGTTAAGGGGGGCAGGGGATCTTTAGGGGTAGACAACAGATCAGCAGTATATGCAACATACAAGTGGCATACAGCATCTGAAAGCTGGGAACCTGAAGATTGATTTGAGATGCGGCTCAGCACTGTGTGGCAAGCTTTTCTAGTCATGAATCTGTTTTAGGTAGGTGCCTATTCAAAAGTTTAGAGATTTTAAGGGCTTAAGACAGTGGTTCCCAACTGGTGGGTCCTGGTCTCAAAGTGGGTCGTGGGTCCATACTGAATGGACCACAAGTGACTCATAAATGTGCCAAGTTTGTAAAAAACACACTTTATTACTATCATTATTATTAAGTACAGTGAATTTCTGACACAGAGCTTTTATTTTTAGGTGCTGTCTTTGCTTTAAAGTGAGTTACTAACAGCACAGCCAACATTTGTATGTGGGGCCCATACGGGTTGTAAATGGATGGAAAAATGGGCTCTGTATGGCATTGTCCACAGGTTCCACATTGGTGCTATGCCCATTGCCCACATGGGTGGGTTTACCCAAGCAGGCCCCAGATAAGATGCCCATTTCAGGCCCATACCCACTTTGTACACAGGTAGCCCTAGCATAACCTGTGTGGGGCTTGATTAAACCCAGCCATGTGGGGATTAAATTGATTCGTAAATGGACAGAAAATTGACCCTACATGGCATTGTCCACATCCACATTGGCCCTATGCCCATTGACCACATTGG
Source organism: Epinephelus lanceolatus (assembly GCF_041903045.1). Classification (NCBI taxonomy): domain Eukaryota; kingdom Metazoa; phylum Chordata; class Actinopteri; order Perciformes; family Serranidae; genus Epinephelus; species Epinephelus lanceolatus. The sequence goes on from NC_135746.1 coordinate 19,828,487, forward strand.
TGGGTTTACCCAGGCAGGCCCCAGATAAGATGCCCATTTCGGGCCGATACCCACTTTGTACCCAGGTAGCCCTAGTATAACCTATGTGGGCCTTACTTGATTAAACCCAACCATGTGGGTAACTGGCATGGGGCCATCATGGAACCCATGGACAATCCCATTTCATTCATTCATTTTTTTTAGCCCATTTACACATGGGCTCCACATACAAATGTTGGCAGGGGTACAGCTACTTGAAAAGACCCCGTGGCTGGACCAGATGGGAACCACTGGCTTAAAACATTATGATAGAAGTATATGATGGTCAGTCCCATGGTGTTGATACCATTTGTTATGCAGATTTGGGGCTAAATTTAAGCTTTTTTCGCAGTTGAAAAGTAATTTAAAAAATGGTCAAAAATCCCTCCAAAATGCCACATTAAGACACCAAGACCTTGGGGATGCCATAGAAAAAATCATGCTGTGGTCTGGTGTCAAAAACTTTTGACATTTGGAAATTTCTGTAAGAAGTGCATTTTTCGGCAATAGGATGGCGAACCATTCTGTTTTGGAAACTGTTAATAAACACCCTTGTTGTCACCATAAAGCCATATGCATCTGAATGCCCAAGGTCTCTGGTGTGTGGCTGTAAAGTTTTATGAGGCTGTGATTATACTAAAGGTCACAATAGGTAATTTAATATAGTGATGTCTCAAAATGGTCTCACTACAGTGAAATGGCTTCTATGGGGACTAACATCATCACACATGAATAAAACTGGGCTAATGAAATCCACAGGCTCAGCTCTCACTCTGATTGTACCCAGTTTATGCATTTCTAAGACTGTATGGGGACCTCAGTGTGCAGAAATATTCAAATGAAGCTCTAATGTAAGTTCAGTGTGGAAGACAATACTTTTCATGCTTAGGCTGTAACTTTTCATTCTCACCCTGTCATTCAATCCTTGCACGCCTGCTCACTCTCTATCTCTAACTGTCAGTTGAGTCATCAGCTGTTCTTCAGCTGATTCACAACCAACCAATAGCACAGAGACATACCATTGACCTATCATCTTACCACTTTCTGTTTTAAATATATTTCTTCAGCCACGCGCACCGTCCACCTCCCCATCATTGCCTAGTCTCCTCAGATTCATCATCCTCATGCGCCTCATCAGCCATCAGCCTCAAAGTCATCAGCCATCACCACCTCCACCAGCCTCTGGACTCCATGAGGGGATTTATCTTGCTGCTGCCATCCACCTCCCCATCACTGCCTAGTCTTCTCGGATTCATCAGCCTCATTCACCTCTTCAGCCATCAGCCTTATAGTCATCAGCCATCACCACCTCCACCAGCGTTTGGACTCCATGGGGGGATTTATCTTGCTGCTGCTCAGATCTGAGCCGAGAGCCAGAAGGCAAAAACTGGAACTTGGAGAATGAGGGGTGGAAGCTGTCGGAAAGGATGGCTTTAGCCTTTCTTACTATCTGTTCACAAAACAGGACAGACAACGTACTCTGCTGAACTCCCAAGTTCTTGCTACTCATTGTCACAATGCTACTCTGTGCATTTTTGGACAAGATGTTGAGATTCCCCCCAAACCAGCAGAGAAGAGAAAAGGTCAAGGCAGTATGAATATATTTATTCTTCTTTTGCCATCTGCATGCAAAATGCTGCATGGTTTGTGTCCAAAACTGAATGGGATTTGCATAAAGTATGTGCATAAAGGGAAGACTCATGGGCACCCACTGAACTCATTTTTATTCAGATATCTTGAGGTGAGAGTATCATGGGACCCCTGTAAAAATGGCCATGCCAGTTTTTCTCCTTGCCAAAACGATCCTATCTTTGGAGCATTATTTACCCTTCCCAAAAAGTTAGCATGACATGGTTAGTCTTCTAGTTACATATGATCTATCCTACCTTCACTCTAGTTTCATAGCTCAGTCTGCTACAGCCTCTTACAAACAGTAATGTCAGCGGAAATTGCCAATAGTCCTGCGGGTCTCTTGGGGCTTTTAATAAGACTCCTCAATATAATCAGATATTTTTCAGTATAGTCACAAAGGATAGATTAGTCTATTGAGTTACAGTCTGTAATTTTCATCTTTTTGCAGAACAGGGATTCAAATATGTTAATAAATATAAAATGAATGGTATCGACCATTTAGTGCTTGTAATTCTCCATGGTATGTCTCCTTTAACACTGCCATAAAGATCTAGAATTTAACCATGACCTTAAGATAGCTTTCTAAAACTTATTGTATCATAGGATTAAATCTTATTCTGTCGGACAGATGCTGAGTAAAATACAGTAGCCAGGCAACCCCACCCCTTACTATGGATGACTTAAGTTCAGGGGTCAAATGAGCTTTGCCAGTTGGTCCCTGTCCGACACTGGGCAGTGGTCTGTCTCTCTGCTCAACAGAAACCACATTTTACCTGCTGGCTGTAGCCCTCAAATCTGTAACAAAGAGCGACCAGCAGGTAGGCAGCTGTGCCAAGAGTTTTCAAAACAGAGTCCAGGCACCTGCCAAAGTCCGGGAGGAAGATGGAGAATAATTCAGTGGCCTCACTAGATGTTACCAGCACCCTCCCAGAGCACTATTACATGGGCAGTTTTTGGCATCATCTGTGGGAAGTTCTTTGTGTTTGACAACACATGGCCAAGCCTTTTTGAAACAGGTAATATTGACTGTCGCTGAGGAAGATCTTGTAGAAAGAAAAGAGAAATAAACTATTTATTTTGCAGCCTGCAGTGTGCAGCCTTCCTCTGTGACCTTCAGTATTGAATGTTGCCTCAATGCATCTAACAAGTAACAAACTAATCTGTGGTGGGAGTTTATTCAGAAATGCCTCTCTTAGGAGTACCACAGCTGCACTCATAGGGACCCCTCTGACAGCTCTGTGATGTTTCCCAGCAGGCACAGGGACACAATCAGGCCAACAGCAGCGTATTGGTCCAGCCCAGATATAGATCTGCCTGTCAGATAGGACTCAAATCATCTGCTCACACAAAAATACATATATTGTGTGACACGTGTATTCAGCAACTGAGTCACTGTGGTGTCTAGCATCTGGGGTGGGGGAGCCCTTCTGTGCAGAGATTGCATGTTCTCCCTGTGTTAGCGTGGGTTTTCTCCAGGTACTCCGGCTTCCTCCCACAATCCAAAGACATGCAGGTTAATTGGTGACTCTAAATTGTCCTTAGGTGTGAATGTGAGCATGAATGGTTGTCTGTCTCTATGTGTCAGCCCTGTGATAGTCTGGCGACCTGTCCAGGGTGTACCCTGCCTCTTGCCCAGTGACAACAGGGATAGGCTCCAGCCCCCTGGCGACCCCCAATAGGATAAGTGGTTACTGTAAATGAACGAATGTACCTAATAAACTGGCAACTGAGGACCAGTTTTCCCTCAGAGCTTGTTGTTTCTATTTGCTGAACCACCCTATTTTTAGTTACTGCCTCTGAGACAGCTAATTAGGTGTTTTTCTTTCTCTCGACTCTCCCAGAAAATAAGGGAAACATAAAAACAGCGGCGAAATGTGATAGCTAGTTCAGTAATTCATCATCTCTGTCTATGAGACACCCCAAAGGAGTAGTGCCAGGGGGCACGACAGTCTGCATATTTGTTTAAAAAGAAGTATAACTTGTGTCTTAAACATGGGTAGATGTCGACCACGCCTTTGCCTGACAGAGAAATGTAAAACTGTTGATAGAACTGGAACACTCTGTTCATATAAGCTCAGCTTCACATGCAGTACAGTTGGATACAGTATATCAGAAGAGACGGATTATTTCATCACAAGCTTCCTGTCACCTCACTCAAGAGAGCTATGGCAGGACCTGACATAAATAACCCCAGGCATGCGTGTAACAAGATGTGACACCTTGTATACACTATACCGAGGTGGCTGAAGTGTGTGTGTGTGTGTGTGTGAGTGACAGTGTGTGCACAATTGCAGGTTTGCAGGGAGTGGGTGAAAGAGACAATTATCTGCTTTGATAAGTTTTTTTTTAGTTTAAAATTGTACTCTGTTTTGTGCTAACTCATGCACTATTGCAAGACACTGCAGTGGTGTATGTGTGTGTGTGTGTGTGTGTGTGTGTGTGTGTGTGTGAGTGTGAGTGTGTGTGTGTGAGAGAGAGAGACAGAGAGAGGGGCTTCCAGAGACTCAGTCAGCCCCAGTAATGAGTTTATGATGTTATAGTTTTTAGGGCAGAGGTAACATAAAAAAGACAAACTGCAATTACTTTACTGGCCCTTGGGGGCCACGGAGGTGACCAGTGACGCATGTATTGATTTTGTGGCTATTCTGGCCCCTTTTTTGAGTAACAAATACAGAAAAACAGCCTGAGGAGTCTGAGTTGTCCGCAGTACTTTATTTTACAGAGCGGCTACTGTGTGATTAAAACCTGGCTGTTATATTTAAGCCATAACTCTGACTTTTCGCCAATCATGAATTCATTCATAAATAAGAGATGGTTGAAATGTCTTCTCAGTGTCTCAGTGAAGGCTCTGGCCAACAGAGGGAGATGTTGGTCTGCAGTTAAACCATCAAGACAAGTGAATCTGTTGCTTGATGTCTCTTGATGAGCCCACACAGGCACCGACCTTGACTTGACAGATAGATTCATTACAGCAGCATATTTATTCCAGTTCTTTCACTATGAATGAGAATGTTACTGATAGATGAACCTCTGAGCTATGAAGACACCGTTAAAGGAGCATAGATTCAGTAATTATCCATCTGTCACACTGCTGCTGCTCCAATGGGATATGTGCTGTTATAACAAAAAGGTCAAGAGGTTTTACAGCAGAGTCCAGATGATCTGTGGGAAACACGAAGAGCTCTCACATTCAAAATGTGCAGCAGAGGTGATTAATGAGGCAGCAAATCCTCAGACTTTAGTGTGGTAGTAACTACAGGAAAAGTACCAGGGATAAAAATGAAGAAGTAGTGCTTCCTAGATGTTTTAATTTAAAGTTTTACTGCATTTAATTAAGACTACTTTACAGAATTAAAGTGGATTTAAAACCATGTACCATTACTAGTATTTATCATTAACAGGAGCAGAACCTCATATTCAATATCTATGTAATGTGTGATCTGTTTTAAGAGTCATACAAAGACAAATTCATTAACAGAGACCACACCAAGGGTTTGAGTAGAAGGATGAGGGGGTGAGGGTCAAGGGATAAACTGATGAGGGCCAGAGGAATGTAGGGATGGAGGGGGGGATAAAGGTTGAGGAGACTGGGGATGAAACGATGAGGGTTAAGGGTTAAGGGATGAAGCATGGGGAAATGACGGCTAAGGGAGAATGGATGAAGGGTGAGGGTTGAGGGGTGGAGAGATGAGGGGATGGGGAGAGAGGGATGAATGGATGAGGGTGGAGGAATGAAGGGATGGGGATAAAGGTTGAGGAGATTTGGGATTAAGGGATCAGGGTATGGAGGGTGCGGGATGAAGGGATGCGGGTTGAGGGATGGGGGATGAAGGATGGTGGATGGATGGGTGAAATAATGAGGGGATGAAGGGTGAGGGATAGATTGATGAGGGTCAAGGGATGAAGGGTGTGGGGTGAGTGAATGAGGGTAAAGGCATGAAGGAATGAGGGGTGAGGGAATAAGAGGATGATTAGTGAGAGATAAATGGATGAGGGTAGAGGGATGAAAGGATGAGGGAATAAGAGGATGATTAGTGAGAGATAAATGGATGAGGGTAGAGGGATGAAAGGATGAGGGGATGAAAGTTGAAAGATAAATGGATGTAGGTAGAGGGATGAAAGGATGAAGGGATGAGGGGTGAGTGGATGAGTTTTGAGGGATGAATGAATGAGTAGATGAGGGGTGAGGGATAAGTAGATGAGTGCTGATGGGATGACAGAATGAGGGGATGAAGGGTGAGGGATGAGTATTGGGGGATGAAAGGATGAGGGGATGAAGAGTGAGTGACAAATGGATGAGTGTTGTGGAATGAAAGGATGGGGGAATGAAGGGTGAGGGGTGAATGGATGAATGGATGAATTGATAAGGATCAAGGGACAAGGGGTGAGAGTCGAAGGATGAAGAAATGAGGGGATGAAGGGTGAGGGATGAGTGTTGAGGGATGAAAGGATGGGGATGAAGGGTGAGGGATGAAGGAATGAGGAGTGATAGATAAATAAAAGGGTTGAGTGATGAAGGGATAGGGGGTTGAAGAGTGAAAGATAAGGGGATAAGGGTACAGGAATGAAAGGATGAGGTGATGAAGGGTGAGGGATAAGAGGTTGAGGGGTGAAGGATGAAGGATAATGGATAAGTAGATGAGTGCTGAGGGGTTAAGGGATGGGGATGAAGAGTGAGAGATAAAGGGATGAGGGTTGATGGATAAAAGGATGGAGATGAAGGGTGAGGGGTGGGTGGATGAGGGTCAAGGGATGACGGGATGAGGGGTGATAGGTGAATGAATGAGGGTTGAGTGATGACCGGTGATGGAAGAACTGATAAAAGATGAGGGATGAAGACATGAGGTGATGATGGCCGATATGGGTAGAGGGGTGAAGGAATGAGGGAAAAACGCAGGTCATGGACAGATAGATGGATGCATGTGATGAGTGTTGGCTGAAGGTGGGAACATGGGAGAAAACCAGGGAGTTGAGAGCGTGAGAAGGTAATGGATCAGGTGTAGGTGAGGGTGTGGTCTCTGCTCCCGAACTCTGTTATAAAACTACATCATGTAATAGACACACTGACTGTAGTAGTCAGACTCAGTGATCTTAACTCCACACAGACACACAGAGAGCATGTCAGATGAAACTTCAGCTCCACTGCTGCTACTACTGGAAAACATCAGCTCTAATCAAATCTCCCCTTTATTACACACATGCTTTACTATATATAAAAATATGACGTGTTGCTCCATCTAGTGGTTAAAGTGACCTCTTCGGAAAATGCATGTAATCGTGCACACGCAGATTACATCATTCATCAGAGTTTTGGCTCACAGTCCTGTCTTCTTACACCTGGAGAGAGATGGTGTCATGGAAACATCTGACCCTAAAGAGGTCCAGGTCTGCAAGAATGAGACTGGAACAGAAGAGGACAGGTGGAACTTAAGGGTTTTTTTGGATAAGAAACTATACAAACCATAACAACAACGTTCTTATAGATTTAAGAAGAAAAGCACTTGTAAACATTAAAGGAAATCTGGAGGAGAAGGTGTGGTTTGTAAATGAAAAGCAGTAGTGGACAGCGTGTACAAAACCTCAGCTCTGAATTATTCTGGCACTAATCAGTGGCTTACACCCTGTAGTCTTTTTTCCCTCCCTCCACCTGCTACCAGACCTTCAAATTTTGGGTGAAATCAGTGGTGTACCCTGAAGAGGGAGACATTTATCAGTTTTATTTTATTTGATCAACAAGTCAAAGACACCCTGCAGCAGCCTGCAGGCACGTTTATAGGCAGCTGGAGAATATAAATGCATAGAATAAATTAAAATTATGACAACCTATATAATAGGTTTCTAAATACTTGGAAAGTGTTCTGTTTAAAAGTTTAAATGCTTTTTTAAAGCCCACTCCACATTGTGTCATCTCTTTCAAATCAAACCCGTCTGGATGTGATTGTAATTATTCATTTTTTGAAAGTTTTTCTGCTGACACAAAGAAGCGCAGAGTTCACGGTGAAAAGCAGCAGTCCCATCTGAGGAGGAGGAGGAGGAGGGGAGGGCCGGTGTGTCCCAGCCCTCTGCATCCAGCTGGTGCGTCGCTCCTCAGCAGTAGCGCGCCACACTCACTATGGCTTTAGCCGCAAGCAGGACGCTCTTGGCGCTATTCGTCACGTTTTGCGCACCGGGATGCGGATGGACAGGTAAAAAAGATTTGTTTACGTTGTCCCTGAGCAGGTGCACGTTTTGCACTAGTGTGTTATGCACATTGGGAATTGTTTGGGCACTGTTGCTTTCTCCTCTGGTAGTTTAATGGCTCCGCTTTTATAGATGAGAGTGGGTGCAACGTGTGCTGTTGATCAGTTTATTGCTGCAATCTGCGCATTTTAGTGCGTTAACATCACTGTCTTGATGCTGTTATTTTTTTAAAAAGGTGTAAAACACTTGCATGCATATTCTTGCCTGTGCATTCCCCCAGTTGCTGCAAATTTTTCATGAAAAAATAGATTAATTGCATCCATGTACAAAGCATTACAATATTTAATTTGGAGTTTACAGTTTGATTTATCATCTGCATTTGTGAAAAAAAAAAAATTTAAGTGAGCCATTGCAGCAGACACAGACTGTGACAGTGTGCACTGTTGTTACTTTATGGGAGGAAAATATGATGCTGGCGTCCCAGCAGCAGTCATGGAACAAGTTCTGACCTCATACAGTAGGCACATGCTGGAGGAGCTGTGATAAAGTTGATAAATATCAGTCTGCATCGCTGTGTTTTCATGTGAGGGGTATCAGGCCAAATTGGTGACTAATCTGGCTGATGGTGGTGATAAATGACCGGCCTGTGAAGCTCAGGAGAAAAGAAGTGGTGGGGTTTCTGTCTGCACTCTTCCTCTGGACAGAGCTGCTTTGCTGCATGCTTTAATAGTCATATCCATCATCAGCTATGAGACAGGAATGGGTGAAATACTCCTCAAAATGCTTTTTTACCCACAAGGAAATTTATTTTTCATTTTTTAAATTTATTTGATTTTTAATCTACATCTGCACGGTGATCTGTCAAATAGATGAAGCAGTTTTTGACAGGCTCACAGACCGCAGCACACATGGTTTTTAAAGTTTCTCAAATGCTGTTTGTAAAATCAAATCTCAGGGAAAGGAGCCCAAATCCTCCAGACAGTCACAACATCTAAAATATCAAAAGTACCATAAAGCCTGATGAGTTTCAGAGGGCTGTGAGCCAAACCTTATGAGTTTAAAGGCACGTTACAGCCAGACTTTCTTTTCTCTCCTCTTTTTCTCCTACATACTCCACTTATACTGTCAGTCGATCTGCAATGTTTCTTTATGCCTCCTACTCAACTGCAAGCACTTAGTGCATGAGGTCATCGCTTTCTCTGAATATAGGGAGCTGCTATTTGTTGTGGTCTTTTCCCTCTCAGTCGTTCCCTTTTCCATCTTTTGGGAGGCATTTGCAGAGCACTTTTTCTGCGACACCCCGCTTCACATTCATCCACTTATATACATTCACACCTGGGAGCTACTTAATGCAACCACAGTTCACTGCTGCGGGCCGCTGAGCAGCAGCTTGGAGTTAAATGCCTTCCTCTCGGGCATTCTGACAGTAGTTGTTAAGGGAGAGGGGAGTGTTACTCATTAACTTTCTCCACTCGCATGTCATCAGCTTGTCAGTCTGAAATTCTTCTCAACAGCGGATGAAATTGGGCCCTTGGGAATATCTAGACACCTAGGCGGGAGCAGCGCAAATAGAGAGAACAGAAACATAGTGTATTTGGATGATAAATAATGTCAACTTCTTCCATGCAGCCACAGTCCATCAACTCCTGGAAAGTGTAGAGAGTAATCGGGGCAGAGAGTGAGGGGGAAAGAGGGAATCATGTCTTTGCAGGCCAGTGGAATTTAATTTCTCTGCCCCACTTAACCTGCTGGAATTTGGCAGGAGTGACAGATCTCACTGAAAACTCTCAGAATCAGGAATTTCATGACTTGAACTTTTTTGTAGTGGGAAAAAATGACAGAGGCAGACACAAGAAAATCTAATATTTCTAATATTTTCCACAATACTGGGTACAACTGATCACCTGACTTAGCTCGAACCAGCACCCCCACCCACCTGTGCCTGTCAGACCTGCCAGCAATGACATATCTAGTGTCATGATGTCATCTCTAGGCGTTGTTCCAGTTGTTTAAATAAGTACCACCTGGGCCACGAGCACACCTGTCATAGCAATGTGGATGTCAGCATACTAAGTGTGTTTCAGTGTGAGATGTCAGTCTCTATTAGCGACAGGATATTTGAATCATCTGAGAAGTCTGTTAGGTCGAGGTTTTGACCACCAACACTGAAATGCAAATACGTTTTCAGACTGTAATTGCATTGGCCAGCTTCTGTTGCTAAACGCCACATGCCATAAATGTCATATGTATGCATGTAACCCTCCCAAGCTAAACAATTACTCATGTCAGGGTGTTGCTTTGAATAAAATATGTTTGTAGTCACATTCCACTTTGAAATAGGCTTAACTCCTGACAATAAAATGACAGCATCCAGTCTGACATTGTGGTGATTGATGTGCCGGTGTGAGGAGGGCAGCAGCCATACATGGTCATGGTCTCTGTCTGCTGTGTCGGCTTTGAGTTGATTACTGGGGAGAGTGTGCTGAGGGTCAGATGTGAGAGGAGTTAAAAGCTGGAAGTACTAAGAATTCTGTCGCTCCTGGCAAGTTTGACACAAGCCTCCCCACCCAGGTAGATCTATGTTCTTAGGGGCAGCTCAAATGTGTTTTTAAATGTACTCAAATCCCATAGGTTTGCTTTGATGTGAACAGCAAAACACAAAACAGGAGCGGGTCTTTTAAAGGAGTAGTTCAACATTTTGGGAAATGTGCCTATGAGCTTTCTTGGCGAGAGCTAGATGAGAAAATCGATCTCACTCTCACATCTGTCAGGCTGTTCTCATTCAATGTTCATATTTATACCTTCAAAAAGTAATGAACTATTACTGGTATATAACTCACGTAATTGTGACCCAGGATGGTGTGATCATGTGATCTAAGTCATACAGACTATCCGCCATCATATTACAGCAGCAAAGGAGGAAGTCAGTTGACGTAGTATAAAGAGCAACAAAGCCCATGTCAGAGTGGTGGTAGATGGGTCAAACACACACAGGACTACAACCCAGGCATTAAGCTTCCTATCAACGAGGTTTCACTCTGAAGTCGTAGAAATCCAACGCTTGGGCAGTGACTTGTGGCGTCAGAAACCAACGAAAAAAGGTGTTCTTAAATATCTGCATGATACGGGGCTGGTCGCTGTTATAGTTAAACGGCACTCTGAAGCGTCATGGGGAAACGCGGCGGGACAAGAACGAAAGTTAAGGTGTCAAAAGTCTGAGTAGGGCTTGTGGGAGGGGTGGTGTATGGTCCAATAACCACCAACCTTCACCCATGAGAGTGGTGTTCACATTCTGTAAGATTCTTAAGCCAAACCCTGTTCTTTTTTCCTAAACCCAACCACGTGTTAGTTGTTGGAGGAAAAAAACATCAGTTGGTGATGTTGTACTGACGTAGTGCGTTCATTTTGAAAGAGACAGTATCTAAACGTTAAATGAAAACCGAAGTGTATTTTGAAAGAAGACAATGCATGTAACAGGCAGAACTTGATACAGCGTCCCTGAACGCCAACAACCAACGCACCCAGCAGAAGATCCTTGGCTTAGCTTAGCATCAACACAATGGGGAAACCGCTGGCCTGCTCTTTCTAGAGATATAAAAAATGCAACAACAAGCGCCTTGAAAGCCGTTTACCTTGTCTTTATGCTATGCTAAGCTACCTGTCTCTTAGGTGTTTCATCTCTAATGGGCAGATGTGAAGGTGGTGTTGATCTTCTCTTTGAAGTCTCTGTGAAGAAGCAGATAAGAGTATTTCCCAAAATGTCGAACTACGTCTTTAAAAATAAGCAAACAAAAGGTTTTATCGCCCTGTCCAGCCATACAGATAGTTAAATTGGCTTTTATTTGCCTTATTTCAGATATCTGTGTATGACTCTTTTGAATCCACCCCAGAATGATGAAGTTGAATGGAATTCTGTTTGTGGGGCACAAAACATAAAGAAAACACATTAATAAATAACATAACTCCCCAGAAACAATGACTCATGATAATCCCCAGAACATGCTGTCAACAAGTTTCATGGGACCATTTCTTAAGCAGAAAATGTTTCCACTGAAAACTGTCGACAGTGAGGTCTGTGAAATGTCCAGCGTGACATTGTTTCTGGAAAAGATACTTTGTTGTTGAATGTTTTCAGTGTTGTGAGTGCCACAAATTTAATTCTATTCAGAGACAGATATTTTTTTTAAAACATGTGGGCAAATAAAACCAAAACTATCTGCATGACTGACCAGTGTTAAGTGAGAATGATGTATTTATTTACTTGGTAAGTTGTGCGAACTAGCCCTTTAAATCAATTTCATGGGTTGATGATGGATTTTATGGCTCAATCTGACCAATCAGACTTTAGGTTTGTTTAATACATAAAATATGACTTCACATTCACATGTTTCCTTTAATTATTGCTAATGCTTCAGTCACATGGAATCAGGCAGATGGTAGCCAGCAGACGGACAACACCTACTGGACAGCACAGGAAAAACAAAGTCTGATGGAATGGCAGGACAGCAAAACGAAACACGCACAACAAAATGTCACAGTGGTGATGCTGTATACCGTTTACAAAGAATGGAATAAAATATGTTTTTAGAGTATGCATTGGGCTTTTTGGCCTTTATTTGATAAGACAGTGGTAGCGTGAAAGGAGATGCTATGCAGCAAAGGGCCACAGGTTTGAATCGAGCTTGGACGCTTGGCCTTTGTACATGGGGCACCCACTCCACCAGGTGAGCCACTTGCCACCCTGGAATAAAATATGTTAAATAAAACTATTTTGTGTATCTTATTTTTTGTTATTATTCTAGTAATGTCCTGATTGCCCATGTTTTCTTCTGGTGTGAGGAAGCTACGTAACATCTGGTTGTAAATTCCGTTGTGGAGGATGGCAAAAAGTTTGAATATTTTAAAACTAGGTGGCAGTGCCGTCTACCATTATCATTGCCGATACTCTGATGGCCTCACCTAATTTTACCATCCTGCTCTTGTCCACTAAAATAATATGGGTTTATCATTACAGCATAATACGAACAACAAACATCAAGAAGGCCCTGCAGAGAACCTCTGCACAGACGTCTCTGAGGTTTCATTCATGTCTTGTAGTGATTAGGGGATCAGGGGCGGCTGTTGCTCAGAAGGTAGAGCAGGTCGGCAACTAATCCGAGGACCTACAGTCGATCCCTAGCTCCTCCAGTCCGCATGTCGAAGTATCCTTGAGCAAGATACTGAACCCTGAATTGCTCCCAATGGCTGTTCCATTGGTGTGTGAATGTAGTAGCAGGTGACACCTTGTATGGTAGGCCATAAGCATGTGAATGTATGGGTAACTGTGACACATAGTGTAAAGAGCGCTTTGAGTAGTTGAAAGACTAGAAAGACATCATACAATTGCACGTGCAGGTCCATCGAAAAAAAATACCCAAAATAGGAGAGTGGAAACTTCACTGTCACTTGCATACCACCTCCGGTTATTACAGAGAAAGGACACCTCAGTCAGTGCATACATGTCTTTGTTGTTTCCATGACAGCAAATTACAGCTACTGATTTATATGACTTTAATCTTAACGCTGCATCACCCTAACCTCCGATGAGTTCCCTCTACCGTGTAAACCCCTCCACACATAAGTCCTTCTGCACACGAGCCTTCACTGGTGATCCTGGTTATTGATGGGAGTTTGAGGACAGTTATTAGGGGTTAATGGCAAACTCATTAGGGGTGAGTGGGGGGTCAGCGTCTGTGATTTTGTGTGCGAGGTGAGAAGGTGCTCTTATAAAAGTGGAGCACATTGCAGGTGCATGAGTGCAAGCATTTTCTAGAACAGTTTAACAGCAGTCCTTTGACCTCGGGGCTTACCTGCATATGTTCCTCGTACCAACCTACACATGCACATACACGTGTGTCTGTCTGTCTGTGAAACACTCACACACACACACACACACACACACACACACACACAAACATTTTGATCGAAAAAAGACAGTGACATAATGGCCCTCAGGCCCTGCCCTCATTCTTCACATACTTAATACTTTCCACTGTCTAACTTAATCACACTCTCACTGTCTGTCTGTCTTTTAAGTGTTATATTATTGGTTTCCCATGGCAACCGCCCTGAAACCAAGCCTCTCTCTGTAACATTATGATGTTACAACCACTGAGTTGCTAAACTGCTTCCCAAACTGTTTATTCTTGGATGGCAATCATGCATCTGCTGCGCTCGAAGGAGTCTTGATTTAATCAGAAATATCTGGTTTGTCCTTGGATCATAAATTTCCATAGAGGCCAAATCACAGAATGATGTCTGGACAGAGGAGCAGATCCCTTCCTACGTAATACACGGCCTTATTGGAAACAGGGGGGCGAGTGACTGAAGTGCGTCCAGACTTGTGTCAATGCAGTCTGCCACAAACAGCTGATAAAATTGACTCCACGCTAACCCTGCATTAATGAGGATATAATGAGGAGAGATTGTGTTTGTTTTGGGAAAACACTCACACTCCTTCACACACGAGACACGATGTGATCCAAGTCTGTGGCCGAGGGTTTGTGCTATCTAGAGTCCGCAGAAACAGCAAGGTGACAATCTTTCAGCACGTAGTAAAACTCACAGAGACAACATTGCAGGCCTCCGAAGAGCTGCAACCATCTGTAAACTGCAGCGTACGAGGCCTGAGTAGCAATTACTTCTTAATGTGAAAAGTAAAAGTGCAGATCCAGCTTGGCGCACACCTGCAGACAACAAGAATTCAAAGCAATGAAGTGATTTTGTGAGGACGCTAAACTGAAACGGCTGCTGTAAACGTCTGGGGAGCAAAGACAGTCGTAAGAGCCAGCTGTTTATGATTATGGACAGACAATTCTGACAATTATATGTGACAGCGATGAATGACCACCATGCTAATAAACCCTGTTCTACTTTGTTTAAGCAGATCCCTCATTTAGCCAATGCTTGATAGTTCGTATTTGGATCCTGGGATTTAAACCTGCTATAATCAATATTTTGATAACAAAGAGAATTATCACCAGACTCTGCAGTTCAGCTCAGCTCTTTGGACCATTTTACTGTAGCATCCTCCAATTTATTGTTTTGGTTTTATGGCCCACAGCTTTACAGTTTTGGTTTGCCCTCATTGCTCTCATCAGCACCTTTTCCAGCTGCAGCAGGCAGCTGTTTTCAGCAAAAAAGAAAGCTTTGATAACCCGACAGTGCACCATCTTTCCAGCACAAAAAACAAACAGACACACAAGTGAGCCACTTGCTGCAGCATTTCGCTGCTGAAGAGTCAGATATTTTCCTCAACAGTAGGTGGAGACCAAAAAACAGAGCTAAAATTAGGAACTAACAGAACTCCAAAGTGATGCTAACACTCCCTCACAGGCTTTTCGCTGGCTGTGCTGAAGTATCTCTATACGATATTCAGAGTGCAGCTATGATTCAGAGGTTGTCTACACATGGTTCTCAACATGGAAGTGATTGAGCTGGCAGCTGGGAGATAACGATGCTAACAGCACAAACAGTGATAACAACAGCAACAGTGCTGACAGAGCTAAAGGTGTTAAGCCATGGATGTGTAAAGAGAACTGGTTACATTGTTGGAAGCGGGGCCCTGTTCATATTTGCGGTATGAAAATTGCCTGGATCCTGATATGAAATGAGTCATTTCGCAGGGTTGCAACACTCAAATTAAAAAATATATTTACTGATTAACAGGCATCTCTTTCACAGTGTAAGTCTTTGAGGGAAAAAAGTCTTTTTGGGACCTGTGGTATTACATGACAGACCCAGAAGTTGTAATTCCACATTTGGCCACTATGTAAAATTGTCTTTAAAACCCACTGCTGTTCCTAGGGGGAACCAGAGGCAAATTTATTTTCGCTATGATGGTAAAGGCATGTCCTGCCCTACTATGCCTTATTCTGCCCCTGAGTGGCTTATGCTGATATTCTTACCCTAACCCTAACCAAACTCACTCCTTTTGCTTAAACCTAACCAACCCAATCAATGAAGGCAACAAGTACTAGCCAGTCAGAGGGAGAGAAGGGCAGGTCTGGTCTTTGCCATCCTAGGAAAATCTGCGAACTGGAGGGTACCAACACCGTCCCATTACCACTGATAACAGGATATCTCAATGCTTCCTTTTCATTTCCAATAGAGAACAGAAGAAGCAGTCATGCTGTGCATGATGGGAGTGTTGCTGTGCGTTTGGAGGAGGGGTTGTGGCACGTTCACCGCTCTGTATTTGCATAAAGACGAGATTCACTTTATGGAAATGAGTCCGTCTAGCAGCAAAACTTGGCCCCAGCTGTCAAACTAGGTGATGCTGTTCTAAAATGAAACAAGATTCAGCAGTGGCATGGCCTATTTTTCACTTCAAATGTTTTTTCAGAATAGCTTTTAATGGACTGTTGAGACGACATAACGAGTTCTCTACCATGTTGTTTACTAAGTGAAATGGTGAGCAGCCTTTTGCAGCATTCATCCAATCAGATGCATTCTACGATTGGGTACGTCACTATTGGGAAGCCCATCAAGTGGCTAGTTAAATGCAACAGCACATCCCCTAGCATCCTCACCAGATCTGGTGGAAACATATCATAACTGCCATATGAAGGCAGTGCAGAGCAGTAGCGATTACCTAGCCAGTGGGATACACACACAGGACTCACATACACTAACATGCCGCCAGTACTACTACCACAACAAAGAACAGAGAAGTTCAGATTACAAAATGCACAAAGGAAGTGTGACGTCTCTGCTCAGGACGCCATTACTCCACTACATGTTTACACAGCAAAGAGTTGTTAGCTGCTTTATTAATGGTCTGAATATTGTATAAAGCTCCTTTACCCAAAAACTTTGTGAACATGTTTGCTGTAAATGAAACACAGCATAAGTTCTAGCAGAGCAGTAAAATCTGTCTCTGATTCAGTATCACTGGCTTATTCGCAGCTGTGTGGCTCGTAACATCCAATCAGATCTATTCAGAACAGACTATAACCTGTCACTCTCTCATTGTTACAGTTATGGGTTGTTATGCCAACGCTGTTTGCTGCTGCAGCTCCCTGGACCACCCTCAGTTTCTCCCCGCGGTATTTATGATGTGGTTGATTTAACTAAGATTTAATGTTCTTTATGCAATAATATGTTAATTGAAATTTAATTCTCCCAGCAGTTTTCTCATACCAGAATCTCTAACAATAAACCATCTGCTAAAAATAGTCAATTCTCTGACTCTGAAAGGAGCAAAGCAATGAAATGCACATACACTGATGATGGGTTTTATGTATAGTTCATTGGGTCAGGGTTTCTGAACAAGTTTTAAAAACTGTTCTGACTATGAATCAGACTTTTTGCAGATATACCCTTACTTATGTTGACTCAGCTGAGGTTTCAGCAACCATGCTTCTAGCTCTCAGGCACAAGGCCATTATTTTGCACAAGATGATTCAAGTCAGCTACTTTGAATATCTCAGAGTGGATGTTTATGATTTCCGATGTCTCCTCTGGGATCTTTTAGCAGATTTTCAAACAAGCTGAATCCATAATTTTATATCGTGTTAGTCACGCTCAATGCTTTATTTTATTATCTGGGTGTATTGTTGGCCTGTTGGATTATTGTGCTGTTACCTCTACAGTGCATTAGCATGCAAACCAAAAGAAGAGCAAAGAGGCAGTTGCTGTCCAAAGCAGAGTGGTGGTTACTATTTTCCTTGTTTTGTTTTGAGTAAATGTAGCCAAGAGGGAAACTGAAGATTGTTCATTGTCCCGAGCCCGTAGCCATCCAGGCAAATCCTCATTTATTTATTTAACCATCAAACTAGTTTGTATTTTTCAGGGCCGCCTTACACGTAAGTTTATGCTTCATCAGAATCAGAGTTACTTTAATGCCAAGTACAATAAATCCAGAGGAAATTGTACTAGTGGCACTGAAGAGGAGGTTTATCAACAGCTTACAGGGCTTGAACAGTAGGCTTAGACACTGCCACAATGTGGAGGGGCAACGGACATTTACATAAGCGATAAAGACAGAAAGGACTGTTTAAATAAACTTTATACAGACACAATTTATCCTTACATCATTTGTTTTGCAGCAGAGAAGCCCCTGCGGTCACACAATGGGAAACAGACATCTGTAGACAAGGGCCTGAGGGAGAGCTGGGAGCCTTCGATTCATCTGGACGGAAGACCGGTGGACCGCTTCGTCATCAGCCCCAACAAGCCCACAAGGTCACACCGCTTCACGAAAGCGGGAAAGGACAGTCGCTCTCATCTACTGGAGGATGTAGGTAAGGCAGAAACAGAGAGAAAGTTAAAAAGAGAGGGTGAGAGCAAGACGAAGACAGTGACATGAACGAATCAAGTGGGAGCTAATGAGTGTGTTTCTGAGGGATGGTGGCACCCCAGAAATGTTTATAGAGGTGGCCAGATGGAGCCACTGAAAGTTGGGTTGGTGCACCAAAACCAAAAACCATAACTGAATTTTGGGAATCAGATTATACTGTCGAAGTATGAAGGCTAGTTGAAAACTAATCAATATGGAGCGCTAAGGATGTCTGTTTTGCTATGTCAGTAGTTAACTGTTGAGAATATATAGGACCTTTTACACATGTTGGTCTATAGTTTAATTTTGCTATTCTGCAGTCTACTGCACTGCGCACCACCAGGGTCTGGTGAGAGCTAGCTAGTATTAGCAGCTCACTCATTCAGCCATAACTTCTAGTAATGCTGTCCTGACCCCACAGTGTTGCTGTGGAAACATAGTGCCCACCCTCTGGTCTCCTCCAAGCTTTCCCTGGTGAGTAAGTGGCTCAATTTGAGCTGTAGAAAACCTATTAGCTTTGGTGACTATGCCATCATTGTTAGCTCTGTCACCACTGGTAGCAGTGTCAACACGGGTAGTGGTGCTAACATCGCAAACAGTGATAAAAGGGTTTTGTGGTTCAATATGAAGTCCCTTACTCACTGGGCGACCAGGGGGGAGACCTGAGGGTGGGCACAATGTTTCCATAGCAATACATTCTGCCATCGGAATGGTGTTAACAGCTGTAATCGCCAAATTAGCAGTGCCGCTAACTACCTAACATTGGCTCCCTCCCTACCGGAGTGGCCAAGAAACCAGTGGAGATGAAGTTTAGGCCACTGTTACCTTGGCTTTCTGGCCATCTGTCAGCATAGCAAACAGGAAACAAAATAAAAACACAAAAACACATAAAACACAAAACAATAGGCCCACAATTTCTTAATTTCTAACTGAATAGCGCATTGAAACAGCACTGTGGTAACACTTATGAGTTGAAGAAGTGCTGGACTAAATGGAAAGACTTCTTGTATTTCATGTCTTTTTTGTTTTTCTTAAAAGTTAACCAGTTAGTTAGCCTACCCGTTAATGGGTGTTCACCTTTCAGAAGCAAAATTAGCCGAAACTGACATCTCTAATACTGATAAACTTTGATTTCTTATTTTATAATTAATACTATTTGATGTGCATAGACTAATACCAGTACAGTTATCATTTTGAGTTCCAAAGCAATCCTGTTTTAATGTTTTTTTTGTATCTATACGGTAAGTTATTGATCTTCAAACAGGCTGGTTGTCCTTTTCCTGAAAAAGAGAAATATACAGCTCTTATTTGAAGTAGTACATTGATTATAAGGAACAAACTATTTACTGGGAACAAGCCTTCACAAGTTTAGGTGAGACTTGTGGGTATCCATCAAACCTATTTTCTTTAGGATATCTTGAGGTGAGAGTTCAAGGGACCCATTTGAAAATGGTCATGCCAGCTGTTCCTTGGCCAAAATTTAACCGAAATGTGAAGCATTATTTGGCCCCCTTATCAACAAGCTATGCTGACATGGTTGGTACCAACAGATGCCGTAGGTTGTTTGGTTTCACAAGATACCACTGCCTTTGCACTAGCTTAAAAATGGGCATGCCACAGCCTCTTAAAGACATTACTGTAGGTCTCCAATTACTTTTCCAGAGGGCGCCAGTGGGGGGGGGGCAGCAATTTTATAAATTGGGCCATGGCCCCCCCCATGGCCCTTCCTTAGGGGCGCCACTGTTGAGGTACCTGAGGGGTGCTGGTAGCACTGCCAGACAAAAAAAAAGTCATTAAGAGGATAATAAATGGAGGGAGAGCAAGAAAAAGAGGTTTGGCTTAAATAATGGAGTGAGCTTTCAGATCCTGGAGTTCTGCTCTTTCTCAATATAAGTGCCAAGAAAATGAGGAGGGGGATGAGCAAAGCTGTGTACAAAGCAGAGACGCCAGGAGGTGAGGTGTAGACACGCGTAGGAGTGCATGTACGATTGATTTTTATCAGAGCATTAGTTCATCATTGGACGTGTTGTGGTCCAAGTTTGCCAGACAGAGAGCAAAAGCACTGGGGGGGTGGTGGTGTGCTTGATGGGCGATCATTATCCCAGCCCAGCAGACAGCAGTTATTTTAGGCTTTAGCAGGACAGTATTTTTAGGTCTTAACAGATTCTTAATTTCTGATCCTGCCTTGTAAAACATAAGACAGGTCCTTATGTTTCTATACACATAGAGTTTGCAGTGTTGACACAGTCTAGCCTGCTTTTGTCATTATTCCATTTTCCTCCGTCCTTGGCATCTCAGAGCCATACTTCATCAGCGGCGCAGGAGTCTGCAGCCAACCCTTCTTTTCCACATCCAAACCCAACCCAGCTCCTATAACCCAATCCCCTGTGTTGTGGTCACTTGTTGTGTGTGTGTGTGTGTGTGTGTGTGTGTGTGCAACATGTGTGTTTGGTGGTGATTGTGGTAGAGTATAGGGATGGTGCCAAGTGTTGAATCATGCATTGTCTTGTGTGGTGTATCAGTGTGTTTTAAAAGTATGCATCTTTACATGCTTTTGTGTGCCGCCCAGTGTGTGCTGCGGCGGCCCTGTGGTCTCTCCAGCTCTGGTGCAGTTTGCCATAAGTCTCTGGCAGCTCAGCAGCGTCTCGGTGTTGCCTTTCCAGAAATTCCTTGCAGATCGTATGTTGTTCCCTCAGCAGCATGAGAGCAGCATCAGTCATCATAAATAACACCATGCTGTTTGCCTCCACATCATTAATGTGTCTGGCCAGCCGCTGTCAAAACAACACAAATGGAGCGATGACTTTTCAGAGACGAGAGGGGGCGAGATTGAGAGTAAAAGCAGAGGCATCCACTTTTCTCACTGACATGGGGAAAAGGAAAATCATACATGTTTAAAGTTGACCACAAAATAGAAAACATAACATTTCCACTTGAAAAAGTTGTCATCTGGTAGAAATGATTCAATTATTTTTAAATTTAGTTAATTCCCTGCTTGCTTTCCAAGTTCCTACTGGCCACATCATTTAACCATTCCTTTTTGTTTCATTTTTTAGACCCTGAATGGGTTAACCTGGATGGCTTTGCTGTGTTGGGCGGTGCACCTGTCAGCAACTCATCAGCAGGTAAACCTGATCTCTAGGCATCTTCACCACCAACACATGGGAGTGGTGTGTCTCAGTTAACAGCTGTACATGTACAACTATGTGGTGAAATCCATTAGAAGTGGTTTGCTGCAATTATCTGCTGTCATCGTGGATATAAAAGGAACCGGCAAATCTAATGTGAGGATGATTCATATTGCAATGTCTTAGGGCTCACTTGTTCTGTCCCTGTGGGATCAGCAAGGAAAAACAACCCCTTGTCTCTGACTCATACTCTTCAGCCAGGTGTGTTTTTCTTGCAGGTGATCCAAAGTTAACATCTCTGTTAGAGTTTTGTTGCCTTTAATGGCATACACCACATTAATTATCACATATTTGCCTGACACTGCTTTCAACAGACTGTGAAATGAGAGGAAATTAGGAATGTGGTCTTCATTAGGGTCCTTATGCCTGGTCTTAAGCTAAGTCAGTCTTAACCTAGGCGTGATATGTTTGACCTAATAGTTATGTCGCTTGCACCATCTAAGATTAGGCCTTCCTCTTGCTAAGACGCCTAGTCAGGAGCAGGCGTAAAAACAAAGTCTCAGCTGTTTCTATTTATCAGCAGCGTGATACAGAAGACCCACTGACTCTGAACAAAAAACAAATGCATTAGCTTATCAGCCTAAGTCTCCATTTGTTTAGCTAACGTACAAACACGAACACATGTCTATTCCTTCCCCTCAACTTGTTGAAAGAATGACCAAACAAATGCTCACTCATGAAAAACACTGCTAATGTCAGTTATCAAGCTAGATAGTGACCTAATTAGTCACTGCGGTCCCATCAGATGCTGGTGTGGTTCATACCTTTAAAATACCACTGTTCCACAGCCAAGTTTGTTTACTCTTCCTCTCCTTTCTCTTACCTGTAGAGCTCTACCTTTCAGCTGTTAATCAAACACAGACATGCCGCTCCTGCACAACTCTGTCAATCTTTACATCTCTGTGTCAGTGAAATGTCCTTTTCTATTTCTCTGGACCTCCATAATAACGTTATTGCAAATTATAAACGATTAGCTAGTCCACACATTAAGAAAACAAAGGAAGAATGCATTGATGTGTTAAGAGACCTTGATACAGCGTTGAAGATGGAACTCCATTCATTCCTATGAAAGTTGCTCAGTGGTGCTTGGAGCCAAAAAAAAAAAGCTCTTTTTAGGCCCCAGTTGCACAGGAAGCGTTTTAGCAGCTGGAGGCGGCTTTTTGTGATTGTTTTTAATGAGAATGAAGCTTTTTGCTTGCTGTTTTTGTGCTGCTATGTGCCTCATATTTCTGCATTGTAGGCGCCTAGCATTTTTGCTGGAGCGCTCTGAACTCCTCAAGTTGAAAGAACTTTAACTCAGGAGGAAAAACGCCCCATGTCATCTCTGCTTTGTTCCCATTGTCCATTTGGATGATTTGAGAGACGGGTCCTCTGTGGTGGTCATGACAACAAGTTTACAGCTGGTAAACAACATTTTTTGTGATACAAGACCGACGTGTCAAGCAGCCTCAGCGTCATTATAAAATATGCCTAGAAAGAACCATCATCGAGGCGAAGCTCCTGGGAGCAGCTTTTTTAGACTTTCCAAATGTTATCAGACTAAATGGAATGAGTCCTGATAATGAAATGAGTCATTTTGTGGGGGTTGTGACACTCAGATTTATCCATTGATTAACAGATGTCATTTTTCCCAATGTAAGTCTATGGGAAAAAGTCTTTTTGGGCCCAAAGGCATCATGTGACAGACTGAAGAGGTTGTATCACTGTTTGGCCACTATGAACATTGGCTTCAAAGCCCGGCGCGCTTCCATGGGGCCTGGTTGAACGTGTACAATGTATCCTAGCAACAGATATGCTGCTAGGCAATAGCCATAGTTGCTTAACATTCCAATGAGGCTTTAATTTGGTTAATGCAATCGAACTAAAGTCTGTTCTGAAGTCTAAACAAAGAGTGACTTAGCAGTCAGGACGAGGCTTATTAAAGACCAGTTGGTACAACCCACTCCAGATGAAGGCCACAGGCTAAAATGTGTTGCAATAAAGTTGTTCTGTATTCCACAAGTGCTGCTGGAGTTTCAACTTCTTTAGACCTCTTCCTCTTCTCCGTGCACCTTGGATGTAGTAGGACGTAAATTGTGCCAGAAACCCCCACCCTGCTTCTATAGGAAATTAGTAGCAGACCGAACTGCTTGTAACCTGACTGACAGATTACTCATAAAGTGAAGTGTACTGTGTTAATATGTGCACAGTCAATGAATTAAATTAGTTATGCAACAGAAAATTAACTGCCAACAAGTTTGACTGATTGATAATAAATAGTCATTTTCAAGCAAATATGCAACACATTAAATGTTCTTAAGTTTTCTTTAGTGTGTTTTTGTCTGTTACATGTAATACCTTTTGAGTTTGATTTTAAAGATATGTCACTTGCCACAAAGTATGATGGGCATTTTGAGTTATTTTTGGGATATTTATAGACCAAATGACTCAGTGAGTAATAGAAAAAATATGTGAAGAGCTCTAATATTTATTTTCCTTTGGTTAAAATGAACAGTCTTCTCATTAAAATCAAGCACACTAAAGAAAGCATATTTATCTGTTTATTTCAGTGTTGTGGGGACATCTGGACTTTTAAGCATGTGTCATGTAAACACTCACTTGTCTGTCGCAGGGCGAACACAAATAGACACTCGTGTTCATACTGTTCCACATGGACAATTTAGCCTCTCCAAACCACTTGACTTGGCGTGTCTTCGTGCTGCGGTGGGGAAACATGGAGAAAACCCATTCAAATTCCAGACTGAAAGGATCAGGACCAGCAACTGAACCTTCTTGCTGTGAGGCGACAGTGCAAACCACTGAACCACCACGTTGCTCTGGAGTTTCAGTTGAGTTTGTTTGAGGCAGAGCCGCTCTGGAGACACAGCTAATCATATTTGTTGAGTTAAACCTCAGCGAGTGGAGCCAGAGACTCGCTGTGTTTCTGGCAAAGTAGCATCAGAATAGCAGCCAGCAAAGGAAGACATTGCGTGTTGTGAAGATTTAGCACACTTGTGTTAGCATTTCGGTAGAGTTATCCGGCTATGTAGCTACGTGCTAATTATAATCATCCCATTTAATATTTCTAGTGATTATACTAGCTGTTAGCCTGGTAAGCTACAACAAGAGATGGATGCTGCCTAAGCAAACACTAATGGTATGATTTTTTTAGGGTACAGGTGCTCTGTATTTGAATTAAGCCTTTTGTAGGTACACAGATGCACCACTACTGATGACATGTCCCACTTATCCTGCCATAGTGTCATCTGGTTATTTAAGGAGAACACGTCCCTGGGTGGGATCGAACCACCAACCTTTTGGTTAACAGCCGAACGCGCTGACCAATTGCGCCACAGAGACATGCTTTTCAGGAGTGTGACCATAAATTATATGGCCCTCCTACCTGTGTTTGTTACAGAATGCTCTGGCCATGATGCTTTTCCCTTCCCATTGCCAGCATTAAAAAGCTATCGAAGCTAACGAACCACATTACAGTCGTATGATTTAACATCTTTACCACAACGAGGCTGTAAAGCTGTGGTCCGCGGGATGAACTTTAGTCTCATTTAGACACTTGTTAGCATCCGCCTTTTCAAAGATAAATAAAAGCTTCAAAATTTACGAGTGAGATATTTACTGACGTATTTTATGTTGTAAAGCAAAACATGAAAGTCTCTAAAACTTGACCACAGATTTTATTTTAGGCATCTAACCAAAAACCCATTAAAAAAAACATTGCCTTGATTATAGGGCTTATTCTTGGGACAATCTGTTTGTATAGCAGAAACTTTTGTTGATTTGTCTTATGCATTCTCTCACATTTGTGCCCTTCACTTACCTATTATTTTAACTTCACATGGTTTTTGAAGAACAATGCGTCCCTGGGTGGGCTCGAACCACCAACCTTCCGGTAACAGCCGAATGCGCTGACCGATTGCGCCACAGAGACATATTTTACTGTGTAATGAGGGGGGTGTCGGGTCTGTATATGTGCCCCTCCCACCTACATTTCTGCTATTTAATTGGCCATATGATATAGGCCTATGAGAAACTTAGAAAACTAAAACATGAGCATTGAACAACAGCTTTTTGGTTTGTTTCCTGCTGTGAATGTCCTGATTTTAGAGGTATAATGCTGCTTTCTAAATTTAGCTACTACGTTTCCATAGAGCCAACTGGTTTTTGAAGGACAACACGTCCCTGGGTGGGCTTGAACCACCAACCTTTCGGTTAACAGCCGAACGCGCTGACCGATTGCGCCACAGAGACATGTCTTGTTGAGGGGTGTGGCCTCAATTTGTAAGTCCCTCCCATCGGTATTTGCTATCAAGTGCTTCAGGCATGATGTTTTTATTGTAGCCCTACACTGAAGTTGGCTTTGCCCTGATTCCCTTTGTCAAAAAGCCTATGGGATTTTCCATTGAGTTTTGGATTACTGCAGAAAATAAGCCCTGTAGCAAAAAATGTTTATGGTACTTACACTGGTACTTTGATTTTTGAACCCCAAATGCAATCGCCAGCAGTAAAAATCTAACATTAGGCTATAAACGAACTACATGATTTAACATCTCTACCACAACAAGGCTGTAAAGCCATACTTAGCAGGATGATGTTCTGTCATCTCATTCATCCATTTGTTAGCACCCACCTCTTTTATGACAAATAAAAACTGCAAGTTCACGAGTGAGACATTTACTGACGTATTTTATGTTGTAAAGCAAAACATGAAAATCTCTAAAGCTTGCGCTAACCACAGATTTTATTTTAGGCATCTAACCAAAAACCCATTAAAGAAAAACATTGAAAGGATTGCGGAAAGTCTGTCATGCTCTCATCTTTTCTATTTTCATAAAGTCACCTGGTTTTTGAAGCTCAACACGTCCCTGGGTGGGCTTGAACCACCAACCTTTCGGTTAACAGCCGAATGCGCTGACCGATTGCACCACAGAGACATGTCTGGTGTTGTGGTGAGGGGGTGTGGCCTCAATATATTAGCCCCTCCCACTTGTATTTCTGCTACTTACTTGTAGAAGTCAGGCTGGCTAATCAGGCCGAAACTTAGAAACTTTAATCAAGGCATTGCAAACTAAAATTTAGAGGTACAAACATGGCTAGATTTTTACGCATAATATTCCTG
The DNA here is from genome assembly GCF_041903045.1 of Epinephelus lanceolatus. Taxonomy (NCBI): domain Eukaryota; kingdom Metazoa; phylum Chordata; class Actinopteri; order Perciformes; family Serranidae; genus Epinephelus; species Epinephelus lanceolatus. The sequence continues at coordinate 19,854,939 of NC_135746.1, forward strand.
TTACATGGAAAAAGTACAAGCTGCCATATGCATCAACTTTATACATTTGTAATTTTGCTCCTGGTTTGTCAGTCTTTTACACCTGGACATGAAAGCTAGCATGACCATTCACATGAAGTTACTTGGTCAAGAACAATCGTCCCTGGGTGGGCTCGAACCACCAACCTTTTAGTTAACAGCCGAATGCGCTGACCGATTGCGCCACAGAGACATGTCTGGTGTTGTGGTGAGGGGGTGTGGCCTCAATATATTAGCCCCTCCCACTTGTATTTCTGCTACTTACTTGTAGAAGTCAGGCTGGCTAATCAGGCCGAAACTTAGAAACTTTAATCAAGGCATTGCAAACTAAAATTTAGAGGTACAAACATGGCTAGATTTTTACGCATAATATTCCTGTTACATGGAAAAAGTACAAGCTGCCATATGCATCAACTTTATACATTTGTAATTTTGCTCCTGGTTTGTCAGTCTTTTACACCTGGACATGAAAGCTAGCATGACCATTCACATGAAGTTACTTGGTCAAGAACAATCGTCCCTGGGTGGGCTCGAACCACCAACCTTTTAGTTAACAGCCGAATGCGCTGACCGATTGCGCCACAGAGACATGTCTGGTGTTGTGGTGAGGGGGTGTGGCCTCAATATATTAGCCCCTCCCACCTGTATTTCTGCTACTTACTTGTAGAAGTCAGGCTGGCTAATCAGGCCGAAACTTAGAAACTTTAATCAAGGCATTGCAAACTAAAATTTAGAGGTACAAACATGGCTAGATTTTTACGCATAATATTCCTGTTACATGGAAAAAGTACAAGCTGCCATATGCATCAACTTTATACATTTATAATTTTGCTCCTGGTTTGTCAGTCTTTTACACCTGGACATGGAAGCTAGCATGACCATTCACATGAAGTTACTTGGTCAAGAACAATCGTCCCTGGGTGGGCTCGAACCACCAACCTTTCGGTTAACAGCCGAACGCGCTAACCGATTGCGCCACAGAGACATATTTTTGAAGGGCGTGGCCTCCAAATATATGCCCCTCCTACTTGCATTTGTTACAGAATGCTCCAGAATGCTTTTCCGATTGCGCCACAGAGACAAGTGCAACCTGGGTTTGAGGGGGTGTGGCCTAAATGTATAAGCCTCTCCTATATGTATTTGCTTTTTACTTCCCAACTGCAATTTTGCTATTTAGTTCTAGAAGTCGGGCTGGCTAATGACGCAGAAACTTAGAAACTTTAATCATGGCATTGGAAAGTGAGCACTGAGCATCAGCTTTTTGGTCTGTTTCCTGTTGTGAATGTCCTGAATTTAGAGGTATAATGCTGCTAACATGGCTTTCTAACAATCTCTTATACTTTTGCTCCTGGATTGTCAATTTTTTATCCCTAGACATGAAAATGCTCATAATCACATGAATTCTCTTGGTTACTTAAGAACTGTGGGCTCGAACCACCATCCTTTCGGTTAACAGCCGAGTATGGCTTTGTACTTAGGGGGTGTGGCCTAAATGTATAGGCCCCTCCCACCAGCATTTCTGCTATTTACCTCGAGAAATAAGGCTGGCTAATAAGGTGGAAACTTAAACTTTAATCGTGGCATTGTAAATTGAGAATTCATATCAGCTTTTTGGTCTGTTTCCTGTTGTGAATGTCCTGAACTTAGAGGTAAAATGCTGCTAACATGACTTTCAAACATTATATGTTCATCAGCTTATTTTCCTGTTATATGGAGAAAGTGAAGGTGTGTTGCGCAGACTTTCAAAAGTTAAGTGGGATATTTTCTTTCCAACTGTATTCTAATGTCATACAGCCAGAGAGTTGCTCCTAGTTTCTCAGATTTTCACTTCCAGAGATGGATGAGTCTAACCATTCACATAAAGTCTCCTGGTTATGTCAGGAGGACATGTCCCTGGGTGAGCTTGAACCACCAACCTTTTGGTTAACAGCTGAATGCACTGACGGATTGCGCCACAGAGACTAGATGTGGAGTGGGTGTGGTCTCAATCTTCAAGCCCCACCCACTTGCATTTGCTGTGTATTTTTAGAAGTCAGACAGGACGATTTGGCAGAGAAATCATGGAATTTTATTTTGGGCATTCATATGTAGTGAAACAATTAATAATCTGCCTCCACCATTTGTATAAAGACAACATATGATTGACGAATTGACAATTAATCAGCCGAACTGTCATTAAGCTAGCAAACCAAATGGTACCAGTTTATGTTTGCAGAGTTTAGATTTGCTTTAGAAGGTGGTTTAATGTGAAAGACGAACTTGCTTTCTTCATCTCATTTTTGAGGAGGGAGTAGGCACAGAACAGTGACATTCCTCAGCATGAGTCTGAACACAGTGAGGTGGGTCTGTCTGTCTGTCTGTGTGTCTGTCTGTCTGAAGGCCAGCCTCACAGCACCTCGAACCATCGAGCTTCCAGGAAAAGACAGAAAGGATTTGGCAAGTGAGAGCACTGCGGAGTCAATGGTTTAGTGGTCCGCGGCATGGTGACCTGGGCCAAACTATGTACAGCTCTCCAGACAGAAGAGAAGAGGAAGAAAATAAGGAAAAGGAGATTTAGCCTGATTAAAACCAAATGTTTTTCTTTAAACTCATCTAGTATGAGCTCAAGATGGTTAAACAGGTACAGTGGGTATGAGACAGAGGATTCATCAATATTATTGTTATTCTGTTACCCAAGCAGCAGGAAAAAATGTCTAAAATATACAGAGAGTAGGAATTAAACATACCATATTTATCCTAAATATGATAATGCTGGGTTATAATTCATTGCAGACTTTCAAAATTAACCTGTGTTTCCAAAATACATTTAACACAATAGTAACACACTGTAACTTTGGCGGATAATCAAATAAACACACAATCCGCAAGGTTCAAGTTTCTGAATCCTGAGTTCCTGAATTTATTTTCAGGGCATTTTAAAATGAGTGGAAATAAATAACAGTCTGGAAAAGTACATTCCAATTTATAGAATAAAGGTTTAAATGGAAGCAGACAAAAAAAATCAACAAAAGCAACTGTTGACAACAAGAAATTATAATAATCTTTACTTATAAAGTGTTTTTCAAAAGATATAGCCAGGAGAGAGACCATGAAGAGCCTTAAAAGTAATCAGTAAAATCTTAAAATCTAAAACATACTGGAAGCCAGTGTAAAGAGGCTGTGGTTTGCATTATATGGGATAAAAGAGGTGACGACATTGGTGTGATCTTGTTAAAGTTCTTCTACTAGCATTGATTAAACCCTCACTAACTCATCTCTGCTCATCAGAATTACATATATAGAAGGTTTTTTTTTTCATCACAAAAATTCCCTCATGCCTGAAAATTGTATTAAATGAAACTCTTAACCTTTGCCTCATTTAGTATGGGCAAATCTGTTAATGTGCAAATGAGTATTTGCCTCTGTCTTCATTGCTCGCTACATCAGAAATGCAACAGTAATAAGTAGAATGAGCTTAACTATGTTATCAAAGAGCTTTTATGGTAGTTCAGTTAGAAACACTTTTGTCATAGATATAACCATTTATTGTAACAAATGGAAATAAAGTTATGTTTGGCACTGAGGGCTCCGCTCTTGTGGTGCTCCCTGGATTAGTCAAGCAGCATGCTAAGCCAAAACAGGGAGCACAATGCAGAAAACCCCACCAAGTATACAAGAGTGGGCCCAAGCACGACCTTAAATACCATTAATCCTTACAGCCATGTTAGGACTCTGAGTTAGAGAGGTAGAGGCTGGGGTGGTAGAAATGGCAGCAGCAGCAGCAGCAGCAGCAGCAGTGTAGCGGGGATCAGTGAATAGGAAGCCATATTTCAAATGTAGGCTACTGTGACTTAGGTTGGATACAGGAGCAAACTGCAGTTGGTTATTTGTCTTATTCATTCTCTCACACTGCTGTCATATTTTTTCTCTTAACTCATCTATTTAGTACAGCCAAACGCACTGGTCAATTGCGCCACAGAGACATTTGTGGCTCTTAAATGAGGGGGTGTGGCCTCAATATTTGCCCCTCCCACCAGCATTTTGCGATTTACTTCTAGAAGTCAGGCTGGTTAACATGGCAGAAACGTAAAACTGAGCATTAAGCATCAGCTTTTTGGTCTGTTTCATGGTTGCTAATGCTAGTCTAATCTTACTTACACTAAAGTTTAGGTTACGAACATACTGCTATTGACTTTGCGTCATAAATTCTGTCTGAATCACATTTTTTCTGCTGGTTTCACAATCTTTTTCACCTGGACAGGAAAACTACAGTAGCATAACCATTCACATAAAATTCACCTGGTTAAGAACAACACGTCCCTGGGTGGGCTTGAACCACCAACCTTTCAGTTAACAGTCGAATGCACTGACCAATTGCGCCACAGAGACAAGCACACCTTAGGGCTCATTTATGCTCAATGTTAAATACGGATCCAGATACGGACGGAGCCTTCTGTCCGTGCTCTGTGTTCATTTCGTCCGTATTTCTGCACGTTTCCATAAAGCTTACAGATAGGGGCCAAACTCGCCTCCTACAACGCTGCCTCTGTTTTTGTCTTTTATGCAAGAGGTACATTATCAATATCTCCTCCACAGTTGCCATGTTTGTTTTTGAGTTTGTTGTTGTCATAAACTTTTGACGCTGGGCTGCCTCCTGGAGGATATATTGGTTAACATCCATGGCAACGTAAAGGACGCATGGAAGTATGTGGGCAGTGACGGTAACATCGTTTGAAACGGACGTATACATTTTCGTACGTAAAGGGAGCATAAATGAGCCCTTCGACTTGAGGGGGTGTGGCCTAACTCTATAAGCCCCTCCTACCTGTATTTGCTATTTACTTCAGGCTGGATCATATAACAGAAATCTCAATCATGGCATCATGAACTGAGAATTCATATCACCTTTTTGGTCTGTTTCCCGTTGTGAATGTCCTGAATTGAGAGGTATAATGCCGCTAACACTGCTTCCTAAATTTATATGTTCCTCAGTTTATTTTCCTGCCTTATGCAGACATTTAGAATCTAATGGTGAGGGATATTTTCATTCCAATTTTACTCTGCTATCAAATTCAATTAGTTTAGATAAAAGAAGATACTGAAGTGAACAATCTCTCCCACTGCTGTCTGAGTCAAACTTTTGCTCCTTGTTTCTTAACCAATAGCACAGTGGCAGCAACTTCTGTGTTTATATTAAGTCACATTGACTTGAAGAACACGTCCCTGGGTGGGCTCGAACCACCATCCTTTCGGTTAACAGCCGAACGCGCTGACCAGTTGCGCCACAGAGACAAGTTCAGTTACTTGTGAAGGGGGTGTGGCCACAATAAATATGCCCCTCCCACCAGCATTTCTGCTATTTACTTCTAGAAGTTGGACTGGCTAAGAAGGCAGAAACTTAGACACTTAGACACTTGAATCGTGGCATTGTAAACTGAGCATTGAGCATCAGCTTTTTGGTCTGTTTCCTGTTGTGAATGTCCTGAATTTAGATGTGTAATATTATATAACACTTATTCCCAATTGCCAGCTCTGACATGTAGAAGTTAAAGTGAAACTTGCAAAATACAGATCTGTAGCTACACCAGGCCTCTCCTCTGATACCTCTTGTTTTGCCATAGCGTTATGCTAACAATATGGAAAACTCATCCCCACAAATTGATGAGATTGGTTCCTTATATGTGTGACATCACAAACCCCAGTCTGGTTTGAGACTGTCATTGGTACACTGCAGTTCCAGGTTGGAGATGTTCAGCCATAGTGCTGACTGTTGATTTTGCTCATATGTTTTGTTGCACATAAAAACACCACATGGACATGTTAAAAAGATTAAACATTTGGTTTTCACTGGAGGTTCTTTAAGTTCAAGTTTAAGTTTAACTGGCTCCTGTCTGGGTTCATTTCCCCTTTTGACTGTAAATTTGACAGGTTAATGTAAAATATAGCGTCTACTAATTACACCTTTAACAGACAAACAGTTACAGATGGTTTGATGTCATGTTGGCAGACAGACACAAGGAACATACAGAACAGATTATCTAAGAACCTTATACAGGTGCAGGAGAATCTTGGAGTGATCTGAAAACAGGAAAAGCAACATCAGAGGGAGAGTTGTTGCATTATCAGACAGCCAATTGTCCAGACTGAGAAACGGACTCAGCTGTGCTGGCAGCACAGAGCGGAGGATAGAGACAGAGAGACTTAAAGACACTAACAGAGAGCTACAACAAACCTCCTCTTTCTTCCAGGGAGCCTTTCTAGTGTGCTTTTATACTCCTCCTCACATCCTCTTTGTCTCATTTTAGTTTCTGCCACATATACAGTGTCATGGTGGAAGCCCACCAGCACTAAAACTATCTCTCTCGCACTCTTTTTAAGACATAGCTAAAGAAAACTTTTGGGTGTGGTGGCCTCTTTTGGGAAACTATTCTCAGTTGGCCCACCCTACCTGTTCGCTGAAAGGGGAAACCCTACACCACAGTATTTTTTTGTTCTTATAACCACTTTGAATTTTATCAAATTCACTTTCTTACATCAGCTGACTTGTCAGTACTCACCCATTTGTGCATGCAGCTATCCTGATGGGAAACAGGGCAGATCCTTTTCATCTGACAGTGATTATGAGAAACGGATGAAGGAGGGATAAGAGGGAGGAGAGGACAGAAGAGGAGTTTTGCGTTATGTTGCCAACGCTATCACTCAGCACTGCAGCCAGATGAGGGGGATTGTCTGGTTGTCTGAGTCAGTGTCTGAGTTGTTGTCCAAGATGGAGTCACTACTAGGGTGGGACTGAAGCAGGACACCAGGAGTTGGAGCAGATGACGGGGGGACATGGTGCGGTTCTGTGGCACGTCCCTTTTGCGAGAAATGTGCATGTTAGCTGACACTGTGGGGATGAAAGTGACATGTAATTATGTGTTTATCACTGAGCGGATCCATCTTAAGTGGAGCAATTACATTAAATGACTCTCCATGGTGATTAGTTTCAGCAAAGCCACAGAGGCAGATCCAGCCCAGAGCAGAGATTATGAATGAACTATGGGGTCGTAAAGGTAACACAAACTCTGACTTTTCCCCTCCACTGACAGGTCCCGCCATGTCTCCACCAACTGCTGCCAAAAATCAGCCCTCTGTACGGCGGGCCACCAGGGTGGACAGAACAGCTCGCCCACAGGGTGTATCTAATACCAGGACACACAGGAGGGCCCCTCAGTCCTCATCAGGTCCTAGGCAACCTGAGAGAGCTGTGGCAGGAGCTCCCCCACTTGAAAGGAGACGCCAACACCACACGAAACCTCAATCTGACCAGAGAAACCGAAACACACCCAAACTAAGTAAGAGGACTCACATTTTACTCTCTTAAAGGTCCAGTGTGTGGGATTTAGGGGCATATACTAGAATAGAAACTAATAAGTCTGATTTCTTTAAAAGAATTGTTGTGTTTTTGTCAGCTCAGAATGGGCCATTTTTATCTACATAGGGAGCGTCCTTGTCTGCAAACTCTGCCATGTTTATCCACGCGAGCCAAACAGCATCAGAGAAACACTGATTTAAAACATGAAATGCTATAATCAGTGTAATAACCAGTTTTAATCACCTGGCCCATTAGTTTTCAAAAGGAAGAGACCTCTGTAGATAATTCGGCTTCCAGTAAAACCTCCCCAACAACAAACACTGAAGGAATCCTAATTGGGAGTTCATGTTTGGTACACAGAAGAAGTTTCAGCTGGTTGCAATCTGCAATCCTCACTGCTAGATGCCACTAAATCCTACACACTGCTTTTTTAAACACCAGACAAAGCTTTCACTTAAAGTAAAATATGATGCTGAGAAGACTGGCAGCCTCCAATGTACATTTTGCAAATCTTGTTTTATTCATGTAATGAAAATTAGCTAAATGCATACATTTTGTTTGCACTATCTTTAGTGTCCATAGTGTAAACCCTGGCCGTGCCTGGTATCCCTTTCTATTCATAGCATCTGAGTCCGTTCATGTGGTGTCACTGCAGGCACAGAAAGCCCTGGGCCGGAGCGCACCCGCCAACAGAGCAGTCGCAACCAAAACCACCACACCAGGTACATGCAGGTTTAGAAAACCTTTTTAGCACTGTAAATATCTTAAAGTAGCTCATCAATATCCTTGTAAGTTTGAATTTTTGATATTTGGTTGTGTTTGTTTGTTAAAATATGAGAAACCAAAGGCAGGCCTTTATCCAAATAAGGTGATTTTTAAAGAATACTTCACCTGGCAATCGACCATTTGTGTATCAAGTACTGAGCACATTACCTTGAATTAGTGGAGAGAGTGTTTTTTCTTGCATGCCTCCTCAGTGAATGAAGAGCAGAGCCCAAACACATGCGCATGCCCAGGCACGCTTCTCTGCAGTGCATGAGACTGTTTGGACTGAGGTGTCTTAAATTGTAATGTTTCAGTAGAAATGCATGTGTTTGGGAAATACTGAGCGTACCGATGAATGAATGAGGCTTTGTGGGAATTTGTAAACAGATGTATTGAAATAGTTTGGTTGCTGTTAAACATGATCTCTATTTACTTAAATTCATAAAGAATGTTCACACTTTTTGGATTCGCCATGAATGCATGCAAGAAAAACAAAGTTTTCTTCATGAATTCAAGGTAATAATTGTTATTCAAATGGTCATTTTGAGGGTGAAGTATTCCTTTAATTTTGGTTTGGAGCTGGACATGTTTGTCTCTATGTCTTTGTGTGTCTGTATTTGTTGTCCAGAGCCACCGGAGTATGAGGCCCAGGACATCAGTGTCAGGGTCATGTCTCCTCAGTCGGTCCTCATCTCCTGGGTTGACCCTGCTGTTGAGATGGGAAAGGTCAGCCCTGGGGAAGTCAGGTGAGGCCTGTTTAAGTATATGTGTGAAAGAAATTTGATTAAAAACCAAGATTGACTGAGTAATACAGAATGCTAACCCTTTTCACTGGAATAAAAACTTCTATATTTTCTCTAAACCAGATCATACACAGTCAGGTTCAGGGAGAAGGGTGAGTCAGCGCGCTGGGAGTACAAGGACAGCACCCAGAGGAGGATGATGATAGACACCCTGTCTGCTGACGGCATGTATGAGTTCTCTGTCAGAATCTCTCAGGGAGAAAATCAAGGGAAGTGGAGCGTGTCCGTCTTTCAGAGGACCCCTGAGTCAGGTATGCACACTGCACAGCCACTGCCTGCTGACAGAGTATCATTTTTGTAGGTCACAGTGCAGCTTAGGAAAAGTGATGAGTAGCGAGTCATGAGGAGAAGCTATAGAGAGCCAAAGCTCTCAGATATGAAAAGAGAAATTATTTCTGCAGAAAAGAATTCATGCCTGCATAACTCTGTCAGTTAGCTCATTTCTACTTATTTCCTCATACCACACTTCATCATATTCACTGCCTATTTGATATTGGATTCCAGCTTTGGCTGCAGCTCTGTCATGATTGCAGATTTTATACCATGTCATAGCAGCTCCTGAGCTGCGGTTCATTGGAATGTCAGCATTTACTGCCTGGCTCACAGCTCAGATATCCATCTGCAGTTCCATACATGATCTCAACGGGAGGTTCCTGACACTGTATGGCAGCAGTGCTTTTCTCAGTTGAAGCCTTCTGGCACAAACTCGCTGTTTTTACATTCTTTAAGCAGCAATTTCCTCACCCTGATCCCTCTATGCTGCCTCTGGTTTCTGTCCGACTGCTCCTCCTCTCACCACTGTCTTTCCATTCACGTGTGTTCTCCTCACTTGCTAGCACCATCTGGGCCACCAGAGAACTTCGAGGTCAAGCCGCTGAGGGGGAAAGGAACAGCTGTCGTTGCAACATGGGATCCACCTGAGGAGCCCAATGGGAGGATAAGAGGTCAGGCCAGGAGGAATAAAATATATTCATTTTCTAAATTCAGCCAGCCCAGCGTAAACTCCCTGCTGGATTAGGAAACTTTCTGTTGCTGCCGTTACATAGATTACACCTGGCCCACTGTGACCCCCCGGTGCTGGGGTTTGTGCCAGCTGAATTCGAGTTGCTATAGCTGCTACTGAAGGTCCCTCTCTGGAGATTGTGCTTGCTCTCCTCTCAGCAAATACTCTACTAGTGGCAGGGAGTGGGGTCATAAATACAGTTATTAGTGTATCTACTCCTTTCCTATGCAGTATTTGGTGCTGCTGAAATACAAGTCAGAAAAACAGAATGACGTGAAATGTGCATTGTTGTTGGAAATGTCTCATGATATACAGTCTCTAGAAGTTTCTGATTCAACTTTTCCCCATGGTCTGGTAAGGTAAACAAAAGTACGAATACTTGTAGAATCGCAATACTTCAAAATTGCAATACCGTACATGTCGATCGGCACCGGGGTATGTTATAGTACTGAATAGAAAAATAAGCATATCGTCCTAGTCCTAATGCATACCCATTGTTATGGGGGTATGTTAAAGGTAGGATCTGGAGGATTTTCAAACAAAACAAAATATAGACATATACAAATGAAATCCTGCTTAATCATCACCTATGGGCTTCTACTCATGTGTGGTGGTGGTCTGTTTGCAGAGCTCCTGCCCTTTAACTGTATTTTGATGTTTTTGTGAGCTCAGACCGCTTCTGGGCGGAGATTTCCCAAGCCAATGAGAGAGCGCAGGTGCCGTGCCTGAGTGTGTCCAAGCATTCACCAGCGCGAGCCTTGCCTGAACCTCTTCTGTGAAGCCTTCATCCGTACCTCCGGGCTCCGTACACCCGGACATCCGCACATTCTCCAGACCCTACCTTTAAACATTTCTTGTATGATATGACTTTTTCTCCTGAATGGTCACATTTCATCTCTTAATGACATGCTCTACCTCCACTCAGAGTACATCCTGTCTTATGCTCCTGCTATGAAGCCGTTTGGAATGAAAACTGTGACGTACCGCAGCAGCACATCCACAGCCACCATAGACGGCCTCACACCGGGAGACCGGTACATCTTCAAGATTAGAGCGACCAACAGGAGGGGACAGGGACCACAGAGCAAGGCCTTCAGTGTTGTCATGCCAGGATGTAAGCAGATTCGACTGTAAACAGTATGTGTGTGCATGTATCCTTTACATTTTGATAGATCCTAATTTCATGACAATTTTTGTCTACTGCCAGCCAGCAGCACTGCCTCGTCGTCTTCAAAAACCACAGACAGCCGCAGGACTACTCACACTCCTTCCAAACAGGATACTGACCATGAGGAACCTGACCTCCAGTCAACAGAGGAACCAACCACTCCACCACGCCCCGCTGTACCTGCCAGCAGGCGTGTACGCCCACTTTCCCAGTCACGCTCCTATCACAGCATCTTCTCCTCTGTAAGGGGCTCAGTCAGGAACACAGTGAACAGAGGGTCATCCAGAGGAAGAACTCAAGACAGAGAAGATGAGGAGGAGGAAGAAGAGATAATACCCACAACACCACCTCCAGTAGTAGAGACGACAACAATGGAGGTTGTGCCGGAGACAAAAGAGCCAGACAACGAAGTTTCCCCTGAATTTGAGGAGGAAGAGGGATACAATGAAGAGCCTCTGACTACTAAGACCCCCAGCCTCAAAGTTTTGACGCCCTCCCCAACCAAACCTCAACCCAAGCCAGGGGCTAGAAGGGCCATTAAGATTAGGGTTCATCAAAAACCAGGCTCCAAGGCTGCTTCCTCTTCATCCACTTCTTCATCTTCTTCTGCTTCATCCTCCTCTTCTTCTGCCTCCTCCTCATCTTCTACTACCTCTTCATCCTCGCCCTCTACAACTTCATTATCCTCCTCCTCACAAATTCAAGAGTCAGCAGCCAGTAGAAAGGACTATGTGGCTTCCACGTACCCAGAACACAAAGACACCTATGATAAGCCCAGTGTAACACATATTAAACCCTCCCCTACACTTGTAAAAGAGACAGAGGCTACATCTGATGTTAGAGGTTCGGCTCCAGTAGGTCGCACCAATGGTTCTGGGTTGGGCTCTAGATACGGTTACAGTCGAAGACATCCTGGAATTTTGTTTAGAGGTAATTCAACTCGAATGCTTAATGGTTACAAACCTGCCATCACCACACAGTCAAATTTGCCGAGCAAAACTCCGAACCAAGCAACTTCAAACACACGTAGTTCAGCAACATCACAGTCCACTTTGCCAGACAGGACTCAAAATCAGGGAATATTGCATACTTTCAATTCTAGGTCCCCTTCAGGAAGTGGAACTCACAGCCAGGCAGCATCAGATCCATATACAAATTCCCAGAGCTCAGGCACCAATCCATCTACCACAGACACAGCAGGCTCTTCTCAATCAGCGTCACACAGAGGATCCCACAGCTCTGCAACTTCACACAACACACAGAAATCAAACACGTCACCTGAGCAAGACACGGCACACAGGGAGGAAAATTATGACAGTAATAACAGAAACACAGACACAGAAGTTACTAAAGTTGAAGAGCCTACTTCAAGCTCGAAACCACAACCCACGGAGGAGGAGAGAGGGGAGGGAGAGGGAAGGGAGGAGAGCAGTAATACAAAACCTACGGTTCCTCGTACAAGACTTAGCCCCTCATTTGCTGAAAGGTTCCCTTGGTTAGCTAGCCGTTACCCAGGAAGGTTTGGTTCAGGGTCGAGAGCCTCATCTTCCAGGCAGGATGGTAGAACCCCCTTGGCCAGGACGTCATCTTCTGTGGGGGCTGGCAGACCAGTCTTGAGTCGGACACCCACCAGGGTTTCCGGGGCCACAGGTGCTGCAGGAGTATCCACGATACAGGAGACTAGTGAAGATACAAGAACTCATGACTCACTAAAAAACACAGTGGGGGCGGGTTCAGTTAAGCCTTTGACCAAACACAATACAGAATCTAGTGATGCTAGAAACCCAACTACCTCATCGTCTTCCTCTTCAGCTGCCTCTTCCTCAGACTCTGACTCCCATCGTTCCTCAGATGGACATGGTGAATCAAGTGAGCCCGTCCATAGAGGAACCACTGATGTCAATAACAACGATCATAATGAGGATTATCTTGATGAAAGGAACAGAGAAGTTAATGGAAGAAATGATAAACTTACAGACTCCACAACAGCCCAAAATAATCCTACTGAGCCTCACAGAAACACAGAGGACAATGATAGTGTGGATACAGGGGAAACTTCTCCCAGGACGAGACCTGGTTCACCATCTGGAGGCACTCCAACTTATCGTCGTCCTGGTGTTGGGGTCAGTGGGAGGGTACGCTCTCCTCTGCTGGCTAACAGGCAGTTTGGTGGATCTAGGCTTCCCATCAGACCACAGCCAGCACAGAATTCAAGGCAGGGTTCTTCAACATCCGATGCCTCTTCAGCTTCTTCCTCAAATGTTCCCCAGCCAGTTTTGACCTCAGATCGTGACGTTGGCAGTGGCACTACTGTGACAAAGACAGGGGGATTAATTGGAGGCAACTCCCAGTCCACATCGTCATCCTCAGCATCTAGAGACAGCCTTAGGGGCCAGGGGAGCCAGGGAGGCCGGTCTCGCTATCCCATCATCAGAGGGAAACCAACCAACGGAGGACAACTCAAACCCAGCAATGGAAACGGTAAAGTCCATAGGTGAAGTGTGTAGAATTTAAAATCACTACAACCACTGCATTACTCCCCAGGTACAAGGATTTGCTTGAGCAAAAAGCTAAATGATAATATGTTTGATACTAATCAGTACATTATTTAGTAACAACTTTCATATTTTTCAAATCACACCCTAAACTGTAGAGAACAGTATTTTGTTCCCGTGTATGCTGAGTGTGTATTATGGAAACGAGAAATAAACCTGGTTCAGATTCTCAATATGACGCTGCTTACACTGTATAATTGTTAGGTAAAAATGGACGACCCAACCTGACAGCAACAAGCGATAAAGACTCCTCTTCCTCTCATGGAATCAGCAAGGCCGTTGGTCAAAGGTTTATTACCGGACCTGATGGAAACAAATGGGTAACTATGTTTAAAGAATTGATTGTAACCTTGGTTGTAATCTTACGTTGTGATGAATCTTACTCTTGAGTAATTTATTTTGTTACTGGCTTGTTGTAGCATGACATACTGTAGATTATACTGTAATGTTAGCCTGGCAGCACCACTGATTCGCAAATTCAAGTTAGTCTGGAATCGCCAAGTTCATTTTCGATATCCAAGGGGAGTTAGCAGTGGCCGTAGAACAAAATGCCGCTGGATGCAATTCGATACACCTACAACCAGTTACAGCAATGAAACGTTGTACTGCCCCATCTTTGTGGTGAACAGTGGGGCCAATTGGTAAATTAAACTTTAACCAAATCCTGTCGGAAGTACAGCAAACACATCTTTGTTATCAACAAAAGCTTCAAGGGGAAAAATGTGCAGATTTTCAACCAGTTCTGTGTCACCACAGTGCGTGCAGATAAATGGTGTTTGGCATCGGCAAAAGTCTGCCAGGTGTTGCATCACTCACCGGTTCCCGCCAGTGTTTAAGCTGGGAGGTGCTGGCAACACAGAGGGAGGGTGAGCGTTGTTCCGTTGCATGCACGGCCCATGTTGCAATGGCAAAGAGCTGGTTGAAAATCACAAGTGCAACTGTTTGTTCTTCCGTTAGAGAAAATACACAGTCCAGTTCGTTTAATGATGATACATTAGCAAATTCAATAGAACCTTCCACAGCAGCAGCAGCCATCTTGGTTATTTACAAAAATGTCTCAGTTGCGCTCCTCTGTCAGTCATTGTATCAAACCTCCCCATATTAGCTAAACAGCTATGATTGGTTGAAAATCTGTTTGAAGGGGGACCAGACCTTCTGCCATACTTTATCTATATATAGTTAATATAGATTTACTAAATCTTTCTGTCTCTCCAGGTTGTTGATTTGGAGCAGGGGGTTCTCATGAACCAGGATGGACAAGTTCTTCAGGACTCCAGCGGCAAACCTAAGAGAGTGGTGCTTGGAGAGGATGGACGCACGATTTTTGGTGATATATTTTAGTGTGTCTTACATGACATTTAAACGTACAGTATACAACTTGAACTTGTATTCAAAAATGGCTTTAATCACTCTCATTAGCTTACTGCTTAAGACAGAGTCATAAATATTTTGCTTCCCCTCCCCCTTGCTCCTTCACTCGACTGATGACCAGACCATATGGGCAGCCCCCTGGTAAACGAGGAAGGTATGGCTCTGTTTGGCCATGGCCGAGACAGCCGGCCTGTGGTCAACCCCAAAGACAAGGTCCTCATGGTTGGAGGGAAACCTCTTCTTGGCTTGGACCTTCCGCACCACAGGACCACTACTACCACCACTACCACCACCACCACCACCACAACCACCACCACCACCACTACAGCTCCTACCACCACACCTGAACCCACCACCACTGAGTGGTTCATAGAGGAATCTACCACTGAAGCACCCTTCCCAACCTGTCCACCCGGAACCTTCTCCAGAACAGATGAATTTGGGTTTCCACTGGTGGATCCAGACGGAATATTGGACTGTTATCCAGAAGGTGAGACCTTGAGAAACACATTGAAATTCATCATAATGCACTACAAAATGCATTTTAAAAGATTTATTGACAGAGATTTATGCTATAGGAATGAAACAAAATACTGCAGTGCAACATTTCTTAGTAAATAGCTTTTCCACATAGCTGAAGTCAAGTTCAGTGAAGCATTTTAGAGCCTGAATAGCGAACATAAATACGTATGACCTCACTAAATCTCTCAGTTGTATTTTTTGTCATATCCATCTAGGCCAAGGCCGTGAGTGTTTCCTGTCTATACCCTCAGAGCCCTATAATTCTATAACTGTATGTCTTGTGTGATCTGGTCAGTGTGTGTGTGTGCGTGTGTGTGTCTCTGTGAGACCACAGGAACCACATGTAAGTCTCCACATCTGGGGCCTGACTGTGGTCAGAGCACTGCTGGTTTAGACAGAGTTGTCAGTTGCTCACTGGCATTTGTGTTATCGCACAAAGACAATGAATGAAACATACTTACACACATGCATGAACACACAAAGCATGGCTGGTATAGTCATTACAGCACACATGGTGGGGGAAAAAACAATAAAACAAAACCAAGTCTATAAGATCAGAGTTGTAGATTTGCAATAAACCAAAAAAACTAAAACAGAAGGTAGTTTTGGTTTTTTTTAAAGATTATTTTACACAAACAAATCTATGTGAGCACACAGCTGCCATTGTCAGAAAACAAATGTTATTTGTGTTGCGTTAGGAACTTTAAATTGCATTGTAATGTACAAATTATTATCCATAATCCATATTAGTCAGGCTTTTTAATTATAAACAGAGAAGAAGTATTACTGCAGCTAAACTGAGGAACATGATGTGAACATTTGAAGGAACTGATGAAGTATTTGGTTTGGGGCTAATCCTGCCAAGCAGTAATAGATTTTTTTTTTTATGTGTGTGTTTGGATCCTATATATATACAAATATAGTAATACTGATGTATATCTTCAGTGTAGTCTCTGAGATATTGTTCTCCCCACAACAATGGATAAATCCCCAAATAGGAGCTCATTATACTACAAAAACTTCTCATTATAATGACAACATTGCCTCGTTATGATGACATACGGTGCAGTATAATAGTAAACTCTCCCAGTGTAACAAAACAGGCGACTATGACAATGATTTTTGTCCCACTGTGGCAGCTCTGTACCATACAGTGCCCATTATTAGTGTTGCAGGAGCACTTATGAGCTCAAACACGCCCAGCAAACTGAGACAGCTGGAAAGATGTTTCCTCGTAAAGTCTAAAATAAAGAATGTGGGGCCAGAATGGATTTTACAATATTTTTTCACTCACTCATCACACTCTTAAAGGGACAGTTCACCCCTAAATCAAAAATGCACATTTTTCGTCTTACCTGTAGTTCTATTTATGAATCTAGATCAAGGGTCTTCAACATTTTTCAGGCCAAGGACCCTTCAGCTGAAAGACAGACGGAGCAGGGAATCCCTACGTATATAAAATTGGCATGCATATTAAACTGGGCCTACATTAACATGCAGGACGGCCTAAAGTGCCATGTCTCAACATACCTTGATATGGTGCATATAATACTAAGCTATTAAAATGAAAATTACAAACAGATTCATATATTTATACACCATGGATTCTTGGGTTAGTTAGGAGTTAGTCTGTCACCAGTGCTGTGCAATGAGAAGTAAATGTTTTTCTTCATTAATAGGCTGATTTATCTTTGCTAATATGTTGGATTCACCCCTAGGGGTGACAGACCTCCTGTTGAAGACCCATGATCTAGATTGTTGTGGTGTGAGTTGCTAATTGTTGGAGATATTGGCCTTCTCTCAAATATAATTGAACTAGATGGCACTCGGCTTGTGGTGCTCAAAGTGCCACAAATACATTTGATAAAATTCAACAGCAATGTCTCTTTTCAGAAATCATGACCTGGTTGCTCAAGATAATCCACAGACCTTGTTGTGAGCAGTTTTATGCGGGAACTATTTTCTCTCTGCTGAACTACACCCCCAAGTATCACTGCGCAGAAGGAAGTGTGCATCTACTCATGGACGAGAAGCTCGTGTTTGTGATAGCACAAGCTGTAAACACTAATGCCATCATCCTCGGCTGAGCTGTAATGTTAGCTAGCTCAGTGGTGCTATTTGAGCTAGCAGTAGATGCGCAGTGATACAGTGGGTGTAGTTCAGTAGAATGAAATAGTTCCTACATAAAACTGCTCACAACAAGAGTCTGTGGATTACCTGGAGTAACCAAGTCCTGATTTTTGGAAAGAAACATTGCTGTTGAGTTTTTCTAACGTACAGGTCTGATTTTCAAGACCTGCTCCCAAACCTAAACTGCGACTTGCAATGCCGCAGTCACCACGCAACCTGTACATATGACCAATTAGTTCTGCAATCCAACCCGACCCGACCCTCTGACACAAGATCTGCAGCCTGACCTGAAACCACCTGTTAGTAACACACCTGATTGAAGCAACTCTTAAATTCCAGCTGGCGCAGACAACAGAGCCGATACACAAAGTCAGCAGTCAGAGGATTAAAACATTGAAACATTGAAATAAATTTCTATTATTTTCATTTTATTGTAATTTATTTATCACCCAACATCTGCCATCCAAGCCGCATGTTTTTTGTTTAACCCTGAGCCGAACCCAATGCAGGACTCTGCCACAAGCTGAGTGCCGACTAGTTCCATTATATGTCTATATATGTGGGTGTTTCTGTCTACGTGTGTGTGCCAGCTCAGAAATGTGTACACGGTGATGCGAGATTGATGCTCCAGCTTGTTCTGCTTCTCTGACAGAGGAATCCTCAGGAATGGAAATGGACCACATGGTTACAGGGAACATGGTGCCTGATGCTTTAGCTCTTAAGAAAGGTATTGGCTGAGTTTGGCTTTCAGACCGACCTACCGCCACTGGGCTGGGATGGACTAATCTGCACTATAATGCTCATTGTCCCTCGACTGTTGACTGCACTGTTTGTTTATTGTCTGTTTATCTGTCAGTGGATCTGTTTGCTAGCTCTTTCTGTCTCTTCCTCTTCGCCTTGCCTGTGGTCTTCCCTTTGTTTCTCTTCTTGTACGTTTGTTTGGCTTGGTCTTGGTTCATGGCTGGGGTTTTGGATATTTTCCATCATGGGCTGTTTTTAATCACTCTTATTCCAAAAAACCGGACCATGTGAACTGCATTACTAAGCTGAAGAGAATGCCCTGGCTTATGATATTTGCTGTTCTTAATGTTGCTTTGTAATATAATAGATGAACCCGAGCTTCAGCCAAACACTAGCTGAATGGAAAACTGCAGCCTTTGTACTAATTTCACTACAGGTGTTTGGATCTCTCAAGGTCGCACGTGAGCAGCAATTGATATTTTCTTTTGCCGGGGTTTTGCTAGAAAAGATACACTGAGCATAAGAATATTTTCTCAGCGAATCCCTGCCATGGCTCAAAGCTGGTTGCATGTGTTTGGACCATGATGTAATGCCAAGGCCCACTGATGCGGCACAGGGTAAAAAACTGTGATGAAAGCAGAAGGAACTAATTGGATTTCACCCACTGAATCCCTTAACATTTGTCAGCCGTGGAGACTTGTGAAATGGACGTTGTCTTCAAGCCCCCTCTCACATGGAAAATATGGGTAGCAAAGCATTACATAAGAATACAGCTTTGGGTGTTCGGGGGAAAAAGGGGTTATTTGAAAGTGAGCTCGCGCATCTGCCCACAATTAATTAAATCGATTTGACACTCTTATTCCGTAGATCGTGGTGCCAATTACAGAGGATTAATGGAAGACAGCAGCATGTTATTGAGTTAGGATGTAAATAATATAAATCTGTGTAAATCAAAGGCTCACTGACACATGTGTTGTTGCCAGATGAGTATTTTGTCCAGACCACCATGCCACCCACAACCACCATTACCACCATCATGGAGATCCCGACTCTGGAGACAGACAACAGACCCTCTAACCATGGCCCGTCATCTGTGTTTGACCTCAGCGGGAAGAAGCGATTCACAGGTACAGAAATAAGTGTTTATGAACAAGTGTATGCTCATGTATATTAGCTCTTGCACACTCTCTCTTCCCTCTCTTTTTGGTGCACAACTTTAAGGGTAAGCTCGGATTTTTTTTCAGCCTGGACCTTATTTTGCCATGTTTTTGTGTCTATAAGTGACTAATAGGAACAACAGTTTTTAAATTGGTTCAGTATTGAGAGTGCATTGCAGACCGCGGTAGCTAAACAGTCTGCAGTGTAGCCATTCAGGGCATGGTCGCACCATCAATGTACGTCCACAAAAGTGTTTGTTTTTGCCACTGATTGGCTCAGATTATTATTTTAATGTCTGACCATGAATGGAAAGGATCCCTACAGAGATAGACCTTTTTGTTAAAGAGTGACATACTTTATGTTTAACCAGGAACAGCCTCAAAATAGCTATTGCAGAGCTGACCAGACTCCATTTAAATAAACATTAATTTATTACAGTGAAACACACTTCATTCACAGTTACACATAGGTTGTGAATAAAATGTTGAAGCCTATAGAGAACAGAGACAAGTCACAAAAAGCATATGAAGTCTATATCCTCGTTAAGACCAGGATACTTTAAAGCATCCCGTTGATGGATCCAAAAAGCTTCCCTTTAATTTGAGTTTCTTTATTCTGCCCTAATAACCAAGTCCCTTTTTTGTCTGCTGGAAGATGTGAATGCATAAGCCTGTCCCTAAGCATGGGGGCACATCTAAAAGAAAGTATAGGGGGTTTAGGAACTCGACAAAATATCACTCTCAATAATGGCCCAGTTATTTTAAATGATACGTTTAATTTGTTCAGCATGTGTACTGTATCACACTCAAGTGACTGTGTTCTGTCAAAAGCCCGCTTCACCACAATGGGTTTGTAAGCTCTCTTTAAAAACCTATTGGATATAGCTTCAGCCTGTTCTACGAAATCCGTCTCTTCATTACAAATGTGTTGCAGGCGTTGGAATTGGCCATATGGGATGTTTTCTTGAAGGCGTGGGGGTGAAAAACGTCCGCTCTGAGGATTGTGTTGCCTGAAGTACTCTTTCTAAAAAGAGTTGTATGTAACAGCCCCTCAGGCCTCTTAAAAATTGTCAGGTCCAAAACATTAATACTGTGCTGAGAGTATTCGATAGAGAGCTTAATATTGTTCACCAACTCTTGTTTGGTTGAAATAAACCTCTAGTTAGATGTGAAAATATGTTGGCTCTGTACACATTACAATTACGTAAATGGAGTTTAATGGAATTGGCGATAGGGATTTTGGGGCTGTTCCTGGTTAAAACAAAAAGGTCTATCTCTGTAGGGATGCTTTCCATAATGGTGTCAGACACTTATAATAACAATCTGAGCCTGTCAGTGGCAAAAACAAGCACTTTAGTGGACATAAATTGACAGTGAAAACATGCCACAGGTGGTTACATTGCAGCCTGTTTTGCGCTGCTCCTCAGTACTGGACCTGTTTCAGAAACTCTTGTTTAGTCCCTATTATTCATCTAGACACAAAAACACAGGAAAATAGGGTCCAGGTTTCAAAACACTGAACTCACCCTTTAACGTAATCTCTTCCAGAGTTGGCTTGAGTTTGATGTGCAGCTCTAAACTTAGATTTCAGATTTAATATCACATTTCCATTATGCATGATAGATCTATTTCCAAGAGAAACTTTAACCCCCTCAGACGGATTAGACTTTTATGTGTGTGTTTCTTCCAGAGTTCAGCTATGAGTTTGCGGTGTAGCTTTAAACTCAGATTTTAGATTAATAGCAAATTCTTATTATCATCAAGATGAATCACTTTTTAAACGGAGTTTTACTTTGACCTGATGTATGACAAACAACTCTAACAGGAAGTAGGGAAATATACTATATGTATAATATATTATTTTTATTTGTTTCTATGAGTTTAGTCGACTGTAAATGCCAGAGAAAGAAACATATTATCTTAACCTGACAGCACAATAAACAGAATACGTCTTGCTAAGAAAGTCATACAGCATGACCGACCATGTACGCCTGATGTCTGTGTATTACATGTTTTTGTCCTTGTTCATGAGCCTGTATGATGAATGACTCGCTGTGCTGTAAATAACGCTAGGCTGATGGGAGTTCTGTTTAGTTTTGTCAGGGAGTAATAAATTTGGACCTCTATCTTGGCTTCTCAGCAATGCCTCATAAATATACAACCCTCTCAGACTTTACAGTAACCATGGCCAAAAATAGGAAAAGTAAAACTTTATGGTGGTGTAACTTATTATTTCCTCATCCATATCATAATGTAGGTAATCGCAGCCACAGGAAAACAATCAACTATCGAACTGTGGAAGTAAGTGTATCTCTAATAGTGGATTCAAATTGGTTCCGTCCATGCCTAATTGGATCATAATAGCGGAGTTCACTGAGGACACATAGTTCAGGGTCTCAACCCCCTGCTTCCTTTTTATTGTTCCTACGTGCTGACTTTGGCCTCTCAAACCATATCACCTCATCTGGTTGCACAAACAGGCCGTGATATCCTCCTGACAGAAATAAAAACAGCATCTACTTGACTCTAGCCCTCTAAAAACTCCATCATGTCAGAGGTCCCTTCAATAGTGCTATATTTAATGACTGTATTTTTGTCATGTTTCAGCTGTCGAAATAACTAGTGCAAAGTTACTGAAACCACAGGCTCTAATAGTACAAGCATTAATACATGAATAACAGAGAGTACTTATTATATAGCTTTGGAAGTGTTTGTCGGTAACATAGTTGGAACAGAGTCATTTTATTTTCTCAGATAAAAGCAGAGATCATCTATTAAGAGCTGTGAGATTAGCAAAACATAACCCACAACATGGAGGCAGAGAACCTCCACATACCGTGCCATGTTATTTTTCAAAACTTAACAAGTTGCAGTGGATTATTCCACTTATAGACCCTGACAAATAAAGGTGCTAACTAAAACCTTGTAGGGTCTTTTAGCTTGTCCCCATATAGCTCTTTTCCACCGCCATGGAACGGCTTCTGGTTCAGAACCCCAAAAGTTGTTTCCCATCTGGAGCCGATAAATATCAGCATTTCCTTGACCTGAAGTGCAAACCATGACAACATCATTGGGTGTGTCATGATCTATAGGCTGGAAAGAGAGGATGGAGTCTTGCACATAATAGTGTTCTGCATATTCTTATCAGTTACCGTGGTGCAGTGGTTTGCATTGTCACCTCATAGCAAGAGGATTCCCAGTTCAAATCAGGGGTGGGGGGTTCAAACAAATATCTGTAATAACGGAATGAGAGCTTGCAGGTAAACAATGCATTCTGCCATTTTGCTACTGCTGTTTATTTCCATTGTGCTTTCTGCAACGCCCCCATGTCGATGATACATGCGTGATTACAATGGTTCCGCTCAAGACTGGTTGAAACTTGGGCTGGTTTGCTAGATAGCACCAAGGCTTCAGGAATCCTGAAAGGTACTAGTTCAAGAACCAGAGCTAATTTGGTAGAATTAGCTCTGCCAGTGGTGCAGTGTTTAGCATTGTCACCTCACAGCAAGAGGGTTCCCAGCTTGAAACCAGGGTGGAGGGTTTGAACCCAGGGTGGTGGAGTTCTCTCTATGTCTGCATGGGTTTACTCCAAGTACTCCGGCTTCTTCCCACAGTCCAAAGACATGCAGGTTAATTGTTGACTCTAAATTGCCCGTAGGTGTGAATGGTTGTCTGTCTGTATGTGTCAGCCCTGTGATAGTCTGGCAACCTGTCCAGGGTGTACCCTGCCTCTCACCCAGTGTCAGCTGGGATAGGCTCCAGCCCCCCTGCGACCCCTAACAGCATAAGCGGTTGTAGAGAATGAATGAATAAAGGGATAATGGGAGAGCCCTTTCTGTTCCTTGGTAGGACCTTTCATAAAGCCCAGTCCAGACTGAAGATTCGCAATGAGATGAGTTGAAACTTGTGACTGCTTGCAATGTGCCTGTCTGCAATGTTCTGAAAGCCTGCCAGTTCACACCAATGTGGCTAGACGAGATGGTTTATTGTCTCCAGAGCAATAACTCTCTGTACTACTAGGATAGTGATAGTTTGATACTTGCTACAGCTGCATTTGTGGTAGTGATGAATCAGCAAAAACATAAAGAAAATTACCTGAGCTTCAGGGTCAGTGATAATGAAGAAAAAGAAGGGTGCGCTGCACTGGGTTGAGGCACTGTTTGTAAAAAAAAAAAAATGATGCTCTTCTAGGACAGGGTAAATAGTCACATAAAGATAAAAAAAAACGACAACTGGCCAGCTCACGGTACAGGCAGGCAGTCCAAAAATGTATCCGAGGCACTCTGACTGTAGTTAAAAATCCTTCACTGATTCATGACTAAACTAAGGCCTTGTGTCATTGGTTTATCTGTTAGCTTAAAGAGAAGATTTATGACTGTGCCTTTATCAGCTTCAGATGGACCGTATTCATAACAAATACGCCACAGTAGGCTGTGTGTGAGACATGTGCACACACAGCACATATTAAAATAACTCTGCAGCAACTCAATATTGCACATACTATTCATTAAGTTGGGTGACTTACAAGAGATTATAAAAACAATGGTTAAAATCAATGGAATGGAAGCCAAGATATCATGACTATTGGTCCTAGGCATGAATCAAGCTTTACATCATGCAACTCAAGCCATGTAAGAGGACCTATGGCTCATTTTTCAGACTTGACACAGCTCCTTCCAAATACTTTACAGGCTATGTAGCACTTCCCATGGCGAGTAAATTGACTTTGACATACAGTACAGGCCAAAAGTTTGGACACACCTTCTCATTCAATGCGTTTTCTTTATTTTCATGACTATTTACATTGTAGATTCTCACTGAAGGCATCAAAACTATGAATGAACACATGTGGAGTTATGTACTTAACAAAAAAAGGTGAAATAACTGAAAACATGTTTTATATTCTAGTTTCTTCAAAATAGCCACCCTTTGCTCTGATTACTGCTTTGCACACTCTTGGCATTCTCTCGATGAGCTTCAAAAGGTAGTCATCTGAAATGGTTTTCCAACAGTCTTGAAGGAGTTCCCAGAGGTGTTTAGCACTTGTTGGCCCCTTTGCCTTCACTCTGCGGTCCAGCTCACCCCAAACCATCTCGATTGGGTTCAGGTCCGGTGACTGTGGAGGCCAGGTCATCTGCCGCAGCACTCCATCACTCTCCTTCTTGGTCAAATAGCCCTTACACAGCCTGGAGGTGTGTTTGGGGTCATTGTCCTGTTGAAAAATAAATGATCGTCCAACTAAACGCAAACCGGATGGGATGGCATGTCGCTGCAGGATGCTGTGGTAGCCATGCTGGTTCAGTGTGCCTTCAATTTTGAATAAATCCCCAACAGTGTCACCAGCAAAACACCCCCACACCATCACACCTCCTCCTCCATGCTTCACAGTGGGAACCAGGCATGTGGAATCCATCCGTTCACCTTTTCTGCGTCTCACAAAGACACGGCGGTTGGAACCAAAGATCTCAAATTTGGACTCATCAGACCAAAGCACAGATTTCCACTGGTCTAATGTCCATTCCTTGTGTTTCTTGGCCCAAACAAATCTCTTCTGCTTGTTGCCTCTCCTTAGCAGTGGTTTCCTAGCAGCTATTTGACCACGAAGGCCTGATTGGCGCAGTCTCCTCTTAACAGTTGTTCTAGAGATGGGTCTGCTGCTAGAACTCTGTGTGGCATTCATCTGGTCTCTGATCTGAGCTGCTGTTAACTTGCGATTTCTGAGGCTGGTGACTCGGATGAACTTATCCTCAGAAGCAGAGGTGACTCTTGGTCTTCCTTTCCTGGGTCGGTCCTCATGTGTGCCAGTTTCGTTGTAGCGCTTGATGGTTTTTGCGACTCCACTTGGGGACACATTTAAAGTTTTTGCAATTTTCTG
Organism: Epinephelus lanceolatus; assembly: GCF_041903045.1. NCBI lineage: Eukaryota > Metazoa > Chordata > Actinopteri > Perciformes > Serranidae > Epinephelus > Epinephelus lanceolatus. The sequence continues at coordinate 19,880,380 of NC_135746.1, forward strand.
GACTGACTGACCTTCATTTCTTAAAGTAATGATGGCCACTCGTTTTTCTTTAGTTAGCTGATTGGTTCTTGCCATAATATGAATTTTAACAGTTGTCCAATAGGGCTGTCGGCTGTGTATTAACCTGACTTCTGCACAACACAACTGATGGTCCCAACCCCATTGATAAAGCAAGAAATTCCACTAATTAACCCTGATAAGGCACACCTGTGAAGTGGAAACCATTTCAGGTGACTACCTCTTGAAGCTCATGGAGAGAATGCCAAGAGTGTGCAAAGCAGTAATCAGAGCAAAGGGTGGCTATTTTGAAGAAACTAGAATATAAAACATGTTTTCAGTTATTTCACCTTTTTTTGTTAAGTACATAACTCCACATGTGTTCATTCATAGTTTTGATGCCTTCAGTGAGAATCTACAATGTAAATAGTCACGAAAATAAAGAAAACGCATTGAATGAGAAGGTGTGTCCAAGCTTTTGGCCTGTACTGTATAAAATTGGTGGAGTGTGAAATAATGCTCAGATTCTGGCCAATGGAAATAAACGGTTATCATTCAGAATGCGAATGACTGCCGTTAGTTTCAATGCAAGCCTGTTGCTATTCTAACGAAGTGGATAAGTCCTTGAATAATGGCTTCACATTCGTTCACTGACAGATTAAATGCAACTTGTCACTGTGACTTTTCTATTGATTATTGTTAGAGACCTTTTAAAAGGGAAGATTTATGGCTGTGTCTTTATCAGTGTGGTGTCAGCACAATCAGTATCATCTGCTCCAGAAGCAACAGGGGGGACGATAACGTGTCTAACTCTGGACACTATCTATCTTGGTACGGCTGTCTTGTGATCAAACCTCATATACATGTGGAGCCATCTGAAAGCTATTACTCTCCCTGAGATAAAAACAGGCAGGAGAAGAAGAGCAGTGGAAATAATAAAAGTTAAGGGTGCTGACCGCAGCACAGAGAGAATTCTGCGTTGGCTTGATGCGGAGACATCCTCTCTCCTATTTATTAGCTTAATATATTCTAGGTCCTTTTCAGCAGCCTGCCAGTCCACTGACATCCTTTGCGTGAACTGTCTGACAGAGCCTTCCCCTTAGTCTCCTTATCTGTCCAGGCATGGGTTGAATGAATCTCGCCCGAGGAAAGACGTGGGACAAAGAGTATTAACTAATAATTCTCAGCAGTTGTGTGAATCTTCTTTACAGGAAGATCCAGATGGATGGAATTTGCCACATTGGACTAAAAGATGAGTACCAGGATATTTGGACGATTCCAATGCTAATTTATGCCTTACTAGACTGATATTAGAGTCGACATTATGTGAACTGTCCTGATACTGTTTCCCAGTGTCATTTGATCCAAGTCTGGCTCAGGCACGCCAGTTTTCGTCAGTGTTTTCGGATTTGGCTCTTCAACAAGCAGAAGAAGACAGACAGAAGAACACATGAACAGAGCGAAACATCTGGATCCTCTGTGTTCATGAGCCTGCACTGATCCTGGACATGTGGGCGCTGTACAGAAACGCAGCGTTACAAGCACCCTGTGTATAGACAGCCACATAAATCTGCTCACCTTGATGACAGATCATGTATCTCAGGGTTTGAATGCGTAATACGTAAGCCATATGACTGGGTATACACAAACGGTAGGAGCCTGTGACAGCCCTAAACCGTACAGCCTCAGAGACTGTGTGGTGATTGTGTAGATCCTAACACGTGTTAGACTCTTGGCCTGCACAGAAGGCCAATCATCTGGGGAGGTGGGAGCGACTCCAGGCTCCAGCGGTTCCCTCCAAATCCCAGTCAGACTAGGAATTGTGGGATATCTGAAGTATTCACAGCTGTAGGTCCAGCTGGCATTTCCAGAGTTACTGAAAACAAACAAAAAGAGACAAAAAGGGGAGGAGAGGAAACAAAGAGAAGATACGGGGGCGTTCACATGAGCCCCCAGATTAACTTCTGGCAGCTCGTGTGAAGAAATAGCTCCCAACAAACTACAAATTATTTCTAGGACCCGCCAAATAAAAGTTGTATGACCTGGAAAAGTTGAAGCATCTTTTAAATTCTGTGTTGCGTGTGAAAGTTTTTGCCATTAAGATCCTTTTTTTTTTTCAATAAAATGCAGCATAAATATTTGCATTCATTATTGACTCCTTTATATAACTGTTTCCTACCACTAGCTCCATATGTGAACTACATCCGGAAGGACCCGGCTGCTCCCTGCTCCTTGACGGAGGCTCTGGAGTATCTTCAGGTCGACGTCCTAGAGGACTTGATGGAGAAGGACAGCCTGGCAGCCAATCAGAAACTGCCTCCCAAAAACAAGCCTCATAACCTCACTGTGGTCGCCATGGAGGGCTGCCACTCGTTCATCATCCTGGACTGGGGCCGCCCACTGAAGGATGATATGGTGTCGGGTAAGAGATGTTTTTCCCCAATTTTAAAGTTGACATCAAACTAAAATATTTTTTTCCTTAAAAAAGGTTTTAAAAAAAATAGCACCAGTGACAGAACCAGGTGTTGTAAACATTCAGGGCGTAGCCCAAACTCAGGGGCCCCCCGGCAGCCATACGCACTATTTTTCAAGTCATTTGAGATGATACAATGCCCAAAAATCTGTATATTTAATATTTCATATTAAAGGAGCTATATGTAAGAAATCTAAAGCAAATAGTCGTAAAATCATCCTAATATGTCACAGAGACTAAGGAATAATGTTCATATAACATACTGATCTCACCGACAACAATAGTACAGCCAGAATATTTTTTACAAAAAAATCATGAGTCTGCAAATCATGTTTATGTTTTGAATATGTGTTTTGGCCTGTTGCGCCACCCACCGCCGTCTGCCAGTCACACAGTCAGTAGAGTCTCAGCATCAGTTACAGTTACGACTGAGCTACAGCAGCACGGCAAGCAGCATTAGCAGTGTCCCAGTACATAGCATTAGCAGCCAGCTCCTCCTCAGCTGTATCCCGGCAGCAGTGTTAGCAGCAGAGAAGCCGGACTTGCCCGAACGGTCCGCTGGAAAACCGAAGATCAAGGACGCGGCGATGCAGCCCTGTCACGGCAGCCGCCCGTGGGCAAACAAATCAGTCTCCAGCGTGCCGCTGTCCAGCAACCTCGAATCTGTAGGGGAGGGGGGGCAGACATGACTCGCGGCAGTATTTTGAATTTGTAACCGTTTTGGCCACATTCTTACATACAGCGCCTTTAAAACCTATTTTTGTTATACTATGCTGGAGTAGAGTTCACAGAATAAATGTTTGGCTGACAAATCTGCTACATTCAAATCCATTCCCTAATGATCTGGGCCTCTCTATTTTAAATTAGGGATTCTCAACAATGCCAAGTAAATGTGGTCTTCAATACTCTGAATTGAATAACGGGATAAGGTTCCATGGTTATGGAAAATTAATGGATGAATGAATGAGGCTAGTGTGTGGTTAGGTGTAGGCACACAAACCACTTAGTTATAGTTAGAAAAAGATCATGTTTTAGCTTAAAATACATAGTCTGGGAGGCACAATTCCTGTTAGAAACATAGAAATGTCTGTGTAAAAAACACCTGTTTTTTGTGGCACTTTGCCAGCTGGAAACGCAGCAACGGGTCACTTAAAAACACTTACATTTGGTGGCTAAACAGCCGCTGGAAACACAGCAAAGTCTGGCTAAAAAAAAAGTCTGGTTTTGTTGTTTGTTGGTCTCATACAGTGGACTGCCTTGGTCTGCAATTTCTCAGCTGTGTTCTCCAGGAGGGATGAATTTATGGTTCCAACTGTCAATAGTCAGATTTATCACAAATCTGTATGAAATTTCTGGAGGACTGGCAAAAGAAAATTCAAATTACTGTGTGTTTCCACCCACTACTGTTACATGCATATTTGGAGTGGGTTCAGCAAGATAAACAGTTGATGAGGTTATTTCTCCAGTCGGGTGCCCTTAAACCACTGCAGAATAAGATGCTTGAAACGATAAAAAACGTGGCACTCATTTTGTTTCATGTATTTTTGGACAAAACATTACAATCCACACATATCTGAATTTATGTCTGCTATTATTTTTGATCTCTGTGTCATTAGCCTTTCATCTGTTGTGGTCTAGGTCTTAACATGTTACCAGCATCCCTCCTGACTCAGACTTTAAGAACTCGCTCCAGCAGTTTACTGCGAATAAATCATGAAAAAACACACTGTGGTGAACACATGGAATACGGCTCCTCCGCTCATGCAGAGCTTCTCAGGGAAAACTGAAATTCCTTTGACCTATAAAGTGACACATGGGGGGAAAAAAAGGGACAGATAACAGCATACTGTATGAGACGTGGTGGACTATCAGAGGTAGCAGTCTGGCCAGCTTTGAGAGGCAGTGCGTTTTCTTTGGCAGGGAAACACAAACTCCTGGTCATGCTGTGGACTGGTCCGTCCACTGATGTGTAAAACAGATAGTGGGTCTGTCACCGGTGTTTTCTTCCCCTCGTTCTTTCCATCTGCTCTCCTTGGTGTTTCGTCTCTGCTCACACACCGTCTTGACACTTTCTGCAACACTGAAATGCACTTTCTGACTTAATTTGTCTAGATGTTTTTGCACCTAATCACTACTTTCTCCCATTTAAAATACTTCCTCTGTGAATTCGTTTGATCTAAAATACCACGCTGCATTCCAAATGCTAACTTCTTTTAAGTTTAGTGATGCTAGTGTACTGTGCTGGTGGTATGTATGATATCAAAGATATGTTGGCCAAAACTCTGAGAACTTCTGTGTGAATTTCCTCATAAACTCTAGTACTGTAGTAATCCCAAGAAATATACTTTTTGTACAGCAGACATTATCTGATTCACACATGCAGATACACTCACAAGGTGCTGTTTTAGTTATCAGGGCGTGTTTGCACAACCACATCTTACGAGTTCTGGGTCACGGCTTTCAAAACAAGTTCATGGAAACAGCTGTTAGCAAGTGGACTCAAGAGATGAGGGACATTGGCAAGAGTTTTTACCTGAACCCAACTTCTGGTTCAGTTTACTCAGATGCTTTCAGGACCTTTTGCTTAGAGGTTTTTGGCCAAATATACACATTATTCATTGAGTATTATAAGTGTTGCACTTGGCTCAAAGGACCAACTCCTTGGGAAACATTTCATACATTCATACCTAAAGCAGAAAAAGACAGAGTAGGCAACAGTCTACATACCACTCTATCAAACCCCAGTTTAACAATGTAGAATGAAGAGGCATTGAAAAACCAAAAGAAGAAAAACAGAGTAGCTAGTATTTCCCTTCTCTCCTGTCAGCAGCCAGCTGTGTTGGTCTGCCTCCAGTAAAAATAGAAACTCAGACTCCAAAGTCCAGCAGAAACAGTTGGTAGTTTGATGTGCGGCAGAGTTGGTCTCCATAGTTTTAAAATGAATGATCGAGAGCCATGTGACCTGAGGTTGCTTACCGGATTCTAAGGATTAATCTGCGTGACTGAGAAGAAGAAGAAGAAAACAGACAGGCAGGTTGGAGGACAGTCAGCATGAGCTACAGAAGATGCCAGGGCAGCAGTTTTTCGTCAGTTAGATGTATACGGGGGACCACCTACTCTCACAAAGGGACTGAAAGCATAAAACAAATCTTGATACTTTATAAATCATGGGTCATCCAAGTCCATGTAAAAAAGCTGGCATGTGGGTTTGTTACATTTGGATGGAGCCAGGGTGGCTGTTACCCCCTGTTTCCTGTAGCTGTGCTACGCTAAGCTAACCTGCTGCTAGTGGTAGCTTCATATTTACCTTACAGACAGTGATATTGACTGTATCATCCAACTCTTGTGAAAGTATTCCTTTAAAGGTTCAATTTCAATTCAGTTCAATTCAATTTTATTTATAAAGCACAATATCACAATCCCAGTTTGCCTCAGAGAGCTTTACAACGTACGACATCCCTCTGTCCTTGGACCCTCACAGTGGATAAGGAAAAATGTTGAAACTCACCCCAAAAAAACCTTTAACAGGAAAAAAATGGTAGAAACCTCAGGAAGAGCAACTGAGGAAGGCCAGCTAAAGCCACAATACATCAATATATTTACTCGTCAGTACCTCTTATGTTAGGATTTCTAATGTTGGGTGGGCACTGAGATTATGATACGGGGCACTGAATTTGATGGATTTTCTGGCAAACGAGAGTTAGTTAGCTAGTACAGCCTGTGGACCCTCTGCCTCACTTCCTGGTGCTAAGGCAATATTTCCCCGGAAGGAGACTGGACAGCAGTTCGGACCTTAGCTGTTGTAGCAACCTGAATTCAACCAGTCCAACCACAGCCATTGAGTTCACAGTAGGCTGGTGGCCAGCAGCAGCAGGGTGTCTAATCTGTGCAACAGCAGCAACAGAAAGTTTGCTGATGCGCTGGGGACTTGGGCAGTCTAGGATCAGACCCTCTACAATCGGGAGCTTGATATTTCTCTGGCTAAATAGAGGAATGAATCCTAAAACCAAAAATTAGTTAGCATTTTACAATTCCTGGTTCCGTCGTCAAAATGTCAGTGGGGTTTTTAAACGGGTTTTTGTTAAGATGCCTAAGGTCTGTGGTTAATACAAGCTCAAGAGACAGAAAATTTTATGTGTCTTTAAAGGACGGTTGCTAAAAAGTTTCTAAATGAAACTACAGAACGTCATCTTGCCGAACGTGGCTTTACAGCCTCGTTGTGGTGGTGACGTTAAGTCATACGACTGGTGTAGTTTGTTTGTAGCCTAACAATAGCTTTTTAATTCTGGTAATTTAATTTAGGTTTCAAAAATCAAAAAAAGTTGTTTATTTATGAAGGTTATTTTTGCTGAACAAAACGTGTCAGTATTTCTGCAATAACTGAAAATCCAATGGAAAAAATCTCATAGGCATTTTGAGGGAACCACGGCGACACTAACTTCCATGTTGGCCTACAGAAAAACGTCATACCTGGAGCACTCTATTTCAGGTGCCAAAGGGCACTAAGGGAAGGTCTGTCTTTGCCAGGCTGCTGCTGCAAAATGTATATAACTGAAACATCATGTGTGGACTGTGTTGTGGTCAGTGCAGGTCATTTGTTGAAGTTAGCAGACTCCATTTCGTAGCTAACGTTAGCTACTGTTGCAAACTTATGGCGCTATAGTGGAGCTTTAGAGAGACAAGGCTTTTGGGAACGTGAATAATGTCACATCCTTTGGATTGTCCCAGAAAAAAGGCCAGATTCCTTCACATAAAAGTCAGTCCAGAAGGCTGCTAAGGGCAACTAAGAAAGTCTTGGAAAGTCTGTTTTTAAGTTTCATTACAATCTGTTCATCCATTTGCAATAAAAATGATTAATACATGTATAAAGTTACATACAGTACCTTTAATGCTGAATCTCAGGATATTGTTTAATGTAATTTGATATAAACATAGACAATGTCTTCATTTCTAACTTTTCATCTGCTACAATAATTTTAATTTTAAATTTTATAATCAACTAACAAGGTCTGCTCTTTTATTCTGCATCGTTCCCTGCAGGCTACATGGTCCACAGTGCCTCATATGACGACGTTCTCAACAACAGATGGTCCTCCAGACTCTCCAGTGGGACACACCTGCCTGTGGAGAATCTCAAGCCCAATTCCAGGTAACACATCATCACCTTTTGTGTGTGTTTATACCATTGTATATGCATGTGTACAAAACACACACAGTGATTCATAGCATCATCTCACACATGGGAGTCATAGAAAAAGCAAACCTGAACTTACAAGCAAAGATATGCTCGGTTGCATGATCCTTTACCCTGACCTACATGTAATGTTTATAGCGAGGTTGCTGCAGGTGCTTGGCTGCGGCTGAATGTTTATATCATAGTCCTGTCATCGCGTAGTACACAGAATATGCATCTTGTCTGGATGTTTGTGTGCATGCATTATTCCATGTTTATGTGGGAATATGTTTCCAATTGTGATATCCGACCAGGCTGACGCTGATGGGAGCAGAGTGCGAGTTGGACGCTGATACTGTAATGTTTGTGTAAGAGATCCGTAAAACCCTCAGAGTGAAGTAAATCAGTTTGGCTAAATAGAGGCAGGTTAGGAAACACATTTGATTCTCCACCAATATGTGACATGCTGTAAAACTCTTGGAGATCTTGGAAAATGCAGATATTATCTGACACTTCCACACGGATACTGTCACCTCGGTCTGTTTCAGTTATTAGAGCGTGTTTCCAAAACTCTGTCTTACGAGACACAGGTTATGCTTTTTAAAATAAATGCATGGAAACAGCTCTTAGCATGTGGACCCAGGAGAGGAAGGGAGAGCTGTTGCCCAAAAACCTATTTTTTGCTCCATTTACCGCTGTGCATAAAACATCTTTTGCTTGAAAGTGTAAATTATGCAGGTAAAAGTTTGTGCTGTAGCGTTTTAGCAGATATACTGTTTGATCGATTTCACGTGGGGCTTAAGGATCACAATGGGCGCATATCTGTTTATCAGTTTGAGGCAAGTTAGATACTACAAATGGTCTTCTACCACTGGCTAAATACATCCCGATGAAGCACTGGAAGACAGCTGAATAAATGTCAGACAGGTGAAACTGCTAGCAAGCTGTATGTCATACTACAATCTGGTGGAAAACCACTTTCAGATGTGTGAGTTCATCAAGGATAGAAGTAACCTCTTGCACGTTGGAGGCGCAAATTTGCTTAAGGTGTTATGATAGGTGTCTCATCTCGGGCCTTAGGTAACCAAACACCTGCTGCTGAACACAAACAGAGCTGTGTGCATTGGGTAAAGTTTTCCAACAGTCTGCAGAGAGGGATTCCCTCCCTGACAACCAGTTTGTATTCATGATAGTGTGCCTCCCGTGGTTACGGTTGATTCTGGGATGGTTTCTGCGACAGGGTTGGCATTTCCCATGCTGCAGGCTCCTTCTGGCTGCCAGAACCACTGAGCTACTATAGTACTGAACACACACAGATGTATGTACACTCACATGTGGATCCATGAGTTTTTTTGCTCATGTAAACTGAAATGTAGTGATTTTCAGGACTCATCCCACTGGATGATTTTACACTTTGGATCTTTATAGAGATGCATGTCATTGTTTGAAGCAATACTTCACCCCCCTAATTACCATTTGTATATAAATTACTCACCATGTGTTATGCTGAATATCAGACACAAGGGTGGACTCACAAACGCAGACTGAGACGCAATCCAAAGTTCAGGGTTCCTAAACACAGTCAGGGTCAGTACACAAAAGGCAGTCAGCACAAGCAGAGGTAACCAAATCAACAGGCAAAAACTCACTGGTCTGAATACGAAAAAGGTAAAGCTCACGAGGAATACATGCTAGGACGAACACCAGAAAGCTCACATGAAGGACAAGACAATCTATCAGAGAACAAAGGGAAGACACAGACTTATATAGAGGGGGTATAATGAGACACGAGTGAAAGCAATCAGACAATCAGGGTGGTGGGAAACTTGACAGGACATGGAGAGACAAACAACAGACTTTCAAAATAAAAGAGGAGAACAGCACATCACATTCAAACCCTGACGCTGAATTTGTGAAAAAACTTTCTTGCATGCCTCCACAGTGAACAAGAAATCCCATAACGGAGAAACTTCTTGATGAATTGGGGTAAAAGGAGGCTGCATTAAACAACAGCAAAACATCCATTTACAAAATCTTACGCAACTTGTACAGTACAATCCAAGTCTCATTTATCCAGGCGTATGCTCAGTACTTCCCAAACTCATGCATTTTTGCTCAAACCTTACTATTTGAAAATGAACTAAAGTTGAAACTTGTCTATGCTCTCTTCAAAGCCAGACTCCATTGACAAAACGAGTAATTTTACCTCACAGAACGCAGGAGCTGCTGGTCTACCGCTGCCTCGATTAGTTGGTTAATTTGTGTTTTTTTGTGTGACTTTGGTGTTTCAAAGGGTTAGTTTGGATTGACCAAAATAACACAACAACCTAACGATGGAAGTAGCGGTCGACCAGCAGCTCCTGTGTTCTGTGAGGTAAAATTACTGGTTTTATCAGTGGAGTCTGGTTCCTTGTCAGAAAGGGCTGTCTGTTGGGAAGCATAGGGCATACGACTGGATAAATTAGACTTGGATCACACTGCACAAGTTGTTTGTAAGTCTGCAAATGGATGATTTGATGAAGTTTTGCTGTTGTTAAGTTCAATTCATCAAGAATTTTCTTAATTTTTGGACTTTCCATTCACTGTAGAGACACGCAAGATTTCTTCACGGATTTAACGTAACATGGGGTAAGTAGTTGCCACATCGATTTTCATCCGAAGACAAGAAGAGCAATGCTCTGAATGAAGCTGAGCGATCTCTGTATTGAAAGTTTCAAATGGCCAGTTTGGCTCGATGCAGCGTTTTGTGGTCTATTCTCTGTTTTTACATTCTGACTCACATTTTCTTTTTCTTTTTTTCTACCTTCTCCAATATCTTCTCCAATTTCTTCTTTCATTACATCATCTCTCTGCAGCTGCCTTGCTGCCTCTCTCTCTCTCTCTCTCTCTCTCTCTCTCTCTCTCCGCTGGTGATATGTATTTTGGTCACTGTTGTCACGTGGCTGTGGTGATTGGATCCAGGCCTCGTGGCTGTACGTGGTGAACGTTTTTGGCTGGGGATTGACAGACCATGAACTTACTGTGTGCGACCTTGCAGACTGAGAGGGAGCACACATGCAGACAATACTGCATTACACACACTTGCACAAACACATCTGCTATGGAAAAGTTTGCAAACTCTTCAAGTTGTCACTGGCGGTGTTGTTTTTAATCTGATAGGATTTTATAATTCCTCCACCAGCCGAAGACAAAGTGAGCTCACTGCTCTGTGAGAACTTTCTCGTCTGAGGACTACTCTTCTCTTTCATCCAATTTATTCTTTGCCCTTCAGCGTATGTACCCCTGTGCTTTACTTTTTCCACATCCCTTCTTTTTTCTGTCTTTCACTCTTATGTTCTATCCTCCTATCTGTTAATCTCCACTTGTCTAGATGTCTCTTTTTCCCCTCACCCCTCCCTCCCCCCACTCGCCTTCCCTCCTTCTCCCTTCAACACAAGCCAAATAGCCATTTTATTGTGCTGCGCTCACTTTGGATTCATACGAATATAAAACAGACTACTCTTGAATCAGCCTGACTGAAGCATGCCCAGTCATCTGCTATGGTCATTAACACTGTCCTCACCTTCACCCAGTCACAACAACACTGGCAGAATGACACTTTAACTACAAAATCTCTCAGTGAATCCATCTGTTGTGGTTTGTTTTCACTCAGGTACTACTTCAAAGTGCAGGCCAAGAATGTGTTTGGTTTGGGACCCTTCAGCGATACGCTCACCTATGTCACAGAATCAGGTGTGTATCCTGTCATCGCCTACAAAGATAAACTTTAAGACGCCCTATTGACTACAGTTCAACTTTTAGTTAAATTGGCTTTAGATTTTCTTCAGTATGCAACGAAAATATCACTGTGACGTTCATTGTGCTGCAATGCAAGATATTCAAATATAAAACCATTTCTGCAGTAAAAGCCACCTTCCAGATGTGCTCTGCATTATGTGCACTATGGGTCTTTTCATTCACAAAATCAGGTGAATGCATTAAACCTGCGGTGCTGACTGTGTGTATTTCCTCCCTTGTGAAATGATCGCATTCTTTCTTTCAGACGATCCTCTTCTCATCGAAAGACCACCTGGTAAGTCCATACGCCGGCTGCACGTCTCTAATTTAAGGTCAATGAGCTACTGAAGCTGCGCTGAGGTCTTAAAGAAAGAGACGGCGTTCTGTTAAACAACATGACAACATATAATAAATCTGTGCGGATTTTCACCTTCAACTATTTACCATCAGTAGCCCTCTTATGATTGCTACTGTGTATATGAAAAGGTCATTCTCCTTCCCTCTCTGAATCCTTGCCAGACTTTTCCTCAAGAAGGAAAATGTATTAAGATGAAATATAGAAGAAACACAAGACACATGAATAGAATTTAAAGGGACAGTTCACGCCCAAATCATAAAATACATATTTTTCATCTTACCTGTAGTGCTATTTATCCATCTCCATTTTTTTGGTGTGAGTTGCTGACTGTTGGAGATATGGGCTGTAGAGATGTCTGCCTTCTCTCCTGTATAATGGAACTAGATGGCACTCGGCTTGTGGTGCTCAAAGCACCAAAATAATACATTTGAAAAACACAACAGCAATGTCTCTGTCCAGAAATCATGACCCAGTTAGTCAAGATAATCCACAGACCTTGTTGTGAGCAGTTTCATGTAGGAACTATTAATACGGAATGACATTTGCCAGCCGTATCACAGCGCAGAAGGAAGTGTGCATCTACTCATGGATGAGAGGCTCATGCTTGTGACAGTATCAAATGTAAACGGTGCGGCTGTGGCTCAGAGGTAGAGCGAATTGGCAGCTCAGCTCCCAGCTCCTCCAGACCGCATGGCAAAGTTTCCTTGGGAAAGACACTAAATCCAATGGCTTGTCCGTCAGTGTGTAGAGCGTGGGAATGGCTATCGAGTAGCAGGTAGTACCATGCACAGTACCTCAGCCACCAGTGTGTGAATATGTGTGAATAGGTGATTGTGACGTAGTGTAAAAGCACTTTGAGTGGTCAGAAGACTAAAAAAAAGAAGTACATGTGCAGTCCATTTACCATTTAAAAATTAATGGCGTCCTCCTTGGCTGAGCTGTCAAGTCAGTTAGCTAGCAGTAGATGCACATTTCCATCAAGCTGAGTGCCATCTAGTTCCATTATACTGTAGAGAAGGCAGACATCTCTACGGCTGATATGTCCAACACTCACTCAAAAACCATCTAGACTGATAAATAGCGCTACAGGTCAGATGAAAAATATGTGTTTTTGCTTTAGGGGTGAACTGACCCTTTAAAAATGGCAAAGTTAAATAGAAAAGAAGCTAAATTAAATAAGACAGATTGAACAGGAGAGCACAAATTTCAGTGCAGCAGATGGTATAAATGAATAATCCCAAATTAGATACTGGCAAACAGAAACGTTTTCAACATTGATTTAAAAGAACTGAGAGTTGGAGCGGACCTGAAGTTTCCTGTGAGTTTGTTTCAAATATATGAGGCATTAAAGCTGAACGCTGTTTCTTCATTTTTAGCTTTGATTCTGGAGACAGGAAGCAGACCCTCACCAGACAGTCTGAGATGTCTGAAAGGTTCAGAAAGGATCAAAAATGTATTCTGGCCCTTAAACCCTTCAGCGCTTTGTACCAGTCGAAGTTTAAATCATTGTCTGAATTTGGCTGCCATCTGCCATTTAATATCTGACCATAAGAGTTACACCTGTTTCTGATAAAGTTTGATATACTATCAGAGATCGTTTTTAGTGTTCAGCTTTACAGACAATATGTACTGTATTCTCTTTATCCTCTCACCTTCCTCTGTGTATTCATAATGTGTTTATGCATCACATAATGCATCTCCTCCTCTGCTCTTCAGGTGGAGAACCAATCTGGATCCCCTTCACCTTCAAGTATAACTCAGCCCACAGCAGCTGTAAGGGCAGCCAGTATGTCAAGCGGACGTGGTACAGGAAGTTTGTGGGAGTCGTATTGTGTAACTCTCTGCGATACAAGATCTTCATGGGAGATGGTCTTAGAGGTAACGTACGACTTCACCTCTGTTTCAAATCAGCCTTTTCCCAGTGTTATCATTAAAACAATCCTAATCTTGATTCCCACTGCATCCCTTTCCCTCCACAGAGCCATTTTACAGTATAGGAGATACATTTGGTCAAGGAGAGGACCACTGCCAGTTTGTGGATTCCTACAGGGACGGGAGGACAGGTCCAGCCTACCTATCGAATTATCTGCCCTCAGCACAAGGTAAACAAGTTGCACATTTGTGGCCTTGATACGTAGACCTAACCTATTATCATTTTTTCCATGCAGTCTGGCTCCCCGGCTTCCTAATGGACCAGCTGCATTGATCTTATCTGTGCAGAATACAGACGCACACTAGTGTTTAAAAGAATACTTGTTAAAGGACCTACCAGGGTTTTGCATGTTTTGGCCCAAAACCTCACATGCTTTTCATTACTGCAAACCATTCTCCTAATTATACCATAACATCTTAGATTAATGCTGTAACTTCCTAGCAGTTAGTGGTTTCAGGTCATATCAGTACATAGTGAGAGTTCCTGAAACTTGCTTGGGATAAGTAATTCACCACAGTGAGGATCATTTACTGGTAGTTGGCTTTTTTCTATTAAAGTTACATTACCCTAATGAGGTAATGTAGTTAAAAGTGTTGTGAAAACTTTCTCTTGTTGTTGTGTTTGACATCCAAGACTTCAGTCAGCTGTTATTTAGCAATGTTTTCAATACAAGAAAAGACTATATTTTTGCTTACTCTTTGCCGCCTGGGTTTAATTTCTCAGTAACATACCTTGTGAATGCTGTAGATGTACTGTATGTTGAAGAAATGACACTAGGTCGTTTGTACAAGCAGTTAATTGCAACCAATATTCAAGTTAAGTGAAGGCAGCGACCTCTAGTGACTGTAGTAATTATGACGGGAACAAAGGAGGAAGTCAGGTGATGTAGTATAAAGGGCGACAAAGACACAGGACTTTGACCCAGGACACCGAGATTCGTGACCCATGTGAGTCCAAAGGTCAACGTTATTTCTTTTCAGTTTAATGCCCCCTAAGTGCGGTTCATTTGGGCAGGTGTGAACCCAGCAATCACACTCAGGTGCACACAAAAACAACTGGAACAAGACCTTCTTGAAGAGGTGGCCTCGGTCCAGTTACAAACAAACTCTGGTGCGGTTCATTTGTGGTGAGAATGTGTTCAGACCTCGATCTGAACCAACTGCAGTCACATGACACATTGTTTGGGTTAAACATGAGCATGTTACAGTCCTGGAGGATTATTAATGTGCGCCTGCTCCTGTACTGCCTTAATATGCACATTCAGCACATCCAATGCATCAAAACATTGTTTTCTAGTTGGAGCTGCGTCTCGTTTTCAAACTGTATGGTTTGACTAAAATGAACAATGACAGCAATATAGTCCATGATGACCAGCGCTAAAACCAACCTGCGTAGTTGTCCCTCCATTGTGACATTAGAAAGTGTCACATTTATCTTGCAAGTGTACTCTTCTTCAACGTTTTGTTTACTTCCTGGATTTTTCCCACATGGAAATTCTGACCAATCAAGAGCAGCTTTCTCATGCAAGGCATTTGATCTGGTCCGCTTGTAAATACTGCCGTCAGAACACAAACCAACTCTCGGCAATTATGCAGCTTTGTAACAAAATTAGTCCCTGATTCAGACCAAAGCAAGACAACTCTATGTCTGGAAGCACCCTTATGTTACATTCTTAACGCCACATTGTCACAGTATATCATCACACCATGTCATCACAGTATTTTAATACTTACTCTGGTATTTCTCAGCCTGGATCACATTTTTCCATGCTTTTGTGTCTAAGTGACTAATGGGAACAATTTTTGAAACTAGTCTAGTATTGAGACAGAGTGCTGCAGCCAGCAGCGGCAAAACAAGCAACGATGTAACAACACAGGGCAGGTGCGCCCCTTCAGTTTACTTCTCAGACTTCTCATTAGCGAAACTTGGACGCAAAACAGAATGGAGCAAGCTAAAGGTACAGAAAAACATCACATATCTCTGTAGTGTCCTGTCAGTAATGTTGTAAAACACTCATAATGACAATCTGAGCCTGTCTGTGGTGAAAACAAGCACGTTAAATGGAGGTAAATTGACAGGGCGCACCTGCCCCGAGTGGTTACATACAGTAGCTCAACTGTAGTCTGTTTCACTGTTGCATGCTGCAGTGCTTCGACATCATACCAGACCCCTTTTTTCCCCTTTAAGACTGGGCTACATCAATATTTTTCTTGTTGTTAACTAAGCCAGTGAAAAGGCTTAACATTTTGTCATCTGCCAATATGAGGCTACTGATTTTCCTACCCTATTTGTGGCACACAGCGTCAAGCCCATTGAATGGGTCACATATATATTATTTCATTTTTTAACAAAGCTCAGTAACATTCTTAACAAACTGGGCACTGTAGTTTTAAAGTAAACATTATTGAAACTGTACTAAATGATGCATTTGTTGGGGACTATTTTTAGCTGCGGAATAAGACAAATTTGGTGCACAAGTGAATATTCACAGGTCGGTGTGTGTGCGATCTTATTCAAAATAACCTTCAGTGCCCATTTCATTATAAGGAACAGGTCACCCAGTACAGTGGTGTGGCTCATTGGTGTGTTTTTAATAGTTTTGGACAAAATGTGGTACAAATATTATCACTTGATTAAGTGAGTGTTATACATGGATAACGGCATCATAGATATGGGTAAGAAGGATCCTGCTACACCGACTAGTGTGTTTAGAAAGCCGTTATCAGCATATTAAATAGTTGTTTTTTTTATTGTTACCTGGCAACGGAGGAAGTCAGCTGATGTAATGTTAGTACAAAGAGTGAGAGTTTCCACATAGAGAGGCTGGTGGGAAGGCGGATGGGTCAAACACAGGACTTTTTCCCAGGAAACCAGGACGCAGGTCCCGTGTGAAACCAAAAGGCAAATGCTGACCTTTTTTAAATACGTGACATGGTGTATATCACGCAACATATGTAACTTATGGCACTTGACCTATGCCACATACTTATTTTGAGCCAAACCAAGATGTATTTTCTGAACCTAAACACCTTGTCTTGGGCGCTTTAACTCAAGAAAAGCAAAAGTAAAACCTAAGGACACGTCTCCCAGTGCCAACGGGTATTTATTGCTCTAATAACAACATTCTGAAGATATGTTTCAGTGTAGCGGGACTCTTCTAACCCATATCTATGACGCTGATCACCATGTGTAACACCCACTTAATCAAGAGACATTCAAATTAGGTGGACCTGACAACAATGGAGGTCTACAGCAGGGAAGAAAAGCTTCATCAGGCATTGGATACACAGACAATACTTGTCTTTTCATAAGATTTGTAGAATAAGAAGAATATAGAACATGATTTCAGATGCAAGAGGCTCTTGAAGACTACAGAATTGCCATCAAGTCAAGGAGAGAAATAAGAAAGTGATTATATCCAGACATGCTCACTATTTGCTGCATTCAAACCTCCTGATACATGTCTTTAAATGATTCTTAACAACATCATCGTTTCTTTGTTTTGCAGGATTTTATCGCGCCTACAGACAGGAGCCAGTCTCATTTGGAGTTATTGGCCGACGCACAGCCCATCCATTCGTGGGCTGGTATGAATGCGGGGTGCCCATCCCCGGGAAGTGGTAACACAGGAGACATTGTTACCGAGGGCAACCCTTCTGCATCCTGCTGCAGGCTCTTACCTTCACTGTCCCTGCCCTTAAAAAACAGACTCTTGCCTGCCACAATGAAACAATGACACCACTACAAATTTATTACAGCTTCACAGAAAGAGAATATAGTACTTTTTAAACAATTCAATGTATATCATTACAATGCACTTTTTATATAAAGCAGTCTGTATATGAGGGGAAAAAGAAGCATGTGTGCTCTTGCTCAGTTTAACTCTTGTCTTAAAGTGTCCTTGTACTATTCCCAGCTATCCCAGAGACAGGTCCTCACCCAGTGTTATTTATCTCATCAATAATGCACACATGTGGTCAAACAAGTGACATTGGACCAAAGCACAAGCTGCAAAGCAAACTGTAAGAATGGGCACTCAAGGTGTGTATAGGTCTGTTAATTTTCAATCGTGAGATTTGTATTTCATAATGTAACGGCTTCTGACAGCTACTTTTTTTGTTTGTTTATTTGTGTCCTTAAGCCATCATACTGTTTTACTGTTTTTAACACCTTTTTGGTATTCACCAGAATTCATTAAAAGTTACTGTGTAAGTTTTTTTTTTATGTATACGGACAAAGAATAAAAGACCAAATATTTGCTCAGGAATTGTGAGAGATTGAATAAAGGTGTTATGGAAACCACAGCAATCCAAAAACATGAATCATATCATATTCTCCCGCTGCCACATTCTTTTCTAGCAAAAGCTTCCACACGTGATCCAGATCTACTTAATCAACCTAATGGAAGATTTGAGTAACAGAGAGGGTTTGGTGGAGCCAGCTGGAGCAGCAACTGTTAAAAATCAGACGAGACGTCAAAAACAGCATATTGTGGACAGAAGCAGGTGAGCAAAGAGAGATAAAATACCACTTCATTGGCTTTAAAGATGTGAGCGAATGTGGAGGGAACCATCAGCCATGTGTGGAGCATTAACACACTGCCCCATAAATATACAAATTGGATTTGTAATGCATACCTTTTGCACCGTAATTAGATTTGGCTTGGTGGAGAGGAACTAAATACATTTACTCAAGTGTTTTCCTTAGGGGAGCAGTGTGTACGGTTTAGGAAGATTTAGTGGTGTCTAGCAATAAGGATCGCAGATTTCAACCAGTGGAAACTTCGCCATTTAGATCTCCTTCAGTGTTCATTGTTCAGGAGGTTTTTACCAGCAGCTGAATTATCTGCAGAAGTCTCTTTCTCTCCAAAATAAACAGACCAGGTGACCACAAACAGGAGACAGGCAGTTGGCACAACTGCTAATGTGTACTCGCCTTTTTTTCTCTGGTAACTTCAGATTCAGACGTTAAGGAGGGTCTTATGAGGAGCCAAATTATTCACAGAGGTCTCTTCCTCTTTAAAACAAACGGGCCAGGTGGTTACAACTGGTAAAAACACTGAATAAAGTTTCACGTTATAAAATTGGTTGTTTTTCTGGCACTTCTCATCACAATAGGGCTTTTAACTACGGTGCCAATGCAAAAATGTGAGTGGCCCTATCCAAAGCCAGTGTTTGGTTTGTCTGTTTTCAGCTGCTGTAGAAAGGACATGGCCATCTCTGAAGACAAGGACCTGCTCCCTCTGTAGATATAAAAGGCTAACAACAATATGATTCTTATTTGCAGGTACAACTACACTACACTGAAGAAAACAATTCCATTTTTGCCGATATATTCCCCTAAATATTACACACTGGACCTATAAGTAGAAATTCGTTCATTTCAAAACCTGAAGTATTGAAAGTATGCCAAATGTGAGTACTCGAGTATCTCGTGAACGTGGTGCCCGGAGAGGCAGTTAGAGCTACAGGCTACAATGAGGCTAAAAGGCGAGCTAGTTTCGTTGTGTTTGAGAACACTGTTGAACGTAAACAGAAGTGAAATGTTTTTGTTGCCATTTGTGGAGCCTGGGCTGCCTACAGAGACCGGACTTTTTCACAGCATATTCAGAGGACATGTAGCTAGCGGATCACGAGGAGATGTTTGCTGTATGTGACAAAAACTTTTCAAGCTTAGGGAGACTTAGAGAGCCTTTAAGGAAAAGTACCAATACTACACTGTAGAAATACACCATTAATGTAAACGTCCTGCACTGAGAATGTGAGAACTTGGGTTGGGAACCGGAGAGTCGCCTGCTCAAGTCCCCGTCTGGACCAAAAATATGGAGCGTGGACTGGTAGCTGGAGAGGTGCCAGTTCACCTCCTGGGCACTGCCGAGGTGCCCCTGAGCAAGGCACCGAACCCCCCCCAACCGCTCGGAGCGCCTGTCATGGGCAGCCCACTCTGACATCTCTCTACTTAGTGCATGTATAGGTCCAGTTTGTGCATGTGTGTGTTCGGACCTGTGTGTAATTGACAACAGAGTGAAAAATTGAATTAAATTTCCCCTCGGGGATTAACAAAGTATATAAAATTAAATTGGCCGTAGGTGAATGGTTGTCTGTCTCTATGTGTCAGCCCTGTGATAGTCTGGCGACCTGTCCAGGGTGTACCCTGCCTCTCGCCCAGTGTCAGCTGGGATAGGCTCTACTTGCAAATTTGGTCTTCCTCTTTTGTCTTGGAACGCTTTTGTTTTTCATTTTATCTTACTCTGATGCTGTCCACATGCACTCAACTCCACCACACCCATCGATGCTCTAGCACAGCGGTTCCCAACTGGTGGGTTGCGGGGCAAAAGTGGGTTGCAGGTCCATTCTGAATGGACTGCAAGTGTGTTGAGTTTGTAAAAAAAAAAAAAACAACAACTTTATTTTAAAGTACAGTGAATTTCTGGCACAGAGCTTTTATTTTGAAGTGCCGTAGAGTGAGTGACTAACTAACGGAGAGCTACTTGACAGAGACAGCAAACCAGCTCAAAGACATGGTCAAACGCTAGTATGATGCTGAATGTCTCAAACTGTGTGGACCAATTGAGGAGAAATGTGGACCCTGTGGCTGGATCAGTTGGGAGCCACATGCTCTAGCATGTTCTGACTGTGATGATCACCTACTGGCAAACACATTAAGGTGAACTGTGTTGCTGAGACTCGAAGTGGTACCCCTGCTACAGTCCGACTGTAAGCATTAGATCTTTGTATCACTTTTCCCTTATGTTTTGTTTGTATTTATTTATTTATATGTCTGGCTGGTGTCTCAGACAGCTGCCTATGTCACCTACAGGAAGATATGCCACTGAATTTAAGCAGGATTGTGAATATAGGACTTACTTGTGATGATAAGTATTTTTACATTTTTATAATACTGGTACTTTTACTCCAGTAAAGGTGCTGAAAAATTCCTCCACCGCTGCCTGAAACAGTACCCACATCTGCTGTGTTAGATTTGGAAAGGCCCAGCGTAAAACATTTGTCGAACAGATTTTCATTGGTATATTCTGGATCATCTCAAACTGAATATTAATCCAATTACCTGACAGACGAGTCGGAATTTGCGTCTGATGTTGCTAACGTCAGATAAAAATCTTTCACACGGAGTAGCCTTTCATTTTCATGCCCAACGCCAGATATGGTGCTCAAGATTTGAATGTTTTGTTTGAACAAGAATTATAGTCCATCTGTGTAAAATAACTGTGATATAAAAAAAGAAAAAAGTATGATCATAAGTGGGTCAGCAGCATTATAAACCAGGTGAAAAATATTTCACAGATGAGGCTTAATGAATGGAGGTCTATTTTGCATGTGATGCCAATTAGTCATTACTACAGTTATGAGATTTTGACATTCATACTTAGGATTGATCACTCCTTCCGTAAGCCCAACAGCAGAACCAGAGCTGCCCTTCGCAGTGCTTGCCTAAAACTGATTACAACTGTCAGCTCTGACTCGGTGTGAAAAATTGATGACATCCAGCAGCAGCCAAGCTACTCGTTTTCAACACATAATGCACAATTCAGCCTCATAGCAATGCCTAATATATCACTTCTATTAATCCCCAAATTCCTCCTGGAGTGGAATAAGATTTCTATAACGCACAAGAGACGAGAGACTTTATCATTATGCTATAATGCTACAATTACTCTGCAGGTATGAGCCAAAAACGGAGTTGAAAGTTCACTCAGGTTAGCGCAAGAAATATAGCCGTGAAAGTGCAGACTCTCTCCAAAAATATTGCTTTTATTCCACGATAGGCAGAGTTGATACAGCTCTTACTTCCAGTGCTTAAACTCTGCACAGTATCAAAGGTCTAACCTGCAATCTCTTATCTGAGAGGCACAGGCGATACTTTGTTGAAATTGGCTCTGGTGTGCTATGGCAGTCAGATTTAAAAGACATTAAATGCAGCTTGAGTTCTGAGGGGGCATAAAATATTTCCCCTGGGCAGCGATGGAGAGATAGTGGTTGTTTTTGGAGTGATTACTGACCAATTGTCAACACTTTGGTGGATGATTGTCAGATTTCAAACATATTTTCCAGGTATGCTGTGTGTGGATGAAAGCCTCTGCTTCCATGTGTTTTCAGTGAGCGATGAGCCTCTCTTTGCCCCCAAATATTTTCATTGGCTGCAAGTTGCGGTGCCATTTGGCCTGAGAGAATAA
Source organism: Epinephelus lanceolatus (assembly GCF_041903045.1). Lineage (NCBI taxonomy): Eukaryota > Metazoa > Chordata > Actinopteri > Perciformes > Serranidae > Epinephelus > Epinephelus lanceolatus. The sequence continues at coordinate 19,902,285 of NC_135746.1, forward strand.
TCCTGTGTAATACAAAGCATCATGGAGAGCCCCATCCTGCTTTAAAAGACACTGAAACACAAAAATATAAAGTGTTTTCTGCAAAGAGAAAAAGAGCAGAGGAGGAAATGGAGGAAAAAAGAGAAAGAAGGAGACAGGAGGACAAACACGCTTCATAAACACGTGTACATGAAGGCTACCACATCTGCTACAGATGTTAGAAGGATAAAGTCATACTTAGACACAGTATGTGTGCGTGTGTGTGTGTGTCCCGGTCAGAAATGATGACTGCTGTCAAGGGGAAGAAGAAAAATAGATAAACCATAACCAATACAACAGGGCGACGCAGAGCTACAAGCAGGAAAACAGGAGTGTGGTCCAAGATTTAAACTCTGCACCATTGCTTCCCCCCAAAGGCATTGCTTCTTGGAAAGACCTGAAACACAGTGTTTAGAGCACAAGATGCTGAAACTCCTAATTGAGGAATTTTAACGGCCTTTTCATCATAATAAAATAAAATCCAATGCTTCAAACAAGAGTCTTGACCGTGTGAAACTAAAACCAGCCCTCACACTGATGAGTTTTGATGTTACATACAATTCTGGTAAAAAAGGACAATGCTTTCAGAATATTTGAAGAGAGAGCATCAAAAATGTAATTGAATGACACAGTGAAGGGTTTCAATGTCACTTGATAAAACTGCTGTTTTCAAGTTTCGAATAGGACATAAAGTTAGACTCCATAACAAACTGAAAACATACCAGCCGATCAAGTTTCTTTTCCACAGTTATGTTAGCAATACAACAAACATGGGCATCATGTTGGGCACCATACACATTATCCTGATCCTTATTAACTAGCAAATATGAGTTAAGTCATCATTTCTCTAGTCAGGTCCACTAATTGCAACCCGGTTTCACTCCGAAAGTTGAGAAATCCGGCACTTGGGCAGTGACTTGCGGCGTCAGACAGTGACGAACAAAAGCTTTCCTTTAATGTCGCTGTTATAGTTTAACAGCGCTTGGCAGCGTCAGGGGGAAACATGGCGGTACAAGAACAAAAGTTAAGGCCCCTAAAAAAGTCGGGCGGGCGGCAGACGTATAACAAGTATAACAATCACCAATCAACTTTCTAAAGCCAAACTCTGTTCTTTTTTCCTAAACCTAACCATGTGCTACTGTTGTTTAAACTCAACCATGTGCATTAGTTGTTGGAGGAAAAAAACGTCAATTTGCATTGTTGTACTGGGAACTGCCCATTGGTCCGACAGCCCATTGGTCCGACATCCCATTGTTCCGACCATATTAAACCCACTGTTCCAAAGTCCCGTTGTTCCGAAATCATCATGATGCCCTGTGGTTAAGGTCTGGTTAGGTTTAGGCACAAAAACCACTTGGTTAGGGTCAGGAAAAGATCATGGTGTGGGTTAAAATGAAAAAGAAAGTGGCAAACACATAAGCCGTGAGCCTGCTTTGCCTCAAGCCTTTACCAGCTGACCCAGAGCTGGTTGCGGCGCACCATCAAGGTAGAAATACGCCCCCCAGGAGCCGTTCAGCACCACGGAGAGCTCCCCACACAACCTGGACCCCAGAGTTAATAACAGGAGGTTATGGTGTTTCACTCTCTCCTCTCTATGACACTTGTATCTCGACCAGTAGCCTACTTTTGTTGCGTTTGCTGATCCTCTATGGTACACAAATACAGTATAGCCTAGTATAATCACATATCGGAACAACGGGACGTTGGACTAATGGGATGTCGGACCAGCGGGCTGTCGGACCAATGACGTGGACCCATTGTACTGAGGTAGTGCTTTTATTTTGAAAAAGACTGTATGCAAACTGTACATTTGCTGTGAAAACGGAAGTGTATTTTGAAAGAAGACAATGCATGTAACAGGTAGAACTTGACACGGCATCCCAGAATATCAACAACCAACACACCCAGAGTACCTTGCACGTCTATCTGGACGTAGAAGGTCCATGACCAAATGTCGATATGTGATAACGTTGGATTGAAAATGTGTTGTTAATTCCTGAGAAAAATGTGTCTCTTTGGCTACATTTCTTCACAGCTAGCTACTAATGTCAGTGAATTCCAACATGCAGTGATGTAGCCCAGTGTAACCTCATGCAACGGTTCGTGTATCTTACAAAAATGCACAACAGTTTGTGTGATATTTAACAAATTAGTGCCCTACAAATTGCATCATCGCATTACATACTTAAGGTTAAGTTACATTGGTTAGGTTTTGACAAAGAAACATGGTGATGATGTACCTTAATGCAAAAACATAGTCCTGAACATCACTCTTCTGGTAGAGGGTCCTGTTTTATGACCCATTCATCACCCCAACCTGTCTCCCTACTTTTGGTCTTTATACTACTTCCTTCTTTACTCCCATCTTGGCACTGGTCATGTGATCACAGCCTTCCCGATTATGTGAGTACACACAAATTACTGCCCCATTATTACATGTGTTATATACAAATTGTGGTGCATTACTTGTGCATTATAACAGTCTCTGTAGTGTGTCATGATATGGGAACTCAGACAGGAATCGGACCCAAATCCAAGGAGGAGACAGCAAAATCATATCAGAATTTAATAGAGATGAAGTTTACAGGTGACAGGCAAACAGGTAAACAGGCAACAGGCAAGAAAAATCACAAAGCAACGATGATGAACCAACAAAGAAACAAAGGCAGTGGATTAGTAGGATAAGTAGTGAGTGACTGATGAAGGAAGTGAGAACAGGTGAGCAGGTGAATGAGGAGGAGGTCAGGTGACTGCAAGGCTGATGGGGAAAGTGGGAACAGGTGAGCACATGAATAGAAAAAGTCTAAGGGCATCTGGTGGACCAGTAGAGAATGGCAACTAATAGTCTCTGTGGAAGTGGGGATGTGGCTCATGAGGGGAACAGAGCAGCACAACATGATAGCGTGAGATATTGAAGTGGAGAAAAAATGGAAAACGAGGAGACAGGGAAAAGAAGAGATGGCTTGTCTGACAGAAGCAGAAACTCTCAAGGTTTGGGGAACATTTCAGTTTGAAAGTGGGTGTGTTAGCTGCACTACACCAGTCTGTGAGAGCCAGTGGTGTCGTGGTGGTTGATGAGGTGGATGTACTGTAGAAGTAGATGGGTAAGTTACAGAGGAGGAAGTCTCCTATATTCCAATGGCTTTTTGACTGATAGGTGAATATACTGTAAACAGTCAGAAAAAGAGGTGGGTATACCCAGGATACCTGAGTCTACCCTACACTACACCACCAATGCTACAGAGTGCTGCAGGAATGAGTCCCAAAACCCAGAAATGAGTTAGCATTTTAGCACTCCTGGTTCCCTCATCTCAAAGTCAATGGATTTTTGAATGGGTTTTTGGTTAGATACATGAAATAAGATCTGTGGTTAGGACATAAAATAAATCCTTAAATACCCAACTCGAAAGTTTTCCGTTATGTGCCTTAAAAAAGAAGGTTGCGAAGCACCCAATGACTTAGTGGGTAGCGCAGGCGTCCCACATACGAAGGCAAAGACCTTGCCAAAGCGGGGCCATTCCAGCCTGCAGCCCCTTGCTGTATGTCAAAAATCATAATAGTGATGGTTATTTGTGAAGATTGTCTTTGCTCTACAAAATTATGTTTGCCACAGAGTTTATCGTCTGTGATAATCCAAAAACCAAGACGAAACCAAGGTGATGTGCAATGATGGCCTACGGATAAACGTAATCCCTGCAATGCTCTATAGGGTAAGTACTTAGCTAATAGCTACAGCTAGCTGCTTTAGCTTAGCCACCGCAAAGTAGACCTTTTTTATGTCAGACATTTTGGCTCGTCTAAAGAAAAGCACAGGTGTGATTGATAAGATTAACAATATAAATACTTAATGAGTTAATCTAATTTGCTATAACATCAAAAGTAGTTAGAAACTTGGCTGGAGAGACCGATAGTAAAACTAGCTATCCAAAGCATATTAAAATACACAACACACCCCAAAAAAAGAAGACAAAGAAGGGCTGTATTATTATTGCACTTTGCATGACACAAGCCATGCTAATGAGACAGCAGGCATCACAGCAAAGCCCTGAAACTGGAGCACCTGATTTAAATGCAGTCATCATCCATTAATATTATGAAAAACACATTTTCCTGCCACGACAACTCAAAACGTCTGCTGTGAAAATATTCCATTAATGAACAGCAGACATTTGGATCATTAGCCCAACTAACAGCTGTCTGAAAGGATCTGTATCTGCCAGTAAATATTCTCAAATGGCACATATGTTAAGTGATAGCTGTCAATTAATTCAGTGAATTTGCATGTCAGCTGAGTGCTGACTGACGTTATACCATTAGAAGCACATGATGTGCCACTGAAACAACACTCAGATATGTGACATAATGGCACAAACAGCAGCAGGCTTTGAAGCCAATTTGACATAGTGGCCAAACTGTAGAATTACAACTTCCAGCTCCGCTACATGATGTCATAGGGCCCAAAAAGACTTTTTCCTATTGATTTACATTGTGAAAGAGTCGTCTGTAAATCAGTGGATAGATTTTTTTTGAGGGTCATAACCCTCGTGAAGTGACTAAGTCTAAAAGAGCCACTCAATTCAATAATGTTATCCCCATTCAAGTTACAGCAGGGCTAAACTGGAGGTCATGAGCTCCATGATGCAGAAGATTGGGTCATTTTACACCCAGGAAATCTAGCCTTTTTGGCTTCATGCGCCACTGAGGAAATTCATTGGAATGAATGGGGCCCTGCCTTCAACACTGCATCCAGTTCCCTCTATACATCCATAAAAAATACACATAAATATCTTGAGAGGGGTGTTATGGATCACTGCAAAGGTTTGCTGGGAGGCCAGCACTAAGCAAGCTGACTGATTCAACTCATCTCTGGAGGCAGAAAAGTAGAAACTTGTAAATGTTAAACTCAAAATGTACAATGCCTGTGAACATTTGTCACAAGAAGACCACATTTACATCATGTATGCAACCTTTTATGTGTAATGTGTGTTCATGTTAGGGATGTACTGATCAAGTTTTTTTGCCCCTGATCCTGCTCCGAAGCCATTTAATATTAAGTATGTATCTGATGAAACCGAGTCCAGATCTGATGCTTCTATTTTTGTAGGTATTACAGCTGCACAGTGCGCACTTAAAGCACATCAAAATTATTAAAAACAATCCAATGCATGACAACTGAAGAGCTCTGCAAAGCATTAAGA